>NC_039243.1:1054097-1749097 GCF_003368295.1 Carassius auratus
CATCTCACAGCCGAGGTTGCTTGCTAAATTCTACGCTATGCCCTTCTATATGGGTGTACAATTGAATCAGGTGTCTGGTCCTCTTAGGAAATTAAGTCATGGCTTACGCTGCAGCCACTTAATGAGGGCTGGGCTGCGAGACAGTGATGAATAAGGGGTGACGCTAGGGTAGAGCAATATCTGCATTCCTTCGCCTTGTCGATTTTCACTCTTCTGCCTCCCTGCTGCCATCCCTTCCTCCCTTGAGAGGGAGAGATATCAGTCACCTGCGTGGTTATTACAAAGCTCTTATTTGAACATAGATTCCCTTCTGCGATGACAGCTAATAACAAGATTTCCGTTCATGAGCTGCATTTTTACGTAGCCTTTTGATATGATGGACATTACGAGCTATGGATAGGTTCACCCAGCACTGCAGGTGCCTATAACTAGTTAATGGTGGTGCTTATGATGAACCGAGTTTGTTGAATAATTCAAGATGGTGGGAAAGTCAACTGTGTGGCCCACATTTTGCATGACTTTTGACAGATCTGTTTCATAATGTACCAGATTGAAATGTTTATTTAATTGTGGTACAGTCAGTGGAAGCCTTTTTCAGCCTCAGAGATAAAATAGAAAAATTTAAGAAAAAATAAAGACACTTGGAGGGATATGAAGTCAATATTTATGGGAAAGAGAGTCACTGAGTGTGAGATGTGAAGTCGCATTGTTAGATATAAAATTACAGTTGTGAGTTTTTTTTTTTTTTTTTTTTTGCTCATTATCATTTGTTAGATGTAGTTGTAAGATATGAATTCACACTGCAAGATATAAAGTTATATAAAGTAAACATTGTGAGATATAAAGTCACATTTTGACATATAATGAGATATAAAACTGCAATTATGAGAAATAAAAAGAAAGTGACATTGTGAGGTACATATGTAAAATTTTTGTGAGAAAATAACATTCGTGAAATATAATGTTGCGGCTGTGAAATATGTATTAGAGCTACATTGTGCGATGTAAAATCACAATTACAAGATACAATTGTCAGGAAATCTAATTTGTGAGATATGAAGTAAGTGTCAGACCTAAAACCAGTCAAGAACGTGTGTCTTCCTCCTGTTCTCCATATTGGATTTACCCTTTGTGTTGGATTAATAAAGACTATTTCAATTATACTCGGCTCTGTGTTCCTTCCAGCTGCTGATGGTGTGAGCGCGGGGTGGAGGTCTGACCCCTGCACCGCGGCTGCGGAATATGGAACACTAAAAGGGCCAAAATGAGGAGGAGGCTCTTATAGACTGGGATTCAGAGCTAGAAATTCAACTTCCTCCTCTCCTCTCTCTGTCTTCTCCGCTGGTCCCATCCAGCCCTCCTTCATCCTTGGTTTCATCGTCCAGCCCAGAGGTGCTACTGATCCTCCACTGCCTGCTCCACGAATGTATTATCCAGTGCCAGCCCCTAGAATGTGCCCTCCAGTGGCCACTCCTCCAAAAACTCCCTCCCTCCCACCTGCTACTGCCTCCTCCTCCGCTGTCATCTGGCAGCCCCTCTGCTTGCCCTCAGCCCACCATCCATGAGGTGCGTGCCTCGCGGGGCCATGTTTGGAGTCTCCTCCGTCTCCAGCCTCTGTAGCCGGGACTCTGTCTTGGCCAGTAGTCCCAGAAGCTCCACCTCGGCTCCCTTGGCCCTCCAGCTCCGCCTTCGGCGCTCCATCATAGCAGCTCCGTTGGACTCCTTCCTCCCGCCAGCTCCACTTTGGTCCTCAGTCGCTCTGGCTCTGCTGCGGATCTCTGGATCTCCGCCATTGGTTGGCCTCCTGGAGTCAGCACCCATTCCTCCTCCATGGCTCCTCCCACCGTTAGCTCCACCTTGGGCCGTCATTATGGAATCCTCCTGCTCCAAGCTTCTATCGTCTCCTCCCTGGCTCATCCCTCTGTCATCTCTGTCTGCTGGACCCCTCCCAGGGGTTCGCCCTCCATTGGAGCCTCCTCCCAAGTTCCCACTCATGCCTCCTTTTGTCGTTGCCTACGGTGCAAGGAAGTACCTTCTCGGAGGGGCGCGAAATGTCAGACCTAAAACAAGTCAAGTATGTGTATTCCTCCTGTCATTCATGTTGGATTTACCCTTGTGTTGGATTAATAAAGACTATTTCAATTATACTTGGCTCCATGTTCCTCCCGGCAGCATAAACAGTAGAGTAACAGTAAGGATTTAAAAAAAGTCTAAGTTATCTCACAGTTGCTACTTAATTTTGATGCATGTGTACAATAAAATAAAGTCACAACAGTGAGATATGAAGTCATGTTGCAAGGGTTTAGACTTTAGACTTCAGAAAAATAGAGTCTTCAGTGCTGCCATTTCTAATACCATGAACAGACTCTTCTATCTGTTTGTCTTCACAGTTCACTCTCAAATGGACATTTATTATGATCTGATATTTTGGCTGTCAAAATGTCATATAATTGACTTATTAAAGGAACATCATTTGATGTGAATGGGCTATTTTTCTGAAATCTATAAATATTGAAACACACAGGAGTTATCAGGGTGCAGAGAACAGTCAGTCATACCAACTGTAATGTACTATGGCGTGTATATTAAATATTAAATACTGTACCACTCCTACAACCGCATTCTTACAAAATAATTTGACTACTACAGTTTTTTACAGCTCCTATATAACTCCATAATTTACATCAATTCCCTCAGAAGCACAAGTATCATAACCACTAAAAAGAACATGGCCTACCCTTGAGATTCAGAGCAGAACAAGCTGTGGTTTGATGCGACTACCATCTTAGAGAGGAATTGGCACTGGCAATGGCTATTAATAACCATGATGGGATCAATGAGAGGAACATCTCAAGATGATCAGAGGAACATCCCAGAATGAACAAGCAGGGTTGGCCTGAGCTGAGTGGAAGCTGCTACATGTATGCCCTTTAATAAAGCAGTAAGACATATGGAGCTGCATGGAACATGGCTCTGCCGCGGTCAAGTTCCGTAACAAAGATGACTGTGTGTGGAACTGAGGACCCTCTCCTATCTCTCCTCCACCATCCCAACTGAACTGCTCTCAGTATGAATTATTGACCTTGTATTCCGGACCCTCTTCATTACTGGGGAGACTGTCAGGCCTGGTGTGCAGATATGGAGAGAGCATCTATTTGGGCTGGCTGACCATGTCGACGTGCTCTATCTTTAATGACCTGAGCAAACCAGGCGGTCTCTGCGTTTCATCAGTCAAGGAAGCATGTTCACGTCTAAGTCTGAGTCCGGAAAGCTTGAAAAGCACCACCTGGGAGCTGGCTGCGCCTCAGTATGTAGTCTTAAAGTTTAAGATAGCTGTGGAAGTGCCTGCAGAAGAGGAGATAGACATAAAGTTCACCAAAACTTTTCCCACATCTTCACTGCATCTTGGCGAGAACCTGTTTCAGCAATATACAGGCGTATGGAAAAAATCTGCATGTACCAACAAATTTGCAAAACTCCAAAAACTTAGCTATACGATTCACTGCAGCGTCAAACAGAAATTAACATTATGGCAGTAAAACACAAACAATTTATTTTCACGTGCAACACTATGGAACGACCTCAAAATGCTTTTATCACAGTGAATGATTTGTAAACGAATACAGTTTGACATTTGCATCATATAACCCGCTCCATATGTTTGGCTTTTGTGACATAGTGAACAAATCCTTAGTAATCACATATTTACATTCACAAAAATTATTTGCCTGCAGGACAACATAAGTTAATGTGGTTTCTGCATTATCTTGCTAGTAGCTTTTAGATGGTGCATCACAAGACCTACTTTGCCACAGGAAAAAAAAATAAAAAATCACTAAATGCAACTGTGCCTTGTGAGCACCACAACCTACTTGCAGCCTTTTGTTTTTATGTTTTTGTTTTCCGTGGCAGTCACAGCTAAGTATTTACCTCAGCAATTACCCACTGACATCCTTCATCTTTTTAGCAGTGCTGCACAGTCACCCTGAAACACAGTGAGATCCGATAATCACGCTTGGATTGCCAAGGAAAGGTCTTACAGTGATTCAAACATGAAAAGGGAGCATACAGTACATGGGCCTACTAAATTCTGGAAAAAGAAAAAGAAAAGAAAAGCAAAACAGTTCAAAAAGTGAAACCAACTAAAAAGAACACCAGCAGCATAAATGCATGATAAAATAGGTAAATGTGCACAGTTATGCAGGTGTCTTTGCGTCTGATGAGAGGAGATGAAAAGACATGCATTTTTAAAAAGAAACAAGATGTCATCTTCTATTTGTCTGACATATGTACACAATTATTGCACTATAAAGCTGAGCATCCTGGATCTCTGTGCTTAAAGGTATGAAGTACCTATGAAGTTGAAGTCTTTCTTTGGTTTCAGCATAGACTGAAATTTGGGCATTCGTTAGCTGTGGAAGTTTATATCATAAGTGTATATTATGTTAAACCACACAATTTTGTGGTAAGTGTGCAACCACATAAAATACAGAATAGAACACGGAACATACACATTCGCAGACTGCCACACATTTCAATTGCATGGGTAATTAAAACTTATCCTACCTCACCTTACACCCTTATACATATTCACTTACCCCAAATCTACAGGAATTACATAATCTGTCTGGCTCTCTGAGGTATTGACACACAATGGTGCTTTTATCATATGCTTATCAGCATGACCTCTTTTTCTTTTTTCAGAGCTCCATCTTTTGGCCTTTCAATCAGGAAGCATATTACTCCTCTGTCAGAGCAAAGCACTTCCTAACGACAGCAGAGCCAGCTGGGAAAGAGGGAGAGGGCAGGAGGCCTTTACATTAGCATAATAATCCAGCCATGCTCCCGCAGGCCCTGAGGCCCTACAGCATATTAGCTGGGTCCCCTTTGTGAGGGTCCTTGCAGAGGAGAAAGAGCTATCTTATTACTTGCCTGTCAACCTGTGGAACCTTTATTTTCGCCTTTTGGAGTCACTGTTGTGGGTTGTGAGCAGGGGTGTCGCTAGACCCTTTTTACTGAGTCTCAATGAAAATATGACTGATAAATGTGTCAAAAGGATTACCGTATACCACCCTTATTGTTATTTCTGAAAGTATTTCAGCCACCAAGTCGTGTTTGTTTTCCAGCAGCTGTTTAGAAACAGAACTATAGATGCCAGATTAATTTTTATTTTTTTTATTAGCTAATCAGTTCAATAGGTTCTGAAATCTTTTTTATTTTTTTGGACACCAGGAAATAATCTGACTGAAGAATTATTTGGAAGACGGGGGTTGTCAAGCACCAAAATGACCAAAAGCAGCATAACAGTTTCATTAAAGTGGTCTTGTGCATTGTATTACAAAACAATTTTCACTGTTTTTCAAGGACTTTTGACTGGAAAATTTGATATGCATCTTATCTGTCCTTTCCATTTTAATATCAGTTTGGGAGAGAGGTATGATTGTGTTTTGAATCTTTGATTCAGTTCACAAACCCAGTCTAAATGATTCTTTACCAAATCAAATTAATGTCTGTCGCTCAGTGATCCAGTTGCATCTGTTACTATCCCACTGGAGGAGAAAATTATATGTGATTATCACACATCTTCACATATCTGTTTCCAAATGCTCGAGGGCTATTAAATAACTTTAGAAGGCTTATATGAGATACGTCAACTTTTAGGACACTTTCTTTGTCTTTTTGAAGACCCCCCCCCCCCAAATATTAGCATAAGTAATATAAGCTATTTGAAATTTATTCAAATGCACTGGAAAAGAAATAGCTATTTATTTCTTCCCACAGGCTATCACTGAAGGCTGTTAGCGATATGCCCCAGACATGTGATCTTATGCACTAATCTCCTTTAATGTCAGCTGTCTGTTTTCTCGAGAGGCTCTTGAGTGTCAAATCAAGTGGCTCTTCACATAAGTGTCTTGAAGTACATGAGTGCTTGAATAAGGAACAAGCTTTTCAAAAACTATGCGTTACTCACAATAATGTAATATAAAACAAAGAACACAAGAACAAAAACTTCCATTGTACTTCTCACTATAAAGACTCCATCAATCAGTTGTGTTGCATTTAGATGTGCATCATTACATTAAGCCCAACAGTCAATGAGGAAACATCCATGCGAGGCTGCTGGAGGGAGAGCAACGGGGAGCCTGTCAGGCCATGTAGTTTTAAAGGACCTCAGATGGTGGATGTGATGGTGTGCGCTGACAGATCAGGAGCAGAGAAACAGATAGACAGAGGACGTGGCATCGAGGTCTGGCACTGAAGTCTCCCAACTCTGAGAGGTCAGAAGGAGGAAGATGAGGAGGCAGCAATTCCACAAACAACTGGATCAAGCCACACCATAGGCCCCCACATGTCAATGCGCTCAAATTGGTGGAAAGGGCAGCCTGTCCACTCTCACACTCAGATCTCTCAGAGGACATCTGAGGCAACGTACCAATTACTGCCAATTGTTGGCCTCGTCACTGAGATCTGGAGTGTCGTCCACATGGAATCTGACTGGGGCCGGAGAATATTCCTGTTTTTTTTTTTTTTTTTGAGAGAGAGAGATTTGCATATGCTGAAAACAAACTCTGGATTATGACCCCTGCTAGACAGCATCCATTCATGTTATGTCCACTGAGACAAGCAGCTCTCTCTATGAATATTCGTTGCATGCAGTAGGTGAAAAATAATCCAAAAACTCTGGCTTTCTGTTCTGATGTTTTAAGCTCCCTTAAAAGGACAGTTTCATAGAGATGGGGTGAGTTAATGTGAAGTGATTCTAACTGACAAAACCTGTACTTTTCAAATCTTCAAGTTCAGGCTATGTTTAAAGAGGGAATAGCCCATTATGGGCTGCTTGGAGGGAGTTCAGCACACATAGTGGTTCATCCATTATCCATAAGCTGTTCATCATGGTTAGGGTCAGGGGAAGACCACAACTCTTCCCAGCAGGCAAAGAGCATACCAGGGAAGAGGAACTCAACTCTCTGGGGTGTGTACACTGTGGACAAGAAAGAAATTAAAAATTACAATAAAAAAGAAATTAATGATTTAAAAAAAAAATTATAATTATATATATTGCACAGCTGAAATCTGTGCCTTTTAATTGTTGGCAGAAATCTTGGCAAAAAAGAGACCATGGTAATTTTATACTGATAAATTATTCAGCACACATTAATAACAGTCCAAGTCCAAGCAGCATAAGAGGAAGCTGTTTTAAGAGTGATGAACAGCTGGTGTTTCCAGAGTTTCTGCATAGCAGTAATTCTTTTGGTTTAAAATAATTAAATAAATAAATGACATGAGAGTAAAAAGCTTATTTATAGGATTTTTCCACTGCAACCAAATGATATTTAGGAGTCAAAGTAAAGCGTGAATGTTAATACATTTGTGCATTAACACTGCAATCAGCAGGTTTGCCCACTGAACCGCTGGATGTTGAAAATGTTAAGTACTCAAAATCCGATATACTGTACATAGACAAGAATCATATAGAACACACACATACACATGTGTATATATATATATATATATATATATATATATATATATATATATATATATATATATATATATATATATATAGATAGATAGATAGATAGATAGATAGATAGATAGATAGATAGATAGATAGATAGATAGATTTTTTTTCCAAAGCACTAGTAAAAATCTGTCTATTTCACTTAACTTTAAGCTATATACTTTTAATATTATATAAAATATTCAGTAACACTTTCTCACTATTAAGTTGCTTAATGTCATGCATATAACTTGCATATTGGCTGTTTATTAGTACATATAAAGCAAATATTAATGCCTTATTCCACATTTTAGATCCCTTATCATTACCTTATACCTGGACCTACCAACTACCTTATTAACTATTAATAAGCCACAAATTATATATAAACTATATTAAATATATATTATATATATATTATATTATATGAGTGCTGGGCAACGATTATTACTTTTAATCATGTTTAATCGCATGACTGCCAGTGAATAATCACAGTTAAACACGTTGTTATGCACAAAATTATAATGCATTCAAAAATAGTGTGTTGTGCACTTCTTTACTTTAAAAAGTACTGCTATATGAACAAAAATGCAATAACATTTGGTTTGCAAACACGTTTACAGCAGTATTCCTTTTACATAGTAGCAGTTCAAATATTTATTGTAAATCTTAACTTATAACATTAATGTTATTAAATTAAATATAAAACAAGCTATTTGTCACTGCCAGGGCAATAACTTTTTTATAGACCATATTTTATAGTTTGTTGTAGAAAAATATTTTATGCGCAGAATCCAGAGCCTCGATTATAACAATATAACAGGCACCTTCCTATTAGAGACCTGCACGATCGTGGGACCCATCGCAGAGTACAGCACGGGACAACACTTGATGTGTGGGTAGAGACCCGTGTGTGTGGGATGCGGGAGAATAATTAGGGTGTCCTCACACTAGGCAATCATAAGCCCCAAAGCCTGGTTCATTTGACTAGTGTGATCTCTCAGTTCAGCCGTCCCTGTCTCGGTTGGAAGAGGTGGGCCACAACACAGTTCAGTTGTATATATAGATCAGTGAGTCTGAGTGCTAACCACCCCAGAGCGGTATATATATATATATATATATATATATATATATATATATATATATATATATATATATATATATATCCAATATTCCGTATATTATAAAAATTATTCCATTGTTAGAGCAGTACTCTCTTGTTATTTGACAGTACTGTGACAAGTGTAACCATGTATTTTACATTGGTTTTCCACATTCTTAGACCAAATTTAAACCAAACAGGATTCAATGAAAGATTTGCAGTAAGAATGTCACAACAAAGATTTGTCATAATAAATAACAATAGGTTGTTAAGAATTATTGCTTTAGAATTATTGCTCATGTTTACCGTCAATCACTCAATCTGAGGTTTATGTTTGCAAAGGAGAGATGACAGTTGGGTTCAAGGCTTAATACACTCCTTGATATGTATTTCATGTCTAATCAGTCAATTCATCAATCTGCTAAATCTGTTTGCCATCCATGATCTCCATAATTTTGATCTCACCTATAGAAATGAATGGTATTAATATTTAAAGTCTGCTAACTAGATCTAATCATGAGAGCCAACCCTCCCTACATCCTCACTGAGCAAAGACAGTATGTCAAGAGATGCCTTGCTCATCTAGATAGGAACCTTCATGATTCGCACATCAACACAGCCACTTAGTTATTCTTTTTCTTATTCATAGGAGGGAGGAGGGAATCCCTGCCATCAGCCATTGACATGAAGCAATACTTTCAGTGCTTAATAATTAATAAATGACTGAGTGCATGTGGTACCTCACCTCCAAATGCATACCATCTGTACATTAAACAATAGACTTGAAAGTAGATACAGAAACACAGAAATATGCATGAATTTCTTGCAGATAAAAAAGTATGCATACTTCTGTGAGCAAAGAAGGAAGCACCAATTGCCTTCCCGAAGCACGATGCAGAGCCCGTCTTGTTTTCTCTTCCTTAAAGGCAGTGCTCTATTCTAAATATTTACAAACTGAATAGTGCACATCAGATGGAATGGAGGAACTCAATAAAAGTAGTCCAGGACCTGAAGGAGAAAACAAAAAGTTGTCAGAGCTGGTTGAAAGAAATACTGCCAATGAAATAAAACGTCCCAAGGTTACGCATGTAACCCTAGTTCCTTGAGGGAACGAGACGCTGCGTCGATATCGCTTTGGGGAACGTCCCTGACGAGACCGGCTCTGAACATCGTGTGCAAACTGTCCAATGGACGGGCGTGACGTCACGGAGCGGGGTGACGTAGCGACCAGGAAGCTATATAAGCACGTGCCGTGCAGCTGGCTTCAGCTTCGAGTAGGGAAGCAAGCGCCGGCAGGGGTGCCGGGAGTATGGCTCTGCGACGCAGCGTCTCGTTCCCTCAAGGAACTAGGGTTACATGCGTAACCTTGGGACGTTCCTTTTCGGGAACTCGAGCTGCGTCGATATCGCTTTGGGGAACGAGGTGCCCACGCTGCCAGACTACCAAATCCCTGCCTAGTGTGTATCCGGAGAGCACAGCTTAGGACGAGAGAACAGAAGAGCCCGGAGTGGCTCGCATATCAAGATCGTAGAATCTGACAAATGTAGAGGGCGTGGACCACCCCGCAGCGTTGCAGATGTCCAAGAGGGACACACCTGCTGAGAAGGCCTTGGAGGCCGCCATACTCCGAGTAGAGTGAGCCTTGGCCCCCAAAGGAGGGGGAAGACCAGAGGACTCATAGGACTCGTTGATAGCCTCGACTATCCAACGACTAAGGGTCTGCTTGGTGGCAGGAGAACCCTTATTAGTGGGACCGTAGCATACAAGCAATTGGTCGGATTTTCTCCACAGGGCAGCTCTGTGGACGTATGCGTCGAGTGCTCGCACTGGACACATACAGTTTAGCTTCTCTTGGTCTGGCTCCCGAAAGGGAGGAGGACAGAAGGCCTGCAGTACGATAGGCTGTGGTGTAACAGAGGGAACCTTTGGAACATAACCCGCTCGAGGGTATAAGAATGCTTTGGCCATACCAGGGGCAAAGTCTAAATAAGTAGGGGCCACCGAAAGGGCCTGGAGATCTCCAACTCGTTTCAGCGAGGTGATTGCCAGTAGCAGGGCAGTTTTCAGTGTCAGATGTCTATCTGAGATATCTTGAATTGGCTCGAATGGAGCTTTACAAAGAGCCTCTAGAACCACAACCAAATCCCATGGGGGAATACGGGACCGTACTGGAGGTCTCAGCCTCAATGCACCTCGGAGGAAACGTGTAACTAGGGGGTGTCTACCCACTGACTGATCATTGAAAGGGACATGGAAAGCAGCTATGGCCGCCACGTACACCTTTAAGGTGGAGTGGGATAACCCCGCAGAGAGCCTAGCTTGTAAAAACTCCAGAACTGTACCAACTGGGCAGTTAACAGGGTCAAGATGGCGATCTCTGCACCATGAAGTAAAGAATGACCACTTCAGGGCGTACAGTTTCCTCGTAGAGGGAGCTCTGGACTGGAGGAGGGTCTCAACAACCTCGGTTGAGAGACCAGCTGCTAACAGTTGTGCCCCCTCAGGGGCCACACCCACAGCTTGAACACCTCCGGGCGAGGGTGGATTATCGTGCCCTGCGCTTGTGAGAGTAGGTCTTTCCTGATCGGTATCTCCCACGGAGAGCCGTCGAGGAGCGAGACTAGATCTGAGAACCATATTCGGCCCGGCCAGAACGGGGCTACTAACAACAGACGGACCCCGTCCTGGCGTACTCTCGCCAGAACTCCCGGGAGCAGAGCGGTAGGGGGAAAAGCGTACAGACGAAGCCTCGGCCAGGTCTGTACCATAGCGTCCAGTCCCAGAGGAGCTGGATGAACTAGAGAGAACCAGAGGGGACATTGCGATGTCTCTTGAGTCGCAAAGAGGTCCACCTGAGCTTTGCCAAACACTCTCCATATCTGCTTCACCACCTCGGGGTGAAGCATCCATTCCCCGGGCCTCGGCCCCTGCCTCGACAGTATGTCTGCTCCCACATTCAATCTCCCAGGAATATACACTGCTCTGATCGAGAGGAGTTTGCCCTGGGACCAGAGAAGGATCTGGTATGCCAGCTTGTACAAGGGGCGTGAGCGCAGACCCCCCTGGTGATTGATATAAGAGACCACTGATGTGTTGTCGGTGCGCACCAACACATGGTGACCTCTCAGGTCTGGGAGGAAATATTTTAATGCTCGATAGACTGCTAACATCTCTAGGCAATTGATGTGCCACGTCAGGTGGCGACCACTCCACAGACCGCGGGCAGGGTGGCCACTCATGACCGCACCCCAACCGGTGAGGGACGCGTCTGTCGCTAGCGTTACACGGCGACGAAGAGCTCCCAGCACCGGGCCCTGATTCAAGAACCAAGGTTTCTTCCACATGTCTAAGGCACGAAGGCATCGCCGCGTGACCTTGATAACTCGAAGTGGATTTCCCCTCGGGGAAAAGCCCTTGGACTTGAGCCACCACTGTAGGGGTCTCATGTGCAGCAGGCCAAAAGGTATCACGTTGGACGCAGCTGCCATGAGCCCTAACAATCTCTGGAATTGTTTGACAGTGAGTGACTGGCCTTCTTTGACTCTCTAGACTGAAGTGAAGATCGACTCGATCCGAGCAGGAGACATACGTGCCTGCATCGTGGTCGAATCCCACACTACGCCTAGATAGGTGGTTCTCTGAACTGGAGAAAGTACACTCTTCTTGGCATTTAGTCTCAAACCCAGCTCCCCCATGTGTGCGAGAACGACATCTCGATGTCGAACCGCCATCTGCTCTGATCGAGCTAAGATCAACCAATCGTCGATATAATTCAGAATGCGGATGCCCTGCATACGGAGGGATACCAGAGCCGCATCTACACATTTCGTGAACGTGCGGGGTGAGAGTGCAAGGCCGAAGGGAAGTACTCGATATTGATAAGCTTTGCCCCCGAAAGCGAACCTCAGATACTTCCTGTGTTGTGGAAGGATGGATATGTGGAAGTATGCGTCTTTGAGATCTATGGTGACAAACCAGTCCTCGGATCTGATTTGAGCTACAACCTGCTTGACAGTGAGCATTTTGAACTTCAGTGACATAACTGAGCGGTTCAGGTGACGTAAGTCTATGATCGGACGCAACCCCCCATCCTTCTTTGGAACTATGAAATACCGGCTGTAAAATCTGGATTCCCTGTCTAGAGGAGGGACCACCTCGATGGCCTCCTTCCTTAATAGGGTATTCACTTCTTGTTCCATAACCAGAGCCTGCTGGGGGCCGACCACAGTCGGTGTAACCCCGTTGAACTTCGGTGGTGGACGACCGAACTGAATGCAATAGCCTTTTTCTATTGTACGCAGGACCCAACGAGATACATTTGGCAGTAGCTTCCACGCTGCTAAATAATCTACTAAGGGAATCAGTCTCTCGAGACTGACCTCTGGTGTAAGAGGCCCCCGAAGGGGCGGCGAGCCTCCTAGCTCCGCTGCGCTCACGGGCGCAAATAACTGGGAGTAGTGCTCGCGGGAGGCCGCTGCGCCCTGAAGCTCTGGCAGGGTTAGCAGACCGACCTCCTGAGGGCACTGAGGTGAGGCGGGCACCGTATACTGAGGTGGACCGCGCTCTACCCCAGTAGGGGCTACCCTCTGGACCCTGATGTCAGGATCGTTTCGTCGAGGACTTCCGGGCCTCGATAATTGTTCTTAAATCGGGCTTTTTAGCTCTGGAAGTCCCCGACTCAGGGTGTCGCTGAGGCCCTCGGTCCCGACGTGGGGGAACACGAGCGGCGACACTCTGTTTCTGCGCTTCCCGGTATGAGGAGCCGGTATGTGGCGTGGTGATCTCCCGCCCAGATGCACCACGAGAGCGACGAGGGAGGAAATTCTGGAACGCCGCCGCCTGTTTGCGTGCCTCCTGGAACCTGTCGACGACAGTGTTGACTGTGTCGCCAAACAGGCCCGAGGCTTGAAGCGGGGCGTTCAGGAGGCAGACCCTGTCTCTTTCTTTTATCTCTGACAGGGTCAGCCACAAATGCCTCTCCGCGGCCACTAAGGCTGCCATAGACCGCCCAATCGCGCGAGCGGTCTCTTTAGTGGCGCGGAGGGAGAGATCAGCGGTCTTTCTAAGCTCTTCAATATCATCAGACTTAATCCCCTCTCCCTCATCGATATCTCCCAGCAGGTCGGCCTGATAAGCTTGAAGGACTGCCATGGTGTGAAGGCAAGCCCCAGCCTGACCTGCTGCCACATAACCTTTGCCCACAAGCGATGATGTAACTCGCAGCGGCTTAGTGGGCAATGCCGGAGCCTTTAGGGACGATGCCGAGCCGGGTGACAGATAGCCCGCGAGCGTCTGTTCAACCCGTGGCAACGTCCTATAACCCCGCTCTCCCAGCCCCATCACGTTGCCATAATATAGTGAATCGGGGCCAAAGAGGCGGGTCGAATATGGGTGTTTCCACGATCTCGATAACTCATCATGGAGATCGGGAAAAAACGGTAGACTCCGGCGTGGAGGTGGTTGCCTCGGCCGCAGAAAGCGTTCATCTAGCTTGCTTTTCTGCGGCTCAGTGTGTTTTTCTGCAGGCCATTCGATTTTTAATCTATCAACTGCGCGTGTAACCACCTCCAAAAGCTCCTCATACTGGGGCGATAGGGGTGGCGAATCCCCAGCAACAGTCTCCACGTCAACTTCCTCGGAGGAAGAGAGGCGGAGAGCTGATCCCTCACCCTGGGGGGAAGAAACCGACGAGCGTGCTTCCGAACCCAGGGTTTGGGCGCCTGATCTGGCAGATGAGGAAGGAGATAAGGACTGGCCCGTCTCCATTCCCTCTGACAGATCCACCTGCGAACCCCACGAGTGCAGCAGCCGCTCTGCCTCATCAGAAGCGGGGCCAGCACCGCGAGGAACGCTGGTGAAGGCTCCCTCGTCGAAGAGAGCCCTCCGGGATCGAAGCGCCCGCATTGGCAATCGCTCGCAATGCGGACAGTCGGCCCCCTCGAGAGCCGACTCAGCGTGCTTCGATCCCAGGCAAGCCACGCACAGATTGTGTGTATCCCCGCTCGTGATGTAGCGAGGGCAGGGAGGAACACACAGTCTGTAACGCGGCTTGGAATCGCCCTTTAAATACTTGGTCTTTTGCTTTGCTTTTGGCATTATTGAGCTGTATTAGCGATCTTTTAATGGCTAAGGAGACAGACAACAATAAATAGGACCAACGGGACAGACTTTTTAACATGCACACACAGAGCGCTTGCTGACAGAGCGAAGCTGAAGCCAGCTGCACGGCACGTGCTTATATAGCTTCCTGGTCGCTACGTCACCCCGCTCCGTGACGTCACGCCCATCCATTGGACAGTTTGCACACGATGTTCAGAGCCGGTCTCGTCAGGGACGTTCCCCAAAGCGATATCGACGCAGCTCGAGTTCCCGAAAAGGAACTTAAATTTCAACTTCAAAATAATTCAGAAGCAACCGAAGAACTGAATATTCTGCCATAACTGTACCCAATGCAGTATAAGAGTAGTGCGTTCATTTACATACATTGTACAGGAGGAAACAAGGATGGTTTTATTCAAAGCTTTGAAATGTCGGACTCAAACATCTTTATCATATAAGCAGTAATACATATTCATATAATAGTGAATCATTGTTCACATAAGTTCATTTCAGTTAATTGTTCTTTATTTTTATTTTATTTTTGTATTATGCAAAGCTCAAAAACAACACACAAGCATATGTAATTTGTAGAAAATTTAAATATCACATGATTTCATAAACTGAAAATAAAAGTTATCCATCAACGAATATTGTTTATATAAAGTTATTTTGTTGTTGTTGTTATCCATATACACTAACAGTGTTAAACTAAGATTACTGTGTAAGTGAAGCATGAATCAATGTAAAATATTAGGAACACACACACACGCACACACACACACACACACGCACCCACACACACACATATATCCAGAATCTTCACAATGAAAAGAACCAAAGACTTAAACTACTTCAGTCTGTGTTTATTGAATTAATTTAATACACAAGTTTCACAATTTGATTTGAATTACTGAAATAAATGAACTTCTCCATGACATTCTAATTTATTGACATGCACCTCTATGTAATTCCTGCAGCACCCCATTTAGGATACATAAAATGCTATGAAATGAGTCTTGGAAAGACAGAGCAGCCAGTAATTTTATTCCAAAACTTTAATTTTCATCCCTGTAAATTTAATCACAGAATGATTTGTGATACTCGACCACAAAACCAGTCTTAAGTGTAAATCTTTCGAAACTGAGATGTATAGGTCATCTGAAAGCTGAATAAATAAGCTTTCCATTGATGTCTGGTTTGTTAGCATATTTGGCCGATATACAACTATTTGAAAATATGGAATCTGAAGGTGAAAAAAAAAAAAAAAAATCAGGCATTTTGGCATTTCCTTCTCCCCAGTCTTCCTCTGACACTCTGGCACCTTGATTTCCGAATGACATGCAAAATTTGCTTTCATCCGAAAAAAGTACTTTGGACCACTGAGCAACAGTCCAGTGCTGCTTCTCTGTAGCCCAGGTCAGGCGCTTCTGCCACTGTTTCTGGTTCAAAAGTGGCTTGACCTGGGGAATGCGGCACCTGTAGCATTCTGTAGCACATTTCCTGCATACGCCTGTGCACGGTGGCTCTGGATGTTTCTACTCCAGACTCAGTCCACTGCTTCCGCAGGTCCCCCAAGGTCTGGAATATTTCTCAGGGTCCGGTCACCTCTTCTCGTTGTGCAGCGTTTTTTGCCACACTTTTTCCTTCCCACAGACTTCCCACTGAGGTGCCTTGATACAGCACTCTGGGAACAGCTTATTCGTTCAGAAATTTATTTCTGTGTCTTACCCTCTCGCTTGAGGGTGTCAATGATGGCCTTCTGGACAGCAGTCAGGTCAGCAGTCTTACCCATGATTGTGGTTTTGAGTAATGAACCAGGCTGGGAGTTTTTAAAAGCCTCAGGAATCTTTTGCAGGTGTTTAGAGTTAATTAGTTGATTCAGATGACTAGGTTAATAGCTCGTTTAGAGAACCTTTTCATGAAAGGCAAATTTTTTGAGATAAGAATTTTGGGTTTTCATGAGCTGTATGCCAAAATCACCAGTATTACAGTTTTTTTCAACTGCTTACACACATTTTCCAAAGTTTTCCTCTTTTTTTTCAAAACTTAACACAAATTCAAGAATTGCACAGACAAGATGCAAAATGTCTCACATCTCTTTCAAAATGAAACACCACAGTCAAAATATCTCAAACATATTTCAAAAGCAAACATTTGTCTTACGTTGTAAACACCTTTACCATAATGTTATATTATTGATTATGTCATATACACACTGTTTTTCAAAACCTAAAGCTCTTCTTTTAAAAGCTCACATGTACATGACTGAATGTAATTGGGAGAGAGCTGTTGAATATATAAAGTAAAAAAAGTCACATGCTATATTTTCTCTTGATACCTTACCAAACTGTGACCAATGCAATGCACTGTAGTAAATTAATGCAAGGGTACTACAGTAAAATATATTTGTTATAGTATAGACCTATTGTTTGTTATGGTAAAAAAAAAAAAATATGATGTGTACATTAGAACATGTGTACATTACATTAGATTGTTACATACCGGTTCTCATTTCTAAAGGTTCGAATTATACCCGCCATAGTAAATCTACTCAAATTAGGCTGGACTGTCAGTGTCAGGTTGTGTGACAAGTAATAATTTTGTGTGTAAGCAGTTGAAAACAACTGTAAAACAATAAAAGACCTGAAATATTTCAGTTGGTGTGCAATGAATATATATACTGTATATAGCCTTTAAAGTTGTCCAAATAAAGTTCTTAGCAATGCATATTACCAATCAGAAATTAAGTTTTGATATATTTACAGAAGGAAATTTACAAAATATCTTCACGGAACATGATCTTTACTTAATATCCTAATGATTTTTTGGCACCATTTGATCATTTTGACCCATACAATATATTCTGGCTATTGATACAAATATACCCCAGTGACTTAAGACTGGTTTTGTGCTCCAGAGTCAGCTTTAAACACAATACATTATTTGAGATGTAATGAAAACTATATCTTGGATATTTCCAATCTCCAAAATGAAAGTTCTCATTTTACACACTGTGTATTTTGTAAGTGACATATTAAACTACCAAATGTTAAAGTTTCAATGTTCCGTGACTGTACATTTTAAGTCCATGTGGTCAAGAGTGCTCATAGTTGACAATATTGAAATATGTGACTGTGTCTGTGAAAACCCAGCTATACTAATTTATTGGTGATATACTGTTTTCTATATAAAATCATCATAAAAAAAAAAAAAAAAAAAAAAAAAAAAAAAAAAAAACATTCTGTGAAAATGTAACATTGATATCTTTATTACTGACTGAGTAAGACCATGTCAAAGATTGAAATAATTAAATTAATGGTTGAAATCCAACTTTGATGCTTGTTTTCCCACAATTTGATTTTGAGACTTTAACCTGGATTTCACAGAGAGGGTCATATATTACTTTGGAGAGTTCCCAAACAAATTGTAATTTAAGACAATATATGTTGAAAGTTGTCTGATACAAACATACAAACAGCACTAGAGAAAACAACCCAATCTGCCCTACATTGTTTTACTATATATATATATTTTTAGGCCTTTCTTAGAACAGACACTTTAAAGCAACAATTGTCACACTTTAAATTTAACAAATGAAATGCTTTATGCTGAATAGACTCCTGTTTTGCTCTGCAATAACAAACAAACGAAATACATTGATATCTATCTGTTTGACATTAATATGTATAGATGAATATATTAGCAGGACTACTGAAATGAAAACATGGGATCATTAATTATCAAAGTTGTTTAATCTATGTTTTGTTTGTTTGCTTAAAAATGAGAGAGAAAAAAAAAATGCACCATTGACTGATGTTGCTTCTTTAGAAACAGTAACATCCGACTTCCGGGTCTTCCTGCTTTTTGCTCACATTGTGGGCAAAAAATATGCAGAGGCCCTGATAAACCTACAGCACTTCTGCGCCAAAAGAAAGAGTTAATTAGAAATACAAATTCACCCAGATTGTTATTAATGGGAACTGTAGAATAAGCAACACATATTTTGTGCCCATAAGTAGTCTCAGGTAGCTTTGATCTCAGGCCCATGGCGGATGCTGCCGTGTACCGCTGCCTGGCTTCTGGGACTGTGCCAGCACCAGACATCTGGCTGCTTTGTTATCATTGGCTGATCGGCTCTCGTGAGACCACTCTTCTGACACTAGGCAAGAGAGAAGAGTGGCCTGGCAACGAGAATTATCAGCACATTTGGAGTGGATTAAAGCTCCAAAGTGGTCCTCAAAGCACGACGGGGGTCTCGTGAGCTGCCCTCCGCTGGGGGTTGGTGAAGAGGCTTGCAGAACAGACTTAAACAAGCCCGTTATGGAGAGCAGAAAAGAGCCCCAGCAGAAAAGTGTCATGGAGAGGGAGTCTACTAATTATCTCATCTCGTCAATTCTGTTGCCAGATTGGGAGACGACCAGACCTGGGAGTTGACGGAACCTTTCACACAGGTTCATTATGCGCAGGCGCAGGTACATTTGGAAGCTTCATTGATGTTTTAGAAAACTGGTGATTATCACATTTCTACACTGAAAAAAAAAAAAACTAACACAAATACATAATAAACAATTTTCACTGAGAAATTGCTGGTACATTTTAATAATTACAAAAGAAACACCAAGTACCACACTGAATTAAAAGTGAAATGTTTAAGTAGAAAGACCGAAATAGTATTTTATTGAAAAAAAAAAAAAAAAAAAAATATATATATATATATATATATATATATATATATATATATATATATATATATATATATATATATATATATATATATATATATATATATATATATATATATATATATATATATATATTTGCAATGTCAAATAAACAAATAAATAAATAAAATAAAATAAAATTAAATACAATTCCCAGATCATCCAATATTTATGAGAAAATGGAGAAATGGAGAAATGTAGCATTGCATCACTTGCTCACAATATGTCCTCACCCTCAGGCCAAGGCTTTTGCCTTCTCCAGATGTTAACTGATGGACTGGAGTGCTGTGGAAAATAAAATAAAATAAAATGTTAAATTGATTAAATAGATGGATGGATATATAAATAAATACATAAATACATTTTGCAGCATCCAGTGCATTAAAGTGACAAAAATTTCACTTCACTTTCACCTTCACTTTACACTTGAAGTCTGTATATATAATGCATTACAAAAAGTATTCTTAATGCATGAATTTTCTGGTGCACTGCAAGACCTTACGAGTAATTGTAACCACAGTTAAAAAATATTATAATTTAATTGTGTACACCTTTAGAAATAATAATACATTAAAACACTTGTAACAAGCAATCTACAAATATTTAATGCATTTAAATTTTTTAACAGTTATTTATGAAAAGAGATGCAGTGCAATTCTCAATATGAATACCTTTAAAATGCATTTCATATATATATATATATATATATATATATATATATATATATATTAGCAATTAAAATATTTGTTCTGTCCTTGTGTCTATCCTCCTCTGCCATTTCTCAGTCTGTCTCTTTATCATGACAGACACACTGTGACCCCTAAATGTTACATAAGCAGAAGCTCATGTTATATTTATGTTTATTCTGTATGTGGTACTGATGGCAGTCCTCCCTGGATTGTGTGGCTGATGACAAGCTTGATATGCAAGACAAACTCCTCTTCTCACTCTACACACACTGTCTATGTGTGTGGACCTTAGCTAGGAAAGGTTACTCCCCCTTCCTCTCTCTCCCGCTCGCTCACTCATTCTGTCACTTCCATTCTCTATCTATATATCCAAACCTAGGGTACAGGCACCATCTCCAGGTTTAAAGTGATGCTAGCTATCAGATGCTCATTATCGTTAATCTCCCATTCACCACTGCATTGGATGCCAGCCCATGAGACTCAGACCAGCTGTGGAAAGGCTTTGAAGATATGTGCAGCAGACAGCGTTGTTCTTTCGAACACATCACACTGCACCTCGTTTATATATATATATATATAAATATATAGTTTCAAAAGCAAGGACATTTGTAATTTCATGCAATTTTAGCAGTAGAGATGCATGATACACCAACATATCAGTAATTGGATGATATTGTAGATTTGCATATAAACATATAAACTTCAACTTACTTTATTTTAGCTAATTGCTTTCATTTTTATTTAGTTTAACTTAGTACTAAAATAACTAAAGCTCTTAAACTCCAACGCAAATTTATAGTTACTACAGAAGCATATATATGTATATTAAATTTTTGTATTTACTTAATAATGTAAGATCACAGAATTAACTTTTTTATTGTACAGTATGCATTTTAATTTTGCAATATTTATATTAAATAACAGCATTTAAAATTTCTAGTTTTTTGGGTTTTATTTTTTGAAAAACAATTATAAAGACAAATTTCTTTTATAAATTATAAAGAAAGAATTTTTATATCAGCCATTGATCAGTCATCGGCCACAACATAATTGATCAGCCTTTATTATAATTATTATAAATAATTATCTGCCTTTCAGTGCATTGGTAAGGCTATACTTTTTACAGACAATTTGGACTAAACTAAATGTAACATCATGAAGATTACATGTTTGTAAAAGACTTTCTCTGAAATGTCACCAGCATGTTAGAACAACATCATGTTGCTATATTATCATGCTAATAATAAGCTTATGGAGGGCTGCACAAGACTCAGCCCTCTGTTCAGAGGGATGAGCTGGATGTGGAGGGGGCCTCTGACACCTGTCACCCCACAAGCCAAGCACAATTAAGGCTTCTCTTGGGGGTGGAGCGGGGGACTTGCCTGGAAGTCATGCAGCTCCTGGTGCATTGGGGAAGCGTTTGAAGATCATTAGTGTTACAGACCCTGTCTTCATGGCCCTGACAAACCTACTGAATACTGTGCTTTGATCAGGCACAGGCATTTTTGTCAATAGCAAGGGGTACAGTGCATACATTAGAAAGTTACTCACACAAAGTCAGCAGGTAAAGTGTCACTTTCAGTAAGAGTCCATGTATTGTGCTGATAGGACCTAATTAGCATCATTTCTGTTTGAACATCCAGGAAAATCAACAAACTCAAATGTCATCAAGTATCAATGCATGAACTCATTAATTACTTAACCAACACAAGTGATGAAAATTCTCCTTTTATAGACTATGATGTCCATAAATGTTTTCTTTTCCAATGACTGTGAAGTACTGCGTCTGAAAAAAAAGGGTTATGGTCAGAAGCTTTTATTTCATATCAAAGCTACTGTATGACCTGACATCATCAATATCTCATCATGTTAATTGGGGTTGACCCTGCGGGTGAGTGTGCTGAATAGTGAAACACATTGTTAAAGTTCTGAGGAGTTTCCATTTTATCAACATCTATACTCTGTGTACCATCTTGAAACAACCTCAATGCATTTTTTTTTGGATTTCTGTTCTCCAGACTGACATATTAATAAATGGTTTATTTTCTGAGAAGTGGGATGGGAGGGAAACTGTCAGAATACACACTGTTCTGTGATGTTTCAATGATTAAGAAACCAAGCACTTTGCTACAAAGATGAGATTCATCACAAATATTCAGATGTGAGGGAGAAACATGAGAGATCGATACGACTGTAGCAAAAATGCAAAGAGGCTTAAAATTAATAAAGTTCTATACAGTAATTGACCAGTTTACTTGTGTGCAATTATAACACTTTATTTTAGTAGTCCACTGTGACGAGTATGGCGGGGCGAGAGCCGTGGGAACGGGGCGAGGCCGGTGGAGTGACTGGAAATGAGCGACACCTGCTCGACCCACCTTTCTCGAGTCCCAGGGAGGATGGAAGGATATAAAACAGTAGCGATGACAGTGACGGACGAGAGAGGACCAGGCCTGGATTTTATTTGGTTTTTGATTTTGTTTGTGCGCGGCAGTCGTCTGTGAGGGGCTGCCGCCCTGTTTTGTGTTTATATTATTATTAAAGTTTTCATTTGATTGTCCACCGGTTCCCGCCTCCTTCTTCCAGTAATTAGGAAGGTTTTATTATTACATCCACTTTAGACTATAGGGCTTTTCACACTTGAAATAGTTAACCCTGGGTTATTTTAAAACCAGAGTAAACAGATTCCTGGATTATCTTGCTTTACATTCCACACTGTTTGCAGTTTCATTGTCACTGACAGGATGAACACAAGCTACTTGTTTACATAAAGGGTCTGGCATTGCACATCCTAGTGTTACTTTGCCGACAATTCTATAATTTTTTCCAGAATGGGCTTTTCGGTGGACTACAAATGGTTATTATAGGTAAACCATAGTAACCACAAATTAACTATTGTCTTGCAACACTAACCATACTTTAACAGTTTGTAGTAAAACAAGGCTAACCCTGCTCCAGGGCAAAGTTTTTTCTTTTTTCTTTTTACCTTTCCCCAGGGTAACAAGCAGGGTTTAGAATGACGATAACCCAGGGTAAATTAGTGAGAAAAGACCTTATATTTAACTTTGCAACTATACTTGTTAATTAGGAGTCATTAGAGTATTAGAAGTCTGCTTTATATCTCCTAACAGTTTATTTTGAAGGTCCCCCAAAAGACATTCTACTAAATTTAAGAAACTTTGCAAGTACATGTCAACATAGTCTCAACAACACTACCTTAACCCTAAACAAATAATCTACTAATACTATGATTATACTCTAATGGTGGTGAACACTTCACTTCTTTCTGGGACATTTCCAGACTCCCTGAAAACATCAGTGGTTAAGCCCCTCCTGGAAAAGAGCAATTTTGATAACACCATTTTGAGCAATTATAGACCAATATCTAATCTTCCTTTTATAAGCAATGTTATAGAAAAGGTAGTTTTTAGTCCGATGAACAAATACTTAAGATCAAATGGATACCTGGAAAATGTTCTATCTGGTTTCCAACCGCATCACAGCACAGAGACAGCACCCATTATGATAATAAAGGATATTCACTTAAATTCTGACTCTGGCAAAATATCAGTGCTGGTATTACTAGATCTCAGTGCTGCGTTTGACACTGTCGATCATAACATACTACTAGAGAGACTGGAAAAATGGGTCTGGCTTTCTGGGATGGTACTCAAATGGTTCAGGTAATACTTAGAAGGGAGAGGCTATTATGTGAGTCTAGGAGAGCATAAGTCTAAGTGGACGTCCATGACATACAGAGTCCCACAGGGTTCAATTCTTTCACCGCTCTTGTTTAGCCTGTATATGCTCCCACTAAGCCAAATAATGAGAAAGAACCAAATTGCCTATCACAGCTATGCTGATGATACCCAGATTTACTTAGCCTTATATACAAATGAATACAGCTCCATTGACTCCCTCTGCCAATGTATTGGTGAAATTAATAGTTAGATGTGCCAGAACTTTCTTTAGTTAAACAAGGGGGAAAAAATGAAGTTATTGCATTTGGAAACAAAGTTTTCAAGGTGAATGCATACCTTGACTCTAGGGGTCAAACAACTAAAAATCAAGTCAGAAATCTTGGTGTGATTCTGGAGACAGACCTTAGTTTCAGTAGTCATGTCAAAGCAGTAACTAAATCAGCACACTATCATCTAAAAAACATCGCAAGAATTAGAAGTTTTGTTTCCAGTCAAGACTTGGAGAAACTAGTCCATGCCTTTATCAGCAGCAGGTTGGACTATTGTAATGGGCTCCTCACTGGCCTTCCCAAAAAGACCATTAGACAGTTGCAGCTCATCCAGAACGCTGCTGCCAGGATTCTGACTAGAACCAGAAAATCTGAGCATATCACACCAGTCCTCAGGTCCTTACACTGGCTTCCAGTTACATTTAGGATTGATTTTAAATAACTTTTACTCATAAATCAGTACTTAAGTACTTATAAATCACTCAATGACCTAGGACCGAAATATATTGCAGATTTGTTCACTGAATATAAACCTAACAGAGCACTCAGGTCAATAGGATCGAGTCAGTTGGAAATACCAAGGGTTCACACAAAACAAGGAGAGTCCACCTTTAGTTACTATGCTGCCTGCAGTTGGAATCAGCTTCCAGAAGAGATCAGATGTGCTAAAACACTAGTCACATTTAAATCTAGACTCAAAACGCATCTTTTTGGCTGTGCATTTATTGAATGAGCACTATGCGAAAAAACCTGGGTAACTTTTTTTTCCCCAAGCTTAAAAATTTAATTATGTTAGGACCATCAACAAGCACTAAGTTTGTGCTTCAAAATATTGGTTTCCTACCTGAAATGGATCTATATAGATGCCAGGAATACGAACATTGGCTGTTACATGTTTTAATTTACACATTCAGTGAGAAGCCGTTTAACTTACAGCATGTGTTAGAAACATCTAGATACCCCCAAATATCAGAATCTCTGTGAGCTCTCAGGTATTGTATAGCAAGGTACTTCACCAGATCATGTCTCACAAATACAAGCATGCTGTGACCATGTGACAAGTGAGAGCTCTTTAATTTGTTGGATCAGATAGTGACACGCTCCATCAGAGGAAGGGAAAAATCTTTTCATTTGTGCATTAGTGGAAACGGGGGTCAATTAGCATCAGCCATTACATCCCATGACATGCTATATATTATCACCTGGTATGGTCATCTTAATGAGAGAGGAAGAGTGATTTGTCTGCTGTATTGGATTGAATTCAGAAACAGCACAGTACATGAGCAATCATAAAAAGAAACTGCTAAAATAATGTTCCTCACATGCAGCAAATGTTATGATGTTGTTCTTTATACTGTACATTTAAGAAGTTCTGTTATGCTAACCAAAGCTGCATTTATTTGATCTTAAAGTAAAACATTAATAACTATATCAATTTAAAAGAATTATTTACTATATAAAAAAAAAAAAATAGATTTTACATTTTATTCTTGATTTGGTGCTCAAATAATATTTTTGCTGCTTAATACTTTTTTTTAGGAAATCATGCATTGCATATAATAATAATAATAATAATAATAATAATAACAATAAATTACAATTTAAAAATATATTAAAATATATAAATAAATAAATATATATATATATATATATATATATATATATATATATATATATATATATATATATATATATATATATATATATATATTATTTTTTTTTTTTTTTTTCATTACAATAACATATTACATATGAACAATGGGGTGGTATGGGCAAAAATGACATACAAGGTTCTCATCCATTTATTTATTTATTATGGTATATGGTGGCTTGAACTCCTAGATTTACAATTAAATAATGAATACTGCCAAAAGGGAAGGTGGCATTTTTCATATCATCCAGTGAGACCAATACAAAGCCACGATTTTCAACCAGTGCCTTATTTGATGCAATGACAGGTGCAGTGAACCCCTCTAAAGTATATTGATTTGGAGGACCTAGAGGTATGTGACATGATTATGAGGATTGACCTTATCCTGCTCTGCCCTGAAGTCTCAGAGTAAATGAACATTACTGAGATTGAGACTCTGGCTTTTCTACTAGGCTGGTACTTTACGGTCTCATGGAAACATTTCGGCATGCGAACTGCTCAGATGACATCCTGTCTCTCTACAGTAATCAAAGCAACTGGTTTTACATGCATTTGAGGAAGTAATATGGCTTCAAATATATATTTCTCAAAACCTCATTTGTGTGGTAATACATTACCATTGCCTGTTCTATTTCAGACATTCAGATCTGTAGAAAAATAGACAGAGGAATGTCTAATGTTGCTTAGAGCTAATTGCTAAGGCCGGGCCCTTGTAGATCCACTGGTTCCTAGTGAGTGAAGACCGCATATTGAGAGAGGTTGCTGTGAATTAAACTCCTGCTACTGATAACAGGGAAGAAAGAGACTCACTCGCACACAAAAACATATCATCTGTCTTCTCCTCACACACACACACACACACACATTCTTGATCCCCCCCACCCACCTATAAATATCCTCCACACTCCCACATGCATGGGACATTTGCAATCTTTCTTTTTACTCTTTATTTCTCCTTTACTTTATCTCAAGCTTTCTCTTTCCTTCCCACATTCCGGTGATGCATTCTTTGTCCTTGTATTCTTAGAGCAAGCTGCAGTGACTGTTTTGGTGGCACAAAGGAGCGGTGGGTATTAAAACAGCTGTCTCTGGTGGTCCGGATGTAATTGGGATTGTTAACGTGCTTGGCTCCTGAGGGATGCTTGTGAGAATGTCTTTGTGTAAAGCACACAAGCTCCACAGCGGCATACCTTGATTTTGATGTACGTCAAAAAAAGCAAACAAGTCACCTGAGCTACTGTACATCAAGTCTGGCTGTTATTTTTTTTTTCACCCCCTGCTTTTTATCCTCCTTTTTTTTAGGTTGCCGATTCTGGTGCACTGTTATTTATATGTAAAAGAAAACGTCTATGAAGCTCAATTCTAGTCAGAATTCCTATGAGAGCATCCTTTCTTAGTGGGGAAAATAAAAGTGTATTTATGAGCATGCGGACATAGCTTTTGAAGGAAATCTTTGAAAACCTAGCTCCTAAAAGCACCTGTCTGGTAATACAAATTGAAGCACAATATCATCAAATAAGAGGCAGATACAGAAAGAGAAGAAAAACAAAAAGAGGAAGGGGATTAAATAAATTCCTTTAAAAATGGATATGTAGTTTAAATTTTAAAAGGCCAAACTTAAAACACAATGAAATTTCAAATTGTGCAAAGAGGGCGCACTGCCCGTGCATGTGCAAACGTCACTGGTACTGTAACTGATTATGTGTTTTAGTTTAGATTAGATTTATTTTAACTTGAAATATTAAAGCTGAGCACTTAAATCGCCCTGATAAATACATTTCTTAACGCTACAGTGAGACAAAACTACTCCTCAAACTTCTTTTGTGGTTCATTGTGAATAAAAAATGTCATTTGCCGATTTAGGGGTGGTGAAATATAAATGATTTCGTTAAAGTTTCGTCATAAAGCAGTCATTGGGTATATACAAGGAGACAGTGATTGGGCCTTGAAGTCTCCTGAGCAGGCGCTCCAGGGGGTGGCCCTTCCTTTGGAGAGCTACTGTATCTCTCAACTTCTGTGAAGCTCCTGCACAGTAATAATAACATAAAATAAAATAAAAACCTGTGACTGCCGTGGGACAAATTCTACGACGACACACATAAGAATCCACAAGACTATAGGTATTTTATGCATCTGACACCGAGACTTTTTCTTCAATGTATTTAGCTGTTTTATTAATTAACTCATTCATTATTTATTTATTTATTATTGATCTACTAATTAAAGTCTGAGAAAATTAAATATATAGATATATATTTGTTATATAATCAAAGTGTCGTGATGCACCCCCCCCCCCCAGCACTTACGCTGATTTAATTTCTTAATTAATATACATCTGATGACAAACAATCCTTTAAGATATGAAGATACACGCATATTCAGAGTATGTCTCCACAGAATAATGCATTTACGTAATGTGATATTTTAATGTTTTCATTTATTTATTTATTTATTTATTTTGTATGTGACATATCTTTGACAGTTTGTATTAACTCACTGTTAAACTATAAATTCTAATTACTGTTTGGAACATTTGAGTATTTTAATTCGGAACTAATACATTTAATGCATTAGAATATTTGTTGCTCAAGTTAAAATTTGGATTTCACGTTAGCTGTGCACTTTAACATGCGAGGTTACTCGGTAGTTAGGCTATATGCATCAATTACCTCACCCAATGGACTCGAATAGTTTAAACAAATTAGACTAGCCTCATTAATTAGAACATGATTAAAGGTTTTTAATTAAATAACTGATGAAGTAGTCTAATTAGACCGAAGATATGATAATGGCCCGCTGCGACGTGTATATAATTGTATTGGGTTTGCAATTAAATCCTAAAGAGTTGTAAAAAATCCGCTTTTCTGTGTCATTAATGAAATACTTCACCCAGTGTAGCCTGTTCTGTTGATACATCACATTCATAACATGCTCAATGATAACTCAAATGGCTTTCCTATTTATTATTTCAATACCAGAAAAAAAAATAATAAATTCGTCAACACGAAGCATTTTTTCCCCTAAATAAAATCAAAAGCAGGTTAATTATTGAATGACTTCGAACAAATATAAATGAAATTTAAATTCAATATTTCGACGTTTAACCGAACGTAATTAGTTTAATGGGTGTCGGTAGCCTATATCAAATTACATCGCAATAATGGAATGATAGTCATGCGTTTTGCCTTGATTTATTTCACCCAAAAGGGACAGCAAATGATGTAGTGATTTCTTCATATTCATCCATGTTTCTCCGACCAAGCTTTCATTTACGAATTAAATAGGCCTAGCACAGATTTTTTTTTTCTAATATATATATATATATATATATATATATATATATATATATATATATATATATATATATATACACACACACACACACACACACACACACACACACACACATAAACACACATCATAAAAGTTACAGAATGATTGCACATGTAATTTGTTTAATATACAACCTATATGCATTGTGGATACATTTCTAAATAAACCTTCCTGATATTATTATAACACTGATATGTTTAACTTTAGAATACATTTCTGCTTCCATTGCATTTCTTTAACCATAGTGGTTTCCTCAATAACTTTATTGAAGTAACATACAATACCAGTTCCAGTCATTGCAACTGCCCATGCGCAGAATCCCCAGCGGCGCTGTGGCTAATGAAGAATAATAAATCACGAAAGCTTTTTCAGGTACAGCCGAGAGAGTGTGTAAGAGGAGAGGGGGTGAGAGAATGGGTGAGCGCGCGCGAGAGAGAGAGAGAGAGAGAGAGACGCATCCTGCCCTTCGCCTTAGAGCACAGACAGATCGAGTCCCCGCAGCATTGAATGTAGTCGACTGTCACCTTTATCTCATAATCAAATTCAGCAAGAATCGGGATAAAGGTTAACGAGCGATATTGGTTCTAGCAACGTCGTTCTGGAGATTTGCACGAAGAGAAGAGAGAGGAAACTTTTTTAAAAGCGTGAGTAAAGACAAACTCACCAAAGACATCAGCTTCTGCTTTGAGAAATGTAAGATATTTTGTAAAGGCGGAGGAACATTTCTGTGGAGCGTTTTGGTAAGAATTGCCGTGATCTTTGAAGGAGTTTACCGACAGGTTGCATGGCTTGGTGCTCGCGGCACGTCTCTAGCCACGGCACGCGACGGAGCGACAGGAGATCGTTCTCTCAGACCATTAGGCAGCAGCACTAGATGAGCTGTCTCAGGACTTGGTGCATCATCCTCTTCACGTTCGTTGCAACGCCAGAGACTTGAGACTTCAACGCACCGACTGGGCTTGAACTTCAGTCGAAGAAGAAGAAGGCGGAGTCTTAACTTATTAAAAGCAACTCGCCGAGGCTCGGTCGCAAACATGATGATGATGTCTCTGAACAGCAAGCATGCATTCGCCATGGCCCACACCAGTCTGGCCGAAACCAAATACTCCAGTTTGCATTCTTCGTCCTCGTCTTCCACTTTGACTTCCAACGCGCCCTCGTCCTCCTGCTCGTCGTCCAGACACAGCAGCACGATCAGCAGCAGCGGCGGCTCGGAGGCGATGCGTCGAGCATGTTTCCCAACCCCACCGGTACGTATTCTGCATAATCACCGCTTAAAGGCACATTTTGACAGCCCACTTTTTCTGCTTGATGTTTTTTTCATGTCTGCACAGCAAATCACCCAACACCTCAATTTTTCCCTCCCAACTTATGTATTCAGCCGGGTTTGCCTTTCGTATGAATTTTTATGACCTGGGATGTTGCATGTGTCTTGTTTTGTGTGTTCTTTTTTAGGATTTCCTTTCCTTTTTTTTTTTACATGCTGGAAATGTTTTAAAAGCACGGAGTGGAGCGCGAATTCCCTGCTGACAGTTATGTGTGCTTTCTATTTGCAATTGCAGAGCAATATATTCGGCGGATTGGATGAGAGTTTGTTGGCCCGCGCGGAAGCTCTGGCGGCGGTGGATATAGTCTCTCAGACCAAAAGCCATCATCACCCTCCTCATCACAGCCCTTTCAAGCCGGACGCAACCTACCACACCATGAACACGCTTCCGTGCACCTCGTCGTCTTCGTCTGTGCCAATCTCGCACCCGTCAGCTCTCGCGAGCCATCACCACCACCACCATCACCATCACCACCAGCCGCACCAGGCACTGGAGGGCGACCTGCTCGATCACATCACCCCAGGACTGGCACTTGCTGGAGCCATGGCCGGGCCAGACGGCTCGGTGGTATCCACGCCTACGCACCCCGCTCACATGGCAGGCATGAACCACATGCACCAAGCTGCCATCAACATGGCTCACGCCCATGGACTGCAATCCCACATGGGCTGCATGAGCGACGTGGATGCAGATCCAAGGGACTTGGAGGCGTTCGCTGAGCGCTTTAAACAGCGTCGGATCAAACTCGGTGTGACTCAAGCGGATGTAGGGTCAGCGTTGGCCAATCTGAAGATTCCTGGTGTAGGCTCTTTAAGTCAGAGTACCATCTGCCGGTTTGAATCCCTCACGTTGTCCCACAACAACATGATCGCCCTGAAGCCCATCCTGCAAGCCTGGCTGGAGGAGGCTGAAAAGTCGCACCGGGAAAAACTCAACAAACCCGAGCTCTTCAATGGGGCCGAAAAGAAGAGGAAGCGGACCTCTATCGCGGCCCCCGAGAAAAGGTCCCTCGAAGCTTATTTTGCTATTCAGCCGCGTCCGTCCTCAGAGAAAATCGCAGCAATCGCAGAGAAGCTGGACCTCAAAAAGAACGTTGTGCGGGTTTGGTTTTGCAACCAGAGGCAGAAACAAAAACGCATGAAATATTCGGCCTGCGTCTAGCTCGACCAGAAGCCCAACACGACGTGTCGAGAGACTCCTAAAACTGTTTAGAGACGATTTGTAAAATATTTCTTATCTCACACCTTTTTCAGTCATCAATAACTTGTGCATTGAACCAGAATTTCATGATATTCAAAAGAGACATTTGAAAATACCAAATCACTGTCACGTATTACGCAAAGGGGATGTGGAATCGGAATCATTTAAAGGATCGTTTGACTGATCAAGTAAGACCATTCGTTTTTCCTCACTTATTCTAGCACACTTTCTTTATAAGAGGAGCAAGGCTCTTTAAACCTTTAAAACTCTTAAACTCTAAGCATATTTTAGTAATTCGCCAGAAAGTGTTATCGAGCTAAGTAACACAATTAATTATTATAAACTGAGGGGGAGGGATACTTCAGGTCAAAAGGGTGACAGTGTCTTGTCAGTATTTTTTTTTTCTTTTTCTTTTTAAATATTTCTTTTCAGCATGTCACGCTTCAATCTTGTGTTAATTCAGGGTTCATTAGATAAAAAGAGGACATCACGAATTAAGTCCACGAACAATTCTGCAACATTATTAGATAACACCCAAACAGCTCCTTGTAAATTATTGATTTAGCTGGTACATGCATCATTTTGTCTGTCGTCTCCTTAATTCCACTTCTTTGATTTTAATAATGATAATCATAGCCTATAATTAGGCAATGGGCGATAAGAATATCCATATTTGTCTTCTAAAGGCATCTTTGCTATAAATGATCTAGAACCTATTGGATATACTGAACACGGGGAGAGGTTCAATTGTTTTTAGTGATGGGATTTGTTCATCCAAATATCTGTTGCAATACGCCTGCGCTCTAAAGTGGCTATGTTTCTTATGAACTATTTATCATGTGAGGTAATGTTTACTTCATTACATATTTATTGGGATTCCCTCCACGTTTTTGCTGGAGAAAATCATATTGAGACAACAAGGAAAACGTGGCCCTCTGCAAATGGGGAAACTGCTTGAGACAGGCCACCTTTATTTATTTATTTATTTTCTTTCGTTCTTCTAAGGTTTCGAAAAGGCACAATCGAGAGATATATGACAACATTTTCTTTTAAATTATTTTCATGTATGTTATCTGCTTATTTATTTGTATAAATATACGCGTATAATTATGGAGTCGTTGCTTGTTAAATTCACATGTTTAGTAATGTTTTCTTATTGAAAAAGATGAGTTTCATGGAATTATTCACGTAAAAATGTAAATATCTCATTTGGACATACACATATCCGTAGAGGTATTTGCTGTATTGCTGTTTTAGCTGCGGTAACTGTAATGTATGTTGCTTTAGGTTTAGTTGTCGGATATAAGTTCATTAATTTATTACTTCAATGTATATTTAAGTTGCTATTTGATAATTGAATTGAACTGTGTGTTTAATTAAAGAACAACATTTTAACATTTTATTGAACGTTCTCAATGGGTTTATTTATATTCAAAGGCCTAAACAGAGTTTTCAAACTACTGACGTTTTGATGGAATATGTTGAACATAGCCTAACTGAAACGTTTGCCTCTATCTTATATTGCTCATTGTGTGGATTACACGTGTCTTTACCACCAATATGCAATGTTCTTATTTCTCTTGCAAGATACAAATGGGTACTCAGATTAGTTTAGTATCTTGCCGTTTGCCTAAAAAAGACGTCTTGACATCTTCTTGAGCTGTAGAGCTACGCTTGGTATTTCCACGAACGTCTTGCTGCTGCTAGGATTCGCAACCCTTAGAAGCCTACCTGAGAGCGAATGCTAATATTCTATTAGAGTCTAATCATGAAGTCTGTAGAGATCTAGGGAGGTCCCTCGAGCACAGTGCTGCCAGATGTCAGGCCGCCAGAAAAACACCTCGCCTGCCAACGTGCCGGGCTCCATTTAAATCCACAGTCGTTGGTTTTCGTTCTTCTGCCGACATAGGCAGCCCTTTGAAGACTGACTCAGTTCACTGTTAGGCCGCATGAAAAAAAAAGAAAAGAAAGGAAAACATGAGAGAGAGAGAGAGAGAGAGAGAGAGAGAGAGAGGCGGGAGTGTCATCTCAGTAGCGGTGCATGTCATGGCATTCTATTGGTTTCAGCACCACGGACAGCCGCCTGAATAGATGTTTTGCCATTGATGTGTCCTGCCGATTTTCAATGGATTTAGCAGATGAAGAATGCAATTGCATTTCGTTTTGTTCATTATATCACACTAATGTAATATAGTTTTTTTTTTTTTTTTTCTCGCAATATTGTGTTTATTATTATTATCATCATTATCATCAAAATTTTGAACTCCTTTGAAACATGACAACAACATTATTATTTTAGCTGGGAAAAATACTCGGGAAGTATTTAGTTAGGCCTTTTTTAAATGTTTTTAATGTTATTAATTTACTGACTGAAAACATCCTAAATCTAACCTGCTTTAAGGGAGGAAATCAGTTCTCCTAAACGAGCTTATCACTTAACACGATAATATGTACGAATTATTAAATTACACATGGAATTATTGAAATCAGATAATTACAAAGTAAGTAATAATTAACTGGAGCTGTTAATTACAGCCGGGCATGGAGAGGCTCGAAGGGAATGGAAATGAATGTTGTGGACGAAATGGCCTTTTCTACCCCCTACTTATCTCTCAGATAGGTGCGAAAATTATCGATCGATCGATTTATTTTTTATTTTTTTATTTTTGTAAACACAAATCATTAAGGGGGGACCAGAGAGGTAGACTAATATATAGGACAATTTTGTACACACACATGGTGCGCTTTACTTTCAATATTTCCAAGAAAGCGATTGTGTCATTTTTATTCTACCTTCCTTTAATAAATTGATCCAAGAGAGGGCACTGACCTGTTAGCGGCATCGGATACATGTGATTGTCATGCTTTAAAAACCAAGGTGGTCAAGCGCAGGATCGAAAGGGCAGAACTGTTTTCCTTTGTTATAATTAGGTCCTCTGTTTTCTTTCTCTTTCCCCCTGAACATGTTCCCCCTTTCACAGGGATGGTGATGAAATTTTAATGAAGCCAGGGACTGTCGTGCTCCGCCTGGGGACTTACGAATAGAATATTTTAACTGTACATTTACCCCAAGTGTCTGCCATCAAAGCACGTTAAGACAAACCACAGGCCTCTGACGTGTTGGAAACCCTTATTTAGTACTTGAACATTTATTATACTGTCACTGATGTCCACTGGATTTAGATATTTTTCCCCTCCACGGGCATTATTGGTATAATTGTAAAAATCAGTTGATTATGCTGTTTAACTGTGGAAAATGTAATATGTTAAAAATAATTAACTGAATAAAGATATGTGATTATTACAAAGAGGTGCATTAATTGTAAAACATCTTAAACAAAACAAATCACTAACACATATACAAATACACAAGTGCACCATGAACAAGCTTTTAAAAGCTTTTATTATATTTTTTGTTGACCTTTATGTCTTTTGCATTATTTATTATGGAACCTATCCACACTAAACAATTTAAAGGGGTGCCCAAATAACTATTTGAGCACACAATCTTGTAACAAAGTATTGTGATATATGTACAAACACACACATTTCAAAATTTAACGAAATGTCATATAAATATGATACAATATATAAATATTGCAAAATTGCCCATCGACACAACATTAGCATAAGTTTATTTTTCATTTATTTATTTTTTTTTTCAATGATAAAAATATGAATCTGATTCGATGTATCAAAAAAAAAAAAAAGAATCAGACAGATTTTGGGTTATATTATTATTTCAACAAAGCATTACAAATTATAATTCCCTTTCCATTGTTTTCTAAAGCGATTCAGTTTACAACTGAAGGTTTACAGGTCAGGTGAACAAACACAATTTTCTAAAGCACTTATGAGCAACTGTAAAATGATTTAACACCATTTATTTAAAGAAAAATCAGTTTACTATCCTTACGCTGCAAGTACACCTCTCAGAATGTGGCATTCTGTTGAAATTTGTGTCTTCAAAAGAGGCCTATGGTGATTAAATATTAAAGAGTCTAGGATGAGCATGTTTCTCGCCCAGTTCTGGTTTTCCTCCTGCTCGCCGTGAAATTCATTTAGGCTTTAACGCACAGCACGTTGCGTTCTCTTATTCTCAGACGCTGTTGCGCCGTTCCAAATGAGCAAGTCGCAGTTAGATCGCGCATTTGGCAGTAATGAGAAGGTGGTAGAGCTGTCTGCTGGATGTGTGTGTTCATTGAGGTTTGACAGCCGTGCTCCGCTGCAGATCTATTCATCATACCCGCAAGGACTCTCTCTCTCTCTCTCTCTCTCTCTCTCTCTCTCTCTCTCTCTCCTCTGTCCTCAGTTTATACAGAACAGAATCATTTACATAAAGTCCTTAAGGCAAATAACTGTTGGGGGCTCTAATTTATATCTGATCGAAAATTAGCCGTCATTATGCGCCCCATTAGCCGCGTCTTTAATGTGCTTCTAAGCACCATTTGTCAAGCAGCTTGTTAATATCCTTCAAGTCTTTAAAGTTGAGAGCTCATTAAAAGACTCTGCGCCCATGGTATTGATGCTATTTTATAAAATTCTGCAAAGCGTAAAGCACCGTTTAAAAGTTTTCTCTTCCTCCTAGAACTGAATGATGCATGGTTTCTTGAGCAATAGGCAGGATACACCATTGTGGTCAGTCTGAAAGTTATGTTAGTGAACGCGCTGTAGTCAACAAGACAGGTATTTGGCGGGAAGTCACATCTAATTTTTCACATCGTTAAGTAAAATTATAAGGATGTCACAAAATAATGTAAGCTAATTGGTTTCTGGCAGGTGAATTAAGTTCTAACACGCAGTATAACCGACTTGAAGGTTTGCAAAAATGACTTTATATCATACATTGCTTTCGTAAGTAATTTAGAAAATCATCATTTAAACACATATAGCATGCATTCTAAAAGTTGTGCCAATTCAATAGAAAACATTTCGCATTGGACATTGTATGTATACTGTATTTTATTTCTCACTTTATTACATATTCAGATACCACATGTGTGTAACTAAAACTGTTAACAGGCATTAATACATTTAAAAATAAAATAATTAAAAGTCTTCAGATAAGAAGCCAAATAGTGAACCTTGTCTGATTTCTCCTAGAAATAGCTGATCCCCTAAAAGTCACTGTATAATTCGCAAATTGTCAATAGGTCATGTGTTCCTATCATGATCTGTCGTCCATAATTAGGCTCGTGTCGGGTGTTGTCTACCCGTGGGTGGGATCTAACGGGACCTTATTATTAGTTAAAAACTCAAAGCGTCCCGTCGTTTCTTCCGTGGACTCCTCCAGGCTAAAGCAATAAAGCCCGTAATTAGAATGCTAAAGACAGATGTAAATAAAAGCAATGAGATAGCGCTGAGAGATGAGGCGCTGGGGTCAGGTTCTCATCAAAAAAACAGTTGGTGTGATGACACGAAGTCCGGCCATCGCCAGAGGCCCGGGGCTACAGCGACAGACCACAGGCAAAATGCACCATAAATTGCATTTTTTTTTTTTTTTTTTTTTTTTTTTTTTTTTTTAGAGAGAGATTTGCAAACAGTTATTTTTAATTAAAAAATGTGTCCGGACCAAACACCTTTCGCTAATTAAATGTGTCAATTGAAATGAAGAAGAAGAAGCAGAAGAAGAAGAAGAAGAAGAAACACATATTAAATACCTTGAAACCCTTTCATATATGCATATATATATATGTGTGTGTGTGTGTGTACCATTTAGATAATAAAGACAATCAATTTTGTAAACTTTCTTTATTAAGTTATATTTAGTGATCTTTAATTCCTTCACATTATCATAGAGTCTCATTGTAATGTCACACCCTCAACTGATGTAATTGTTTTAGACATTGAGGGTGTTTCATTCAAGCCAAGAGTGCACAGATCTGGGCCAATGAAAAAGACATAGAGAAAGAAAGAAGAAAGAGAGAGAGAGAGAGCTGCTCTGTTTAAAGAGCTTTTGTCTGTCTGTTCCCTCTCTTCACTAATGAGATGTTCAGTAGAGGTTTACCTGGCTACCTATTATTGTACCCCAGCCACCTCTCCCCTTGTTTTCTTTCACTGCTCATATCACTAATCACAGATACGGGAAATGCTGACTACAGAATACGGAAGGAAAACACGCCACCATTCACTAACTATAGCCTAAGGTACAACACTGCAGTTCTTTGTGAAAACTGGAAGCATCTTAAAAGAAGTGAAAAAAAATAAAAAAAAAATAAAAAAAAAATAATAATAATAATAATAATAATATAAGTAATAATAATAATTATTGTCATTGTTATTATTAACAAGTTAAGCAATAGTATACTTTTAAGAAAAATGGTTACCAAATTAGTATTTTTCCGCTTGTAACAATAGCAGAACACCTTTGAATGTCTTTTTATAACACTTAATAAATTGAGCCAAGGATAGATAGCTTAATACATGTAAAGTATTGCTTTAAATATATTACATATAGGCATAAGTTAACTTAAATTGAATGAAAAATAACCAAACATTTTTTTTTTTTTTAGTTCAAAAAATACATTTCTTCATTGCAATATGCCATATACAGTAATGCATTTAAATATTAGTCTTTTAACACATGACAGAAAAAACCTGTGTTTTATACTGAATTACATCCTAGCAGTAACAGTCTCCAAAGTATCTTTATAAAAGGTTGATTACTGTTCGAAATACATCAACTGATGGCTGTGGGCTACCAATGCTTGTGCTGCTGAGTTGTAGTCAGCGAGAGTTTTGTGGTATTATGACATGTTTTGGAGCGACTGACAATCAGAAAGATTGTTTGTACTTGAAAATAAATGGAAGGTTTGGGCCTTTGAGAATTAAAGTATTACTTTAAAGTCATTATTTAGTAATTTATCTGCTGCAATACCACACTAACATCTTCAAAATCTTCAAAAATTAAAATTAAAATAAAAAAAAATAATAATAATACAAAAAATAAAACATTTTGTCAAAGGTCCATTACAGTTTGGAGCACTTGGCTCACTTCATAATGGGGGCCACAAATAATTGTTGTACTCGGGTGCATCATTGCCTTGTTTTGCTGCTAGTTTGAGTGACATGGAGGGACACAAACAGCTGTAAACAACAGAGCAATCAGTGTCCCATCTGCTACTATGGCCCACTTACATGAACGTATGTCACCACTTCTTTCACCCGGTGCCAAGCAAGTGCCTGAGGACACGAGTCCCCAAGAAAAGGACCCATTTTCAGAGGAAGAAAAATGTAGAAAGAAAAAAGTTGTTACGGCAAGACAATTTAGGCAGCTATCTCAGAGACAAGCTTTTTTGCAATTCTGTCTCATTGCCTCACATACAATTAATGCATTACACTGAGAAGTAAGTTGAAATAAGAACATCTTCTGTATTTTTAATATCATCATGAAGACATATGAACTTTGTTGTCTTTGGCTCTGTAAAATATATTTCTGGGAAAAAAAAGGGTAAGTCTATTGTTAAGAGAGGAAGTGCTGGTAACGTACCTTAGGGACTGAACAATGTAACAATTGCAAACATACCATCATGCCTTTGAAAAAAACAACAAGGTGCTCCAGAGAGTCATTTTGAATATAAAGTCTCTGCCAAACTATGCATAACAAATACTTAAGCAAACATCACCCAAAAACACAATAAATTATTTTTTATGAACACAATTAAGCACCACTTAGTGACTGCTTCTCACAATAAACAGTACTTAATTTCAGGGCAGAAAAAAACAGCAATGATTAATTATGAATTGGCAGGATGATACAGTGAGCATCCCAAGGAGAGGAAAGCTCTGCTCTCTCTATTACTTAAACAGAAGCATCCTCTGGGAGAGGAGCAGTGTAGCCCATGGGGCAAAGACATTCTGCTACATCAGTTCATCTTTTACATTAGCCACTTTAATATTTGAATTAAATTATTGACGATAGGTATGTTTGTTCCTTTTAATCAAGTGTTAATTCTAGATTAAGATACTGCATCAAAAAATTACTGGTAACACTTTATAATAAGGTCCCATTAGTTCAAATTAATGTGTAAAACAAAGATTAACTAACATGAGCAATACATTTGCTACAGCATATATTCATGTGTTTTTGTTCATTTTAGATATAATTATTATTTTATATTATCTTAGGTAAATTAAATAAGATTAAGAGGGATTTAAATTTTATGATAAATTATTAAATATTAAATTCAATATTATTAAATGAAATTAACATTAACTAAACTTTATAAATACTTAAGAAGGATTTAAAATAACTAATGTTAAAAATGCAACCTTATTGTAAAGTGAAACTGAATTATCCTGCCATGTTAATCTTTATTGATTTAATTAACTTGATTTTGTGATATTTGTTCTAACATACAGATATCTGACAAAAAAACAAAACAAAAACAAAACAAAATACAAAGTAACGGTCACTGATGATATATTGTGAGCCACTGATTCTATATTGTGAGGTACAACAAATTGTAATGGATTAGTGAAAAAGAAAATGTAGGGCGGGACTTGATTTGATGCATCAGTTATTGATTGGATTTTAAGAGGTGGGGGTTGCACTCAAAAAATGGAGGCTCATGAACATGACATTGTGGGAACGGGTTTAAGCAGACTAAATAATTGGAGGAGACAAACATCACCAGAGAGAAGGACTATCGTTTTCACTGGACGGTCCAGATATGACAATTTGATTAATCACCAAGGTCTAAAACAAATGAAGGCCCCACTTTCATTTGGGAACCAACTCTGACTGATAAATAAATATTAACTTTTGACTTTGCCTAAACAACAAAACAGTTTTTTTTTTTTTTTTTTTTTTTTTTTACATTTTCAAGTACAAATTCCAATGCTTTCCAAACAAATACACAAATCCACGGAAATGTTGTGTCATGCATGCCAGGCGAATAGTTGGCATGTCACTTTGCCAAGGAACACCACTGCTCTCATATCTACAGTATATGTAATCAGTGTGTAATCAGCATGTAATCAGTGTTCCTGTAGCTTTCTCTATTTCTGTTTAATCACGTGATAGAAGGTCTAAGGCCTTCTCAAATCGAAGGGCTAACTCATCTAATCTGCGGCCTGTTATGCATCAAACTAAGATTGCTGTTAAGACACAAAGCACTTCCATCAAGTTAGCATTTTTAAACATTCGCTCACTAAAAAATAAATCATTTTTAATCAATGACTTAATAACAACAAACAATCTGGATTTTATGTTTTTAAAAGAACCACTGCTAGAAGAAAACTGCAGTGTAACAGTCCTCAATGAAGCAGCCCCTCCTAACTTTACATTCATGAGTGTCTGCAGGACTGTTAGGAGAGGTGGAGGTGTAGCCGCTCTATTTAAAGATGTCTATCAATGCAAGCGTCATTTGGTCAGTACTTGTCTTTTGAATATCTAGGGATTGTGTTGAAAGGTGCTCCACACATTATGTTTATTATTATTTACAGGCTCCCCAAAATACTCTCCAGCCTTTGTTGAATAGTTCAAATAAATTTTATTACCGATTTCCTCAGAGTTTGACTGTTTTGCAATTGCTGGGGATTTTTTTTTACTTCACATAGATAATGCAGTAAACAAAACTACAAAAGAAATGATAACTGTTTTAAACACTTTTGACTTGATTCAGCATGTGCACAAACCTACACACAATAAGGGACACAGTCTAGATTTACTCGTAGAGGTCTAAACATTTCATCCATTGTCATTAAGGATGTAGCATTAACGAGAACACTATTTTGCTATGTATGGAGACTATATATTTAAAACCAAGCATTTCTGCAGACTCGTTTGATCTTCTCCTTGATTCTTTAACTCAAAGGTTAAGAATTTTATTGATGATACTGTTCCTGAAATAGTCAGTAAGAAGTCTGGTAGACAGAAATCAGCTTGGAGAAAATCAACAGCAGTACAGAGTATGAAAAGACAATGCAGAAAAGCTGAGCGGATGTGGCGGAAGACCAAACTTGAAATTCACTATAGCATCCACAAAGATAGCCTTTGTGCTTTCAATGTGGAGCCAGCCAAAGCTAGACAGAGTTTCTTCTCAAACCTTATAAACAGTAACAACACTCATTTTGCTACTTTTGAGAGACTGATAACCTCCATGAATCAGATTCCCAATTAAATGCTCTCCGACAGCAAATGCAATGAGTTTGCTTCTTTCATTTCTGAGAAAATCATTAATATCAGGAAGGCGATTAGCACATCCTCAAGTTATGTAGAGGTCAGAGGGATTCAGCCACAATATTAAAGAAAGAATTACAGCCATATCACCCTGGAGCCCAAGACTGGTTTCCCACTGAAGCTAAGCAGGGCTGAGCCTGGTCGGTACCTGGATGGGAGACCTCCTGGGAAAACTAGGTTGCTGCTGGAAGAGGTGCTATTGAGGCCAGCAGGGGGAGCTCACCTTGTGGTCTGTGTGGGTCCTAGCACCCCAGTGTAGTGATGGGGACACTATACTATCAACAAGCACCGTCCTTCGTATGAGACGTTAAACCGAGGTCCTGACTCTCTTTGGTCATTATAAATAACAGGATGTCTTTCGAAAAGAGTAGAGGTGTGACCTCGGCATCCTGGCTAAATCCGCCCATTGGCCTCCGACCATCATGGCCTCCTAACAATTCCCATATCTACTGATTGGCTTCATCACTCTGTCTCCTCTCAACCAGTAAGCTGGTGTGTGGCTGCCATCGCATCATCCAGGTGGATGCTGCACACTGGTGGTTGATGACGAGATACCCCCGACAATGTAAAGCGCTTTGGGTGCCTAGAAAAGCGCTATATAAATGTAATGAATTATTATTATTATTATCAAAAAGAAGATACTATGTCTATTTTTGAAGCAATTGATAGCAAAATGATAGAAAGAAACAGAAATAAATAGTGCAGCACTTAAAATCGTCTACCTGCTATCTTGACACACTTCCTACATATAATTATTATTTTTTTTCAAAAGTGTGCTAAACTGTTTAGAACCAGATCTCTTAGAAGTGGTGAACGCCTCACTTTCTGGAACTTTTCCAAACTCGCTGAAAACTGCAGATGTTAAACCCCTTCTGAAAAAGAGAAATCTTGATAACACCTTTTTGAGCAATTATAGACCAATATCAAATATTCCCTTTATAGGCAAAATGATAGGAAATGTCATTTTTAATCAGCTGAACAAATACTTAAACTTAAATGGATACCTGGAAAATGTTCAATCTGGTTTCCGACCGCATCACAGTACAGAGACAGCGTTCATTAAGAAAATAGATGATATTCACTTAAATTCTGACTCTGGCAAAATATCAGTGCTGGTATTACTAGATCTCAGTGCTGCGTTTGACACTGTCGATCATAACATACTACTAGAGAGACTGGAAAACTGGGTCTGGCTTTCTGGGATTGTACTCAAATGGTTCAGGTCATACTTGGAAGGGAGAGGTTATTATGTGAGTAAAGAAGAGCATAAGTCTAAGTGGACATCCATGACATGCGGAGTCCCACAAGGCTCAATTCTTGCACCGCTCTTGTTTCGCCTGTATATGTTCCCGCTAAATTCAGTAATGAGAAAGAACGAAATTGCCTATCACAGCTATGCTGATGATACCCAGATTTACCTAGCCTTATCACCAAATGAGTACAGCCCCATTGACTCTCTCTGTCAATGCATTGATGAAACTAACAGTTGGATATGCCAGAACTTTCTTCAGTTAAACAAGGAAAAACTGAAGTCATTGCATTTGGAAACAAAGTGGAAGTTCTCAAGGTGAATGCATACCTTGATTCTAGGGGTCTAACAGCTAAAAATCAAGTCAGGAATCGTATTGTTATTATGGAGACAGACCTTCGTTTCAGTAGTCATGTCAAAGCAGTAACTAAATCAGCATACTATGATCTCAAAAACATTGCAATAATTAGATTTTTTTTTTCATCCAAGACTTGGAGAAACTTCTGGTGGACTCTTGTAATGGTATCCTCACCGGCCTTCCCGAGAAGACCATTAGACAGCTGCAGCTCATCCAGAATGCTGATGCCATTGATTCTGAATAGAACCAGAAAAACCAAAGTTTCACAAAAAACAAGGGCAGTCCGCTTTTAGTTATTATGCCACCCACAGTTGGAATCAGCTTCCAGAAGAGATCAGATTTGCCGAAACATTAACCACTTTTGAATCTATACTCAAAACTCAACTGTTTAGCTGTGGATTTATTCAATGAGCACTGTGCAGTTTCCGAACTGATTGCACTGTATTTTACAAATTGCACTGTATTTTATGCAATCTGAAATGATTTTTGTGCTTATATTATCATTATCATTATTATTATTATTTTATGATTATTTTACTTTATTTTATGTAAAGCACTTTGTATTACCATTGTGTACGAAATGTGCTATATAAATAAACTTGCCTTGCCTTTCCTTGTAATACACACGCAATCAAGTGGTTCTTTCAGAAATGGTGATTCATTCAGGAACGAAACAAGAGACTCTCTTTATGAGTGTAACATTGAGTCAGAGACGTTCGGATCCATAAACAGTACTTTATTTTCAAGAATGCTCAAACAGGCAGAGAACAGAGAACAGCGTCAGGCATGTCAGGGGACATCCAAAATCAGCAACAGAAACAAGCAGAGGTCGGGGCAGGCAGCATAGAATCACAGTCGGTACACACAATCCAAGATCAAGCATGGAAGGAACAAACACAGGGAAAACGCTCGGAAATGCCAGACAGAATTTATTTTTGCAGTAAAAATAAATAAATAAATATAATCTGTGACCCACACAATGTATTTTTGGCTATTGCTACAATACCCCAGCAACTTAAAGACTTTTTAAATTGATTAATTTAGGAACTTTTTTAGGAAATATTTTCATAATATTTTGTACAAGAAAACCCTGAAATCCATCAGCCCCATTATGTCTGCAGTCACATTAGCCAAAGCTGTCTGGCCACTACTATGCTCACTAATAACCATTAGAACATTAAATGGAGCCCACTTCACAGGTGAAGGATTACGAAAGCAGAAAACTAGTTAAGTATGCCTAAGGTTTACAATGATTTTTGGCTTGAGAGTCAATGCCCATAATGACAGCTCAAACACGCTTAGTGCCTGAAAACCCATCTGGCTCCATTATTTGAGCAGGGGTGAATGGGACTTGTAGTCCTCTGGGTGGAATTCTGGGAATTGTGGGATATTATAATCAGGTTATATCCCCTTTTCATTCGCAAGGGTCTCAAAGACTCCTGTCTGTTATTCTCGCGCTCTCATTTACTCCACTGCCGCAACAATGTAATATACATAATTCAAACAACCAGGGAATGGCTGTGGGCTCCCAACCACCTGCTGGCTTTTATTAGCTAATTAATGGTGATTTATCGTAGTTGCTAATTCGAGTGTAGCCGATTGCCTTCAGGAGTCTATGAACACAATGTGAATTCTGATGGTAATTATGCTTATTTGATGGGCAGTCTACTAAAACAAAAAGTTCTGTCTCTCATGCCCCACAGCAATGAAATTTTTGACTCTTACGGAGACGACCTTGTGTTTGTGTGTCTCATTAACACCCTCCTTATGGGTGCATTTTAATACCTCTACATGTGATCCTATTTTTTAATTGTATTTATTTATTTGTATAATTTTTATATAATAGTTTTTACTGATAGAATCTATCTAATGTCAATTAAAGGTTACAAAACTTAACACATTGCTGGCAAAATTGTACACTGTTTTTCAATAAGAGAACCGTGAACATGGCAAATGTATTGTTATATACTGAAATATTAAACAAGGTGCTTCAAGAAAATATTTTAGAACAAGAGGTTCATCTGACAGAAAAAAGGTTTGGGAATCCCAGAATTAATTCATTCAAGCAAGGACAAAGCCATTGGTTCCCATTGATATTGCATTAAAAATAAAATAAAAAAATAAAAATAAATCAAATAGTAATGAAGTTATAATTATAGAATATACCAAACACTTATTTGTGATTTCAATCTGACGTCTTCTGAGAGAGCTATGCTGCAAGCATTTGTAGTGTTGTGCATGTTGAAATGAGAGAAAGTCTTAAGGCTGCTCAACAAAGTCTTTGTTGTCTTGGTGTACTCATGAAAAATCTGTATAAATACATGCTCAAACATCCTGTTCACAAAATGTTCACAAGATTCACTATTTACAACATGGACAAATGTGGGATGGCATTAGGAAAAATTATTATTTTTGATTATTCTCCAAAAAGACACCTCATGAAATGTTTTCTCGTGTGATCAGCCTGGCTTAAACTTTTATTCTTATTAAACCCAGAATATAAGAATCATTACCTTCCTTATCACACTCCTTACTGCTAGGTGCTATCCTATGTTTTTTTTTTTTTTTTTTATGATATTTGCAATTAAAATGTGTAGCACTAAAGAGATTCTAGATATTTAATGGAAGTCAAAGCTATTAAAACACATAAAATACAAACTGATCTGTGTACAGTCAAATTCACCTACACCAGCCAAGCCTTCTGACATCAAATCCACAATGCCATTTGACATCAGATCAACACAGGCCTAGGATCTGAATGTTCAAAGTTGGCATCTTGATGTTTTCCACCCACTTGCATGCATATCCTTGGGGACTTTTTTATTATTTTTTTTTTCATCCTGGCATAGGTTTCCTCCCAAAAGGCTTTTGTGTAGTATAAAATACTGTGTCGAATCACCTGGCAGCTCTCAAAAGAGAGCGTTAGTCGAGGAAACCTGGGGTTAAACAATGACTGCGCACATACACCTTGACTGATCCTTTTCTTCATAATCCAAATTGAAATTCTAAACCATGTGGGGCATCTCACAATATCACGATTTTGAGACAGTGCCTCCAGCGACGCACACTGTTAACAGAATGTTTTTCACAAGACACCTCTGTTCTTTCAGATCATAATGGGTGATGTTTACACATGGGGAATTGAATTTACCTTCATGTCTGCACTTAAAGGTGTATAAGATGCTTTTCTCTGACTATGTTAACTTGACAGAACATTAAGGTCACATTCATTTTCTGACACTGAGATATGCCATTATGTAAATGACACTTGGCGCACGCAACCGAACCGAACGCATCACTCAACATCCATTCCTATGAGCAATTCTACACACAAACAACAACTGCAAGTGGATAGCTTGTCAAAAACAAGGCTTTTAAGAATAATTCAGATGTTAATTTAGAAACAGACATGAACTGGATTCAAGCTGAGAGAGGTCAGTATGTTTAAACACTAGAACAACTGAAGATAAGTGACCTTTATTCCCCCGGGAACAAATGCCTGGGCCCATGTCTATGCACAACTGGATCTCGTGCTCAATTGGAGAAAACCGCCACCTAGATGGGAATGGATATCTGAGAGTTATTGTCCCCTGAAATCCAGTTATCATTGTGTAATCTTTGAATGCTCCAGGGAACCCTGAAACGAATAGGCGCAATAAGTTCAGTCTGCAGAATTAATGCAGTAATTCTTTATCACGGGGAAGAGACAGAGAGATTGAGGCCAGTATTACCTTGGATTTTGAGTTTAATGCAAATGGTGTGAATTTTTTCCTTCTGTCTCTTTCCTCCTTTTTAATGATGGCCCTAATTTGTTAGCACCTTCTAAATTATTAATCTCTTTTATATTCATGTAGTTATTACATGTCATAACTGTGTATCTATGGGGTGAAATTTAATAGCATCTGCTGGACCTTCGGAGAGGGCCCAGTGTTAGAAAATGGCATTAAAAATGGATAATTAGCTAAATATTTGCCTTAGCACATTTGCTTAGCAGCTCCTCTAATTAGCAGGCTTACAGCTGCTGTGGTCACTTAGTGCAGGCGATATGGTATTTGCATTGAAATACAAGGACAGGGCTGTTTAATTCAATTATGTAGAATTATGAGATAGATGTTGGTATCATACAGTCAAATGATGAAACTGTGAACATTGCAAAGATAAATGCACGAGTAAATCAAACATTAAAGAAACGTGTGCTGTAAAAAAAATATTTTTCCAAGTTGTTAATAAAATGTATTATTGGAGTTCATTAATAAAACAAAAATAAAAATAAAAATACTAGTCTTTAAACTTTACCTTTACTTTACTTTAACTTTAACTTCTTTACCAAATTTCAGTTTAGACAAGAGGGGAAGAGAGAAGAGGTGAAAAGGAAAAGGAGAACAGGACACATAAATGTCAGATGAGGTGGCATGTTAAGTCGCCAACAATGCACTGACAGACCCTTGAAGTGGTACTGGAGGGGGCTGGGCAGCTCCACAGACTCAGCCCCCACAGACAGTCTCATGAGTGGGCCATCTGCCAGCCAGCACTCTCTCTGGGCTTGGAGCCACCACCAACTAACAGGATCCTAAAACTAATATGAAGGGTGTGTGTGAAGATTACTCAGTAATGATGGCTGGTATTGAAACAAAACTATGTGCATTGAAATTCTAGAAACTTAGACATTGATTACATTGATTACCATCCAAATGTATAGCCTGGAAACCTGCATTTTGGGTATATCAAATAAAATTCAGATAACAAAAATATCATGAGGCGTTATTTTCATATAAATTGCTAAAAAAAAAAAAAAAAAAAAAAAAAAAAAAAAAAAATATATTCATTGTATTACAATAGTGGCAAATGATCCAGTTCTGAGATAGTGTTTAAAAGATTCAACTGATCTGCTCTACAGGATTTGAACAGACCATCCATTATTTGTACATATAATTTTAAGTATTTCAGTTTCAAAAAAAAGTTGCTAAAATGTATTGTGGTCAATCTCAAGCACTTAAAAAAAAAAACTAAAAACATCTGGAATATTTATAAGAAATCAATAACAAACTTTCATGTTATAAAAATGGTTTTAAGATATAATATAAAAGGGCTATGAACAGAAATGACCCAGATTCAACAGATCAACAGTTACAGATTCAATGATCTGAACCTTATTATTCACATCTATCGCTTCAAACTTTCAATTAGCGCTTTCTCTGGCTGCAATCTGGTCTTCAGAGATCAAGAAGAGGTAGCAGCAGGAGCGTATTGATTGGGAGGTGTCATGTGCGAAAGCATGGGAGAGGGGTGGGCTCTGTCTGCTTAATGGACTGAAATAAAATTGGTGGGAATGGACTTTAATTAGGGAACAGTTAGTCTGTATCTTGCTTCGGAACCACATACTTTCAAACACAAACAGTTATCTACACTTCATCTTAGGCCACCAGCTGTTGGACTGTCTGAATCTGTAAATCAATTGCAGCAGCGATACAGCAGTTTCTAAAAAATACAAAGGAAAGAGAGAAGAGAGAGAGGGAGTTTCTATGTATGAAAGAGAAGACGGGGAAGAAAAGAGAGCAACTGGGGCTCCGGGGTCTCAGCTGCTAGGGTACTGCTTGCTCCTTGCAATGAGTTGCAACTGTCAGGTTATTTTATCTCTGGCTTTTCATCATGATGCAGAGCCCGGCACGGAGGAAGCCACCTGAGAGTGCAAGGAATTTGTAGGCTACAAGTCATTAGCAAGGCCTGCTGAGAAATCGAGGCCAGATATCCACTGAATATTGCTTCAAACAAAGTACATCTTAACCCGTGATGGTCTGATGGGTAAAGGTGGTTTCTCAGAAGTGGCGGCTTTCAACGCTGTGCTGGTTGCTGTAATACATACTGTATGATGCTAGTAAAGACCACAATACCTATTGATAGATCTCACAAAGGCTAGAACAGGTTGCTAGGTAGTGAAGAATGCCAGGCTTTGATTTATGAGACTGAAAAAAAAACGAGGAAAAAAAAACAAAAAAAAAACAGAGGAACAACAGTCTGATGAAGAATTTCTGAAGAACTTGAGCACGTTTTTGTGCAATGAGTCATTTGGTACTTGGTGGCTTCCACTTTTTAAAAGCAGAATGTATCTTTCGAGGATACCTTTATATAGATCTACTTATAGTATGTCAATCTTGTTTCAATTATACATTAAATGGAAGTAGAAACATTATATAAATATATTAGATCACCCATGTAAAACATCTTTAAAAAACCTTGAAACTTAGCTGACTAAGTGATAATTTTCTTGAGCTTTGTCAGAGTGTTTAGTAGACAAGGATCTGTAATTCTGTTAAGGCAAATAAACAACCAAAGCTTCTTTTTCAAATAAATCACAATCAGATAAAATAGACTTAAAGCTCTGAGTTAGATTACTACAGGACAGGAGTCTGGTTCACAAAACTTGCGTTCAAGATGGGCATCAATTGATAATTTGAATCGTTGATTCAGTAAATTTGTGAGACTGATTCAAGCTGGTACCTTTTCTGAACGACTCTTTAAGAGCTCCGAGTTGTTTGTTCATGAAAGACACTACAGTATTTGCTCTGAATGGTCATGCATCACTAAAAAGTACTCTTATGATTTACTTGCTTCTTGCGTCAGATCAAGGCTGTATCTCATTGATTGTTTTACTTGATCTTACTGCTGTGTTCAACACCATAGATCATGACATACTCATAGATCGATTACAAACTATACAGGCATTCAAGGGCAGGCTCTGAGATGGTTTAGATCCTACCTGTCTGATCGCTACCATTTTGTTTATTTAAATGGGGTTAAAATGACCAGCTTAAACTTCTAAATTATCTAAGCTAACAGAGTGTATTAAAAATGCCTTATGCCATGCCTTATATCATGCTACAACCCATCACGCTCCCTAAGGTCACAAAACACTGGACTTTTGGTAGTTCCTAGGATAGCAAAGTCCAATAAAGGAAGTAGAGATTTTTTTTTCGCATTTGGCTCCCAAACTCTGGAATAGCCTTCCTGATAATGTTCGGGGTTCAGACACACTCTCTCTGTTTAAATCTACATTAAAAACACATCTCTTTTGCCAAGCATTTGAATAATGCATCTCATAATTTGTGACTGCAGTTGTATCTGATCAAATGCGCATTATTATACTTTAGCTTGGGTTAAACAAATTAATTTTACTTTGTTGGAACAGCACCTATGCCAATGATGTCTCTATTTGAAGAGTTCAGATGCAAAAGCCTCTAAATGCCATTTGAAATTTTCATCTAAAAGTAGGATTTTTATTAAGCTCCTATGCTTAGGTTGAGTCATTTTACTTTAATGGCAATGTGCAGGTCCTTTTCCAGGCTATTAAAGTGAAATAACTGAACATAAATATAGGAGCCTGATAAAAATCCTAATTTTAGATGAAAATTTCAGATGGCATTTAGAGGCTTCATTTGTTTCTCTGTTTTTCCACAGAATTTACATCCCGTGGTAACTAGGATTTAAACAAGCTGCAGTCTGGATCCAGAACACCTGAGAAGAGATGATGCTGACCCCTCATAGGACCTCAGATGATGCTAACCCTGAAACAACATACAAAACTAACAAATATTGCTACTTACTATGAAATCACATTATAATTGCTGTTCATAATGTTCATCGTCTCTTTGACTATGTTTTGTATAAATTTTCTGCAAAATCCTGTCACTTGCACATAAACTGATTACTACTTATAAGCTACCACTAAATATTGTAGAAACGTAATTTTCTGTTAAGTTGCTTTGCAATGATTTATATCATAAAAAGCGCTATGGGACAGGGTGAGTGAGAGGACAAGAGTGCAGTGTGCGCTTGTGCGGTGGTGAGGAAAAATGGCGTTTTTAAAATTGTATTTGTCAAGCAAGATGACAAAGTCCTAAAAGAGAAACGAATCTGCAACAAGAGGAAGTGATCTTCACTAATGTGCACTGTGAACAGTAACTTCAGGCCAGCGTTTGGATCGGTGCACATGTTATTCCCAGTCTTCTTCCATACCACTGACTGCTGCTTATTGACATGTCCAGGTCTGACTGTACGGACACTTCCCCATGCATACTGTCACAAGTTGAGCCAGAAGTCTCCATCTTTTCTGTCTGGGATCTCGTTTTTTCGCATTCACTAAGTGAATCCCTTCCAAAAACCCATCACTGTTTAAGCACAGCTAGTATTTGACAAGTCTCTGCTATTGATCTGTTTCAGTGTCTTGTTGAGTACAGGCATTAAGAATAGATGTTGTTTAGGGTCGGGATTGTGGCAGCTCCAGCCCTCCCCGTTTCTCCAAGCCCGGCTGACCAATGGAGTATTTGCATTGCGCCGCAGGAGCGTGCACCTTGTAAGTGAATGATTTTTGTAATAGGAAAGCCCAGGAGTGGAGGCAAGGGTTAGTAAGCGAAGCTGCTGTTTGATTGCCCGAGGAGAGAAAACAGGAAAGCGACCCAATATGCTCTGGGAATAGCTATAAACAAGCACAACTGTGGGTGTGTGTGGGAATCTGGTATTCCAGGTCAGATCTCTGTGTTTGCCAAAAGCCGTGTCAACACAGAGGACGTGCGTTTATATAGATATTACACATAGCCGGTGTCTGTTCCCTGGCGTTCCTGTTTGACTGAATGGGATTTGAAGGGTGCAGAAGCATAACCAGCGCTCTTGTCTACACATCTCATCAGAGAGCTGATCCAGTGTCAGGTCAGCTCTGCACATATGTTTGTTTTTCATCATTAAAGGCAAACCAAGAGATTCTTGGCTTCCATATTAGCAGTGCAAAGTTTGCTTTTGCTTGATTAGAGAAATCTGCAGGGCCTCAGAAGAGAAGCAGCACCCGAATAGATTCAGGAAGATACTAGCAATATGCTGTAATATTTACTATTGCAATCTGTGCCTCAAAGGAGCAACGTTTTATCCTTTAAACTGCTGTCTGTATTGCACAAACTAAAGGGCCATGTGTATATACAGTATGCAGGTGTCTGCAGTTCTTCATTAGGATGAACTCCCATTTTCTCCCCTGCCCAAATATGTACATCACAGTTGGCCTACTATTTGCGCTAGTAATAATCAATACAGGATGTGCTTGAGCGCTCCTAGATTTTGGTCGAACAAATGCTTGAAAACTTAATCGTGTGCTGCTGCTGGGAGTGGAGAAATCAAATGTGATGGGTTGCCTTTTAAATATTTATTAAAATAGAAATAAGGTATTAATTGTAATAAGACTGTGTTAAGATTTGTGTTAAATCTGGGCAAACAACATTACCATAGTAGCACACTGGACTTACTCCACTGTCTTCAGAGCATGCAGTGCTTGGCTTCTGCCTTGCCAATCTAAAGGGCGACAGGTGGAGGTCTGGCGCGTGGTCTCCTTTTCATGAATGAATATAAACACAATCCATGCAATTACATCGCTGGTCATTTTCAGGGGCCTCCTTCCCCAACCAGACTCTCACAGGTCCAATCTAATGAAAACGCTAAACTTACTGGTGCGTTTAATTGTATATATGGGGAAGCTAAATGCATTGGGTGGGATGTGGGGGCATGACGAGACGAAGGCTGCTGGAGGGATGCAGCGAGGGAATGAAAGCAAGCCTGGCCCTACAAGTGGAAAATTTGATTCAGTTTAAACATAGCATTTCATTTATTGATCCATTGAAGAGGAGGGGTACATGGGGTGAGAAGACAAGGAGAGCAGATGGATTCATCTGAACATGTTATGAGGGAACAGGAGTTTGGGGGAGGATATTGAATTGGAAAACCCCAAGATGGCGTAACAGATCAAATGGAAATGGTGCTTAAAGTATGATTACATTTCCTGAATGCCACAGGATCTGTCCATCCACACGTGCCTTCTCACTGATTTTAAGAGAATAATATAATATCTGAGATGACAGTTCCATTTTGCTTCATTTAATCGTGTATTTAGAGGCCAGCGGATATGCAAATAAATAATAAATAATGTATAATATATATTTGTGAGTGCAGAAATTCCCCAGTGAAATGGATTTACCCACTTTTTGCAAATAATTTTGGATTTAAACACACAGTAAAAGGAATTTAATTCACTCTAATTTAGCTCAATGTCAGTTTCTGGTAACATTATCTGCACACTGTTCTCCATATTCTATATGTTATTTTTCTTTATTGCCATATACATATTTATCCGATATTTACAGATGGAGCTACACTTAATATCCACATATGATAGGGGCATATAGCTGAAAAGATATGACATTCTATTATCATAACAAATCAATAATTCATATGTCTTTACACCAGACACAGAGGAGCAGGGAGGAGCCATGCAAACACACAGGAAGCTGAAATCAAGCCCACAATGCAGCAGCAGCAGACGTAAAAGCGGCTTTGGTAGAGAAAACAGAGAGTATGTGAAAGCGAGAGAGAGGGAAGGCAAGAAAAAGAGGGGGAGAGAGGGAGGGAAATACCATGATGGGCATATTCATTATTCCTGTGACATTCTCATGTTGCTTCTCTATGAGAGGATAACCTTTCTCTTCTGCAGTCCCAGAGTGCTATTCACACAATCACTTACAACATTAATCAAAGCGTGCCATCTAATGATTTCTGACGTGCAGCCTCACTTTATGGGCTGCAGTCCAACCCACGCCCACTGATACATCTGTTAACGCTACTCTAGCAGCACTGGGCTAATGCTAATGGCAACACAGATGCTCAGCCATCAAGCACTTAAAGGGGGGGTGAAATGCTCTTTTTCACTCAATATCCTGTTAATCTTGAGTACCTATAGAGTAGTACTGCATTATTCATAACTCCAAAAAGTCTTTAGTTTTATTATATTCATAAGAGAAAGATAGTCTGTACCGATTTTTCCCGGAAAAACACGACCGACTGGAGGCGTGACTAAAGAAGTGTGGGCGGAGCTAAAGAATCACGAGCGCCAGTAGGCTTTTGCGTTGAGAGCGTTTGGAAGCTGTGACATTACCGTGAGGAAAAACACATCCAAAACAAACCATTACTTACAGTCAGATTCAGCCGTTTATTTATGATCCAGAATCAGATCCTGAGGCTGAAACTGAATGAAAGCAGCAGCAGCAACAACTCGCTCCGAGCGGGCCTCGAACCCGAGTCTCCGGCATGGGAGGCGGACGCACTTACAAGGAGGCAGAGATATTTTACTCACCGCCTGCGGTTTCAACACATGATCGTGACCCTTTTTCATTGGGATTGCATCATCCTAAAGAAATAAACGATAAACACAATAAACGAATAAACGCAAATCCGGCGTCAAACTGGGCCTTGTTTGTAAAACAAGCATCTTCGAAATGCAGGGAACAAACAAAAACACTTGCACAACTCCGTTGATGCTCTGTAAAAATAAACTCCATCCACTGGTCCCTTAATGCTGTTTTTTTTTGGTAATCTGTGCAGGGTTGTCTTGCCCTGGCAGAAGTGCCCTAGGACCCATATAAGGAAATTCCGCTCAATCTAACATCACACAGAGCCATACTCGAAAAAAAACTTTCCGAAACTTGTGACAAACCGGAAGGAGTATTTTGGGAACAAAAATACTCCTTCAAATGTACAACTTAATTTTTGAAACTTTGTCCATGTTTAGCATGGGAATCCAACTCTTTAACAGTGTAAAAAACTCAGTATGCATGAAATAGCATTTCACCCCCCCTTTAAGGGCATGGATGCCATTGTGCCATCTTTGATGACATGCAAATGCATGGGGGACATTACTTGAGGAGGATTCTGGTGGTTACACTGCAGAGATCCACCATTCTAATATGGTTTGTAAACATAAGATCATAATGATATGTAGCAGAGTTTTGTTCTATTGTGGATTCAGAACAATATCTTCCACCCAGAAATGTTGTCTAAAACCCAGATTATTTTCTCTCTTATGTGGAAAACAAGTTCTGATTTTGAATAGTGTTCTGGTTGCTTTTTTCTATATCCAATTAAAATAAAAGTGAGTGGGCAGACCCTATTTAAATTTCCGGGGTTCAAAATAAATAAATAAATAAATAAATAATAATAATAATAATATTAATAACAATAATAATAATAATAATTATTATTAATAATACAAAATTAATAAATGTAGCAGCATTCTTAATTCAAGATACAAGAAAAAAAAAAATTATTCATTTATTTATTTTTGCAGATATTTTTTCTTTTTTAAAGCATGAACTCACTTAATTTTAATTGTTTTTCAGAAAACAAGACTTAAAATCTTAAGTAATTTTGCTTCTCAAGTATCTCAATTTAAGAATGTTTTGATATTTGTGCTGGAAAACAACAGAAAGATATTGAGGGAGAAATATTTTTGCTGGGTTCCCAGAAGTTAAAATTGTCAGAACGGAACAGAAATTACAAGAAATACAGTCTCTATTAAACAGACATCACTACTTTTTTCATGAACTCAAGAAGAATTAGTGTTAAAAAGACTGAAGACTGTTCATCACACACACAAAAAAAGTCACAGACTACGACTCCCCTCTGAGCCTCTGAAAGCTCCAGTCCCATTCTCTGTATCTTCTTGTATTTTCTGTTTTCTCAATTCAGGATTAACCAATTTATGTGTAAAATAAATTCTCTTGATGAGATTACACTGGAAAGTGACTCATTTATTCCCCTTTTTTTATTTTATCTAATTTAAAGACTGTACATTATGATAAACAATGTAAAAAAAAAAAAAAAAAAAAAAAAAACATAATGAACTACACATGAATTTAATAGACTGTAATTTGAACATGTCACCTTGTATGGATTCCAAAGTACATTACTGTAGTGTTTTAATTTGCTGTACCATAATTAAATGTAAAACAAATACATTTTATATTTGACACTTAAATATTTAATTTTGCCCTTACATACTTTTTTAGATTTGCTGAATCTGTTGATTGTTAATGAATCTTATTATTCAGCTGTTGCACCGTTAAGTGTTCTTCTCCCTCTTTGATCACAATCTATTTTTTCCCCCACAAACTGCTACATGTCCCTGCAAATCTGCATCCATATTTGATTTCAAGCTGCATCCCTTTTTTTTCCAGAAGGCTTCGATAGGCAGACACGTACGCACAACCATATTAATAATGCAGCATGCTGATAGTGACCTTATACTCTAAGCCTTTCAACCTCAGCTAGTATCTCACCGAGTGACATCTGACTGATACTCTGCACACCACACGTGACAATAGCTGCTGTAGTCCTGAAGGAAGACAAAATGAGATTTCAGTCTGAAATCAGGTGATGCTATTCAGAGTATTTCATATGAAATTAATTCTGTTACGTAAAGAGCTCCCAACCTTTATCTGTATAGGCAATTTCATTTAGTCTCAAAAGCATTACTTAATGTATTTTAGCATTTCCTTCAACTCCCTGTACAGCATCCACATACTGTTCCCCACCCATACTTTTTCCAGTAAGATTGTTTTATTAAAACTTATTTTTATTTAGCAAGAATGCATCAAATTTGACACAAGACTTTACACATTTATAATGCTACAAAATATATTATGTCAAAATGTTGTTCATCAAAGAAAAATGAAAAAAAAAAAAAGTTGAATAAATGTTTCCATCAAAATATTAAGCAGAGCAGCTGTTTTCAACACTGATAATCATAAATGTTTAATGAGCAGCAAATCAGCATTTTAGAATGATTTCTGAAGGATCATGTGACAACTGATGACTAAAGTAATGGCTACTAAAAATTCAGCTTTACATTACAGGAATAAATTATACATTTTACTGTGTATTCATAGAGAAAACAGTTATTTTAAATCGTAATAATACTTCACAATAATTCAGTATTTTTAATGAAATAAATGCAGCATTGATGACCATCCACTCAAAACAATAATAAAAAAAAAATCTTACCAACTCTAAACTTTTGAACAGTATTGTATATGTGCATGTCATTTTAAGAATAGTTCAGATTTATTGACTTCAGATTAAAATAGCTGGAACTGACACAATTCAGCATCTGTTAGTTTATGTCAGTCTTTACCCACTTAATGCCCCTAGTTACTAAATTAATTAATGTAGGCCACTATTTGCAACCTAAAGCACTACAGTCCCCTGTCAAAAGTAGCGAATGCCCTCTGATTTATTTTAAGCTTGGGCAGCAGGGCCCAGTTCTTTTTTGGGGGCCACTGCTGGACTGAAGTCCTGGATTGAAGTTCCAAGTAGTTGGTCGCTGCTGGCAAAGTCCTACGCCGCCATCTGTTCCTCCTAGAATCATGTGAAAGGGTGGCAGAGGCATCAACCGTACCCTGCTCATGCATTTTCCAACACAACAAAACAATAACTAACTGCCCCACGTCTGCCAAAAGCCCTGATCATGAGCTTTATCACAACAAGTAATACCTGTTAATAATACAGCACCACCATCTTCCGGGGGGACCTCGGCGGCACTGCTAAACAGTTTAAGGTGCCTGCTGATGGGTGTTGTATTTTCTTTAAGAGGAATCCCCCCATGACTCTTCCCAGTCCAGTTTTTTGGCATGATGATAAACAACAGTTTAATACTTGATCTAATCCCAGCCACGAGGTGAGTCCAAGCAGCACACGCTGCTGCTTGTGCAGATGTTCACATCCAATAATCTATCCATAATTGATGAAACAGTGAGGTCAGATGTAATGGCTTCTGCCATTTCAGCAACAAATAAATGATTATTGACAGAACGCAGCCAGTGCGGCACTGACTGCCTGTGAGACAACAAGCTCTGAAGAGAGATCCGTGTAAGGGACCTCTGTCGGTCACTGCACAGGACAAGGCATAAAGTCTGGGACGAGAAAACCAAGAGGGCCCCTTTAAAGAGGGAGTTCCTTATAAAAGTGACAAAAGGAAGGAGGCAGAAGACACTCAGAAGCAAGCGGTAAGTGAGCTACGGAGAGCGCAGCAGGCCAGCTCAGTCCGATGTTGAATGTTGAATGCATGACATGTTTGACAGTCAGTCTGAAAATGGGAGTAATCCAGAGCCGCCAGACTGCATGCGACAGCTAGAGTTGTGCTGTGATGATCCACAGCTGAACGAATGCAAAGCTCTGCACAGTATTATATTTTACAGCAGACTGTTGTTTGTTACACTGAATTTTTTTTTTAAAGTTAACTGGCTTTATTTAACCCCTTCAGACCTTTTTTTACTGAAAAAAAATAAAAATAAATACAAATAAAATCCTCTTGATATTTGCACTTCTCAACATAGAAACATAGTTTTTTTTCATGTCCACATCAATGGACGCCAGGACTGAAGCATCATAAAAATCCTCAGTGTGTTAAAAATTATGTTTATTACGGAGAACTCAAAATCTAAAAATATTTCAACTTTTCACATTAGTTCAGTCACATTTACAGTACTTATCGTCATCTACAACTCCCTCCATTTTTATTTGATTTGATTTGTACCATTTAGCCATTTCAGACCTCATCTGCTCTTGATTGTATTGTTAAGTAATATTTCTGGTTAAAATTTAAAGCTCTATCAACAGCATTTTTATCACAGAAAATTGACTGTAAAAAAAAAATGATAGTTATGAGCACTTACAATGTTATGCAGAGTCTAAATTATTTTCCCTCATAACAGTATGCCACTGTATTTAACCTGGAATATTCCTTTAAATACCCCAACAATGTGTGTGTGTGTGTGTGTGTGTGTGTGTGTGTGTGTGTGTGTGTGTGTTTAAAGGGAACAAGTGCCTGTTTCAGGCCATTTTGCCTCTGTTTGACTCACTGAGTGCTCTGATAGCTCTTAATTACTGGATGAGATCATAAATATTTTAAGCATATGTTTTTCCGCTTTGTCACTGGAGCTCACAACTAAGAAAAACAAGTTCATCTGCATATTAATTGGGGGAGCAGGGCAGATACTGTCTTTTTGTGATAATTGGGGGGGGGGGGGTAACCATAGTGGTGACAGCAGGAGGAAATGGCACTCTTTTATAGCAGCTGTTCTTTTAGACACCCACCCTCCTCTTTATTTCGGAGGAGGAGTTTAGCCCTGAGGAAATTGGCCCGTGCCACAAAGGGATAAATGAAAACTTTGGAGGGGTACCCGAGGCTGGGGGATTCAGTCAGGCCTCCCAGCGACACCCACCCTACATCATCTGGGACCCCAAGGAGCCCCTAACGTGTGTCAGGACCTTCATGGCATTCTTGATGTCTGCCGCTAAACTGGAGCATTAGCAATGAGAGGCCAAGGGGAGGCAGTTACGGGGACTTTGAGTGTGGGTCTGTTCACGGGACGCCCCCTTCTCAGCAATTTCTAATGACTAGCGGATGTCCTGTGGGAGAAGTGCAGTGTGATTGCAGTCATGTAAGCATCTGTGGCCCTTACGATTGAGAAAGGTGCCACTGAACTGACAATATATATGGAAATCCCAGGCAATATTTCTTCAAAAAAGTCGGCAAACCCCAGGCTCCATCGCATCACATGGGTCAGTGAATAACACATTAAAGGACAGGATTAAATAGGGCCTAAATGAATTTATGGACCCTTAAACTACCACTTAGAGCTCTTAGCGCTCTGCTTTACTTAACCTATCTAAACAAAAACACTTATGATCCACTGTTGGCCCAATGGCATTTGCTCATGGATGATTTCACAGAGTATGACACTTAACACTTTCCAAGATGTAGCAACGCTAATGTAAAGCTGGGCTGGTAATTATTTTACTGGCTGTCCAATGCAAAATAAAAGTGTTCAATGCAAAATAAATGTTAAAACTGATACAAATTGTGCATAATGAAATGAAACTAATTTTTTTTTTCACTCTCAAATAAAGCTGCTACATTCAAGTTCAAAAGCAGAGCTAATTAGTTTGACCTTTCCTGTCATAATTAGCATGTATTTGGCAGGAAAATGAGAGGCTGTTCAGCTTCTCCAACTCTCTAATATCATGCAAAATCAGGTCATTGAGAGGCTGTGTGGCTGTGTTTGTTATTCCTATACATTTAATGAGTGTAATCAACTATATATCAAGTTCAAGTGGTTTTATAAGGATTTGATGAAAGGAACATATTTATTCAGAGCCAGGTTAATTCTTTTGGACTTAATTTGACAAATAGAATTTACTTTAAAGAATTACTAAATTATTAAAGGGATGATTCACCCAAACATCAAAATTTTGTCATCATTTACTCACACTAACATTGTTCTAAACCTGTATGACTTTATTTATTCAGTGGAGCAGTAATTTATGACAGTAATGTACAGAGTAAATTCTGACAAATTTTGGTTGAACTGTACCTATTATGCAATTTAGGTACAGTTATACAATTATAGGTATTAAAAATATATTATAGATATTTAAAGGGTTAGTTCACCCAAAAATCTAAATTATGTCATTAATGACTCACCTTGATGTTCCAAACCCTTGAGACCTCTGTTTATCTTCGGAACACAGTTTAAGATATTTTAGATTTGGTCCCAGAGCTCTCAGTCCCTTCATTGAAGCTGTGTGTACGGTCTACTGTCCATGTCCAGAAAGGTACGAAAAACATCATCAAAGTAGTCCATGTGACATCAGAGGGTCAGTTAGAATATTTGGAAGCATTGAAAATACATTTTGGTCCAAAAACTATGAATTTATTCAGCATTGTCTTCTCTTCCGTGTCTGTTGTGAGAGAGTTGTAAACAAAGCAGATTGTGATATCCGGTTCGTGAATGAATGGCTCGGTGTTCATCTTCAGTTCTCTCTTCACAGCAGTTCAGTCAGTGTACTGATTGAGTAAATTAAGTACTCCGGGATATTGGTTTGTTTGAACTCAGAGGGAGTGACATAAAAAAAGGTTAACAGCTTAAATCATTTGTGGATTAATGCTTACTGGAGACATGAACCATTTTAAACGATTGAGTTCAATTTGGTGAACTGGTTCAAGAAGATACGGTTACATCGAATGATTCGTGCGAAAACTGGATCTCACTAAACTGTAGTGAACGCGCTCACAACAGACCCGTAAGAGAAGACAATGCTGAATAAAGTCATCGTTTTTGCTATTTTTGGACCAAAATTTATTTTCGATGCTTAAAAAAATTCTAACTGAACCTCTGATATCACATGGACTACTTTGATGTTTTTCGTACCTTTCTGGACATGGACAGTAAACCGTACACATAGTTTCAATGGAGGGACTGAAAGCTCTCGGACTAAATCTAAAATATCTTAAACTGTGTTGCGAAGATTAACGGAGGTCTTACGGGTTTAGAACGACATGAGGGTGAGTTGATTTTTGGGTGAACTAACCCTTTAAACATATATTAAATATATTCAACTATTAAAAATAAATTAATAATTTATTCAAATTTGACCATCAACAGCTTTTAATTCAGTGCCATTTAGACCTTTAACAAACATTTTTATCCAACAAGAGGAGAAAAAAAGAGCAAGTTTTTTTAAAACAGAAAAACACTGAATAGAATAGAATAGAATAGAATAGAATAGAATACAATACAATACAATAGGTAAGTGCTATTAATTTACACATTTGTTCATACATTCATCCATCTACAAAGACTACTCATCTACTCAATCCATGAAGGGTTTCAGTAAAGCCATATTCTATATTGTATGTGACTTTTATCTATTTCAGATCTCATCTACTTTTGATCATGGTATAATATTTCAGGTTAAAAAGTAAAGCTCTATTGACAGCATGCTGTTGGTTATCACAGAAAATAATTCTACTAGTTTCAGTGTCCTTCTGTCAACAAAGTTTTTATTTACAATATGTGTAAACGAAAAAAGAAAAAAAATCTTTAAACGTAGGTTTTATAATTTACAACAACTGAATGATTTGTCATACAGTTTAAAACAAAGTGGATAATTTTGGAATCTTTTAAAAATCAACCACAAATTCGGTGTTTGTTTTACTGCTTGATAGGAAGAGATTGAAATTATATTCCTGACATGCATTCTCCCAGCGGGCTATTGGATGGAAAGGAAAATCTGGAAATCGATAGCTTTATTGTGATCTCCAACTCATTTGAAGAACCAAGCCCCATTGATGTATGTTTCCAAACACGATACACTATCAGAATCCTGTGCTTAAAAGACAAAAGAGGCAATTAGTGGAGCTACTTTTGTTGTGCATTAAAGGCTCTGTCCTCTCTTGTTGTTTGCTTCTGGTTGGATTATTACACTTTCAGTGGAGGATTTAACCAGAGGCCAGTTGGGCCATTGCCTGAGGGAGCCCCCTCTGTTCAATGCACTAGAGATGCACCCCCACCCCCACCCCTGCTTTTATTGCCTGCCTTTCATTCTGCCAGGCAAACCCTCTGCAGTCAATAGGCTCACATGATAACCTGCCTCAGGCGGTCCCCCAAAACCCTAAATCAGCTCGTCTTATATGTATGCAAGTCCAAAATGTGCCTCGCTGCCACCTGATATAACACATGCTACAAAGAAATGTGAGCTTGTGTCAGCAAGTGATACCTGCTGTTCTAGTGGCCTGGAAGGAAGTTCATTGCTTGGCAAAGGATTTACACATGTTAGCATGGGACATGATGTGCAATCAAAGAGCTTTAGGGAAAGTGTGAGGACTTTTAAATGACATTTATTGGGAAAATGTTCCTGAATTCTTAAGCTATATGCAAAACGAATATGTTTTAATTTGCCGTAGATGTCAGTGCCTAATGCCAAAAAAGATTAAGCTCTTGAACGTCGTGATGATGTCAAACAAATTTCTATGGATCCAGACCTCTGCATAATAGAGTTGTGCACCATTTCAGAACTAAAATGAGGATTCACTTTAATTCCAATTCCTTAGGTAGCAAACGGGATGCAGAATTAAAATGTAAACAAGCTTACAAAAGCATAATGTTTGATGTAAAATGGTATGATCACTGATGCTCTGTTTGACAGAAACCTGGCTAAAACCAGGTTATTAGATTATTTTAAATGAGTCTATCCCACAAGATTACTGTTACAAACATGAACCACATCCAAAAGTTAAAGGGGGATGTGATGAGTGAGGCGGGGCAGAAAGTGGGAATGGAGCTAGGACGGTGGAGTGGTTTGGAAATGAGCGACACCTGCTCCACTCACCGGTATCGAGTCCCACAGAGGAGATCAGAAGGATACAAAAGAGGACCGACGACAGTGAAGGACAAGAGAGGACCAGGCATGGGCTTTATTTTGTGTTTGGTTTTGGTTTGAGTGTGGCAGTCATCCGCGAGGGGCTGTCGCGCTGTTTTGTTGGTTATTATTTGGTTATTAAAGTTTTATTTAAATGTCCGCTGGTTCCCGACTCCTTCTTCCCATGATTATGGAGTTTTTATATTGTCACAGGGGAGGTGTTGGTTCAATTTATAACAATATTTTCAGTGTTTCTCAGAGGGCGGGCTTCAGGTATAACTCATTTGAAGTAATGGTGCTTATAACATTATCCAAAAAAACAAGTGATATACAGACACCATACAAGCTTTATTAAACAATTTGCTGATTTTCTATCTGAGTTAGTGCTAGCTGAAGAAAAAGTCTTAATTGTTGGTGATTTTAATATCCATGTTGATAATTATAAAAATGCATTGGATTCAGCATTTCTAGACATTCTGAACTCTATTTGGGGTTTTGCCAAGTTCTACTCATTGTCGAAATCATACTCTAGATTTAATACTAGATTTAATTACATGGAATTGATGTTAATGGTATTGAAATTCTGCAGCAAAGCAAAGACATCGCAGATCATTATCTAGTCTTGTGTAGACTCCAGATAGCTAAAACTGTAAATTCTACTCCTCGTTACCATTACCATCACTTCTACCACAAAAGACTGTTTTGTAAGTAATCTTCCTGATTTATCTCAATTCCTCAGCTTATCCAATAGCTCAGAAAAACTTGATGATGTAACAGAAATTATGGACTCTCTCTTTTGTAGCATTTTAGATACGGTTGCTCCTTTACACTTAAGGAACACTAAGGAAAACAGTTTGACACCGTGGTATAATGAGCACACTTGTGCCCTAAAGCGAGCAGCCCAGAAAATTTAGTGCAGCTGGAGGAAAACAAAACTAAAGGTATTTCATGTTGCATGGCGGGAAAGTATCCTATCCTACAGAAAAGCATTAAAAACTGCTAGATCTGATTGCTTTTCATCTCTTTTAGAAGAAAACAAACATAACCCCAGGTATTAATTAAATACAATGGATAATTAACAATTGACTTATCCCAACAGCCCAGTGGTAATGACTTTATGAACTACTTTAATTCCAAGATTGATACATTTAGTGATAAAATTGTAAACATGTACCTGTCAGCTACAGTATCGTATCAGATACTGATAAGATCGCCTGAGGAGCAATTCCAGTCATTCTCTACTATTACCATATAATACGAGAGGAAGAATTTTATAAACTTGTTAAATCATCTAAACCAACAACATGTATGCTGGACCCTATTCCATATAATATTTTACACTGTGTGCACAATTATAAGGCAAATTGTATTTTTGAGGATTCATTTTGCTATTGTACAACTACAGTGCTCTTGGTCAATCCAAAATGTTAACAAACCCTCAAACCTGAGCATTTAAGTAGTAAAAGTGAAGATTTTTCGTTCTTAAGAGAATATCTACATGTACACCATTATTAGACAATTATTAGTGTGCAGAATTATTATGCAACTAAATGAAAAACAAAGATTCTCCCATCTCACTTGTTTATTTTCACCTGTTAAAGTGAGAATAATAAACAAACTCAAAATGTACAAATAAAAATTTCTGAAATTTCAAAAAGAAAACCTCAGTGACCAATATAGTCACCCTTCTTTTCGATAACGGTCACAAGCCTTCCATTCACGGAGTCAGTCAGTATCTTGATCTGGTCAGAATCTACTTTTTGAGCAGCCGCAACCACAGCCTCCCAGACACTGTTCAGAGAGGTGTACTGTTTACCTTCACTGTAAATTTCCTGCTTAAGTAGGGCCCAAAAGTTCTCAATAAGAAGTTTTTTTTTTTTTTTTTTTCAAGAGACATTTTGTTATTCCGTCTTTATCCTGCTCTTAAACTTACAGCATAGAAGTTCTCAAAACTCCAAACTGCACCCCTCCTCATGAATATCAGATGAACATAATATATTAATTTGTTAAACTTTTAGAATCCACCAACTGTTTCCCCTTTTTCAGGCTTGCAAAAAGATCCCTTGTCTGTAAATTTGTAGTACATGGCGGATTGTCAAATCCCCATGTGCTGGATTTGGGTTGATGGTTCTATTAAAAGCAGTTTTCCAGGGCTGCTGAGTGACAGTTCTCTGCCAAGCTGGCTCGTGTAGAGGGTAAATATTGCAGGAGGCCAGAGTCTCAGGACCATGTGTGGTCGGGAGCTGTGATCTCTGATCTCAGGGATAGCACACAGCAGGACGTGATTGCTTGCCGCTTCTCAGTCCGACACTAGACACGCACATTTCACACTCTCTCTGCAACCCCAAACCTCTCCAGCTCAGCTTTGAGTGTCAGAAACATCCTCCAGACCCCCATTCAGAGCAGCACATCACAGCTTTCAGCTCAAACAACTGCTTGTTACTGATCACTCAACTCTCCCTGGGCTGCAGGTGAAAGTTTCCACCAGCATGGAGAGCTGCAGTGTATTGCAGGTATTTTGGGGCTTTGTGAAGAAGTTTGGTGTAGAATACTAATTAACATGTTGATAAGAGATGTTCAGGAGTCGCTAAGCACGATTATTTTAATTCATAAGCTGCATGTGAGGGATATATATATATATATATATATATATATATATATATATATATATATATATATATATATATATATATATATATATATATCAAAACAAATCTATGGAGATTTTAGCATTGTAATGGATGTGACAATGTTAATGTATTTGGTCTTGGTGGAATAGATCTGCTACGCTGCTGCTGAATTGCTGCTGTTGTTGGTTTTTGCTGTATTTGTAGATTATTTCTGATGCTGCAAGCAAGTATAGGAACTTGCTACTGCAAATATAGATGCAGATACTATGTTGTGAGTATTTAAGACATACTGTTGCTGCACAAATGGCTTTACAGGTGGAGCTGGGGAAGGTGTAGGATTTCAGAAGAACTCTAGAAGTGCACTGCAATGCTCAAGCAAATGCTAAACAATTTAAATTTAAAGCAGTAAGCTCATTGGCTCCTTATGCAACGTGAGCCAATCAGCTTGTGCAGCTTACGTTCAGGACCCATTAGCCTGTGCTATCAAGAGTTTCATAAAAGAATTTGGTGTATATATATATATATATATATATATATATATATATATATATATATATATACACACTAGGCCATGACTTCCCCTTCCCATATATATATATATATATATATATATATATATATATATATATATATATATATATATATATATATATATATATATATATATATATATATATATATATATATATATATATATATATATATATATATATATATATATATATATATATAAAAATCATGGCCTAGTGGTTAGAGGGTGTGTCTCCCAACACTAGGGTTGTGGGTTTGAGTCTCGGGCAGGCATTACCATGACTGGGGTGTCCTTCAGCAAGGCACTGAACCCCAGCTGCTCCCTGGGTGTTGCAGCGTAAATGTGTTCACTGCTGTGTGTGTGCATTTTGGATGGGTTAAATGCAGAACATGAATTCTGAGTATGGGTCACCATAATAGGCTGTATGTCAAGTCACTCACTTCACACACATATACAGTACAATATGTTAAAACGGAAAATCTGTTATCTGTAAATCTGTTAAATGGTATTCATGTTTCACAATATTACTGTTTTTACAGATTTTTTTAATGCAGCCTGGGTGATCACAAGATAATTAAACAAATCTTACCAACCCCAAAGTTTGAACAGTCATTGTCATAAATTCATAAATTACATGGACAGTTGTATTATGAAATGAGGCTGACAACAACAACAACAAAAGCTAACGGCACTCTTAAGAATATACACATGTCACAAAGAGGCCTAAAATAGCTGCAAAATTAATATTACTTGGGGTGCTGCAGCTAAACTGTTCCATTGAAAAATGAGGCATGTGATTAAGCACAGGAAAAGACAAAGAACAAGCTATTTATATTTACCAGCAAAAGAGACACTAACAGTGGCTGAGCTGATAGTAAGACTGACACGAAAATAGGGTGAGAATTATAGCTGAATTTCAGCATTTTTGCATCATTTGCTGCTGGCCTGCTTGTAACACAAAGGCCTTTCATAGCATGATGATGGTGGCATTGACAAGCTGCCTGTGTTGCTGTGAAGAACTTCTCACTCGATCCCTTTAAACCTTTTTAAAAGATAAATAAAAGTAGAGAGGAGTGCCAGAATTACACAAGGAGTTCAAATGTAAACAAGGGAGCCAGGCACAGGAGGTGAGAGAGGAAGACAAAGAGGGAGATTGAAAATGTGTTTCTCCTCCACCCCTATTTTGATGCCCATTTTTTGAGCACATAAATATTTGATGAAATGGGCCGAAACTGAAGCCATATAACATTCCTGCATTCCTGATGCTCGCTACCCCCGTAAGCCATAAACATTAAAGGCATGATTGAGTGCATTAAAATGAACTCATTGGAACAGCACATTGATTACTTGATGGAGAGTCCCCCTTCTCTAATACAATAAATAGGGCCAACAGAATATTGGGTTTGCATATGGTAAAGGATGCAGTGTGGTACGTGCTGGTGGGGAGGGGGGTTTAGGTCCAGGACACATGCTTTTTCCCCAGCGCAGGCCCAGGCATCATGCTTTGTCCCCTCAAATCTATCTTTTTAAACGATGTGTACATTTGGTCTCAGTGGGAAGTTAATTAGGTCCAGAGATTGCTCCAGGTATTGTTCAAGTAATTTAAAATGTCAGAATATGCAGGATGCCTGGTCTGACCCGGGCGCTCTCGGTACCTCTGCAATATCAGGATTAGCTAATTATTTTCCTTCTCTTGGTCTGCAGATTTGCTGGTAGAAAGAGAACAAAAAAGGAATAATAATTGGAAATATTAATGAGGTGGGTTTGTTGGACCCAAAAGACTTTTGTAATATCTCACTGCCGTTAGAATGTTTGCACTCATGGTGAACCGCGAGATATTTCGGCTAGAATTAACTGCGGCTGCTGTAAAAGTGTCACACTCCTGTTACAATAGTCATCAATTCAGCTGTCACTTGTGGAGTGAGAGTTCAGCTTGTAATACTTTATCCAAAAATGAAAATTCTGTCAAGCATGCATGCTTTTATTTCTTCTGTGAAATAAAATGAAGAAACTTTATTTAGTTATTATCTATTTTCATACAGTGAAACTAAACAGTCCCATACAGTTCATATTGGCTAAAGGTTTTCAAGCTCCAAAAAAGCAGTCTAAAGTTACCAAGTATTCAATATGACACAGGTGATTAAATTAACAGTCACCTGAACTCATAAGATAGATTTGCATTTTAGAGTTGCAGCAAAGGGTAAAAAAAAGTTATCAGTATACTAAAATGGTACAAATCTAGCCCTGTTACGTACACAAAACCATTGAATTACATCAGAAGTCTTGGAACATGGTAAAATAATGTATGTGTTATTAATACTAGCATTCAGAAGCTTGGGGTTGGTAATTAAAAATGCAGGAAAGCAGTAATATTGTGAAATATTATCACAATTTAAAACTATTTTCTATTGCAGTATATTTTAAAATATGATGGAAAGATGAATTTTCAGCAGCCGTTATTTCAGTCTCCATGTCACATGATCCTTTAGAAATCATTCTAATATGTTGATTTGTGGCTCAAGAAACATTAATTATGATCAACAGTTGTGCTGCTTAATATTTCTGTATTTTTAGGGATTCTCTCAGGATTCTTTTTTTTAATGTACTATAAATGTCTTTACTGTCACTTTTGATCCATTAAACGTATTTAAAATCAATCGCTCAATCAATCTTACCGACCCTAAACGTCTGAATGTATAGTACTTTTATAATTTTTGTGTACCTTCAACAGCCCCTGGTCACCATGAATTGTCCTTGTATATGGAACATGTCTATGCAAGGGCCTTCATCTAGACATATATAGATCTACAGCTATTCAGTTTTAGGTGAACTATACCTTAGTTGTTTCTTGTTTTGCCTCTATCAGTAGCTGTTTAAAGCAACCAAAGACATGCTTAATGCAAATAAGAGGCTCACGCTGAGGACTGGCGTTCTTTCAAGACCAGTTTTGTTTCCTCTGGAGTTGCTGATTTGCATTATGTCTCACAGATAATTATCAAGGCATTGGCCCCTGTCAGCTGTAAGGTGCCTGTTCTGTGTGTAGCCACCAGAAGAAGACATGAAGCTGTGGCTGGAGGACGAGCCCGAGGCAGTGGACGCTCTCAAAAATACATCAGCTCCTGCAGTTCAGCTCACACTATAGATCTGCACTGAAGTACAGACACTAGAACAGCTCAGATATAAAGTATCTCATCCTTTAATAATCCTACTTATATTTTAATTTAAAATATAACCTTACAATAAGATGCCATTCATTAAAATTAGTTAACTACATTATTTAACATGAACTAACAAACCTTCTAAAGGATTTATTAAAATGAGTCAATAAAAATTTTACTATTTACCAATACATTATTAAAATCAAAAATTTGATCTGACAGTATTAGAGTTAATATGAACTAACAAAGAACAGTTTTCTTTTTATTATCAATTTATATTAATATTGTAACAAATATATCGCTCATTGTTAGTTAATGTTAGCTAAAGCATTAACCAACATTAATTAATGGAACCGTATTATAAAGTGTTACAAGGGCTGAAAAAATAAATAAATAATTGTACATGATTTGATGAAACATTATTTTATATAATATTACATAATTCAGCTAGAAAATTTTTAAAGGTACATTTAAACCAAGTCTTGGAGACAATGGACAAATAAAAATGATCTCCAAAGTTGTGTTGAGTTAATAAGTGCAACATGAGAATTATCAACCTTGTTCGTAATGAATTATAGATCCACTGTGCAAAGTATTGTACATTAAAGGGGGGGTGAAATGCTCGTTTTCACTCAATATCTTGTTAATCTTGAGTACCTATAGAGTAGTACTGCATCCTTCATAACTCCAAAAAGTCTTTAGTTTTATTATATTCATAAGAGAAAGATAGTCTGTACCGATTTTTCCCGGAAAAACACGACCTGCTGGAGGCGTGATGTGTGGGCGGAGCTAAAGAATCACGAGCGCCAGTAGGCTTTTGCGTTGAGAGCGTTTGGAAGCTGAGGAAAAAAACCAAACAAAACAAACCATGGCTAACAGTCAGATTCAGCCGTTTATTTATGATCCAGAATCAGATCCAGAGGCCGAAATTTAACAAGAGCAGCATCAGCAATGACGTCTTTATGTGGTATGTACTGAAACTGTATATATTTGCTTAGCGGTTTTGGAAAATGACTAAGGTCCACTTTGTCATCTTTTTTTTTTTTTTTTTTTTTTAAGCTGTACATGTGGAAAGTGCAGTTTGATGACAACATCGCATGTTGTTTATTGATGTGCTTACACGCCGATAGCTAAGTTAACAACACAGAGATATTTGAAGCAGTTTTACTCACCGCCTGCGGTTCCAACACACGATCGTGACCCTTTTTCGTTGGGACTGCATTATCCTTAAGAAATAAACGATACGCAAATCCGGCGTCAAACTGGGCCTTGTTTGTAAAACAAGCAACTTCGAAATGCAGGGGACAAACAAAAACACTTGCACAACTCCGTTGATGCTCTGTAAAAATAAACTCCATCCACTGGTCCCTTAATGCTGTTTTTTTTTGGTAATCTGTGCAGGGTTGTCTTGCCCGGGCAACCAAAAACACATTTCTTTTGTGACATTTCGCGACGCTCTCGCTCTGATCAGTGAAGTCTGTTGTGCTCTCAGTGCTCTGCTATACAGGAGCGCGCACTCTTCCGGGAGAAGTGCCCTCAGGACCCATATAAGGAAATTCCGCTCCATCTAACGTCACACAGAGCCATACTCGAAAAAAACTTTCCGAAACTTGTGACAAACAGGAAGGAGTATTTTTGGAACAGAAATACTCCTTCAAACGTACAACTTCATTTTTGAAACTTTGTCCATGTTTGTCCTTTAACAGTGTAAACCCCTTTTAAGATATTTACAGAGCTTTCTTTATACACCACACTGGATTTATTAGCTATCTGTCCATCCTCTGAACCATAACTTCTCAAAAACAGCGGTTTATGCACACTAAGACTCTCTAATGTGGCTTCACAAAAGCTGACCATTTACTAACAAAACCCACATGATAATACAGTACGTAATATGTTGATGCCATTATTACAATCTCCTCGTTTTAACAATCTTTGAGTGTCTGTCTGAGAATTCCAGCGGCATAACAAACAAAAGAGCAGAAGACAGTTAACTCTCTCATTGTCTTCTCTGTTTAGTGAGGGGAACACCTATTCAAGCCGCACGTTTTTGATCTACGGGGAGAAAATGGCAAAGATTCTTTTATATTTAAATGAGAACATTATCATAAGGCGCCCGACAATAGCAAAGTCCCCTTCTGTTAGTGTCTCATTTGAATAGCTTATATCTTCAAGACACATCTTCAGGAGGTTCATTTGGGCTTTCGTCCCCGGCACGGGACACCTCTGTACCTGGGAAGTGTCACGCATCCAACTCTGTAATTTATCATGAAAGTGCTCCTTTCAAAGATGAGCGAAATAACCATCAATGTGGTTATGAGTGATGTAAACACAGAATATTAGGTTAAATAGCTACTCGGAAGTCAAATCTTCATGCATATATGGGTACCCACTGAACACAGGTATTTTTTTTATTTTTTTTTTGGTCCTTATAGGGTAAAACTATCCATCTTTTGACAAATGTTTCAAAATGGGGCTGATGTGAGGGAAGTGTTTTTGTGGCACCTGTGGCAGTCTCTATGAGTGCATACGATGGAGACAGAGAAAGAGAAGCCGCCCCCGATTAGAGATGGAGACCAAAAGAGGATCAGACGCAAGCATGTCAGCATCTTTTAATGTGTGTATCAAGTCTTTCAAGGCATCTCAAGGAAGCCAAACAAAACAGAAATGACAAGCTGGTGTTTGGTAACTCCGAGAGTGAGAAGGCAGGGGTGGGGGGCTATAGAGAAAACTTTTATTTCTCCAATCCTTCTCCATAGGGGAATACATGCACTCCATTGTCAGCTTCTCAGTGAATTACAATTAACCTGTCTTTTCTTCTTTTTTTACCTCTTTTTCTTGTATGTTCCCTCCTCTCTCTGTACGACAGGGGAGTTGTTGAGGTGTTTCTGTTTAACCGTTTGGTAATTTCATTTAAACGCTATAATTAATGTACATGATTTAAAATCACTAATTATAGTGAAATGACTACAGCATCTTCACAACGTGCCTGACACGAATACTTGACCTGCAGATTGATCATGCAATCAGTGCAAGGAAGAGCTAGAAAAAAAAAAAAAAAAGAAAGGAAAAAAACTCTTATAATGAATAAACTGAGCAGCAGCATTAAACATCCATGCACAGGTATAGTATATATAGATTTAATTATGTAATACTTTAGGGGTACACTTACACAAATAATGTCATCAAAAATAATGCTTACTTGCTCAGTGATGTTTAATAAAATGTAAACCCAAAGCATAATCTGACTGAAAAACTGTGTCAGTGACCAACACAAATTAATAGTTAAAAATGTCAAAAATGGATTCTGCATTTTTATATATTTAAAGTTCAAAATGCATTTAAAATGACATATTTTAAACAATATATTTTACTCTGATCCAAAGCACACATACATAAACACACACAAACATATTGTTTGTGTGTGTATATATATATATATATATATATATATATATATATATATATATATATATATATATATATATATATATTTTTTTTTTTTTTTTTTTTTTTTTTTTTTTTTTTTAATGTGATTTTTAATGTGAACAATGTAAATTTTATGTGCACAATGGGAATTTTCACTGTGAACTTTTAATGTCTATTTTATGTGTATAAATGTGTTTTTACTAATTGTAATTAATGATCATGAAATTTTAATATATCAGTTTTTTTTTTTTTTTTTTTTTTTTACGCTTACTCAGTAACTGTGTGTTTTAGTGAGCCATTAACTCTATAATTGAGCCATTTACTGAGGGAGCTATTAACTCAATTACAATAAATAACTATATTAAAATAAATCTAATTTAAAAAATAATGTTAATAATTATTGTTATTTTTTTAAATTATTACATTTCATCTGTAAAACCAAATGAAATTGTCCTTACATTGTCACTAGGTATTTTTCCTTCAAAGACTCCATCATACACAAACTGTCCTTTATTTGATCTGTTCCTTTTATTCCTGTTCCTTTGGTTGAGCACACCTTATCAGCCTTGTCTCCCTCTCCCTAACCTGGCTGTCTCTGTGCTGTGTTCAGTCTGGGCTGTCCTCTCCAGCCTCATCAGGGCGCTCCTCCAGGGCTGTGATTGAGGGCGGGGCAGGGAACTCACACCATATGTCTGACCGAGGCCCCGCAGCCTCCCCAGAGGCCATGAGAAAGCTCACTCCTGATCAGAGCTCAGAGAGAGAAAACAAGACAGAAAGAGAAGAAAAGACATAAACTATATCACTATTTGGAAAGGGAACTCCAAATTTCCAACACACTCTGATCTATTTTATTATATGCAGGATTTTTGTTCATCTTACTAAATGCATTTATTAATCCCAAATAAACATTACTTTCAGAAAAATACAGTAAATTCACAAGGTTGCATTGGAAATTGCATTCCATTGATACAAATGGACTTCCATTCCGGCAGAACGCTGTTCCTTTAGCCATTACGAGTAAAGTTAGGGACCCCTCATCGTCAACAGGCAGCGGCCCGTCCCACTGAATCCAGCTGTTCGGAGATGAACCACCTTGCCACAAAATAACCATCCTGACATTTTGAATATGCTTCTGTGGGGCTTAGCAGCACACTAAATATTTGCATGCCTTTTGTCTCCAAAGGCAAAGGAGATAGGGGAGAGTCAACAGCGTTCACCTCCTGAGATAGACACGTCTAAATGGAGCTCACATCCCCGCACCCCTGACAGGTCTCTCATCGTCCCGTGAAGCTCACCTCCTGGAGGGCCCAGTGATTGAGAGGAGCCGTTGGCCCAGCTCTTTTATCCTGGGAACGCTGCTCTGACCCCCCTTTTGTACTGCTGCCACTGAGAGAGAGAAAGAGAGGGAGAGGAAAACACTGTGGATTATTTGATCAGGGTGTTTTGAGCACATGCAAGAGAATGTTAGAGAGGTCTTGTTGTCATTATTATTATTATTATTATTATTATTATTATTATTATTATTATTATTATTATTATTATTATTATTATTATTATTATTATTATAACTGTATTAGTATTGTTGAATTTATAAGTTCATAATAATAAGATTGTGCCAAATTAAATAATGCCCAATTAAACTTAATAATAATATTAATAATAATGTTAATACTACTATTATTTAGCTAAAAATGATAATAATAATAATAATAATAATAATAATAATAATAATAATAATAATAATGTACATTTATACTAATACTATTTAAACATTGCCTATTTGAACTGAATAATAAGATTATTATTATGTTATATTATTATTATTATTAGTAGTAGTAGTAGTAGTAGTAGTAAGTTTAGTTTAGTTAGTTAATTAGTTAGTTAGTTGGTTAGTTAGTTAGTTAGTTAGTTAGTAATTATACAAATAAAAATGTATATTTTAGGGTTAAAATATTACTTCTACTACTACTAACCTATACCTAACAATCTTCTCTGTAACCAGAGATGGCTGTATTATTATCAGTATGAATGGAATCAGTGCTGGCAGTGAGTATTATAAGGACTGAGACTGGGTGCTAGCATTTATATGGTTTACAGGGACACCTATTGGCCGGGCTGTAGAAAAATATGACAGAGGAGATGGTGTGTCTGTGTGATGAGGGACTGGGGGAGACTGTGTGATAGGGCTGTGAGAATGCAGGACTGGGTTTTGTTCTGCTTATGCAGCATTAGACCATTTGAATCCTTATGCCTAACCACTGAATGTAATAAACTGATTTCGACAACCTCACTTCAGATATACTTCAAAATTTGTGTCTCTGAATTCAATCATAATGTGTCTTTGAATTTTCTCGTTTTGATATGATAATGTTAATTATTTCTGTAAACTGTATAAGGACCGTCCTCTGTATGTGTAAGGTAATAACATAAGTATGATTTAATACTAAACAAAAAATTATAAAATAAAATAACATTTTGCATAATTTCTACTTTCAGATTAATACATTAATATGAGAATATAACAGTACACCATAAATACCTCAAGAACTGTGACTAAAAATGACAGAAATAATTTTATTTGTACCTAAAGAATAAAATAACTGAATATGATTTAGGTCTGTATAATCCTGTCAGCCCAGTGACATGTACATATCACCCCAGGACATGACATTTTTTTATAATAAAAGATTGATATCTTATTACTGTATATTTAATAATGAAATCATAGGGGACAGAAAAATAATGAAGCAGCAGAATCATTAATTAACCTCTTTATGAACGACTGCTTAAGAGAACGTACTCATACGTCCATACCACACACACACACACACACACACAGTCACACACACACACACACCTAAAATCCTTGCCAAACCTTAATCAGTCACTTCATATTTCTTAACACTATTTACTATTATCACTGGGTTTGAATGTGTCAACGAAAGTGAAAATAAAATTGTTACAAAATACAAGACCAACAGAAGCAATGTCCTGAAATTATATTCTCACAGAAGTGTTTTTAATTTCTCACAGAATTTAATTTAATTTAATTTAATTTAATTTAATTTAATTTAATTTAATTTAATTTAATTTAATTTAATTTAATTTAATTTAATTTAATTTAATTTAATTTAATTTAATTTTTATTATCATTATTTAACGACTTTCATTAGATTTGTATAAAATGTATTTGTTATAGTGTACACTTTTAAAAATGAATTAATATTTTAATTGTATTTATTTTTCAATAATTCATTATAATTGTTATTGTCAGTTTTACTTTTGGTAACATTTGCTTTTATTATTATTATTATTATATTTTTTTTGGACTAAATGGAAAAGAAGCTTTCTGAGAGAGAGGAAACAGGATGTCTCCCAAATGTTTTTGGGGAACATTCGTGTTTTGCTCAACAGGTGTCATTGGCGCCTCATCACCTAACTAAATGACAGAGACTTCTCTACACGTTTTATCGCCCTTTTCTTGGACGTGCTACCTTAGAAAACACAGTGTATACAATAAATGGAATAATTCATGAGCTGTCATTAAAAATGAAACTTTCTTTCGCTTTCTCTCCTTAGACTGGAGATGAGGTTCGAAATTCAACATAATGGACTCAAGATGCTCTGAAGTTTCCTTTCCTGTACCTTCTCATCCACACTAAAGATGATGGAAGCCTCATTCTCGTCTGCCTTTCCCCAGAAATAAAGAGCAACCTTCACATTAATTGCAGCGAGACATTCGCATTCTCTGTTTCTCTCTCTAACTTTTTTTTTCTTCGTCTTTTTAGTTTGACACTGTTTCTTGCTCTTCTTTCTCTCTCCCCTCTTCTTACCAAAAGTTGTCCGGTTTTGAAGCATCAGTGATAACCCAAAGCCAATACTACTTCACTAAAGACAAAGGTAACACTTTACATAAGGTCCCATTAGTTGATTTTAATTCATGCATTAATTAACATGAACTAACGATGAGTCATTTTACACTATTTCATATCTGGCCGAGATACAACTATTTGAAAATCTGGAATCTTTAAAGTTGTCCAAATGAAGTTCTTAGCAATGCAGATTACTAATCAAAAATTAAGTTTTGATATATTTACGGTAAGAAATTAACTAAACATCTTCATGGAATATGATCTTCATTTAATATCCTAATGATTTTTGGCATAAAAGAAAATTCGATAATTTTGACCCATCTAATGTATTTTTGGCTGTTGCTAAAAATATACCCCGGCGACTTAAGACTTGTTCAGGGTCACAAATGCTTCATAAGTGTTTATCATTGTTAGTTCATGTTAAATTAACTAATGTTTAACAAACGGCACCTTACTAAGTGTTACCGAAAAAGTGTTCCAACAGCACTCCTGTAAGTCCCAAGGACACGAATGCATTTAATGACAATCAAGGCTTTGTAACACAGCCATGATTTAACATCACCTATTTATTTCAAGAACAATTTCCAGCTGAATGCATGATTTCAATACACCCTATGAGTGATGCCCCGACAATTCAAGGTGCCTCTATCAGCGTAATTAGAAAAAGCAAACATGGGGTAGCAGCTCCCAGCCCTGTCGGATATTTCTGTGTCTCAATTATTCATTAATGTGAAATTGTGCTTGTCTCAAGTGCAGCTTTGTCATTTCCTGTAGTGACACAGATCCTGGTCGTTGTCTGCCGAAACCTCCCCACCCTCACCCCCTCAGCCCCTGCGCCAATTTCCTCAGCAGACAAAAGTTGTTTAGGAATCTATTTCCACCTTAGTAGCATGAAGATTCAATGATTTGTCTTTATCCTAAGACCATTTGTATTACACAAAACTGTAATAAATATTAAATTGTGTATGATAGCATAGCATAGACAAAAAGAAATGCCATAAGAACAAACAGCTACAAAAATATGTTGTGCTCTGGCTTTCAGAAAGTGTGACTAACTAATAATAATAATAACTATGATTTACATAGTAAATAAATAGTACTCTCTTTCAATTCATAAATGACAAAACCATCTAGACTATAACTTAAATCTATTATCCACTGTTCCTTAAGACTAATGTGGTGAAGCCTAATTATAATCTGTTCTGCAGACATTATTAACATAGAGGATCTGCCTTTTCGGCGTCTTAAAAGACGACCACTAGGAGAGGCAAATGTGATGTAAAAGATATTTCATGTTAGAGTCAATGAATAAAATAATAGGGCTATGAAAGGCTCTGCAAATGACCCTCAGTGGAAGACATTTTCTACATGTTTTAACCTCTCATTTTAGCTGGCATGCTTTAATAAGCTCTTATTTAAATGTATTCATTAAACATGGTCTGAGGACTTTAATGTATTTTAAATACGGCCTTCAGTATCTCAAATAAATGACTATTTAGACTGCAGAGAGACACAGGACATTGTATTTCAGAAGCATATTTCAAACGGATTGTTTCATAAATCATCTGATAAAATTTTATATTTTTGTTGGCACCTCTGCATAACACTAACGTGATCTGATGTTTGAATTTAAATAATGTTAGGATGCTATTGAGGGTAACGGTGTTCGTCAGTAATTGCCATTGTCTTGCAGTAAGCTACAAATTTGCATGACATGCAACCCACAATAATAAAGAACAGTTTAATTGCAAACCCCTAATGACGTTCTTTCTGCTTCTTCTTGTACATGAAACATCTTTGAGCGTTGAGTGAAAATGCTGCTCAGTGTCAGTTCATGCATAATTTGTGCTGCATATGTTGCATGTGCAGGTGAGTGTCTTTTAATGAGAATTCAGCAGCACTCAAGGATGGCTAAAAACAGCTCTTATGCATTTTGAAAGCACATGCCTTGCCAGATATCATTTATAATTAGCCTGCGGACAAATTTGCTCAAATTTCACTTAAATGTATTTCGACTAATTCACATAGTTTCTTTCTGAATTACTCAGTTGTCTGGATCTGGATTTAACTGTGATTGCAATTTCAAAACATAAACGATCAGAGGAGTTTCAAATACTTTACGTTGTTCTGGTTATTTTCTAGCAATATTGAAGGGATTTAATTTGTTGGGAAGTCTATACTGTACATGGAATGCTTAGAAAAATAAAACAAGCTTTTTCCTAAGTAGCAAAAATTGATTGAGAACTGTAAAAATATCCACTTATCTATGATTTAGAGTCTATTTTTAAACAAACCTAATTGTCAATTAATTACATATGCACAAAGCACAAATTTTTTGTTCGATATTGATCCACTTTCCTTTTCAGTTAGGCAATGGACAGCATATTTACATAAGTACAAGGGTCATTCATTATTCATCATAATTAAACCATTTCCCTGGTTTGCACTCTTGACCACCTGTTAACATTCGCACTATGTATTTTATCAGAATATTTTCAGCCCCCTTTTTCTTAGTTCTAGCTCTTTGATGTTTTGTTTCACATTCATCCACTTGTTTTTTTTTTTTTTTTCTTTTTTTTCTTTTTGCATGTACTCAGTGGATAAGTCTAGAAATAATCTGAGTCGTCTCTTAAAGACTGGAAACTTTGCATTTTAACTTTTGTCTGGAGATCCCTCTTTTCCCCTCAATGTGAAATATCATCTTTAATAAAAGTGGAAGCGGGGAGAGAAACACGATCAGTCGGCTCTAACCATACAGAGGTGCAGGTCTCTGGGAGACTGATTATCACCGTACCTCAATGCTAGACTTCTCAATAATTAGAGGCTGTGCTGCTTTGCTGCTTTGCTGCTTTGGCCTTGATTGTTCTCCCAGGCTAGGCGTCAATTACCACGGCCCTTGTCTCTCCCTGTGCTCTTTGCCTTAGGGCTGCTGGAGAGCTTTGCACATGAAAGGTCCATTAACGTCCTGCAATTGCGTCATGGGAATGGACACGGAGCAGATTTGGTGAATGGGACACTGGGCTTGAGCTTGTTCCATCTGCCTAGCTGGGGATGGAGGTGAAGGAGAATAGAATGAAATGTAAAAAGGAATAAGGGGCTTATATGACTGGAAATGACTTATGTATTTTTTGTTTTTGCTACCGTTGCACATTCCTCAAAATCTTGCTCTAAGGGGTTCTAATGCTCTGCTTCAGTTACTATTTTTTCGATATCAAAGCGATCCACTGTCAAATGTAAACAAAATAGATGATGGCACAAACATAACATAAAAAGCTTGTTGGAAAGGAAATTGAAATGATTTTTTTTTTTTTTTTACATTAATAATAATAATAAATATTACCTGAGCAGCAAACCTGCATATTTGAATGATTTCTGAAGGATCATGCGACACTGAAGACTGGAGTAATGGCTGCTGAAAATCCACCCTCAAATACAGTTTTAAATTATAATAATATTTTCCAAATGTGACCTTTTTTTTTTTTAATTTATTTTTTTTTTACTGTATTTCTGATCAAATAAATACAGCCTTGTCAAAAGGTCTTTCAAAAAAAAAAAATATTGACAGAAACAAAACAGCATATATCCAGATTTCATACTTTTAATATTTGTTAAAAAAATTCCAAATAAAGCCTACAATAATGGATTTTTTTACATTTCCAAACGTGCAATTATTATGACTTAAAGGAGCAGACATGAAAGAGAAAAGAAGACCCTCTACTGTCCTAAATGTGGAAGTGCTTTTCCAGCTGTACATGACTGATATTTCTATAAAATAAAAATTACCAAAATGCCCACCAAGCTGTGCCCACTTTCTAAAGACCTCGTGAGACCAGTCTTGAAACAATGGTTATTCTCATCCATTCAGTCACAGTCAGATACGGCCAGATTTCCAGCTAATTCCAGATAATAACATTGTGTTTAATTAACATTAGACAATTAAAGCAGTAATTATTAATCATAGCTAGCTCCCCACAGGCACAAGACAAAGACGTTTTTAACTCATTACTGGAGTTCCTCCAGCGCTCATTTTGAAGACAACTGTCCTCGTAGGCATTGAGTTCAATTACACAAAAACACTCTTGTTTATATTTCCATTGTAAAACGTGTAGCGGTCAGAGTTCAAATAAGATTCAGCACAATAGTGAAAAGTGTGAGTCTTTTTGCTCCCAAGAGAAACTCAGAATATCTCCATTACTGTCTTTTCAACTTTGGGATGATTTCACACTGCAAGCTGTGTACATATAATACCTGCTATGTGATTGCCATCTTATCTGTGGCTGTCTCTGGATTGCACTGTGTATAAATAGAAATCATTGATTGGTCCGACGATAGCTTTGATTCTTATTAGAGGCTATTCTTTCTTTGCTGTCATGGGAATAAGCTGTGAAATGCCACAGTGACAGCTCTTATTTGCCTCAGAGGCTCAATGGGTCTGGCTGGTCCAAGGTTAGGTGACCTTCCACCACACAGCAGAGAGAAAGAGAGAGAGAAAGCTATTGAAATCCAGTGTGAGAGGCACAGAGTTCATGACTCTTGCTCTGCTGTAGATCAGGATTATTTGATCGGAATGTCAATCATTTGTCTGGAGGCTTGATTGGTTATTTGATGATTATATTATAAAGAATCATGGCACTTCAGCATTCACAGAAGTTGTACATTTGCTTGGACAGATCTGCAGGAAGGGCTTTTAAATACGTAATGATAGAAAACTAGGCAAATATATTGATGGTTGCAAGTCCTCTCATTACAACAAAGTGAAGACACAATGTAAGTAACATCTGGGGTGGCCAATATCAGTCCTGCAGAGTTCAGCTCCAACCCTAATCAAATACACATGAACCAGCTAATCTAAGGGTTATTAGAAAGCTACAGGCAGGTGCATTTTTTATCAAGGTTGGAGCAAAACTCAGCAGAAATCTGGCTCTCCAGGACCAAAGTTGACCACCCCTTTAATAGATTCATAAATATAGTGATGTTGTGGTGCTCATCTGTAACCAGACAAAAACAGAAAAATATGCTTCTAAATAAATAATCAGAATAAAGAAAATTGCGTGTAAACTGGAGTGAAGTTTTTTGAAGGGGTTTGCTTGTGTCTTGCAAACATTATTGTGTCATATTATTAAGTCCTTACTCTGATTGGAAATAATCCCATTATTGGTGCACATATAAACTAGTCAATGACAATATGACTACATAGAACATTCTATAGAATGTTCTTTTTAAATGATCATCAAGTTCAAATCTATTTTAATACCTGCTCAGAAAGTGTGCAGTTTTAGACGCACCTATTGTGTTCAGGAGTGAGTAACTGAATCGTTCGCTTAATTCATTCAAAAAAATGCTGAAGAATTCAGAAAAGAAAAGTGAATCGATTGTTCAGCTGAGTTTTTCAAAATGCTGATTCAAAGAATTCCACCTGTTGTGTGTTTTTTTTTACTTATTGTTTATTGAATTAAAAACAACACCACTCATGCGATTGTTCAATCGTGTGCTTTTTCCAAATATGGCCACGGCTGTGATTACTTACTGAAATATATATTCAGGAACAACAGCGCTCATTCTCATGAGATATTGCTCAAATACTACCGACCTCTTTATTAATGAAAGATGAATCGAATAAATATTTATTTCAAGCTCCGAGTTTAAACAAATCAGGCTCACCCCTGTGATGAAACATCAGGAATTTCTACAGAATACTAAAATTTCCCCCGTATCCTACATCAAAATTAATAATCGTCAGCATCAATTATTTATATTTCATTCTTTAAGTACATGCCAAGTTGAAGCTCCATTAATATGAAAACCCAATAATCATGCACAGTGTTTAATACACTCCCCAATTAACCCACAGTCCTATCAGCTACATGACAGCCCATCAATGCAGAAGCCCGAGAGCACCAATCTTTCCAGTGTATCAGCCGTAGCCTCCATCTATCCCTCCCCCACTTATTTTTTTATATTTTTTAAGGTGATCAATTTCAGGGGCACCGAGCATTTGAGAGCTCCCCATCTGAATATTTTCCCCGCACTAATAGATGATGATGAGGCTGTCCATCAGGGCGCTAATAAGGATTGTGGTAATCTTAATGCATGTTTGGGTTTTGGTCTAGCAAGCGGGCTCTTGTTGCAATCTGCATGCTCCACGGAAATGCCATAAAGCCACAGAGATAAAACTGAAATCAAGGCCTTTTTAGTCAGAATGAGTGTTTAGAATATCAAGTGCTGTTGCAGGTAATGGACACATCCTAATTAAATGCCTTTTTTCGACATCTGAATGTGTTGCAGACAAATCAGTTCCATTGTTTTTGTAAAATCTTTAAATATTTTGCATGATTTATTTACTATATATTTATATGCTTTTTCTTCTCTCTCTTGGCCTGTTGGTATAAGAACATAATTTAATGATCAACTGTAAAATTAGGCAACGTGTCTCCATGTACTCAAGTGTCCTCCCGTCACGATACATGTCTGATGCCCACAGACTGACAAAAGCACAGCCGTCCATCTGAAACACCAGCGCCCCAGTACACCGTCTGATCCATGCAAGACGAACTACTCTCAGTTTCAATAACATTTCTTGTTTCATTATCCTCTCCAGAGCTTGTCAGGCGGGGGGAAAAAAAAGAGAAAAGATCTGAACCTTTTCCTTTCTGCGTTCGAATTTACATCTTTTGCTCATTTCTCGGAGTCTGCCCCTCACCAGGAGGATTCTAATGAAGGGGAGAGCGAGGGCTCTGCTGGGATCCCGGAGAACCTGGAGACAGGAGAGAATGCAGGCCAGTGATGGCACGGCAGCCACGATTTCCATATGAGTACAATCATTTTGCCGACTTTTAAAGTGAATGTTTAAGTAGCCTAAGAGATAAGGCTTTGATTTGCCCTCTGATCAAGCCCGAGACGTCTCATTCAGAGAATAATGATTTCCCCCCTCAATTTCACTGTGTTTCCTTCTCATCTCTGAGCTTACAGGTAGTGTAAAACCCAGTGGTATTGTCTTCCCAGAGTTCTGCGGGTGAGAAGGGCCTTTCTTCTGCCAGATTAGAGATGGATGTGCATTGAGGGGAGAGAGATGAGAGAAAGAACTGCAAATGGAAATGGGGGTAGTCATTAGATGCTGGACAGGTTGTCAGGGAGGAGGGACGAAACCATTGCTTGCATTCATTTCAATGGCATGGATAAGAAAGAGCTATTTCCACAGGTTTCTGACAGTTGATATTTACTTTAAATCAGTCTAAGATTTCTAAGAGGAGGAAGAAAACTGGAAGTGAAGTAAGTCTTGAATGACTGGATTTTGATGCGAGGAAGAAAAGCAACAGATAAACATCAGCAACAGATGAATTTTATTACTAGATAAAGCAGAGTCATCTTTACAGAGTGGTGTCTACATTTCTTAGTTTAGCACAGGCCAAGGACCCTAAAACGGTTTAGGCCTGTTATATTTTATTATTGTTATATTTTTCATACTTTTACATACTGTGATGATGCTAGCACTGCAAAGCAAAGTCATTCAAATAAGCATTATTGATGTATATGAATAAAAAAAAAATTGAATGTGGGAGAAACAATGACACATTCAGCTGAACTTTAGCTTCTATAGTTTGAAGTTAATATTTTATTTTTGTGAAAGTTATATATATATATATATATTTTTTTTTTTTTTTTTTCACCAAAATCTGCCGGAAACCCCTAAACCCAGTGCTTTAATTAACATTTCAATAGAGATTTATTTGGACCTTATTGTTACTAGCTTTTACAAATGAGAACAAACTCTTGTGTATTGCTACTAGCTATTACAAATAAGAACAGACTCTTGTGTACAAACATACCTCACATTTCTGAGATACACACTTAATCATTTAACTCACACAGAACTTTTTCCAAACTTTCCGCTGGAGAAACAACCTTCACCGACTCGGTGTATCAGAGTTGAACCAACAGACCCGTGCAGTTTTGCTGCAAGCTATTATTCTTTCATACCCCCTCTCTTTTTTTTCTGTGGAAAGGTGCCTCACCAATTATTTTGAGATGGATGCAGGGATGCAGAATGACTAGAAGCATCAGGTTCTCTTATATTTTTTCCATGCCTTAGGTAAGGGCAGAATGGCCAGAGGCTACGGTAGCTCTCAGGGGACACGTGGGGCTCATAAACTGTGAAACTGACAACTCTCATCTATTACCTCTGCTAACTAGACCTTTAAGAACCTTGACAGTCTGTGCTACGTGCCTCTTCCACCCAACCAGAGATTTTTCCCCAAATATGGATCTTAGAAAGTAGTTTGGTTTCCAGTACAGACTCATAATCATCACGCATACCGTCTTAACCAAATCCTCCATCAAAGACAGAATGCAGTCTTTAGAATGCAAACTTAAAAACCCTCTTTTTAAACATTGAATGCATTTTTTTCTTCCTTTATACAATTATATTAATAGCTTAATACAATGTAAATGACATAAATGTTAATTATTATTGTGTGCATCCGATAGATGCAGCTTATAATTGAACTTCTGTCTCTGCCAGGTAACTTCCATTGGCTGTTTGCAGTAGGCTAACACCTTAAAGCCTGGGGTAGCCGCGGCTGCTGCTCCCCTGGTGACGGTGCTCTGAATCCTACAAGCCTTGCAGGATGCCTGCAGGAATGTTCCTTCAATCACAGGGAGTCTCGTCACTCTCCTGTGCGGGAGGAAGCTGCTCAGAAACACTGTCACCTTCACTTAGCCCCACGCACAGACAAGTCCCACCGCGGACCCCGCTTGGAGATTCTCAGACAGCAGACACAAGCACACACTGTCTTTTCACTGGAAGAGCAGTAGCAGGATATAATGAAATAACCTGACACACATACACACACAGTGTTAGAAGACGTTTTGTGCAAAAAAGATCCTGACATTTAATATAAAGCTAATTTACTGGAGATTAAATACACAGCACATTCAGAGCGAGGCAGTTCTATTAAAGTCAATTCCAACCTCCGTCTGCAGCTCTTCGCTTACAACAAATGTGACAAGTGAAACTAGGTATTCAATGAGAAAAAAAAATGTAGGGATTTTATGAGTCAGACTGATTGGGTTGTGAAAATTGGGCATTACATTACATAATATAATTAGAGCTTACTAAACAATTGAGAATACAAAAGAGTATAAACTAAACAAGGTTAAAATGAAAAATGATTTTACTTCTCCTTTGGAACAGATTCGGAGAAACGCCATTACATATCTTGCTCACCAATGGATCCTTTGCAGTGAATGGGTGCCGTCAGAATGAGAGTCCAAACAGCTGATAAAAAACCCCAAATCACAATTATTCTCGAGTAATCCACACCACTCAAGTCCATCAATTGACATCTCATTAAGCTAAAAGCGGGGTTTGTATTAAATCGACCATTAAGATGTTTTTAACTTCAAACCATTGCCTCCAACTATGAGTCCTCTATGCACATATATCAAGCGCTGTTTACAAGTGAAAACCAGAAGTATAGGTCTAAATTAAAAAGTGCTTTAATGATCTCTCATTCTGACGGCACCCATTCACTGTAAAGGATCCATTGGTGAGCAAGTGATGTCATTTTAAATTTCTCCAAATTTCTCCAAACCTGTTAGATATAGAAACAAACTCATCTATATCTTGAATGGTCTGAGGGTGTATACATTTTCAGCTCATTTTCATTTTTCACATTTTTCAAAAGTCCTAATGAACAAAGTGAACTGTGAACTATCCCTTTAAAGTTTAAATTCACCCCATCTATTTTTTAAATGCATGTTATATATCTAACCATGAACAATTCATCCATGCATATGCATAATACAGAAGAAAAAAAAAATGGTTGCTTATTTAGTTTCATTGAAAAACTCATGGTTTAAAGTAGCTACCCCAAATCATTACAATAACATTATTTACACGAACATGCATTTTACTAAATAACCTGCAATGAAGAATATGCATTATTGAATCATAGCGATACTTGTGCGGGATGCTGCATGGTGTCAGCAGTGATTCTGCAACTCAAACAACAGCATGAAATCAATGAGGCCGAGAGGAATGAAAAGGCGCTGAATAATTGGCTGACAATCAATGGTGTTTTGAATATAAGTCTAGCATTTGCCATATCAAGAGCATCCAAATTAGAGTTTACTGGTGTATCTCAGGAGATCAATGCTTACAAGGTCACGGTTTTATCTGGCACTACTCATGTCATTAGAGGCATTTTAATAATTCATGCTGCCCAGAGGTAGTGAAAAGAGAAAACAAATGAAGATTCACCAAACCAGGACAATGTTAATCCCTGGAATACTGCTACTGCGGAACAAATCTGTCTGTCGTGTCGACTCGGACGATGCTAAATCGATATCAGAAGTATTCATCACTGTTAACTCTTTCCATTTTAGAAGCGCTCTCTTATGGTAAGATATTCTGAGAGGTTGTGACCCACACAACAGTGGAAACAAAATTGACTACAAGCACTCTTGCCTTAGGAGAGATTATCATGATTGCAGAGGATTAAATGTGGATGGGCTCTCTGCACTTTATTAGAAAACACATTGACCACTGTAAGTATCTAATTAGCTGAGCTAATCCACAAAATCAATACAAATTTAGACCCAAAATATAGTATTTCTTTTTCAGTGGCAGGGAATAAGATGGACAGTAGGGGACATGTCAGGAACGTTGATAACACTCTGATCCATGAGCGCGGGGAGGGAGTGAAAATAAAAATGGATGTGAGGGATGAAAAGATGGAGAACTAGGAAAAATACAGATTGCCGTTTCAGAGAGCCGCACATTAGAAAGTGACAAAATGACACGGATAATGAATAAAGAAATAGTCTTACAATTGAATGAGGAGACTAAGAGATAGAGTAGCATCGAGCTTTATTGATAAAAGGCTGAATTATTTAATAGAGCAAGAATTTATTAAAGACGGGAGCTGTGACAAGTGCTCTGAAAATGGGGACAAGTAGGAACCTCATGTTTCCATTCATTGTAATTACGGGCGCAGTATGCAAAGTCCTTGCATACAAGGCTTTGGATATACAAATAGTTATCATTTGAATTACACAGTGGGTCTCATTAAATATAATATTATTTTTATATGCTCACCCGTGTTGAATTTCCCTCAACAAGAACTGCGGATAAAGACTGACTTCTGTGTTTGATTTAAAGAGAATTCTCACTAAGGCACAAGCGATCGCGAAAGGTGGGATGCAGAAAAGGAACCAGGATGGCACCTGGTCAAAATCTGGGGTAGGTTTTTAAAAATTCATCGTAAAGCAGATGTACAAAGCACTTTTCTGTGTCGCACTCCCTTCTTTTTAATACATTCACAACGATTAACAATCAAGGCAGAAGCCTCATTAAAAAAAAATGTCATTTCAAATAAAATATTTGCGTGAATAATGTGCCGATCAATTGGCCTGAACCATATTATCCAAGTTTTTTTTGTAATTAACGCTCTTTTAGGAATGAGACTGGAGATAAAGGAATCATGGAATGACACTAGAGACCTGCAAAGTGAGGTCCCACGTGACACACGAGGTGATTTACATGCTCTGAACAAGAAGTTTCCACAGTGTGTTGCTACTGTAAGAAGCGCGTGTTGCATTAATGCATCTTTTTTGGTTGAAAAATTGACATTTGTGCTTTCGCTTTTACTACCCCTGCTTTCATCAGTTTTTGTAAGATTTAAGAGTCAAAAGTAAAGAAAGTTATGAAGAATAGTACATGAGAAAAATATGACTAATGTTTCTTTAATGGACTGCTACTTGGCTTCACCTTATTGCAAATTCTGCTCATCATTTTATACAGATTTTGTGATGTAATTCAACTTTTTTTTTTTCATTTAAATTTATTTGACGCCTTGAAAAAGTACTGTTATGCTGTTAATTTTCGATTAAATCTCCACAAGAAGTTTTCAAAGAAGCGCCAACTCTTTTTCAAACTTATCAAGAGAAAATATGACGGTATATGTGAATGTTATCAGCACTTTTTATTCTTATTATTAGAACACAGTGCTATGGAAATGTAATATAAGACATATATTGTCCTATATCAAGAGCAGTATTGCAGTATATGTTACCTATAAGCCGATACTTTTTGAAATATGTCCATTGTTTGGGCAGATGAACATACGAATTCAAAACATACATATATAGATATAGCAACCATACATGTTAACAATATATTATTTATATATATATATATATATATATATATATATATATATATATATATATATATATATATATATATATATTAAACAACATGTATAAAACAAAAAAAAACTGTATGTTTATATGTTTCTGTATTTTTTTTATATGTTTATCTTTTATGTTTACTTATATACTGTAATATCAATGTGTTGATGGGTTTTATATGCATGTACATTAGTTGGCATGCCATCTTTATGATAACCTCCATGCTCTGCCAGTCCAGTACAACACTGTTTGTAGTTTGCACCATGTGCTTTGGCAATTGCATCAATATTTAGGCCCACACCTCTCTGAACACACACACATAAAAGTGAGTGGATGGAGTCTGAGTTGTTGCCACCACTCCCACTGATGCTAATTACCACAGTTTACTTTGTGCAAAGCCCGGCTGCTATTCGGATTGGATTTGCTTGACAAATAAATAAATGATCGTCATGAAAATATAATGGCCACCCCATAACCTTTTCCTGAAGTTTGGTCTGTAAGCAATGGAGGACCCAACGGACATTCCCAGAATCCTTTTGTTCTTCTTTTTTTTTGTGTGTTTAACCTGGGTTGGGTCTCATGCCAGATCCCACCGTGGCATCACCTATGCTCTCTCACCCGCTCCCTGACTTCCCATATCTTCACATTGTGTCTGTTGAACATTAAAGCATTTTTCTCAAAATGTTCTACTTTTATGTCCATACATTTTGGCAGCTCTAACTGTTTAGTCTATGTTCATTTACAAAAAAGTTATATAATTGTATAAAAAAAAAAAATTATGTGACCCATTTCAGGTCTGTTGTATTACTATTTCATTACTGCTTTGGAAATCAATAATGTACTGAAAGAAATAAAGAAGCTGAAATTGTCACCTAACTGGGAAAATTTTAGTTATGCCATCATTTACTCACCCTCACGCCATTTCTAACCTTAATGACTTTCTGCAGAACACAAAGATATGTTAAAAAATGTTATATTTATTTATTTATTTTGCAATTGAATTTGTTGTTACTGTCAGTCATTGTTTTGTTTTTTGTTTTTTTTGTTTTTTTTACGCTGAGTATATTGAATGTAACCGCCAATGCCTTTGGTCACTGAGCAAATATTTTGGATAGCATTTTATTTTGAATTCTTATATCCCTGGCTTGCTCTAAGTTTGTCAGCAAAACTCTCTCTTCCTGTCAAATGTGAGCAATATAGATCAGCCTGTGTTAGCATGTCGTTAGCATTGGCTTCTGTACTTTCAGGTATTTTGAGCCTGTCCCTCTCCAAGCCATTTGGACTCTTGAAGGAAACCTCCTGTCAGTGGCTCATCACTCTCAGAAGCTCCCTCAATTGTCTGTGTCAGTCTTCCTGCCACTCGTTACTGCCCGTGACCCCGCTGCAGGACCCTGACTGTTAGACGGTGAGCGTGTGGGCGAGCGAGCGAGGCACGAGGCTCTTCCTTCAGCTCCATCATGATCCTAATTAGCTCTTTGGAGAGTTCTCCTCGTGGAAGCGGGGAAGGAAAGAGAGAGCGAAAGAGCGAGGGAGGGCACGGGGAAAAGAGGGAATTATAGCAGCCGTGATGGAGGTACTCCATGTCAGAGAAGAAGAGAAGAGATGAAAAACTTTCAGCCCGATAGATGTAGCTCGGCCCGCACTCACAATTTTTCCTCTTGCGCTCGCAAAGAGCAGTTCAGTTCTAAACAGATAGGTTTAGGCAAATCAAAATAGGAACAAAGTTATCCGGTGCACCAGGCGGCTTCATCCTTGGCTCGGGATCAGAACAGTGCGCGACCGTGCAGCATGGCCGGAGGTTACCTGTCCCTGATAACTGATAAACCTGACCAGGTAACGAAGCCGAAACATGGCCAGATGATTGGTGCTTTCTGAAGGGCCCTGGCCAGCATGAAAGATTCACCCCGGCTTTGTCTTCTGGAGTGTAAATATTGTGCTAGCGGAATATGAAAGTAGCGCAACACTAAGGTACAAAAAACATAGGGAAGAAAGATCAAGAGCGGGTCTTACATCAAGGAGGACCCCGAGGATGTCTTTGTTGTCAACTTCAGAAGGGAAGAGAGGAGCAGAGGAGGAAGCTGGCAGAAGGGGAAAAGATGCCAGAGAAAGGCTCAAAGGAGCATCTCTGGCCAAGGTGATCGGTATTCCTCGGCAGTCTGCCTCCTGGCTCTGAAGTGGAGGAAAGAAGCTGGCAGCCAAGCCAGAGGGCATAACAGCACAAACACCTTCAGCTCTGCAAACTCTTATACATACACTCACACACATTAGCTCTAGATGTACTTCTGTACTGACTCCTCATATTCATAACGCTCCCTCGCATGTGCTGTAGACAGCAGTTATAGACTTGCCATATAGTTTCATATTCATGTTGCATTCGTCCACCATGAATCAGATGTTTTGTGTTTTCATGCACCTCTTTTCCTTTATACTCTCTTGCCGTCATAAAATAAATTTTCCTGATTAATTTGCTTGTGGTTGATAAAATCACACTTGTCAGTCTAAATATCAAAGCAGATTTGAATGGCAGAAGCTAACCAAGTTTGTTCTGTCGATATTTACTCAACATCCAAATAAAAAATGCAAACATTCTCTTATGGAGCAAAATGTGAGTCAAACAATATTCACCTACACAATGGTAGCCTTGGGTTTCTGAATATCTATAGGAATCGATAGAACAAACTAAAGTTAAATTGAATGCATTTGGTTTTTTTTATTCTCTCTCTCTTTTTTTAACGATACATAAAATCTTCATTATTATTCCATCTCTTCTTTAATGTGGTTTCGAGTTTTGTCGATATAATTGCGTCTCGTGCCGTCTTGAACGAGCACCTGTGAGACCACTCGGAAAACCTGGAAACATTCGAGGCTGGGACGAAATTCAATATCCCAACAACGTCAAGAAAGGATCGTTACGGCAACTCGAATTTGGCTCGAATTGGCATTCTGTTGAAGCAGCCGAGCCTCAAAGCGCGAACGGCACAAAATCTCTGCACTTTTAAAGAAGAATCCAAACGCAGACATCCCCACATCTGCATCCCAAACTCTGCCGGAGTCCTCGACTCAAGGTTAACACATGCACATTGATACGGAAAAGAATTAAATAAATAAAAAGAGCCGCAAACAATTAGCAATGCATCAATAGGTGGATCAATAGCGATGTGGGTAATTATCACTTCAGGGAGAAGGGATATGGCCTTTCCTTATTGATGCTTCAGAGGGTAGATTAGAAATACATGACGCTGATTTCAATACATCACATCTGAAATATAACAGCTTGTGTAATGGAGCTGGAGTTTGGGTTCTCTTAACTTCACTGAAAACACATATACAGTATATATTTGAAGTAAGAAAAGTCTCGCACTGATATTGTACTCCATTATTGTAGGAGAATATTGCAGCATTACAGTTTTATACTGTATATGTCATACTGTACCATAAAAAATAATGAAACTTATAAATACAAAGAGTGCTTTATATTTTTAAAAAAGTCTTTAGAAAATCTTTTGGAAAGTTCTTATCAGACGCTGCAAAGCATCTTACTTCAAATCATCTGCATGTCCAGTTCTTCAGAAGACCTAACCTGTATCTTACATAATTAAGTAGTGTGGAAATGCCAATGCCTTTGGTTGGTCTATCTAAGATGAATTTTACATCCATTTTATGCTTATTACAAGTTGTTGCACAAGCCTCTTTCACAATAATTGAAAAATAACAGGCATGGAAAATGTAAAAGGCCGTGTAGCCCAATCCCAGAGCACTTAACCATTCACTGGACTGCTGTCTGCATAGCCTTTAATTGGCAGTCTGTGTTATTGAGCTTCAATTAAACATTATGAGAGGACTGTCTAGAAGGACTGAGGATGTATAATTCATCTTTTTTGTTGTACAATGTAACCACATTGTATTTTATTTTTTTTTCTCTATTATTATTATTGTTTACCTAAATGTTAATTTTTTTTTATGAGACTCAGATGACGGTGACAACAACACAACCCTAGAGCTTATTGATACTGACAATATCTCAGACTTCTACAGCTCGCAAAAATGTTTCAAACTCACTTGATCAGAGAGTCAAGTGTTTCTTAATGCACATGTTTCATTGCACTAAACTGTATTGCCAAAAAATTGATACATAGCATAATAAACATATGTGCTGTGACATAGCTGAGTTGCAACATCATCAGTTTAATATATATATATATATATATATATATATATATATATGATCTACAAAGATGATATCAGATATGACTACCAAAAGGTTGTATGTTGGCGTGTAAAAACATAAAGCACCTACTATTATAAACTATTGGTGCCATTTTGTAAATTAATGTAAAGTACTGGATTTCTAAACGACTTTCATTTGAAGCCAATAAATAGGGGGATTTTATAGGAATAAATAAACAAACAGATAAACAAACAAACAAACGAAAAGATTTCAAGACGTTGAAATAAAATTACACTGACTTGTCTGTTTCCCTTAATGACAAACTTTTTTCAAAACCTTTTGAAAAAAATAAAATAAAATCTGAACAAACAAAACTGTTAAAAAAACATCTACATCATCTTTTCATCAATACTATACACTGAATAAGGTGATAACTTGCATTTATTACTTTATAGAAACATTTCTACATGATTTAACAAGTTTTTGTGGATATTTGTTGTGATATATATATATATATATGTATGTATGTATTTAGTTTAATTCAGCGATATAAAATAATATTTTAAACTACTTTAATACGTCTTGTGTGTGCGTGTGTGTGCGTGTGCGTGTGCGTGTGCGCGTGCGTGTGTGTGTGTGTGCGTGTATGTGTGTGATTTGTTCATATGCTTCCATTGTCTCACAAAAGACATGGTCTTGTTGTAAATCTCAACTAAATGAAATGCTTTAATGTAAAGTTAGATGTTCAGTATTGACCGTACTTTCCTTGATGAACCTAATTAAAAATGACGGTAGGCAGACAGGGATCTTACAAAGGATATCATCAATTAAGCTCCTAATTTGCAGACTAGTTGATCAGGAAGCAAAGATTACCTTAATCCACCAATATGATGAAATCAAAGTGTAACAGGACGGACAGGAGTCTGAAATGAAGCACTGCTTTGAATTTTAATATGCGCATGATAGCCGGAGCTCACAGTGCAGATTTAATTCAATTTCACCCTACCAAAAGGTTCACTAGATGGAGCAAAGACACCTCTTCACAAGCACAGTTCTGTCTTTCGGTGGATTAGCACAACAGCGAACGGTTTGCTTTCAAGGTATCTCTCAGTGTGCTGTGATTTTGAAATGTTTATTCTTCAGCATGTTGCCTTCTGTATCGTGTAAGACTTCAAAGACACGTGGCGGTAGAAATACACGTGTCCTCAAGTGCTCAATAGACCCATTTTGAAGTGAATTTTTGATGTTGAAAAAAGGCATATCACTTGGATTGAGAAAGCTGTCAAAAAAAGCAGGAGGTAGCACAGACCATTTCAAATTGAACATTGGCTCCAGAGACGCTTTCAGCAAAATAACTGAATCCAGTACACTGTCCAGGCCATGCCGCCTTTTGATTGACAAGGACTTTCTGATATTTGTTTGTCCCTCATCGTGCAGAAGTAAAACATGAATAAATGAATTATAGACATTTTTTTAGAAATTTCCTCAGAAGGCATACGATTGCTTCCCTGTGCAATTATATGAGCAAACAAGAGCGGCTCTTCTATCTAATGTCCTGCCAGCTCATTTGAACTCGTATCTGATGTGTCGGTGGTTGGCCCGAACTTCAAACACACTAAAAGATAAGCAAGATCAGCCTGAGTGATTGCACTTCTTCATTTCTTTCTTCTGTGATTTGTTTTCCATACTCTTTTCCAGCCTTCGCATTTAGATTCTTATATACGATGGATCCCTCATCTGGTTTTCCCTCACTAGCAGAACTTAAAAAAGCCTGTCAAGTGGTTGAACGTTTGCTTGTTGCCCTCTTCTGAAAATGCCCAGTTCTCAAAGGCTTTAATTAAAGTGAGCGGCAATGTGAATGAGTGTGTGTGTGTGTGTGTGCGTGTGCGTGCGTGCGTGCGTGCGCGTGCGTGTGTGTGTGTGTGTGTGTGTGTGTGTGTGTGTGTGTGTGTGTGTGCAGGCATGCTCAGAACCACTGCAGCGAATCAAGGGTCTTGCTCTGGGACCCCATGAGTGACTTGCATCATGTCCATACACAGTGCTATTGATTAAGCAGAGAGAGACAGAGATATCATTCACTGTAGTACAGTAGATTTTCTACAGTATCACAGTCACATAAATTATTACTGGACAATAAGAGGAATATGTTTATTGACCATACAGACTTTTTTTCCTGTAAAGAAATATTTTATTATTGTTATAAAAAAATAAAAATATATATATATATATTTTTTTATTTATTTTTTTTATTTTTTTATTACAACTATAAGATTTCTTGTATTTTTATGTATTTCTGTACTCATGACTTAACACAGAAAAAAACTCTAAATGAAATTAAAAATGCCATTATCATTGTATCATTGTAATTAGTGTGTGTGTGTGTGTGTGTGTGTGTGTGTGTGTGTGTGTGTGTGTGTGTGTGTGTGTGTGTATGTGTGCTCGTGTGTGTGCGTGCGTGTGTGTGTGAAAATGTGCATTTGTAATATTTTATTATACCTTCAATATGATCCTGTGAGCATTATTCACAAAGATTGTAACTGGGTTATAATTCTCACCACATTTTAAATTAAATTAAATTAAATTAAATTAAATTAAATTAAATTAAATTAAATTAAATTAAATTAAATTAAATTAAATTTAAAAAACAAAACAAATTAAATGTACTTATTCGGTTAGAAATTTTTAGAAATATCCTTAAAGGGGGCAACTCTGACACCAAGTGGTAAAGATGTCCAACAACATTATATTTGAAAGACAGTACCTGCACGGATTCTTCATGTTTGCGGTTACATTAAACTTTTAAACAAATAATTGAATTATACAAATGTTTACTATGATGTCCTGAAAAATAATTAGTTAGATATTAGAAATCTGAGGGAGGCTTTTTTTTTTTTTTTAACTACTCAGATGAAAGTATGCAGAGCTTGAAACATCCAGGCAAACCGCCAAATGCAGAGACAGACTTGAACCCCTCCAAAAAGGTTAAGATGTTCACATGCTTCTCTCTTTTATAGTTTACTTGGATTTCTGGAAAATGGAAATGTAGTAGGTTATCACCCTCTCTTTCCCAAATCCAAATACTTAATAGAATTTTACTTTTGTTTAACTTTTATTCTCAATTATTTCCATAAAATACATTAATACACATAAACTGCCACCAGCTGGTTTTATGTAGCCTAAGTGATCCTGATTGTGAAAAACTTAAAATTAGATGTATTGTTTTAAACAATTGTCCTTGGGGTTGATGGTTGTAAAATCAATGCAGAATAAGTAAAATTGTTGCACATTTACATTTATTCATTCAGAGCTGATTTACAACAAATCTATTACAACAAACATATGTTTGCTATTAAATTTATTGAATTAAATATGTTTGAACGTGTTCTTGTCAATTTGTTAGGTGGACTTTTTTATATACTTTAAAGATTTTATTTTTTATTTTTCACCAATTAAATGCAACATGTCATCTGCAGTTGGGACATCTGAATCCATCAGAACAAAAAGTCATATAGTGGTCTTGAAGATCTTCTAAATCTGTTTCAGAAATCCAATTCAGACATTTGTCAAATAAAGATACATTTCATTACCATTCCTCTTGCTTAACAATTTAATATGTTAATTATTTAATTATTATTATTGATTGTTTTGTAATGTTATATTTGCTTATATTATTTTAATTTTAAGAATATAACAATTCCCTTTTTATGTACTGTTATTACCTTCTCAAAATATGTACAGTGAAATACAGACAATGATATTTCAGTAAAATTACACACAGATATTTCCTCTCTGAATTGCGATCCAAGAATGCATGGCTTTAAGGCTAATGCTTTTTTAAAATGGTCTGTTATCTGAAATCATCTCTTTTAATACACAGAAGTTTTATTTAAATAACTTGAAATAGCAGTGCCTCAAAGCCATCTATATAGTCTATATATCAAATCCAGCATGATGTGGAATTTGTGTTTTTTTTCTTCATATTCATCCATACAGCCACATTTATTAATAATTTAAGATTTACCTATTTTTTCTTTCTAATAAAAAAAAAAAAAAAGAGTACAAATTGTCTACCATTATATTGGCAGTGCATCAATGCGAGTTACACAATGATTCATTTTGTTCTCGAGCTCTTTACATTAGAGCCATCAAATACTCCAATAAGTAGATCTCTGCTGCTTAATATCAGTTGTTAAGAACCTTCTCCAGTCCACCACTTACAACCATTACCGAGATTAGATGGTGCAAATGCAGTTTGAATAGTCATCAATAATGGATAGCGGGCAGATAATATGAAACACCTTTTCTTTAAGCTCCATTTGAACGTGTTGGATTCTTTAGAAAGGAATCATGCACATTATAGTGTTGGTGTAATAAAAAATTGCTCTTCTATTGAAACAGATAACATGAGCCCTTTAGAAATCATTCACTGTAAGTGATTTAACACTGTTTGTCTATTTGTGTAAACTGAGGTGAGGCTCAGTCTCGGTTATTCTTAAATAAACTTGTGCAAACAAGGCTTTTTGGACATTTATGGTCATGTTAGTAGAGATTTTGTGGCATATTAACACATACATGATTGCTTTGGGCTGACTAGTGCTCTGAGACTGCATTTGGAATGACAGATTGTACTTGAAAATCTAAACATTGGCAATATTTACATATCATCCAAAATTGATTAGGCCTACTATAATAAGTCTGCCACACAAACGGGTCACGTTCGAATGTTTTATCAAGAGGGGAGCAAATTAAGGAGCAATTACAGACATGTTAGCCATTTGTTTTTGTCTTGTATAAACTATGTTGTTCTTATTGTTCCAATGCCTTTAAAACTCCCCCAGTCATTGTGAATAATTCTGACACATTTTATTAGACTGGATAAGTGATTATAAATTAAAAAAATAAATATATATATATATATATATTGACTTCAGTCTAGTGCAGCAATGAACAGTCTTTTATGAATTTATTAAGTTTTGAAGGAAAACACTCATATCTTATGTAACCCTTAAAATTACCTAATGCTCACAGACGCTACATTTAATATTAATGAAACATTATTATGATTTAAAATAAATGTTTTACATTTCAATATTTTTTTTAAAAAAAAAGTGCATTCAGTGATGCAAAGCTGAATTTTAAGCAGCCATGCACTTCTCACATGATCAGTCACATGATCCCTCAGGAATGATTCTACTATGGTGATTTGCTGCTCGAGAAACATTTCTTCTTATTATCAGTGTTGAAACACATTGATAATGACATTTAAAACAGTTTTTGTGCATGATAGATTGTTTCAGGATTTTTGATGAATAGAACGTTTTCGAAAGAACAGCATTTATTTGAAGTAGAAATCGTTATAAATGTCTCAATGTCACTTCTGATCAGTTTAATACAACCTCATCGAATTAAAGTATAAATGTCTTTAAAAAAAAAAAAAAAAAAAAAAAAAAAAAAAAAAACTCTGTCCCCAACCTTTTAAACAGTAACGCATTTAAAAAAAGTATTTTGTCTCTCAGAGGTGTCTATATTTTGGTAAGAAGCACAAACCTCCTCAGGTTAATAAAAAACGCACATGGCTTTCCATCATCCCCTTCTCAGAAGTCACAGACAGAAGCGATGGATTCTTGCTCTCCCGGGACCTGCGCTTGGCTCCAGTACATTGGACCCCTTGGCTTCGCTCAGGTCAGTGGGGCCACTCTTTACCTCAGAAGTCTATTGTGGGATTCTGCATCCACACTGGGATTTCAGCCTCGTGGAAAACAACTCCAGACCTGTACACTTCATATAGATACTGTATATCTCCAATTACTGGCTCAATTTGCCCATAGTAATCCTATATACACATGAGCTGCTAAGGGTGGACAGACATTCTAACAAGAACCTTAAGGCCACGATGGAGGGAAATTAAAACCAGAACAGAAAGGACTCCCAACTTGTGTTTATTATTAAAGGCCTTGCACGGGACACTCCCAAGTGCTTTAGCTTCTCCAACAACTCAGTCTTCTGATGAAGGGCTTTTTGATGTTTTCTTTATCATTTTTTGTTGTTGATTTGTTTTAATAATGCGGGGGTTGTGATCCGTTTGTTGACCAGTGATCTCTAAAGGGGGGACTGGTTGTTCGACTGGACAGAAAGGTTTGAAAAATCAAGGACAAAAGGATAAAAATTAGAAATACGAAAGCATTTTATGCAATATAGGCTTATTGGGAAAACATGTCTCTACCATTATTGGAACATTTCGAAAATGTATCTTTACATACAATTCTGCAGTTTCCAACTGAAATGAAAACAGCAGGAATTCACAGACGACTTAGACCCCCCCCCCCCTTTTCCCGACAAAAAAGATAATTAAATGGACCCATTATATCTTACACAATTCAGTGAAAAATACTATGGTGTGATCTCAAAACACTTAATTCGTACTAAATACATTTGGCCATTTGCATTTAACCAGTTCTTAAGCAATGTAATATCATGTCACCACAGGAACGTTTTCCAGTAAGTTTTATTATTATTATTATTACAGACGTCATTTAATCAAATATAATCTCTATCAAAACAGTTCTGAATGATGTTATGTGTTTCAGGGAGAATATGGGTCATGTGGCTAGAAAAAAAGAAAAAAAAAAGCAGCTTGTTACGACCTCCGCTCCACTGTGAAGAAATCCCAGAGCTTATTTTATGTGGCAGGTTCCCATGCTCTGTCCAGCCCCGCTTAGCTAGAGATGACGATAGTGCCCCATTGAACAATACGCACAGGAAGAGAAGTTTTGCTCTTTCGACACACAGACAGAAATGAAGAATGAGACTTATTGTTCCAATTCAACATAAATCTAACACAGACAAGAAACCCCGGACAGGCAGATGCACGCACTCTTGATCCAGTTTCCCTTTCTGACTAACCACAGACACACATCCAGTGTCTTTATACTCACTTATCAGCAAAAGCAACTGCACATTTCAACAGCTCTGACGTCGCTCTTTATTTATTTGAAAAGCAGACTCCTGTCAGTCCAGTGTGTCTTGTACTGTATATGGTCACTTATCAGCACAGCTTTCAGAAAAAGGGATACTCGCTATGGAGAGTGAATTACTGCTATGTGTGATTCCTTTAGACTAGTCTGGCTGTTTGGGCGAGGGCCAAAATAAACAGCACATGCTATATTGCAGCAGAGAGGCATGTAGGCTGATTTGGATCTACAGGTTAAGGGAGTGTGAAGTTCGTCTTGGCGTAGATGAACATTTGGAATGGCCGCGGTGAGAGACGGAGCCGCGGCCAGCGGTTAGGGTCATCCAGAGGTCAACGACAGAGGTCTGATAGCGTAACGGCACTTGTTACTCATGTCTGTATCAGAGGGAACACGCTCAGACAACCTGCCACAACTGTGTAAATACCAGAGGTGTCAAGTAACGAAGTACAAATACTTCGTTACTGTACTTAAGTAGAAATTTGGGGTATCTATACTTTACTTGAGTAATTATTTTTCAGCCGACTTTTTACTTCTACTCCTTACATTTTCACATAAGTATCTTTCTACTCCTTACATTTTAAAAATAGCTTCGTTACTGGTATTTCATTTCGCCTTGTTTTCATTCCGGCTTGTCATCACTCAAAAAAAAATAAAATAAAAATAAACCTATCCAGATAAATCGCGCCATCCGGATGGAGTGAATTTGATTGTGGTTGGATGAGAAGTATAAACATATACCATCCCGACACCCTATTGGTCCATACGCGATCCATCACACCTGCACATGACACAATTTACATCACCCTCCAGCAAGGGCATAGACAGTTTTTGGCTCGTTTATCATAAAATGTATTTCTTAAAAGTAGGGTTGGGTATGGAACCGGTATCCGATCGCCTCAGAGTCAGCCGGCTTAAATTTCATATGAAACCGGCGTCAGACCGGTCTCCTCCCCGTCTTTCAGCGCGCTCTTCAATCCGCAGACCGCGGCGGAGCAGCACGAGCTCAAACAGAGACAGAGGACACAAGGTGTGTGTTTACCGATAGATTGTTAGAATATCTGTATCAGTGAAGTTATTTGTCATAAATACAGTTTACAAAAGGTCGCGAAGAAGCTGTCGCTTTCTCATCTACTGTAAAGTTTTCGCTTGTCACAGCCGTTTCCTCCAGTGAAAATCTAGCCCTTAACACATATGACCGAACAAATACTTTAATTACACTTATTTAAATATACTTATACTAAATATTAATTTAATCATACGTACTTTATACATACACTAACTACTGTACAAAAGTCTTAGACACGTTAGTATTTTCACTTAAAAGAATGGTGTTCGGCTATTTATATATTTTGTTGTAGTGTGTCGGTAGAAAATATCAGTTTCATTTCCAAACATTAATTTTGCCGTTGTCAAACTGCTTGTGCATTCAAAATCGCACTAGATTATTATTAAAATTAATGGCAAACTGATATTTACTATGGACACACTAAAGCAAAAGATTTAAATAACTGGCTTAAAACCCTTTTTGGGGTGAAAATACTAATGTGCCTAAGACTTTTGCACATTACTGTACTTTACAAACGTCATTGTTGCTACACTCTTAAAAGAAATGGTTCTATTTAGAACCAAAAATGGTTCTATCACCCGCTTCATATATGGAACTCCAAAATGGTTCTATATAGAACCACTTTAATGGGTTCCATAAAAAGAACCCCAAATGGTTCTTTGAATCCAAGTTAGATGGTTCTATATAGAACCATTTAAGGGTTCTTTATTATTAAACAAGTTATTATTGAATAATAAAATATAAACAATCCAGAAAATTCAAAATGTCTACATTTTATCAACTGATTATACAAAAATATCAGTGTCATTTAAAATTGCACCTCTGTATACTCTGCATTAGACAGCAAATTTCACATTTTACATTTAAGATGTTTAATTACATTTAACAATTTAGTTTGAATTATTTCATTTAAGCATTTTCACTTTGCAAAAAACATACATAAGCTTGTTTATGTACATATACAGTACTTCACTTTTACATATATCTCTGAAAGGAGGAAAAACTAAATCATTTTTGATATTTGACAGTGCAGATAAAAATCAATACATGAACAATTAAAACAACTATTAAATAGCTCTACAATTTACACAAGTTGACTGTACATTTTCAGTACAGGTATTGGTGTTCTTTTGCCGTGCTCTTGTCTAAGTTTAAGCATATATTTTTGAATAAAAGTCATTGTGTGCTTAATGTCAACCGGGTATTGCACATTGAAGAGAAAATAGACTGCAAATAGGCATTCCACAGCCTGTGTCATGTCAATGTCTGCCTCTCTTATGATGTTCACATTGTCCATTATAATGCTGACGCTTTCAGCCTTGAGGGGATCAGGAGAGCCGTTAAACACTATGGTTGGTGTAGCACCTTTGGGTTCCTGTAAAACAAACCATTTCACATTTTGAGTGCTTTTCACCAATAAACAGAAGTCATCAAATAGACTTAAAATTACCCCATAATTTACTTACCAAAAAAACAACCAATGTATATGACTGTTTCTCCAGTTTAACACAATCTGAGATATATTTAATAATAAAAAGCTTTGTAATGTGTTTGAATGTCAACATTGCTGATGACTGAAGAACATTCAACATGCTACCACGTCAGTTCAACTTTGATTACTTTGAATCTCATCGGTTCTTTCGTTCTATTAACTGAATCGTTCATGACACAACACAGATATGACAGCTAAGCACGTGACACGCAAGAACCAACAAGACACATAATTATTGATGTGAAGCTGATGTGCCACCCCATTGGATGTTATTCCCTTATCTATACATAGTCTAATTATAGCAACCTATCTTGGCAAATGTAATCTTTTTATCTCACTAACGTACCATTTGTACGTACCATTTTGCTTTAGAAGACAAGTATTAACCCCTGGAGTTGTACAGATTTCTTTTATGATTTAAATTGGGGTGCTATTCAATGACATTACAAAGCACTGCAAACAGTACAAAGTTTATGACTAAAGAAGAGAGTGAGTAAATTATAGGGTAAATAATTTTTTTTTTTAAATTGTTACAAATTTGGCATAAGGGTGAGTTAACCGACTAATAATTTTAGATTTGCATGAACAGTTCCTTTAATTCAAGTCAAGTGCATCAAATGTTAATGAAACTACAGAAAAACTATACTTACACTATCTACACAGTAGAGGAAGCTGGCGTTTTCTTTAAATAGTGCTGGCAATAAAATGAGTGCAGCATTCCTAACGAGACCTACAAACAGATACAAATGATTGTATATTAGGTACAGAAATCAATTAAAGGGATAGTTTACCCAAAAATGAAAATTCTGTCATCATTCACTCACCCATGTCATTTTAAACCTATATAGTTTTCTTTCTTCAGCATAACATAAAAAATATATATATTTTGAAGAATGTTGGTAACCGAACAATGCTGGTACTCATTCACTTCTATTATAATGGACACCAAACCAATGGGCACCGTCGTTGTTCGGTTACCATCCTTCTTCTAATTATCTTCTGTGTTCTGAAGAAGAAAGTCAAAAAGATTTGAAATGAAATGTTTTGAGTAAAGGATGACAATTTTTATTTGGGGGTAAACTATTCCTTTAATATTTGCATTATTTTAATACATGTTTTCACTTATACAATTTATAGGAGCTACAACCTTTACATTGACAATGCAAACAATGCAACTTTACACTGGGCATGGAACAGATAGGTTGGATGGGGAAAAATATATGGTGTAGTTACCTTCTGTGGTTTCCTCTGCTAGTCCAATGAGATTGGTGTAGAGTTTTTTTTGACTTCCTTCTTTTGCACTCCTGATGATGTTTGGTGCCATTTCATTCAGAGATGTTTCCAAATTCTTCGCCAAGTCTGTTCCAAACCTCATTGTCATTTCATGCAGCATCTTAAATACAAAACAGTAAAATTACTACAGGTGCTTATATCCAAATTACATACTTTCAGCCAAACAAGTTCCTTATCCCTATCCCTAGTTCACTTTGAAAATAAATTTTGGTATGTTTTAGCTTACCTCAAGGGCACTCGAGTACTTCGACTCAGCGCAGTAAAAAGTCATGCCTGATCCTCTTCCCCTTGACAGAAGTGAGAGGAAGAGGATCAGGCGTGACTTTTTACTGCGCTGAGTCGAAGTAATCCAAAAAGTGCTATTCCGCCATACATTATAGTAATCCTTTTTAACCTGCTTAGAAAAGCGCCACGTTTTATTTTGTGTCACCATACTTGGTCGTATAACTACTCGTGTAACTGTTTTTAAATAGGGAAAACGTTGATGTGTTTGGTCACTTATAAATTCATTGCTGTTAGATACCATTGAATATACTGGGCTAAGCTAAGTGCATCAAAGTGTCACCGCGCGCCAGAGCGATTAAGTGCACGCACCGAGATGAGAGAGGTATGTATCAACTCGTCTTAGTTAAGGGAATAACATAGTTTAATATGAAAAAAACTTTGGAGTATCCCTTTTACAGCTCGGGGTGAAAATGGCTAACATGGTTTATGAAGTTTGTGGAATTACCTCCTGCATATTCTTTGTGTACGTGACATGAGCGCACACAGTGCGTGTCTTCTGCAGGTCGTTCTTACCAAATTTTAAGCCAAAATGTGCCCAGATGTCGGCTTTAAAGTAGTTGGAGCATTTTACATTTTCTAGCACTCGCGTCTCGCCTCCCTCTGCCATTGTATGCTACCCACCAAAGCACGTACGCAACAGAAGACATCAGAAAAGCATCCCAAAAGTACATTATAATTGGTTATGGTCTATTATTGAACGGATACCGAAACGTCTTCGTCTGCATCGTAGAAACAATTAATTTCGGTAGAATTTGCGCTAGAGCTCCCATTTCTAAATGACCTCAATTTTTAACAGCAGTATATATATCTAAAATTAAAATAATAAAATAAGAATAAAACAAAATAACTTTAGATCAAATAAAATACTTCATATTTTGCAAACGCTTTTATCTAAAGGGACTTGCATTGCGTTCAATCTATACATTGTATGTGTTCCCTGGGATACCCTTTTGCATTGCTAACACATTGCTCTACCAAATCATGGGCTATAGGAATTCACAGAAATATAATTACACTGATTTTTCTTATCTGCCTGGCACAAAATGTAACAATGTTTACTCACAAGCTGTGGCACTCCAAGAAAAGGAAACTGCTCCATTACTTCAGCTGCAGGCCTGTCCATAAGCTGTACTCTTTTGAAAAGAGTGCGCTTCATCCGGTTCTTGACTTCAGAGTAACTGGGATTGCTTTTACGCAACTCCAGGGTGATGGCATTAATGTGTTCCCGGAAACTTGTCTCATCCTCACCCATTACTTCCAGGTCCAACACAATCTGAGGTAGGAAGACAGTATTGTGCAGTACGTAAATATGAATCAAAGTCACAGAATACAATATTTAAGATTGAAACATTTAAAAACTGATGTATCACTTAAGGATCACTAAACCAAATACCTCCTGCGAACAAGCAGAATCTTTAAATGCCAATATATCCAATGGTTCTCTTCTACATTTTGCACTCTGAAATAATTGTCAACATGTACTTCATGTTAAGACAAATTTAATCTGCCTTCGACATCAAATTTATTGAACTGAACTTACCTCTTGTTGTTGACCAAGTTCCTCCGAATCTGTTTGTCCAGCACACTTCCTTTTAATCCCATACTTCTCCTTCATTTGCAGGACGATCGATGAGCTAACCAAGGGAATCCTTTCTTTTTTAAATTTGTTTCTAAGGCATTCCAACAAGGTATCCTGTAGACACATTTATAATTTCTTTTTAAATTGAATTTTTTTTTTCTGTGTTAGATTTTTTTTAATGAGGAATGATCTTAATATTGTCACAATATTAAAAGAACTGCAATATTTTCCTACATAACCAGAGGAGCTGCCATCCTTCAAAAATGGAAAGCGGGTGATCAAACTCCCCAGAACATCTCCATACATTTTATGATTTGGGTACCTAAGAAATATAATCAAATACATTATTTCAGTACCCAACAACCAACAAGTTTAAAGGGTTAGTTCACCCAAAAATGAAAATTCTGTCAGTAATTACTCACCCTCATGTTGTTCCTACCCCGTAAGACCTTCGTTCATCTTCGGAACACAAATTAAGATATTTTTGATGAAATCTGAGAGCTGGATCACTCCTCCATAGGCTGCTATATGACTGAAACTAGCTGGCCCAGAAAAGTTATTAAAGAGATCATTAATATAGTCCAAGTGACTACAGTGACTCAATCTTAAGTATATCAAGCGACGAGAATACTTTTGGTGCGCAAAAAAATAAAAATAAAGTATAACACTACGTGAACTCACTCGAGGCCCAGAGAGAAGGAAATGAATAGTGGAATAAAGTCGTTATTTTATTTTTATTTTTTTGCGCACAAAAAGTATTCTCGTCGCTTGATATACTAAAGATTGAGCCACTGTAGTCACTTGGACTATATTAATGATCTCTTTAATAACTTTTCTGGGCCAGCTAGTTTCAATCCCTTAGAAGCCTATGGAGGAGTGATCCAGCTCTCAGATTTCATCAAAAATATCTTAATTTGTGTTCCGAAGATGAACGAAGGTCTTACGGGGTAGGAACAACATGAGGGTGAGTAATTACTGACAGAATTTTACATTTTGGGTGAACTAACCCTTTAATATAAAATACATTTAACTTTTATAAAATACAATGAAATACAATACTGTACCAGGTGTGCTTAGTGATGCTGTCAAATAACACTTGAATCAGTAATGCACGGATGTGGGACTTGTCCTTCTTCTTAAAGCCGGGATCCTTCCTCTGCAAAGCTGCTTGCAGTTCAGGGGGAAAGACAGGCAGGTTGTATACTGCTGGCCAAGGTTGGGCAACAAATGAGCCCTCATTCTCACAGGGTTCTTGTCTGTAAACATGAATACAATGTTGAAGTCTTTTATACAGGATTTCATTTTACTTGCCACAATACAGTTTGTTCAAAATTCAAAACAATGATACATACCGAGTACAAGATATTTGAGGCACTTCAGTTTCCAGGCTGTTTTAAGAAATATAAAAATATAAATTAAGATAAGGATTTTAAGCTTGGTTAGCATTTGTTTGTTTTATATTTAACAACAATGATTAATATTTAACAACACAGACTTACTTTTTTAACTTATTAAGCTCCTTCATAAATGTCACCTGATGTTTCATTACAGGAAAAAGTCTTTCCACCATCCTTTCTGTGAGACCCAGCAGAGTCTCTCCATCAATTTGTTGCTCTGTGTAAAAAAAAAAAAAAAACATTACATATTCTAAAGAAGAAATAATAAATAAGAGAGAGACATGCCACAGAGGTACAATATATTTACCTAGAATACTGCACTCTGTGGTATAATGTAATATACTTGGTATCATCATGCACATATGTGTCAAGAGGATGAAATTCTTTCTCCTCCCCTGGCTGCACAAGAATCCACTCCTTCTGGTCCTCCAATTTGAAAGCATGGTAATGTCTTTCAAATGTTATTGGTATCCGCAGCTTGCCGAAGATCATCCAAGCACCCCTGAACCGCAAAATCTTCACAATCTTCATAAAGATTGGGATGTCCTCCTCCACAAGATCTATAATTAAGTTGTCTCCGACACAGTATTTCACGTTGTTGGTCATAAGAGAGCTACAAACACCAAGCTTCTCATCACCCTGAACATCCTCTGCCTCACTTCTTCAAATCACACCTTTCTGTATCTCCAGTGGTAATGCTCGGAAAGGTACTACCCGTTCACCCTCCGTGTAGTTGTCCTGACGCAGGGAATCCAGCGAAGTCAGTTCCCAGCACTGCCTTAACTGATGCCTTTTGGCAAGGGTGTAGCTGAGATTCTTGAAGTTACAAGTGTTGTGGGCTAATCGCTTGAAGTATTGGTGCTTTCCCTCGAATCTCATGCACCACAGCTGTTTCAGTGGCCCAAACTTCAATATCAGTTGTGGATAATGAATGAGAAAGTGTAGTTTTGGAGTGAAAGTCTCTGGGAACACAGACTGGAAGGAGGACAGGAATTCGCCTATCTGAAGGCTTAGAAAAGGGATGATTTTCTTTTGTATGGTGGGTGACAAAATCACATCTCCTATATCCCTACACTTCAGGTAAATGTCCCAGTGCACCTCACCTTCTGGAATGTAATGTCCAATGAGAAATGGCAAAATCCTGAAGAGGCACCAGACCTGAGCTGCAGACCCTGATAGTGTGTTTTTCTTTAGGACAGAATCTGGAAGTTTCTGAGGGAGGTTAGCCCGTTCATTTCTCCCTATCTTAAATGCATCCAATTCAGCATTTATCTGATTTAATGAGACAATGTGCAAAAAATGTAATGCCTGGATAACTCTGGTAACCACAAGAGGCACCACACCCTCAAGAAAATCGTGCATTAAGTCAGGGGGAAAGTTTTTTGTCACATCAAAGTAGTCCAGCTCAGCGAAAGGGCACTCACTGACCACACCATATGTCTGTTTGGATATTCCACTACTTTCCCTGAGTGCTTGCAGATGGTACTGATGTACCTGAGAAGATCGAATTATTACATCATCTTCATTAACGTGAGACCTTAGGTCTTTGTAGTTGATCATACAAAAGCGACAGATCCGTCCACTGCTAAAGCAGCAGGTGAAACCTGCCAGGCTGTGAGCAGACAAGTTGTCAGCTGAAATAGTGGCAAGGGCGCATTTCAAAATGATGTTCTGACCATTTACACTGACCTGGAGTCCTTGAGTGTACAACAGTTTCAGGTCATTAATCAGGGGCAGCAAGATGTCTCTGTATGAGTACTTCTTTAGAAATTGATTTCTTACAAGTAAGCACAAATGTATATGCCTCAATTGTGATTTGCAGTTAGATTCAAGATTGCCAATCATAAAATAGAAAGCTGCTAATTTGTGAACCGATCTTTTAGACCCCAAGGGGTTTACCACTTCATATTCATCAGTGTAAAGATGTAATCTTACAATATTAGGATCTCCAAAAAAGGGGCTCTCACGGAATAATTCTCCATCTGTGTAACTACTTAAAAAATCTGTACTTGGGGCTTGTTCACAAGTTCTTCGATATGATTCAAATATGTCAGGTTTCTCCAACTGAGTCTTCAGAACATCAATGATAGGCACATACTGAAATGTGTCCTCCTTTCCCTGGCTATTGGTTCCAAGAATGTGCTTGACTGGCTCCACTAAGTGTAGATGTTCTTTGCAATATTTGAAAAGTTGATAATCTGACTGAATATAGGCAAACACACTTTCAATAAGTGTCTGATTATTTAGCAAGTTATCCAAGTCTTCCTGGTCCTCTAGTCTAAATCCAGATTTTGTCAAGTGGAATTTTATGATTTCAAAATAATTTTGTTGGAAAAATTTCAAGATGAACTCCAAGCTGGAAACAATGGTATCCTGAGTTGCTTTAGGAAGTAAATGTTTTTCTTGAAGATTTAATATAAAGAGGGCTACATGCTGTCTCAGTCCCAATAACACAGTTTCTAAATCAATTCCAAGCAAAGAATTTTGTTTGTTCTCTAGCAGATCATCTTCAGGAACCTCCTCCTCACTTTCATTATTGTCTTCAAATACAGTAGCCTTTTCAAATAGGGGATGTTGCAAAGCTTGTCTGTGCTTTCGATAGATATGGTTTCTGTAACTTGCAACAGTTTTATATCTTCTAAAACATCCCTCAATGTCACAGGTAACACTAAAATCTGATTGGTGGTTATGTTGCACTTGCAGGTGATTTAGAAACTTTGTGAGTTGAAACTTCACAACATCACAAAATGAACATTTATAAATTTTCATTTGTAACGTTACCTCTGAAACTTTCTTTTGCATCAATGAGGTTTATAGTTTGAAGCCATTGGCACGTGTCATCTACTGACCATTTATCAACCATGGTTATCTGGGGATGAAAAAAAAAACAAAGCATAAATAACACTTCATAAACCAACTATGCATTAAACACACCTAACCTTAAACATTTTTGGCTTTATAACATTTGAATACTAAAATGTAACCTTGTGCTATCATCACTTTAATCTAGCGCATGCATCACAGTAAACATAAACGAACACTGCACTGCAACTGTTTCTTTGCAGTTTTAATAGCTACAGACCGGCCGGAAGTTTTGAACTGTAGCAGTGTCCACTTTCCTGCTGAGTTTAGCTCCAACCCTGATAAAACACACCTGAACAAGCTAATCAAGATCCTCGTCTGGGTTGGAGTTAAAAACTGCACGAAAGTATCTTGCGGGCCAAAGTGAAGAACTTCTAACATTACACCTGTTAACATAGGCCTGGGAAAAATACTCAACGCAAAATGAGTAGGCCTATGTGTGAAACTGCGACACACTTTCACATAATCATTCACCTCCGTCTTCCACCCGGTTCACTTTTATTTGTATCGGCGCCGTTTATTTGAACAACGAGCGCGCGCTTAATTGAAATGAACGTTAAAATTCACGCTTCTGACTGGAAGCTCGTCTACTTATAACACAGCTATCTTATTGTAGTTAACAATTCCATTAACATTAACAAGGAAATAAAGGGAGACTATATCTTAATTAATTTAAAAACCGGAGCAAAATTAACTTAACAGGGCTTGAACCGACGGCTGACGAAGTCCGTCAGTGCTTCACACCAGTGTTTTTGAGGTACATTTTGCTTCTAGTATCAGTGTTCAACACAAGGGCTACTCTAACAAATATAAATATTAACTGTAATGCAAAATATTTCGGTAAAATCATTTCAAAAATGTAAAAACTTAACTTACCTTAGTGTATGAACGAGCAGAAATGGCGGACTCCTCAGTTTGAAAAATTAACTGTCACTTGTCTCGACTCCTCTCGAGATTCATCTTCGCCAATCCACCAATAGGAATTCAAGGATGACGCAACGCATACCGGGGAGGGGGAGGGGGTCTTTTTATGACTATTTGTTTTTAATGTTCCCTTCGTACATATCACAATATGGTATACAAAATAAAGACAACTCCTGGTTAGTTTATGTTTTTCTTCACAAATTTATTTCTTAAAAAACGTAAACTATAATGTAAAGTAATATAAGTTTCATGCTAATGTACAGCTCAAATCATACACTGACTAGATATTAATATTTTTGAATAGCTACAGCAGTCATTCTCATGGGTCTTGACTCAAAAAGCTTTGTGCTATAATTATAGTGTAATCTTTAGTTTAAACTTCAGTCATAAAACATGAATTATAGAACCATTTTAATAAAAAAAGGTTCTTTGCATGAAAGGGTTCTACATAGAACCATTTTTTTTGGTAAAAGGTTCTATAGGCCAAGTACGGAACCCCAGGGTTCTATATAGAACCTTGAGGAACCCTTTTTTCTAAGAGTGTACTTTATAAAGAATGAGCATACAGTCATTCACAGAACTGATTTAAGACAGTGACAGACAGCACTCATCTTAACTAAATATCAGAGTGAGTGACAGATATACAGTAGAATTATGTGTGGTTTTATATTAAATAATGACCCAGATTTTGTGAAATACATTTATTAGCCTTAGATTAAGGGAAGCACAACTTGGGAAGTGAGAGCATCCAAGGTGAAAGCTATGGATTTATTTAAAATATTTGGAATGTTCTTTTAAGTTATCCATAGTTTTTTTTTTTTTTTAGGTTCTTTTTTTTAAGTATAGGTTCAGGCACCATTTAGGCGCCTGTACTGTTTTAAAAGTATCGAAAAGGCACTGGACCCTATTTAAAAGTTATTATTTCTCACTGGCTCATTTACCAAATGGGTGCTTTATCTTCGTTCTCCACAAATAAAGCTACTGTTGGTAGTTCGGTAGTGAGACGTTTTAATAAATTATCGTTTGCGATTGACAATGTTGTGATATCTAGGCTATACCAACTTTGTAACTTAACATAGCTTACGTACGTAACGAATACAGGAAGCTGTCAATTAAGAAGGTATCGGGATTATGAGTTAATTTTCCTTTTTAGTTATTGATTAATCACTTGGATTAATCATTAATTTTGACAGCACTATAATGCTTATTGTAAATAGACAACGTTACAAGAGTAATTGTTACTAAGCCTGCACCAATGTTCTTGTCCATTGCCCTCGCAGATTCCTGCAGCTAAGCTTGGATGTACATTTACATTCCATTAAAGGTTATTGATGACATGCCTCTAAAGTTTGACTTTTTGCACAATAACAATACTTATTGGCAACTAGTAATCATATCTCTAGTCCTTTAATGTATTTGCATTGTACTAAAATGCGTTCATTTTCAATGGGCATATATGTTGCTCAAACATGTAGCCTAGTGCATCCCAAATTTTTCAACATGAACATTTAATATAACATTATATTCATTATGGCCTTTAGAAAAATGTTTTTTTGAGGAGGTGGGGTAGTGCACAATAGGCCCCTGTGGTGCGGCCTAAGCTTTTGTTCTTAATGGCATTTGTTCCCTTACATTACTTTTACTTTTATACTTTAAGTAGTTTTTTAAACCAGTACTTTTACACTTTTACTTGAGTAAAAAGCGTGAGTTGATACTTCAACTTCTACAAAAGTCTTTTTAAGACCTAGTATCTATACTTCTACTTGAGTAATGAAAGCCAATACTTTTGACACCACTGGTAAATACATTTATTCACGTTAGCCAGCCAGCTGTGATATCGCCTACGGATGAAACTGAGGTTTTGTGATTAAATTAAATAGAGCAAAGCAATGAGAGCTGGTAAAAAATAACTCACGGCTTGCTGTTGTAGCTCACCGAAGCGGTTTTGAACGGTTCTTTTTTATAGTCATATTAGATCGCAATAAAATGGCTTATAGGAGCGTAGTAAGGAATAAAATGAGGTATTAAGAATGAGTGTTAAATTAATCTTGGAATATTTTAGGATTTTAAATATCGTACTGTTCAAAAGTTTGGGGTCCGTAAGATTTTAGTATGTAGTTGAAAGAAAAGTGTTATACTCACCAAGGCTGCATTCGTTTAATAAAATATAGGAATAAATAAATATTTAAAGTAAATAAATAGTCATAAAGTAATACAGCTTTATGTTTTAACTCTAACTTAATGTTTTTTTTTTTTTTTTTTAGAAAGAGAGAGAGAATTCTTACTGAACTTATTAATGGTAGGCGTACATCAATAAATCAATCAATTAATATACAAATAAATTAGTAACATTTTCATTAGCTGCCTCCAACTGCTGGACCCCAGGCTTTTTACAGATTTCAACATTCACACAGAACATAAACATAGTTCTTGGACTGAGATAGTTGTTGAACGTTCATATGTACGTGATAAACATACTTTCAGACGGAAGGCTAATTATACTTATGCACGCAAAGACATGCAGCAGAACTCAATGAGCTCCAGACACTAAACAACAAAGACAAAATTCATAAAACTTGTTTTTCTCGGAGGAAATACCAGCGACTCATTTTTTTCTTTACAATCTTTATTTATAATCAACAGATACTAAAGAACCAACTCAGCCAATTTCACAACCACTAAACATTTTGTGCATTTTTTTTTTTCCAGAACGTGTGAAAGTTCTCAGAGAATGAAAGAAAAAAATTTTCGAGGGTGGTTAACAATAAGAGCAAGCAATTCACTGTAGATGTCTGACTCTCATTCCTTCAGGAATGGAATGATTTAGTAGTGGAAGTAATGGCTATTGCCGGGGCGACATCTGGATTCAGTTAACCTACTAATTTGGGCTAAAGTCCTCACATGTCCGAAGGGATCTGTGGTTCGGAGGATGTGGCTCAGGTCAGCAGAACAATGTTCAAGAAAGTGAATTCCTTCTGAGATTTTCCATTGAGTTTTTTTGCATTACTAATCTGACCATTTGCATCTCCCATTTGCAGAGAATAAAAATACTTTTCTATTGGTCCTAGCCACAGATTGCCCACAGAATAAGCTGCAATTTGGAGAAAACTGCTTTACTTTAGTCAAATGTTTGACTATGTGAGACCTTCAACTTAAGTATTATTAATTGTTATTTATTAACAGACACTTATTCAAAGCAACTCGCAGCACAGTGTCAGATCAGACCAATCTGGAGTTAAGTGCCTGGCTTGACGGCACAATGGTAGTGACTCATGGATCACCACTTCCAGGTTTTGAACTTACAACCTTTGGGTTGAACCTTTTATGTGCTAAAATTCACTTCCCCCCTAAAAGTTCCCCCTTAATGTACAGAGAAGAGTAAAATTCACTGCTGCATACAATTCATTCACACAAATTTTTCAAAATCACAAAAAATTGCTGAACCTAATAAATTGCACAAAAGCCTATTTTTTTGTTCTTAAAAGGGAACTGAATAAGAAACAAATGAGTAACTTCTCCCACCTCTTTTCCCAAACACTCTGAAGGCTCTTAACTTTAAATCTGCAACAAACTGACACATTCACATTCAAACTTTGACACTTTCATAATAAACTTCTCATAATGGATGCTTCTGCTGATCATCCCTCGTCTTTGTGACGACTTTGTTGTAAACAGCTACAGGAAATGATGACCATAGTAAGACGCATAACATGTTTTTAGTGAAGTTTTTAGGATGGTGTGTGTGTGATTTGTGCGTGCGCGTGTGTGTGTGCGCGTGCAAGAGAAAATAAAAGAGCCACTGGAATTCGAAGACTGAGAGACATTTGGGCACCCTAGTCATGAAGATGTTTGTGCTGTTATGGGCATAATATCAATTATGACCATCAGGAAAAGCCAAGAAAGTGTTTTACCACAGTTATCTTAACTTGAAAGCTCTACACACTGTTCAGTTGGGTACAAATAGATAAATAAATCATAAGAATGTCAATAAATGTCAATAAACCATAAAAAGCAATACAAATCAATACACTTTACTCTGTTGTCTCAAATCAAACTGTTATGTCAGCCACCCCGCCCTCCCCAAAAAATCTATGAACACAACAGACTACGTATAAAAACAAAGTCACCAAACAATATTCCCCTCTGTGTGCTACTTTAACTTCTCTCATGCATTTGACTGTAAAGCCTAGTGGATACTGTCTGATATTTGATTGTTTTGGCCATTAAAGAGATGGAGGAAGAGATAGTGATGACACTGTGAATGGTCATTACACTGAGGTAAACAAAGTGGTACTTAGAGCAGCATGTCCCAGGACAAACTGGTAGATAAGCATAGATTCAAAAATCATGTTTATAAATTTGTTTTGATCTATATCTGCAGTCACATCATGACAGACTTCTGCTCAATAGTACCTTGGGATATGTGCTAGGAAAGGGGTTATGATGGGTCTTTGACATGCTAGTGTTGGGTCAGAGATTATTCCAATGCTGGAGGCTAACTGCTAATCACGGACTGCATTTGCATATGCTTTCAAACCTAGTAAGCTGCCAACAGATATTGCATTTATGCACAAGTAATGCGCAGCAACAAGGTTAGGGACACAAAAAATATCCCAGATGGTCAACGGGGTGAGGATAAAATGGGAAAAATACACTTCTATTCATAAATTGCTGAAAAGTGACATAATAATAGTGCAATTACATATTAATAATTTCACCCAATATTTGCATTGGTTTTTCCAGTTGTTATCAAGGAACGCCACTTCTATGAAGGTCATGACTGACCAATCAGTATGGAGCATTCCACAGAGCTGTGTTATAAATTGTATTAGTTCACAATTGTACCGTATTTTACATCAAATAAATGTCTTTATGAACCAATAAAGACTTTCTTGAAAAGCACTTAAACTTATTAACCCCAAATTCTTTTGAATTGTTTACACTTTAAATTGTTATTGAGACACAGTTTAGACAGTTATATATTTACATTTATATCTTCATCCACTGGAACATTATTGTGGAAGAGTTCAGTAACCGGACATGGGGGCCGACAGTTTACTTAAAAGATCACACAATTCAGATATGTACTCGTAAAACAATGTGCTTTCTTTCTATAGTGGGTTGTACTTGCTTCTGGTACCATCATTGTCTGAGGCATACTGGGAAGTTGCCAATTGACGAATCATTGCACAGAGCTGCGGTAAATCAGGCAGAGCAACAGAAGTAAAGCAGAGCCAATGTCGATTAATTCACAGAAATGTTCTGTGCTTCTTTATAAAGGCTGAAGGGAACACACAGTCACTGAGAATGCCTTCATAACAGCCCTCTAAAGACTTTGTGGTAAGCGCCCATGTGGTAAACATCTAAACTTAACATTACACTGATTGCAATCAAGAGAAAGGGAAAGCGAGACAGACAGAGAGAGAGTGGGAGAAAACTGAGAGTCAAGTGTACTTTTGTTTTCACGTGAGAACGAGCTTCGAGGTCCACAGTTGCTCTTAATATTGTTTTTTTTTTTTTTGTGGAAACTCTGATACATTTTTTCAGGTTTCTTTATTGAATATAAAGTTCATTTCAAAAAGGTTTTTTTTTGTTTGTTTTTTTTTCACATATTTGAAATATAATTCTTGGTAACACTTTAGAATAAGGTTCCATTAGTTAATGTTAGTTAATGTATTAATTAACATGAACAAACAATGAATAATACATTTATTACTGTATTTATTCATCTTCGTTAATGTTAGTTAATGAAAATACAGTTATTCATTGTTAGTTCATGGTAATTCACAGTGCATTAACTAATGTTAACAAGCACAACTTTTGATTTAAATAATGCATTAGTAAATGTTGAAATTAACATGAACTAAGACTTATAAATGCTGTAGAAGGATTGTTCTTGCTTAGTTCATGTTAACGAAAGTAGTTAACTAACATTAACTAATGGAACCTTATTCTAAAGTGTTACCTAATTATTTTATAACATTGAAAATAGTAAGTCTGGTCAGTTTAATGCATCCTTGCTGAATAAAGTATTTATTCATAAAAAAAAGATCTTACTGACCCTAAACCTTTGAACGGTGGTGTACTCCTACTTAAGCTCCAGGTTATACGAATTTCATCAGTTCCTTTTTGGAATACCTACAAATATCTGACACTTATACAAAATATGACATAAAAGCATACATAGACCACACGGATGCAATTACTGAATTAAAACAAAAACTTCCCTTTGAGTGATTCTGCTGATCACTCAGGTTTAGCCAGCTGTGTTGATATTGTATCTCAGATTTCTATAATTGTTTGCAGATGATTTGAGTCGACCTGCTCTTGGTGAGGAGACATTTAAAAAGCACTTATGAATGCTTGGTAGTTTTTGAGGGTGGTTGAAATGTATTTGTTTAGAACTTTAGACTTAAACAGGAACTCAGTTGTAGTGTCCCTTTCAGTTTCCAAGAAATCATAAAAAGCCAAGTTTTGGCACCCATACATAAAAAGGCACGTCATGAAATCCCAAAACGAACTCTGTGCCCTGTGTAGTCTGATTCACTATCAAATGGATATTTTGAGTCAGTTCTTTTAATGAATCACTCACAGAAGTTACTTGTTTGAATCGGTCTGATGAGTGCTGTACACAGAATCTGTCAAAATAGCTCCCGAATCAACAAACAGTGACTTATACTTAATGAACTTAATGCAACTTAACTTAACTTAATGCAAATTCCATATCAATGCATAACTACTCCAGTATAGTTGCTCTTTGTTGTTAACCAAAAGAGAATCTAATTTTTTCCTCATATTTCATAGCAGTGATCAGTTCAGTAACATTGGAATGAATTTTATCTATTGATCTGGATCTACTACACTACAGTTCAAAACTCTTGGGTCATAAGATATCAAGAGCACTTTAAGTACTAGAATTATCATGACCTGGTGTATCACTGAGAGATGGAAAACCCTTCCTATCCACTGCCATTATCTGTACAATTTATCCATATATTAATGTTAGTAATATATTTGCATTTCAACCACTTTCCTGTAGAACTACACATACTGCACACGCACACACACACACACACACACACACACACACACACACACGTGATTGCTCTCTAAGGCTGCATTTCTAAAATTTAAATTTAAATTTAAAAGTAAAACCGTAATATTGTGTTTTAATGCAATTTACTCCAGTAACATTTCTTATTATTATCAATGTTGAAAACAGTTGCTTTATTTTTTATTTTTGTGGAATTGGGATGCATTTTTAATGTGACTTTTACTGACATAAAAATTGAATTCACTAACACTTTTAATAGTTTGTTTATTTAATTCTTTTGAAGTATCCAGTCCTTGTATAGAACTTTTACACTTGATCATTTGTAAATTTGTTTAGCTTGTTTATTTTCAGATTCATTATATATTATTACTGTGTGGTTATATTGTACTGTATTATGTATAAAATACTTTATGTATTTTACATTTTGCTATAACAGTCCAATTCATTTCAGTCCCTCTGGGCATATTGGAAAGACTTAAAGAATATACTAATATTAAAGTATATTTTTGGTAATGTGACTGTAAACTATACACTTTTCTTGTTTTTTATGTGTTTTTACCTCAACAAGAACAACAGGACAAAGTTAAATGAACTTGTCTTTCATTTATTTATCTGCAAAATAAATAAAGCCTCTGCTGGCACAGATTGAGTGAAGCGTTTCCTTGCTTTGCTAGTTCATGCTCCACCTTTCTGACTCCTCCTTAAATGAATAATTCATTCCTTTTCTCTAGACTCTTTAGAATTTTCATTTCAAACAAAAGCTCTTTAGAATTTTCATTTCAAACAAAAGATCGTGTTTTCCAAACTTTCTGATTTTTGGCAAACATGACTGATGCCTCTGCTAGAAGTTTAGAAAGAGTTTTCTGGAGGATGAGCGGTTATTAAGTCCTAGATATCCCCCGAGTGTTTATTCAAGAGCTATGCCCCAGATATAGATGTGTGCTCAGACCTTATCGCTTCTCTCAATAAGCATGTCTGACAAAAGACAGATTAGGCAAGGGGTGCTTCAGGAATGTGTCTCGAGCCCTGCTGACTTTTTTTAGACTTGTGCTATCAGTTACCTCGAGTTTGGCCATCAACAAATTTCAAAAGCTACAGATAAAATCCTAATATGACAGATTATAATATTTATTTTATGTTGATTTTGTGTGGACACACAATGCTAACAACAATATTCCTCAAATGTGACGATGTTGACTACATCCAGGGGCGCCGCTATGGTTTCTGGGCCCCGTGAACAGCATGTAGAAATCATGTTCGGGCCCCCTCTCCCTCGTCAGGCCCTTGGAATCATCTTAACCCCCCCCCCCCCCAACACCCCCCTGACTATAACATTGTCCAGCTGACCTACAAACACATGTAAGTAAATAAAAACAGGTTGCTGTTGAGGTCGTTGTAAACATATACTATAAACAAGTTATTTTATGAAACCAAAGCCATTTTCAAAGACTACAATGCATGAAAGTATGCAACAAGATTTACAATAAGACATGAATCATCATCTAAAATGTAGGGCTGTCAAAAATAGCGCGTTAACAACGTTAATTAGTTGTTTGTTGTTAATTACGTAAAAAATTTTTTACGCATTTCACGCATGCGCAGTGTGACAAATTATTCAGGTCAGGAAAGTCTCGTCGATCTCTGAATTCTCAAGATAGTAAAAAACAGCGGCGAGCGCCGCAACGAAAACACAGAAGAAGCTTAAGGTTTTACCCCAGTTACTCTCAAATACATTCATGCCAAGCTCGATAAACAGAGACGACTTTGGTAGTTGATACCCTGCTGGAGCTTCTTCCTGTTATAGCGTCCTGTGTTTCACACTGCGCATGCGCAGAACGCATGCATGCAATGCAGCGAAAATTACACTTGAAGCCTTCAGAACGTGAAAATATCGATCCTAAAGTATTGTGGCAGAGCAAATGAACACCTCCCAAAAACAAGAGTGCTCAGAGTGCTGCTTATGTGATGGTGGTGCATGTTTGTGTTTCTGAGTTCATTCTTTCGAGTTTCTCTATGCATAATTTCATAGATATGTGGCTATATTTAACCACTGGTTCACCTAAAACTCTTACACTATCTGTAGTTAAATGGCATGGTTTGATATACTGCTCAGGTAAATTTGATCTAAGTAAATGTTAAACTTTTGAAATTCAGAAAAAAAGAACCACATATTGATGAATCAATACATGAAAAATATGTATCTGTGTCCTGTTATTTATCTTTTGGTATGCATTTCAGAAAAAAAAAATGGTTAGGATTCAGGTGTAATTGCAAATAGTGATTAATCATGATTAATCCACTGAAAATTCTGATTAATTTGATAAAAAAAAATAATCATTTGACAGCCCTACTAAAATTATTTGGCTTAAACTTTAGCCCATTAAAATGGTTGTTTAAAAAGTACTTCTTGTATATGCAGTAGCATAATCTTGAGCATAGCTGTCTGTCTGCTCCATTGTAATACAGAACAGATAACAGGGACTCTTCTCATGACCTTAGACCTTCTGGTCATAGCCAAGTGACTGATGGGAACACTTTTCCAGATCCCTCATAAATCATGCCACTTCTACAAAAAAAAAAAAAAAAAAAAAAAAACAAGTAAAAAATGAAGGTTGAGTAAACAAAGCGATGATGGTGAAACTGTAAATGTAACTAAAACCTTTTATAAATTTCAGTTTTCTTCTGAAGCCTGAATAATTCTCTGCCGCCCACAGTTGAACACAGTCTGAACTCTCATGTTGTCCCAGCTCTGTGTTGATTTTCATTCTTTCATTCTTTGAAACATCTCGTATGAAACATAAGAGATGTTAAACAAAATACTGTGTGGAAAAAGCCCACAAAAATGGATGGTGATTAGCACCGTTTTTGTATTTTTGAAACACATTTTATATTTTATTCCCAACTCCACAATAAGCAAAAACAGCAATAAAAGGTCGCAATCGTCATTTGTAAAAAACTATTTCTACCTGATCTAACCTTTTTATTTTATTATGTTTAGGTTGATTGAGAATGTATATTCCATCTCTTTTGAAGTCACATGATAGATTTCTATGTGAAACATATCAAAATGTCTGAAGTCACTATTAATCGTTCTCTCTTCTAGAGCTTGTATGAAATTATTCGATCTGCAGATGGTATGACAGAGGTGCTGATAGTTAATACGGCTAAAACATGTACACAAAATGTTAGATACTCAACTCATCTGACTACTTGTGACATTTTATGCTTCTTTTTAGATATATAAATCCACTTTACTTTCCCAGAAGCTCAGACATTCACCAACATTTTTGTGTGAAATGTTTTATACACTATATGACTCCGGGTTGCACTTTATTTTACAGTACGTGTACTAACATGTACTTATAGTGTACTTACAGTGTTTTTATCTAAGAAGGTTCTGGTAATACAAGGTAACTACATGGGGTAGGGTTAGGTTTAGGGGTAGGTTCAGGGTTAGTACCTAGTTATTACATAGTTATTGTAATTACTATAATTAGTACATAGTATGTACATGAGGAACAGGACTGTAAAATAAAGTGCTACCTGACTCCGTACAATAATCAAATGATCAGTACTACAACACAAACTATTCTGAACTGGTTCTGCAGCCCATCATTACACACCCTGTGTCAGCATGTCAATCACAGTCACCGCAGACAATCAAGTTGGCCTTCTTTCCAAATTTTTTTCTTCCTCTCTCTCCCTCTCTCTTTTGTTTTTGGTGCAAGTGCCCCAGTTAGGAAAACCGCGTACATCCCACTCAGTCAGAGGTTCGAGCTCCTGCTCCCTCCCACAGGGTATGTACCAATATGCACGGAGCACATTTTCACAGATGCCATCAGAGAACAAGCATATGAATTACCAGGCAGCCTGCCATCTTTGAGTTCAGACAGAATGCCATTAATACCAGATGAAGAGCCCAAACAACAGCAGCACAACAACATGAAAGCCCAAAACAACTGGGACCAGGTAAAGGTTTCATCATTTTATATATTAATGTCTTGATTAACAAAGACTCCCAACTCAACTCTCTCTCACACACATATTCTCTCGTTCTCACGCTCCCTTTCCCCCAAAAGTTGTGACACCATTGAAACTACCGGCACACTTGAGGGACTCCGTGAAAAAGGATCCTGTCAGCAAATCACGTTACGATTAATAAAATATCTGCCACTGTTGACCATGACTTATTCAAGAGCTATTATAAATTCATGCCTACAATTAAAGAAAACACAATCGTTTTAAAATTTATGGGCAATAAATATTAGGATTACCCAATTAAGTCACAATTAATACTAAGCAGGCTGATTAGCTGCAAATGAACACTCCAATTAAAAGAAGCACGTACTAATGGAATGAAAGCGGGAATTATACTGCCCATAGCATCGGGCCGCATGAAATGTGATGAGAATATGAGCTAGAACTGTAAAGGAATAATATATGGTGTCTTTGTGAACATTTTAAAATGTCTTTTTTAGTCTTTGTGCATTTGTTGATTAGGACAGACTACTGCTGCTATGTTCCTTGTAAGAATAATGCACAGTTTATTAACATAAACCATTTCTGATGGTAAAATAAAGTGTGACAAACTTAAACAATCTAATTCTCCCTATGGGTGCATCAAAAAAAAAAAAAAAGCTAGAAATCAAATAAAGAAAGAACATATTAAAATCTAGGATTTTAAGGTTTTCATCTTAAAAGATGATATGAACATTATTTTTCCCCCTTTTCTTCTTCTTTCTTTCTATTTTTCTTTCTTTCTTTCTTTCTTTCTTTCTTTCTTTCTTTAAGATATATTTTTATTATTATTATTATCATCATTATGCAAGGATGCATTAAATTGACCAAAAGTTTCAGTAAAGACATTTAGGTCAAATAAACACTGTTCTTTTAAATATTTTACTTCTCAGAGAATCCTGAAAAACAATGATTACATAATGAAAATAATAAGAAATGTTCAGTGAACATCAAATCAGCATATAAGAATGATTTCTGAAGGATCATGTGACACTAAAGACTGGAGTAATGGCTGCTGAAAATTCAGCTTTACGTCACAGGAATAATTACATTTTAAATAGCATATGAAAATAGAAAACAGTTATTTGAAATTGCAATAATATATGACAATATTACTGTTTTTACATAACTTTTTGATCAAATAAATTTAGTCTTGGTGCACATAAGAGACTTCTTTCAAAAACATTAAAAAATCTTATACAGAGCAGAATTATTTTGAACAGTAGTGTGTGTGTGTGTTTGTGTGTGTCGGTGCACTTGTGTGTGTGCATGATTTTGTGACATATCATGACACAACTCTGGATAATGACATGGGTATGACACAGTTATTACAAGGAGAGGGTGACTTATGAGGACATAACCCATGTCCCCATTTTTCAAAACGCTTATAAATCATACAGAATGAGTTTTTTTTTTTTTTTTTTTTTTTGGAGAAAGTAAAAATGCACAAAGTTTCCTGTGAGGGTTAGGGTTAGGTGTAGGGTTGGTGTAGGGGCATAGAATATACAGTTTGAACAGAATAAAAACCATTACACCTATGGGATGTCCCCACTTTTCACAAAAACAAACATGAGTGAGTGTGTTTGTTTGTGTGTGTGTGTGTGTGTGTGTGTGTGCATGCATGTGTGCGTGTACATGATTAAAAATGTATATCTTGACTTAAAAAAAGGTTTAATAAATCAAAATGTAATGAACCATACATTAAAGCACTGCCGTCTGACAAAATTTGTTTTGACAGGTAACAATGCACAAAATCTATCAGATGATTACATTAACACATATTTGATTTAATTAACATATTATATATATTTAGATATGAAGGCAACAAACCAATTAGTGCTTAGTAAATAAATTCCTATGATTGGGGCAGCCTAGATGTTGTGAGATATGGTCAATCAATGGGCATCAATGCAGAATGATGATTAACCTCCAGGTCTTAACACAATTTGATAAAGCAGCTGTAATGAGGAGGCTTTGGGACTCCTATATAAAACATCACCATTTCCCAGTGTGTTTTAATTATTTTCTGCTGTTTTATCAGAAACAAATATAGTTGCTGTATCAGCTTATTTAGGTGCCTGCTTGCAGTACTGAGAGCAGCCTTCCTGCACTTAGACCCTTTATTGATAATGGCCCATTTTACTAGACATAGACTTACAGGTTGCATAATGGACAGTGATGTAGTCAGCCGGGAACTTTATATGAGTTCGTTGTTCCAATCGACCTTCTTGAAGTCACGATGCCAGGGCACATAATGAAAAAGAATCCAAAATAGCTTCTAATTATGTATGGCTATGGTAAAGCAGACTTGAACCAAAGGCTTATTTGGGCTTTTATGTTAACATAAGCAATCACATTTTCCCCTGAGTCTGACCACCCACATTGTGATATTTCGGGCTTAGAAAGTTCAAGGGGATATTTGGCTCTCTATCCATCCGCCGTCCTGCACAACCCCTCCTTTATAGCTGTCAGTATCACATCTAAAGGAAAGCACTGATACTGTAGGTGAGTTTGTCAGATGCAAATATCGCTGCTGATCATTTGGGAGAAGGTTACGAGACGGTGGCAGGAGTTCTGTCAGGACGAGAGAAAGAAAACGACAAAGATCCAGGGAGAGACAGAAGGCAAACCTCAGGAGAGGATTTGTAATTCCTCCTGATGCTTCCCGAGCTTTCGGTGGAGTGTAGACAGTCAGGAAGGCTGTGCCTCACTCAGTGCTGGTGTTTCCTTTGGGGGACCCCTCCCGGGCGAGGGGGGAGGTGGAGAATTGCAATCCCACCCCGTCAAAGTGCTCTCTCTTAAACACTCACATACACACACGTACACACACACACACACATACAGAAACTCTCCACAGGAGAAGCTAGAGACAGAATGCGCAGCCCCTTCACAGCAGCTTTGGTGCGTCGTGGCGTCCAAAAGGGATCCTGCAACACTTTGATAGTTGGTTAATTACTCATATGATACCACACAGATGTCTGGGGGGCTCTAGCCGAAAATTCGTCTCACTAACTCACTGACTGACTGACGGGATCCTGGGGAAGGCAGACATTTAAGGAGCGGTAGGTGAAAAATCAGGAGGCATTTATAATTCATTAGTGTAGCAGTTTACGTGCCGTTAAGGATCCCTTTAGCGTCTAGCTGATGCTAAACTGAGATGCTACTTGAAGGGCTGTCTACTAAATAGTTCCTTGTGTACCAGGTGGTGGCAGGGACTTTGAACAGGAAACATATCTCGGCTCAGAAGTGTTCCTTTGCTGTCAAGATAATGAAAGGGGGTCTCAAATGATTCCAAACAAGATGAGGGTTGATTAACTTTTCTCACTTGTGATTCTCGCGTACGAATAGGCTAAGCTTGTTATCGATCTATTTAACTTATTTGAAAAGGCATTCAGGTAATTTATTTGTTAATAACACACACACACATATATATATGTGTGTGTGTGTGTGTAGACAATTTAATGCTATTCTCAGAAACTCAGATTAAATTGATCAAATGTCAAAATTTGAAGCTCGGAGATAAAGGAAAATTTGGTAACACTATACAATAAAGTCCCATTGGTTAATGTCTGTTAACTAGTAAATTTGTTACAGTATTTATTTATCTTTGTTAACATTAAACTGTTCATTGGTAGTTTATGTTAGCTTAGGCCCATTAAAAATACTAGCAGATACAACTTTTGATTTTAGTAATGTAGTAAATGTTGACATTAACATGAACTAATATTAATACATGCTTTATACGTTTTTTTTTTTTCATTGTTAGTTCATGTCGATTAATGCTAACAAGCATTACTGTTACCAAAAGAAATATCGGAATGATATAAAACCATGTAATTGTTATTAAGCAGTGGTCTTTGAATTTAATTATCCTAGAAAACAGCATATTGTGAAATTCATATTGTGACTTCGTTATTACGTTTGGGGAAACTGCCCTTATGAATGCCAAAATGCAAACCAACGTGGGAATGTGTGTTGAGGAAACAAACGGATGAAAGCTCTGCAATGGGCGCATTTTAAAAATTACAAAAACAAAAACCAAAACAAAACCCTTGATTCTGTGCCACTAACACCATGCGAGCACTGATGGGTACATGCCGGGAACGAGAGGAAAGGCAACGTCTCGTCCCTCTAGCGTGACAGTAACTCATACTGGCACTTTCCATCTGTGCTCCTCCACTAAATCTCTTTTGAAGTTGTCTTGAAGTTTTGCAGATCTAGTGTTATGCATTTAAGCAATTCTCTTTGATTTAGTTTTATTCTGAGGCCTGCGTCGTATGTCTTTTTATTTTGTGTGCCTGAGCTGCGAAACCTTGAACTCCGATTTGCTTAACGACATGATGTGGTTTGATGTCCGTCCTGTTGTTTGTTATCCCACAGCTGTGCCAAACAGCCGTAATCAGGCTCTTATCACCTCATCTGGAAATCAAAGAGTGAACTGTGTTCTGCAATGGGCATTACGACACTACAATTGCTCTTGCTAATGGCCGTCCTGGCCACTGTTGGAATATGTCACATTAACGGAACAGAGGAAGTCCTTCAAAACTTTACTACCTCCAAAATCAATGTGCATCCCACCACCAGTAAAGCCCTGCTGGATAACAATACCAGAGTAAAGGGGCCTCCTTCCTGTAAGGATCCCACTTCCATCAAGCTCTATTTTAAGTATGTTAACACAATTATTTCCTGTCTCGTGTTTGTGGTGGGAATGGTGGGTAACACCACCTTGCTGAGGATTATTTACCTAAACAAGTGTATGAGGAATGGACCCAACGCCCTCATCGCCAGCCTGGCTCTTGGAGACCTCATCTACATCACCATAGACATCCCTATCAATGTCTACAAGGTAGGCGCAGATCTGGTTCTTCATTGTTTTCAACTGGTAGGAAGCATGACATCATTTTGCTCTCAAAGGGTACTTTTCATAAAGCAGGCAAGCCTAGAGAGTACAAAACAAAAGAGACAGCTTGAGCACAGGAAGGGAGAATGAGCTGGCAGAGGAAGTTGGGAGGGGGCTTAGATGCAGAGGGCAGGGCGTCCGATTATATACGGTCATCCAGAGTTTATCTCTAGGGCCGTCCTATTACGGTTACTGAGGTTTTTGTGATGAGTGCAGGACGGATATGGCCTGATAAAATAAACAGGGGATTGAAGGGCCGTCATCCAAACGAACAGCCCTGTTCTGACTAGTGCTTCATCACTAGCCAACGTCTCTTGTCTAATTCTCGGATCATCAGTAAACATAGTACCTGACAGTGAACAGAGGCCTGTGTTAGCAGATGGATCAATGATGTAATGTTCTCTTCATTTATTAAAAACAGATGAAATATGCAACTCAGATATACAATGATATCAATACACTTCTTCAATAAAGAGCATATTTTGAACCTCGGTGTTAAAAAAAATATGCTAAAAAAATGTCTAGGTCATACATCACTCCTGATATCATAATGAAGAAACAAGACAACAGAAAAAAATAAACAAAATAAAATAAAATCAATAATTTTGGCATCATCATCATCATCATCTTTTATTATTATTTCTTATGGGATAAAATAAAGAATATTTCATGCTTCTCTGCTTATTAAAAGTCATGTGGTCCAATCTAAAAAAAAATATTTCATAGACGACTCCTGCATATAAGGTATAATTATCCAAAAATTCAAGATGATTGTACTTTTTATGACAATAACTACAGTTCATGTTGTACAATGTCATGTAGTGTGACCCCCCCCCCCCAAAAAAAAACAAAAAAAAAAACAAAAACAATTACTGACATTTACAGAATGAATAGTTCAAGATAAAAAGTTGGATATGTACTCAAGATGTACAAAATATGATTTATTGTTGTTGAAGATACTTTTTACTTGATGGATATACCACATGACATTTTTGGGAGTCTCAAGCCCCTTTCACACTGCCATTCCGGCAAATACAGGGGTAAAGTGTTCCTGTAATTGTTCCCTGGTCGCTAGATTTGGCACTTTTACACTGCCAGTGATGACCCGGTACATGTGCGTGCTTTCACACACAACCCTTGAAGATCCAGTAACGACACGTGACATCAGCGCGTGACGTGTAATGTACGAGTCGAAAACGCTTGGCACGTTATACTTTAACTGAAGCAAGCAAACGATCTCTGCGTCAGCGCGGAAAGTGAGGAACTAACTGATCTCTGCTTCATTACAGTTTGCACTTATGTTTTCGTTGCGAATGTTGATCTTCCTTCAAAACAGTCGGTAAAAGAGTCGCGCGATAACGCGCGTCATCACTTCGATACGGAATTAGATCTGGCTTTTGTTCACACAGCGCTCGTTCCGGATCGATTACCGCAATGTTACTAGGTCCCCGACCCGGGTTCAATTCGGTAATCAATTCCGGGATGTGGTTGCTTTCACACAGAAGGCGACCAGGCAATGTTACGGGAATATTGCGGGTCCGACGTGCAGTGTGAAAGGGGCTTTACTGAAACATTTCTTTTGAAAAATGTTGAAAAAGGTTTTTTTTTTTTTTTTTTTTCAAGCATGGATACAAAGAGTGCATTTCTAAAAACTTGCCAATGTTTTAAACTACATTTTTCTCTGTCTTCTTTGTCTTTCACTCTTTTATCACTGACTCATGCCACATTTCCTATCTGTAGTCGGTCTTCCCAATTTTATAAAGATAAAATGCTCTCTGAATTGAGTTTTCTTTTCCAATTTTCAGCATTCATAAAGCATGCTTTTATATTGTACGAAATTCATTTTGAGAGACTTTTGGGATACTGGGTGGAGATATCAGATGTACATACTCTTAAGAGTTTTGTGATCAGAGATCTCGTGTTCTGCTCTATCAGGATGAAAGATATCAAGTGAAAGCCCATATGAAAAAAACATCAATGTTTTAAAATGGAAGTGCGATATTTAGCATCTCTTGTTTTTGTGACGCACAGACTTGTTCTGTATGCACTTCAGATCACTGACTTCCAACATACATCAAATACACATACAAATACACTTCTCCAGCTGAGCCACCGATTAAACTCAGCACTCCTCATACAAACAGGGCCAGGATACACCCGTGAGGAGTTTCCTTTCTAAACCTGAGCATAATCCACATACTTTTCCTGCTTAACAAAAGCCAAGGTCCTCTCAGAGAACCTTGTCAAGGCCACTTGAACGAGGAGACACTGCAGAAGAAAAAAAACAAAACACTTATGATGACGCAAATGTCATTGCAAAAAAAGATGTGTTTTTGTTTTCAACACTACTGGAGTCTTGCTAGATCTAGACAAGCTAATGTATACGATGACCAAGCAACCATTGAAACGACTCTGAAGCCATTTCATCAAGACAAGATGTGTGCCCTTAAGTCCAAAAATGGGAACAGAGAATCCAATAATAAAGAAAAAAAAATCTGTTCTTTATTTAAGCAGATTCCAGAAATCCAGACTGCTTTAATTCTGGTTAAACATCTCCATTTCTTTTCTTTTTTTTTCTTTATAAATAAATACCCAGACATAAGCACTTTAAAGAAGTAAGAACATGTTGTTCAATTCATCCACATTTAATTTATCTTAATGCATTGTATTCTACTATAGTGGATGATTAGCTTGTGGGTCATAGGGCTGAGGAATCATATCCATGAACGATTCTATTTTTCTTGCAGCTACTTTTCACAAAATGGCCATTTGAAGAGAGCTTTTTTGGACTCTTCCTGTGTAAACTGGTGCCTTTCCTTCAGAAAGCGTCTGTTGGAATTACAGTACTCAACCTGTGTGCTCTGAGTGTGGACAGGTAAATCACAACTTCACTATTTTGATGTTAAAGTGTACATTATATAATAAAAAAATTGTTAACATATAATTATATCCATAATCAAAAAATTTAATAAAATAATAAATCATAGGCCTGAATCAGGTGTGTTTGATCACTGAGACATTGGAAATGTTGGGGAACTCTAGGAATAGGTTGAAAACAAAATGTTGATATACTGACCACTTTTATAGTGTTCTGCTATTCTAAAGCTGATTTCCAAAAAGTTTTGCCTTTTCTAATTCATCATTGATAAGGTTTTTTCTTCAGATGGAGTTTTCCAAATACTCAAGTTTTCTAAAATAAAATAAAGCTTGTAAACCCTTTTGCCCACAAAACCTTCTCTAATTTGACCTTTGAACTTTGGGTCACAATGAGGTTCAGGTTCAGATTTCACTGTTGAGGTCAGACATAGACAAAGGTCAGAAGCTAGGACACATTTGAATCTTTCACTCCTCTACATACCAAGCTATTTGGAATGAGTCATTAAAAAAAAAAAAAAAGTATACTTTTTCACAATATTTGTATAAGTAATAACTAAATACAACGTAATGTGGAATCCATCAGCGATCACATTCATTTTTATTAAACATTTTATTAACAAAATGCATAGAGGTCATTTGTCAAGTCACTAAAATTGTTTCCTTTATATTTATTAACCATTGTTTATTTAGTAAAATACATTTTATTGTCATCATGCACTATGAATCCAAATCGGAGCCACAAATGTCTAGAATGATAACATCTCCACTAAGTTAAATATAAATGTACAATTGTTGTTGAACAGGAATACCCAAATGGGTCATTATATTTCATTATATTTCAGTATATATTTCATTAATACATTTTCTCTCATGGGTTTTTCAACAAACAAACAGGCAAACATGACCATGAGCATAGGGAAACGTCTCAGGTTACAAATGTAACCTTGGTTCCCTGAGAACAGGGAACGAGACAATACGTCAACGACGCTATGGGGAACGCCTCAGGTGTGACAGGTGTCTGAAATCAAATATCAACTCACAGCAATCATGCTGACCGGCGACAGCCGTGAATCATCAGCTTGAATGATGAGCGTGCGACCTGGATATAAAAAGGGCGCCTTGAAACCATGACAATATCCTTTCGTCTGAAGGGACTGTTTGGCAGGCAGACCCTGAGGCATGGCTGGGAGACGTATTGTCTCGTTCCCTGTTCTCAGGGAACCAAGGTTACATTTGTAACCTGAGACGTTCCCTTTCGAAGGGAACTTCGACAATACGTCAACGACGCTATGGGGAACGAAATACCCACGCCGCCATGCTAAAGGGAGTGCATGCCCAATGCCAGTGACAACTGTCAGAACCAGCATTCAGTGAACGCTAGAACCACTCACCCTCAGGTCACACAGGGCTGTCAGTGACAGCACTCCCTACGGTCATAGCCCAAGCTATATGATACCACAGAAAACCTCCATAAACATAGTTTAGTGAAAGGTCTACCTGGGCCTGCTCAAGGGCCTAGGACCACAACTTCAACTTCTTAGAAGGGGTCCCTTCTAGGGAATGTGGCTAGGGAACCCGAGGGAACCCCAGCCAGTCACTATTCAGGGGAATGTACCACCTGAAAAGCCACCAGGCAGGCTGACCTGGTGTCACTACATTAGACACTACAGACTGGCCACTTCCTGTCTGTCCGAAGACAGAGCCTCTGGACACTTGCCTTTAGGAAGGCATCCAGCCCGAGGAACTGCGGAGCAGGCAGTGAACCACTCGGCCCGGATCTCAGAGACGGGATATCCTGGAGAGTATGACTCAGCGTAGTGCTTTACAACCCTTGCCAGCGAGGGGAGTTTCTCTACTCGATCCACGGATCTACCCAGTGTTTGTGTTTCAAAAACACTGAGGAGGCCTGTGAGGGCCTTAGGACTGATCTAACTGGGAGGCCTCATGAGAGGCCTACGACCGACGGACCAGACTCAGGAGACCACATACTCACATTGACCCTCAGTGAGGGGAGCATAAGATCTACCTGGTAGGCAACCAGGCTGTAGCAGGATAAAGAGGTTCCAAGAGGGAACCCGTAGCAGAGAATAAAAACTTGAGCCGAGCCAGGGCGCAAGCTCACCTTCGGTAGCTGCCTGCTAAGGACTGCTAAACTGAAAGTAAGCAGCCACTAGCTTACAAAACCCAGCATCACCGTGAAACTACTCCCAGGGAGACCTGGAGAGGCCTACTACCTGACCACCACAGTATGTGGGAGCTCACCTTCGGAGAGGCCTGGTGAAGCCTACTACCTGATAACCGCAATATGTGGGAGTTCACCTACAGAGAGGCCTAGAGAGGCCTACGACCTGTTACCAGATAACCACCTTAAGTGGAAACTGAAAGTTATTTGAAACTCAACTCCAGGGAGGCCTGGTGAGGCCTACTACCTGACAACCACAGTATGTGGGAGCTCACCTTCAGAGAGGCCTGGTGAAGCCTGCTATCTGATAACCACAATATGTGGGAGTTCACCTATAGAGAGGCCTAGAGAGGCCTACTACCTGTTACCAGATAACCACCTTAAGTGGAAACTGAAAGTCAATTGGAACTCAACTCCAGGGAGGCCTGGTGAGGCCTACTACCTGACATCAACTTCAGGGAGGCCTAGTGAGGCCTACTACCTGATAAACACAGTGCAGGAAAGCTTACTTTCAGGGAGGCCTGGAGAGGCCTACTACCTGAAAACCATAGCTGATAGTGAGCCAGACTCCCTGGGGCTTTGCCTTCAGGGAGGCCTTATGAGGCCTACTACCTGACATTTCCAAGAAGCGGGAATTCAACTCCAGGGAGGCCTGTGGGGCCTGCCACCTAGTAACCACAGTATGTGGGATTAAACCCTCAGGGAGGCCTAGTAAAGCCTACTACCTGACCACCACAAAATGTGGGAGCCCACCTTCAGGGAGGCCTGAAGAGGCCTACTACCTGAAACAGTCTAATCAGCTGGATGTAACTGCTGCTGGGGACTCGCCTAACAGGGAGGCCTGGTCGAGCCTGCTAGCTGATAGCGAGTCTATTCTGCTACTTTACCGAACACTGCTGGAACCATACTATTAAAAACTTTTCCTATAGTTTTGTCCAAGTGTATGTTCCACAATGTTGCGACCCACCTCAGAGGAGGCCTGTTAAGGCCTACTAATCAGCAGTGAGCCTTCTGCCCGAACTACCAGGGCCAACCACCGAAGGTGAGCTGGCCTAGGAGCCCTATTGGGGGCTATTCCGTCAAGAAGGCCTGCTGGGGCCTACTACCCAACTGTGCAGCCTTTGCGGCAGAAATCTGTTGCTACAGCATCCTGGTACCTAATCACATTGCCAGAGGCAGTGTACTCAGCAAATAGCAATACCCTTATAGCAGGGGAGTACAACATACGCCATTCTGCCTAGTGGAGGCCCCATTAGGGGCCTACCTACTAAATGCATAGGCGTCAGCCCATGGCAATGCTCTGGCTTCAAAGGGAGCAGAGTTCAAAAACCGGAATGAAATGTAGTTTAGAACTCCCTGCTCAACCGGAGCCATCGTGGTGTGAGGTAGATACATACAGAGCTGAGAATGGACTACTCAAAACTACCCTGAGTTAGCGGGGGAGTAACAACCATATGCCCCTGCAATGTTAGACAGGGAGCAGGCCTGCAAGTGGCTCCAAAGGGTGACAGGGATTTGTCCTGCGCCCAGCCTAGGGGAGCGGGGGGGCTAAATTGCAAGCCAACCCACTTCAACCCATCGGTCGAGCGATTAGCTCAACGGGCTGAGTGGAGCCAGCTCTAGAGGCCCAAAAAACATCTCTGTTCGGCAGGGTCTGACAAACTCTCACTTCGCAGAGCGAAAGATGGCCTAACCCTGCTAGACTGATCCTACCTCAGCTACCACCCTGCATTACTCTATCACCCCTGAATGCAGAGAAAGGGGCGGGCCTTTGCCAACAACTCCCATTTAAGGGAGGAGGCTGAAATCAAGGGGAGGAAGCCTAACACATAATGAATGTGGCAGCTATACTTAGCAACACGCCTCCAACATCCCTAGCATAGCCTAGGCCAGCTACAGAGGCGGCCCGGATGAGGGCCGACCTGCAAGCATAGATCTACCTGAGGGCTCGGAGGAGCCACAGCCTCCTTTATTGAGAGGCCGTGAAAACACTCAACCTACTGAAACCCAACAGAGCTCAGGGGAGCGAGTACTCAGGATACCAATGTCACAAACCGATAGGCCGGACATCTATCTGAAGATCTATATGAAGCGCCAGCGTCAGTCTAAACCTAAAGCAAAAAAGTTTTTTTTTTTTTTTTAGGAAGACCAACTACTCTACCCTCTGGGTGGCTAACAGCCCTGAGGCTAAACAAAAATGAGCGGTGGCCCAACACGCATATAAAATGTTATGACAGGAAGGTCATCACATACTCAGCACAGAAGCCAAATCTTCTTTGAGCTTCCTCCTAATTCGTTCTAGCCACCAACTGGGGGAGGCTTCAGGGCCCTAAAGTCCATACTTTAATTGCTCCTCTAAGAATGACCCCTTAGGTCTATACAGGGAACAGGGTCTGTAGAGAAATACAATCAGTGTTAGTTTTACACACAGAATTTTACAAACCAAAAGTTCACCTGCGGCGTGCGGAGTGAAGACTCGCCAGAGAGTTCTCAATGAATCTGGGGTCCACCACTTTTACATGCCTAAAAGAGGCGCTCACATCAACCAGTTGCTATGGTGGGCCATCAGAACATAGTTCTCATCATAAGGCCCATCCCCAGGGCTGGTGTAACGTAAACGCCTGGGGAGTCAAGAAGAGGGAGAGGGCTGGTAGAAAAAGCCCTCCAGGGAGATCAAACCCTATTTCCGCTGAGCGTTGCAGCGCTTGTGCTGAATGACCTCCCTTAAGTCCCTCTTTTTGCGGGAGGCCCGCCTCCTCTGTGTCCTACTCCTCCATGGAGGGGGGGCACGAGAGGCGACACTAGACCTCTGGTCCTGCCTACGGTCCTCAGACGAAGACGGACCAGGTCCTCCCGCCTGCCTGGGCTGGGGCCCGGATCTCAGCGGTATACAGGTCTTAAATGCAGCCGATAGTGCCTTCGCCTCCCTAAACTTCCCAACCACCGCCTCAACGGAGGTGCCAAAAAGTTTAGCAGGCAAAACTGGTGAATCAAGGAGAAGGGACTTTTCTTTCTCCCCGATATCAACCAAGTTGAGCCACAGATGCCTCTCTGTGGCCACCATCGCCGCCATCGATCGGCCGATCGCGGCAGCAGTCTGTTTAGTGGCCCGGAGGGACAAATCTGTGGTCCGGCGCAACTCAGCGACCGCCTCAGGGGACAGCACTGCCCCCTGGTCGAGATCCTGCAGCAGGTCAGCTTGGTAGGCTTGGAGCACTGCCATGGTATGAAGGGCAGCACCGCCTGACCTGCTGCCGTGTACGCTCTGCCATTCAAGCGAGCCGTGGCTTTAAGGGGCTTGGATGGCAGAGTTGGAGCTTTTAGTGTCGACACCCGCCCAGAAACGAGATAGTTCGCAAACATCTCGTCAACGGGCGGCATCGACACATAACCGTACTCACCGATCCCCTCAACATCAGCGAAGTTACCCCGCTGATGTCGATGAATACGTGCAGAGTACGGTTTCTTCCATGCCCTCTCGATCTCTGAATGGAGATCAGGAAGGAATGGAAGGCTCTGGTGAGCTGGTGGTCTATGTTCAGGGAGAAACCGATCATCCAAACGACCGCGAACGATCTCTCCCTGAGCGCGCCGCCATGGCAACTGAAGTTTGTCAGTGGCGCGCTCCATAACTTCCACCAACTCTGCGTACACGGGGCAGGATGGCTGACGAGGTTGAGAATCTAAATCATCCTCCTCAGCCATCTCTTGCCCGGCCTGAAGAGCACTCGCTGCAGTATTAGTAGGAGAAAAGTCTCCGTCATCCCCCTGCAGCTCACTCTCGGCAGCCGATGACACGTCCGAGAGGTTAACGCCACCCTCGAGACTGTCAGCGAGCTCCATCTGGGAGCCCCATGAAGCGCATCGCCGCTCTGCCTCGGCACGAGCGGGACCCGATCCGCGAGGACCAGACGCTGAACTCTCTTCCCTCGAGAAGAGAGCCAGACGAGAGCGGAGCGTTCTCATAGGAAAACGCTCACAATTTGCACAGGACGCTCCCTCAAGAGCATCCTGTGCGTGCTCTTCACCCAAACAGTACACACACATCTCGTGAGTGTCACCCGGCGACAAATATCTTGGGCACGGGTCAGCACATTTCACAAAATTTTTAGGACTTGCCTTAGATGTGCGTTTCATTTTCGCTGTAAGCAGACGTTTAAATCAGACAAAACAGTCCCTGAAGACGAAAAGGATATTGTCATGGTTTCAAGGCGCCCTTTTTATATCCAGGTCGCATGCTCATCATTCAAGCTGATGATTCACGGCTGTCGCCGGTCAGCATGATTGCTGTGAGTTGATATTTGATTTCAGACACCTGTCACACCTGAGGCGTTCCCCATAGCGTCGTTGACGTATTGTCGAAGTTCCCTTCGAAAGGGAACTAGTGACTTCACCAAACAAACAGCTGATGTCTATCTGTGAGCATTTAAGTAAAATTCAAATTAAAAGGTAAAGCAGACTTTTCATTAATCTTAGATCAACCTTTAAGCTTATTGTAGCTATAAACCAGTATCTGAATGTTGCTACAGCTGCACAAGTGATATTTTTACAAAAAGCTTTCCCACACAATAGGAATCTGATCAGTCAAGCTTTGCAGGTGTTGACATAAAAAAAATAAATAAAATAAAACAGATGGTGTTGAAGACTCCACATCCTACACACTTTTCTGGGGTCATTCACAGAAATGTTTAGTGCACATGAAGTGGAACTTCAATGATATGTCTCTGTTTTTGAAATGTTGAAACAGGTAAGCAGTCGTCTGAGAGTTTTGTTAATGGTTGTACCTTTTGTGGCTCAGGTACAGGGCTGTAGCATCCTGGAGCAGAGTGCAGGGGGTCGGCATTCCCCTCTTTACTGCCATTGAGATCTTCTCCATCTGGGTCATGTCCATCATCTTGGCTGTGCCAGAGGCAATGGGCTTCAACATGGTCACCTTTACCTACAATAACCAAACCTACCGCACTTGCATGCTCAAGCCTGAAACTGGCTTCACGAAGGTACGCTTTAACCGGATGGATGTCATGCAGACGTCTTTTCCGCTCATTCGCATAAACACTCAAACACTTAGTAACAAACAGTGCATCCTGTCCAGTTGACCCAGAGCAGGATGCTATGCTCTATTTCTGTGATCTTTTACTAACTTTGATCTTGGGAACAACATTTTGAGTAAATAACAGACATTACAGGGGATAAGAGTAAACCCTTTGAGTTTCCTTCAGTTGCCCCGAGCAGGTGATATCTGGAGATCTCTTTCCATTTGTTTCAGGCCAATTCATAGCAGACCATGAGTGCAATTACCAGCTGATGTATCTCTCACAAGCAGAGCCATATGTGTAGATACAGAGTTCATTCTTTCATATGAACACTGCAATTAATCACAGAAACAAAAGACAATTCTAATGAGCCTAAACACAGCACAATTCAATTATAAAAATTTAATTAACATTGTGGTGAGTTCACTTTGTGCACCTTTTTTTTATGTGTAACAGTTATGCTAGGGACTCGGGGATCACGTAAGGTCAGCAAATAATTATCACAAATTAAAACCAGCAGGGCTATCAGGACGCAACACAAAAAGATTTTCCAAAAAAAAAAAAAAAAAACTCCTAAAAGGACTTTCCGCTACTCTTTATGGACAAATTTGCTAACATATGCCTTAGTTCAGGAGTTTGTGGTCAGTAATTCAGCTAAAATCCTTACTGACTGCAAAATTTCAAAAAGTAGTATTAAACATAGCTAGAATTTAATATGTTTATTGCTATCATTTCTTTATTTTTCTTACCAGTCCATTGCTGCTCTGGCTTCTAAACATCCTTTAAAGGTCTAAGCTCAATGCTGAGATCTTTCACTCAGGCAAATAAACTATTTTAAACTAAATTGTTACATAAAAAAGATGGTGTTATCATATAAAAAGGATTAAAAAAAATTTATGACAACCCTTAAATGACCTTATTTCATGACATATTAACAGTGTTTGTTTACTGTATACATAATGGATAGTGTATATGTGTTTTATCTTCTCTCAGTTCTATGTACATTTGAAAGACTGGTGGTTATTTGGCTTTTACTTCTGTGTGCCACTGGCCTGCACAGCTATTTTCTACACCCTCATGACATGTGAAATGCTCAACCGCAGAAAAGGAAGCCTTCGGATAGCCCTCAGCGAACACCTTAAACAGGTAATAAGAAGTCCTTTATACTACTTCCAAGTCTGTATGATAAAAACATACTAATAATTACTGAGCAGTAACAGTTTTCGCATTTAGTTTATGTTCTGTGTGCTACTGTCTTTATGAACCCAGATTATATCATAATATTCTTTTTTTAACCTGTCCTGTATGCACTATTGTGAGTAAAGCCTTTAAAAAGTGTAGAGGAGCTTCAATATGAGAGTACATTATATGACACTGAACAGACTTCTTTTCTAATGGCTTGTTTATGCTCTGCAGCGGCGTGAAGTGGCTAAAGCAGTCTTCTGTTTAGTGCTGATCTTTGCTCTTTGCTGGTTCCCTCTTCATCTGAGTAGACTGTTGAAGAAAATGGTTTATGTTCCAAATGATGAAAGACGTTGCGAATTACTCAAGTGAGTGGGACCATTGCCAATGTTGACTCTTGACCGTGGACTGATTTATTTTGTACCTTACATGCTTGTGCATAAAGGTTTTTTTTTTCTTCTGATGTAAAAGTTATAGTTTGTAGTCTAAAGTGTTTACACAGCTGTGCTCATAAGTTTACATACCCCTTGGAGACATTGTAGCATTTGAGAAGATTTGATATAATATATAAATATGTTTTTTTAGGTTTGTATGGTCATCTTAGTAACACCCCCCCCCCCCCCCCCCCCCCCCAAAAAAAAAAAAAAAAAAACGATAAAGAAAAAACTAGATATTGTAGATTATGCAAAGGATATGTAAACTCAGGAGCAGAACTGGAAATGCAAACAAAACTAAACGAGTGTCCAAACTTTCAGCTTCCTGTTGATCATGGATTATTTTGGCATCAACTTGGCCACTGTGAACTCTTGCATCAACCCCATCATCCTCTACTTCGTGAGCAAGAAGTTCAAGAATTGCTTTAAGGTGAGTTTAAAACTGCTTGCTCCCTACATTTACCTGCCACTGCCAACAGATTCACGCAGAACGCTTGTTTCTGAATGCATTTCCTTCGCAAAGTCTGAAAATGGCCACAACAAAACAATCCATCAGCAAATTATGCTTGATTTGCAGAGACAGCTGTTTAGGGTACTGTGAGTCATTTCTCAGAGAAAGATAAGTCATGCCCAGCCCTCACTGAGCACAGTTTACCGACAATGATATCAAACCCTAAGTGGGCTGCTTCTGAATAATGATGATCCCAAAGATACAGTGCAGCTGAAGTGTTTGCGAGACAAAGCAAAACAACAACAACTCAGAGTTCATGGGCCTAAATAGAAGCAAACTGATGATTTGTGCAAGAGATGGCGTGGGTCCAAGAGAAATATTCAAAGTTGATTTACTATGGGCCAAACTTAGTGCTGCAGATAAGCAATACAGATTCATTTAAACTCATTCGCCTCTTATACAAAACAATGTGTAGCCTACAACTTAAAATCTAAACCAGACTTAATAGAAAAATGTCCCTGTAGCAACATTTCTGTAAAATAAAATTAAAGTAGATTGCTCTACATGCATGTTTTATGCTACTTTCAAATGGAAATGCCCAATGAGTGGCACTAGACAGCATATGTGCAAGTCAGTCTCTGAAACTGATGAATGTAAATCTATCAGCGTTTTATTCTGTTGGCTCTTCTAAGCATCACAGCAGGTTGAAAATTTAATGTCCAGTGAGTGGTGTTAAACGATTAAAGCTTTATCGTGTTTGAAAATAACATACCACCTACCCTAAACCTAACAGTGTTAACAAAAGCAAACATCTGTGTTAACCGTGCCATTTTAGCTTACTTCTTTAATTCTTTAAGCTGTTTTATCTGGTGTTGTGCCTTTTATTTTACTTCTGAATTGCAAATGCAATGTTTTACCAGGTGAGCTCACGAGTAAGCTTACCATGTTAAAAAAAGCCATACATATGGAGCTTTAATACATCTAAATGTATCGGTTTACAAATCATGCTCAATGGTAAAAGTGTTTTGGGTCATAAAATAATATTGTAAAAGAAACCACACACAGTAAGTAGTTATTCACTGATAATCTACAAATATAATCATAATGGAAATTGTGCTTTATTGTCTTTAGTGTTCATTTCAGCTAGAAAGTGCAGTTGAATTGTATGCAGTTGAATTGTATGCATTTTTTTGAGTTTTTCAAAAATCGAGGTATGTTTTCCAAATGAGCCTATGTTGGTACAATCAAATGATTTTTCTTTGTTCTTTATCATTTTTTCAGTCCTGCTTGTGCTGCTGGTGTTACACCAGAAACCAGGTGTCCAGCTCAGGCCCAGTGAACGGCACTAGCATTCAGTGCAAAAACCATGAGCCCGGCATCCTCAATACCGACAGAAGCCTTCGTAAATACAGTGACTGAGAGGTGAAGGACTCACTCCAGTCAGCCTACATGCTTAAAACACATTATAAAAGCAGACATCACCCAGCGTCAAACTTTGAGGTGGAAAACATTGTAACCATTCATATGAAACTAAAGTTCCTCGGAGCAGTATCAGGCAGTTTTTATAAATAGCTTCAGACCAGACAATGGACCTGGTATATTTAAAGTCTCACGTAGACCTACAGCAGCTGTTCCCTGACTTTCAGAGGGTTGTTTTGCTGTGTGAGAAGTGGTGGGAGTGAAGACCAACAGCAACAGGATGCAGCTGAACCTAACAGCTACAAATTAACCCTCATCAGGAGTTTGACATGTGTTCCTTATATAAATGGGACACTATGAACATGCTCCGGATCATCATTGTCCGACATGAAAGGAAGTTAGAGAAAGGAAGAGTGAAGTGGTGAGGGTCAATCTGTGTTTTCTGTGTTCCTTCCTATAAGCTTTGCCAAAGAAACTCTCAGCATGCCGCTATCCTTCAAATTCAGTGTCCGGTTGTTATTGTTAGCACACTGAATGCAGTTATGGAAGTTTAAGCAAGGAACTCCCAGGCTGCTTCATGCCTCAGTCTTTGTTAAGCTTTTAAGTGAAACATACTGTGCGCTGGACGTCACTTCTGTTCATGTGGGTTAGGAAATTTAATGGAGATATGCCTTTGTGTTTGAATACCAAATTAAGTTTATTGCGTATGTGCTTGTTTAAGGTGAAAATGTAAGTTTAGAATTAAATCACAAATCGTGGACATAATAGAGCAAATGTGAAATTAACAAGCTGGATTCAGTTCCATCAATAAAGAGGCAAATAAAACTTGCTGGGATTTAAGAGTAATTTCTAGGAAGGCATCCAGTTGCAACAAATGCTGTGTTAAAGAAGAAGAAAAAATGGGCATAAGGGAACCGGAAAACGGACCTTTCTGTAATCAAAACAAAAATACCAAAGAGATACAAATATGTCTTTGCTTTTTTTTGACACTGTGAATTTTCTCTGAACATAACTCATACGTGCTATTAACCTTGCGCCCATTAATATTATTAATATTCAATGGCCTCAGTATTTGTATATCATGTGTATTTTAAGTTGAAATAGTTCTTTTTTTGCAAAAAACCTACACTACTGCTCAAAAGTTTGGTGTCGGTAAGATTAAAAATTTTATATAACTTTATTATCGTTATTATTTATGAATACTTTTCTTCTGGAAATAAAGATGTATTAAACTGGTCTAAACAAACTGTCAAGATTACTGTCTCAAATAAATGTTGAACTTTTCAAAAAATGATTTTTAAATTGTAAAACTATTTCACAAACTTAATGTTCTTTACTGTATTTTTCAATCAGATAAATGCAGCTTTTCCCTAAACAAACTACAAAAAAAAATCTTACCATACCCACATTTTTGAATAGTAGTGTATATGAAATAAAAAAATCAATTTTCTTCTTGATGTAATTTGAAACTAATGTGAATGACATTATACACATTCTGACAGAGACCTGCATGGGTTTTGTTAATTTGGGGTGTTGATGAATATGTATATATAAACAAGGTAATTGTTGTAGTGGAATTTGATGTCACAGATTATCCTTAAGAGAGGAATGTTGCACATGTATTTTATTAATATAATCCATACATACGAATTATAACACATACATAAGAAATTAAACTTATTGTAGCACTATGACAATCAAACAGCTCTGTTTACTCTATTTGCTTTGCAGTACAATTAATAAACTTATGGATTATTTTACATATCATGAATGACTGGATAAAATAACACACTTCTTCTCATAGATTGTTATAGCATCATATTCAATTTGTAGATGAGCTGCTAGTTATTTGGACCAGATTATTGATTCTACCACTTAAGGCAATGTTATCTTAACTCGAAGTGTAATGAGGTTTCATTGTTAAAAGAAGAGAGGTGCCTTGTGACCGCTGTCTGTTTTTGGCCTGGGAAGAACCTCCAGTGTGGGAGTGATTTGTGATGTACTTTGACCCACCAGGGAACACGGCCCCTCTGGGTCATCTGTGTCGACCCAGAGGATGTGAACAGAATATTAGACTTAAACCATCATCTGTCCGCAATGTCAGTTTAGCAAGTGTTTATTTGGACAAAAGTACTCTATCAGTCTGATATTGGTTTGAACAAATACATTTTTTTTTTTTTTTTTTTTTTTTTTTTTTTTGCTTGTGTGGATTTTTCTAAGTAAATAAAGAATTCTGTATAATGGAGATGATGCATATTTATAAGCACAATAGGCAAATTGTTGGTCTGGTCTCAAACATGATTCTTCTGAAAATAACATTATTTGTTTACTGCAGAGTTATACGCATTTCTGTATTTATACTTCAGTAATTTCTCATTATTTAAATTAATTTCTATTATTAATGCAAATGATGGGTTTTTTTGTGTGATATAAAATCACTGCAAAACAATGTTCTAAGCTGAATATAAGCCTATATATAAACCTACATAAATGTGAAAATATATGACTTCGAGGTTTGAGATATTCTTTCTCGTGCTTATTAAGTTGCCTTCAGGGGAATAAGGAATTGTTTTAGGTCAGAGGAATTCGGTGGGAACCAAGGAAGCAAGAAGCAAGGAAGAAGCAAATGAAGCTCAAATAAAAGCTGGTGCAAAATACAATAACTCGATAGTTTGAAAAAAAATCAAACATCACTTTGCTGCTGTATTTAACTCACTTTGAAGGATATAACTGCATTATATAAAAACACAATAGAATAATATACTTTATCCTGCTGTCAATTAAGGTCTCTCAACAAAGCACATATGTTCTGAGGAAAAACATTATATTGAAGCTCTCCAAGGCCAGACTATCCCCATATCAGCACACATAAGCTCTGGCTGTATACTTTTCATAAGACTGTGCTCTGCCATGGATTATATTAATAACACATTTCTGATATCGCATACCACCACTGATACTGTACTTAAAAAGGCAAGAAATCAGCGCATTTGGATCAGATGAATTGGTCTTATCCTGTAAGCGTGCAGTGCAGTCACCTCTATTTATGAGCATGAGGTAACCTTTTTATCATGCAAGAGATTTCAAAACCTTCCAGAAATGTATGCAGGAAAGTGGTAAGAGTGCTATACAGAATGTATTATTGTGTGTTCATATATTAGCATATATGGTTATTCGATTTAATTAACTGCTAAAGAGTATTGGATAGACTAATTTGTGCACCGTTTCAGTCGTAAATCCTTGGTCAGATGTTTGACAAATGTTTAACAGACATATATTTTCAGTTTTTCTGTCCGGAGGGTATCCATCTGGAATGAAACCAATTAACGAAGATCAAGATCCACACATGTACAAAGACGTAAAGCCATGAACCGCACTCCAGTAACTCTCTTCACTTAGCCCAACATGTACTGACGTCTAAATTAAAACCAAAGCAGCACAGAAGCAGAACTCTCACACTGGGAATCACATGAAATGTTAACTATGGACGTCACTCAGAGTTTAAACTTTAAATGTGTATCCAGTTTTCTCAAACACACCGCCTGTTTGTCTTCCCTGCCCCGACATGGCAGAGTCCCGCATGCCATTTTGCGGTGATATCCCTCCAAGTCATCCAACAAGACGCTCACATGAGTGTGGTGAGAACAATTACTAATTTATAAAAGCCAAAAGGATCGATTCAATATTCATGAACAATCTGTCCCATCACAATGAGCCATTTCTGTAACTGGGGGGGCAGTATGATGACAGCGCAGCGACATAAAGGAAAAGTTCTGCCTCCGTCCACAAATAATGCATTGACTTTATTGATGTGCTGCTGCAGTTTGTTCCTTTCTTGAGAAAATAAATAAATAAATAAAGAGTGTTGCGTTTTACAGGTCAAGCTCCTGTCTCTGCTTTCGTCATGGAAAGTTCAAGCTATAGCTGAGTGTTCATGTAAAAAAAAAAAAAAAAACACATTAAACTTGTCTTCCACATTCATGGTTAATTGAAACTCTTATGCCTTCTGCGGGACAGTTTGATCTGAAGGGGTTTGAGCTATGTCAGGCCTCCCTAATAATAACATCCCTAAATTTCATCTATTCTTTATAGAACACACAAGTTTATTTACAATTTTGATTTTAACCATTTAATTATTATATTTTTTTAAAAAATTGTTTAGTCCTCATCTAGGGTTCTGTGCAGTTTTACTCTTCTTTACAGGATTCAAACACAGTGTACTTTTGAACTAGTTAGTTTACCACGGAAAATAAATAAATAAATACAAATTTCCTCACACGCCTCATGCAGGAATCTTAATTAGTAACAGTAATTTGACGACTGTCCAGTTGGTAAACTAGCGCATTCTTCCTAAAAAGAGAAAAAAAAAAAGAAAAAAAAAAAAAACAGGAAAAGAAAACTTAAAGGCTTACAGACTTTGCTGGATTTTGTAACACTTTATAATATAGTACAGGAGAATGACTCAATGTGCTCTGCACATTTTGTATGTTTCTCTTATGGCTTCAGACGTTTGTTCTATTCAAACGTAAGTGCCCTGTGAAGTGGACATCACAGGATATTCTGCCATGATTCCAGTTCGAAGCAAAAGAAGGTCTCTGTGTTCTGAAGTGTATTGAAGTGTGCGAGACGTGAATTTAAATTGTATTTATTTACAGAGGCAAATGATGTCACACTTGTCCATGTGTGAAGACGCTGAATGTTCTGAAGTGAGGTCAACTTCAACAGATCTCCCATGCTCAGGGAGTATAGGGAGCAATGGACACTGTGTAGGGACCCTGGCAATGAGAACACGGTTCATCCACGGAGATCACTTCTAACGAGCTGATTATCTGAATAAATTTTGTTAACAAAGAGAGGCATGCAAAATATGCAGAGCTGGGGGGCGTGAGGACTGGAATGGAGAACCTCTGGATTATTGTGATAGTCCTGCATGGAAAGTGTTGCCACACACTGCCATCTAGTGAAACACCTTCAGCCTGAGCAGTTTGTTCTGCACAGGACTTTAACTTCTTATAGGGCAGTCTTAAAATAAGTTTTGTTCAAAATATCAGTCTTTATGAATCTTAATTTATTTTGCACTAGTCTTCTTTCTATTAATAGTTGCTTTTCTCACCAAAGTAGCCTACAATTTTAAGGAAACACGTTTTGTACTTTTTGTCAAGAGATTCACCAAAACAGCAAATCAAATTCATAATAATTGTTCTGTCTGTTTCCTACATACAGTGCAAGTATCACGTGATTTATTTTTTATTTTTTAATGCCAGTATGTGTCTTCACTGGGAATCGAACCCACAACTTTTTGTGCTGCTAACGCAATGCTCTACAACTGAACCAACAGAAATACAACAACAACACTGTTTGTTAAATGACTATATCAGAGACTCTTATAGAATAAGAAAGCTGTAAAAACTTTGAAAGATTTTGAACTTTATAATATATTTACTTGATTTATGTAGGCCTATGTATCGTTATTTTTGAATACTTACCCCTGGCTACTTTTATTTGTTTAATTTTTCTTTTATATTTTTATTTTCCTCTTTTTGATATTGTTTCTTGATCAAATATTTATTGTTCTGTGAAAAAAAAAAAAAAAAAAAAAAAAAAAAAACCGTTATTGGATTAGGCTATAGATACTGTACGTTTATGGATATAGGCTATGGGATAAGAAAATATTAGTATGAGCCCCTTCATGCAAAGAAACACAGAGCTACACACCACAAAAAATATGGTTATAAACACTCACCATCTCCTTTATACGTTTTTTTTATTATTTTTTATTAAATTTTTCAACAATTACAATATGTCATATAAACTTTGAATTTAAATGTACATCAAGAACTCGTTTGAAGAAAAAATAAACAAACATGTGTTCGCATTTAAAACAATACAAACTCACATCATATCAAGTAAGAAAAATACAAAATAAAAATAAAAATAAAGTAAAAAATAATTACAGGGGCTGACAAAACAACATAAGTGCTTCAAGCGTATTTAAGAACATAGGACTGTAAACTCAAAGAGCAAGAGACTCTGACATTGTTGCATATAACTCGTTTATGGACTGGTTTTCTTCCGATAACACCTTTAGAGATGCTATATCATTTTTTATTTCGTTCTTAAAACAGTTTATGTTGGGCTTGCTGTTATTCCACTCATTTTTGTGTATATGATGTTCCCATTATGAAAATAATGTTCACCATTTTAGATACCTTTTTTGACATACCATCCATTTCATCACTTGAAATGTGTTAAACAAAGAGTTATTTATCCCAATATTTAACCATCGATAAACATCCTTCCAAAACCCCATTGTGACTGAACAAGAGAAAAAAAGGTGTTCAATTGTTACGTGTTCTGTCATACAAAAAACACACAGATTAACTTCCAAATTGAACCTTTTCCTTAGGGTTTCAGCAGCAGGATAAATATTATTTATTAATTTGAACTGAATTTCTTTTACCTTGGGTAAAATTGGCCATTTAAGATAGCTACAACTAGTCTTTGTTAATGTAACTTGATTATCTGTTATCTTTATTTTCGTTGGCTTTTTGATATCATAGAATAGTTGTTCTTTAAACACACTTCCAAGTATTTTGTTATTAGATATTCTTTCTCCAAATTTCAATTCACCAATTTTTAATTCAGGAAGTTTAACAGTCACATTTGAATTTGTGAGGATATTTTTAATCATGGATTTTAAGGGAAGTGGAATAGCTCTACTGATTTGGTTAAATTCTCTATACGATTATTTTAAATTAAACTTATCGACAAAGGAATTAAACTGCAACAGACTGCCATTTTTATCCATCAAGTTTGTAACATATAGAACATTTTTATCGTACCATTCTTGTTTAAATAGTGTCTTTCTGTTAATTAATATGGTTTCATTATTCCACAAGGTGGAACTATGCGGTGCAAAGTTGTGAGTGAACATCATTTTCCAGTAGAGCAGTATTTGTTTATGGACGTCAGACAGTTTGATTGGAAGTTTAGTTATTTCGAAGTCACACCTTAACAAAAATTCTAATCCACCAACATTTTGGAAAATATATTTTGGTATGTGGAACCATATGGAATTTGACTGTGTCAAATAAGCTTTAACCCAGTTTAACTTTAATTCACCTATCATGGATTCAAAGTCAGCAGCTTTCAGCCCACCATGTTTATAGTCTGTAACCATCACAGACTTTTTGAAATTAAAAATGATTGAATTTACCTTTTTAATCATTTGTGGGGGGACATAAAGAGATTGACAAGGATATACTAATTTTGATAAACCTTCTGCTTTTGTTAGTAAGATTCTACCAAGAATAGAGAGATCTCTCATGAGCCAATGATTAAGAGATTTTTTCATACTATTTTCCCTTCAATGTTTAATTGTTCTCTCTTATTTCTATCTTTAGACATTATTAATCCTAGGTATTTTAGTTCAATTTTGACAGGTATGGAATTTATATTTGTCTCAGCATATGGATGAAGACATAGTATATCTCCTTTATAAATGTTGTTGGCGAATATGGTTTCTACAGGCCATAGCAGTGGTCCGATCCGAGTGATGGCGCTAAACGTTACAAATGTTTTACAAAACAGGCGAAGAACCGCGAAGAACTCATGGTGACGACGAGATCAACAGGAAGTTCTAACCAGCTTTGTTTTTAACTTCTCGCTCTGTCACTGTTTGTTTTTTAAGTTATTGAAGTTTTATGTGCGTTTTGTAGCATGACTTCTGCTAAAAGATGATAAAATATGAACGTGCGCTGACTTTATTGTAGACGCTATCGGCTCTTTTACGCAGAGATGTTTGTGAGAGCGGAAAGCATTGGGAGGAATCAGCTGGCTGTTCGACGCGCTCAACAACACTCATGATTCTTCTAGATCTCAGTCGTGTTTATGCGAATCATATGCATCTAAACCAAACTAGAGCACTACAACCGACAAGAACTTAACTCGGCTATTGTCCGTCCCTGCCTCTGGGTCAGACTCCGTCGGAGTGTAATGTGAGAGCTCCGTGACAGCGGGAGAGATGCCGTGCACATGCGGGAATTGGAGGAGGTGGATCCGGCCTCTGGTGGTGCTGCTCTACATTCTCGTGCTCCTGGTTGTCCTTCCACTCTGTATATGGGAGCTTCAAAAATCAGAGGTCAGATCTATATGTATATATAATTACATGTATTAAATATTTAGCCGCTGACATATTTATTTAGCCGCTGTAAAATGTGTTCATACATGTTGTTAACCTGCTTGTTGTCCTAAGACTTCTCCTGTAGTTTTGAGTCTAATTTGACCCGCAATAAAAACCATTAAAGTATAGTACAGGACGTCTAATGTTTTCCCAACGTGAATTATGCTAGAAAATACATGATTTAAATGTATATATTGAATGAAGTGTTGAATATTAATAGGTAAAGAAATGAAACTTTCTGACACAACTTACTGGTTAATTTCAAACAAGTTTGCGATTTTATTATATATCTATCATAATGTTATGTATAATATTTAGTTTTATAACATCTGTGTTGTTCTGCTATCAGTCTGATGTGTCTAATGTGATCTATTTAAGTGAACTTGAAGCTGCATAATAAACCGAAAGGTCCACTCAGTGTTGTTATTGTCCACTAAAACTAGAACTATTACTATCATTTAAAACTTTAATCTAAAATGCAAAATATAATTAATGTTAGATTAAAAACTTGGCAACTAACTGAAATAAAATACAAATTTGAAGTGCTAACATAATAAAAATACGGTTAATGAATTAAAGGTAAAAACAAAACAAAAACAACAACAGCTAATTCAAATGACAAAAGTTAATTCTAAATATGAATAAATATTATAAGAGTATATAAATAATACTAAAATGAGAGTCAGATTTGACTCGCAAATGGAAAACATATTTATATTGTCTTACTGTCATTGTTGTTAGTTTAGTGTAGATAATTTGAACAGAATCTGTTCACACTGACAGCATTCTCCTTCTAATCGTATAGGTTAGCACACACAATAAAGCATGGTTCATCGCTGGGATATTTGTGTTCATGACTATACCCATCTCACTGTGGGGGATTTTGCAGCATCTAGTCAACTACACCCAACCTGAGCTACAAAAACCTATCATCAGGTATTCTTGTATGGATAATAAGAAGTGCAGTATTAATTGACATTATATTCAGTATAATTGTTCTGTCTGTTTCCTACATATTCATTCTGTTTTTCTCCTCCTCAGAATATTATGGATGGTTCCTATATACAGCCTGGATAGTGTGAGTCTCATGTGATCACAGTGATAGCTAACATGCTGGTATATGATGCAGATCGCTCTTTGATGTTTGATCTCCAATTAGGATTGCCTTGACTTGAACACTGGCCTTTTTCTGTTTGAAAATCAAGTTAATGCGAGGCCTGATGTTGCAGATGCTCATGACTTGACTTGAATTACATTACGATTTGGACCAGACCATACTCATGTGCATCTCATCTCTCTTTTTTTTTTATGTTGATGCAATTTGTCATTTCTGTGTTCTATATCTTCATTCTTTGGTCCTTTCTTCTGTTTTCACAGTGGATTGCATTGAAGTATCCCAGCATTGCCATCTATGTAGACACGTGTAGAGAGTGCTATGAGGCTTATGTCATCTACAACTTCATGATCTTCCTTCTCAACTATCTGGGAAACCAGTATCCCAGTCTGGTGCTGATGCTGGAGGTGCAGGAGCAACAAAAGCATCTGCCCCCTCTGTGCTGTTGCCCACCGTGGCCCATGGGAGAGTGAGTGTTTGCACAGACTTGGATAGAATATGAACGTGGGATAACTTAAGGCAGGATGTGGTGTTTAATGTGTATAATGTGTAAAGAGAAAGACAAGGCATTATGGCTGAGGCTCTTATGCGGAGGGCCTCCATGACCTGTTTGCCATCTTCTCCTTTGGAGCCCTTCTTATAGTGAAGGATGGAAAACGAAAGACTTTGTTTAGAGACAGCAGGAAGAGATTTCTTCTAAATTGCTTGCAGAGTGAACACTTTCTTGAGGTCGTTGGCTGCTTTTAGCCATTCCTGCTGACAGCAGCAACTTTTAAATGTACGTTAGGCAGTGGTGGTAATGTGTGAAAAGTCTGTTGATTTAAACCAGCAGCGTTTTAACTAAAGAAAAAAAAAGCCTGCTTTAGAGAAGAGTAGAGCTCTGTTATGTGCCTGGCAAGTTAACTTTAATTCATTCAAAGCAGCGCCAGGAAAACATTTATTTATACTGCAACATTTTTTACTCATGGCCTATTTTTCTCTATTTTCATATTGAGAACAGCACATTTTTCGTAACTGATTTTTTTTCTTAACAGAGTGCTTTTGCTGAGATGTAAACTGGGAGTTCTGCAGTACACCGTTGTGAGACCTGTCACTACAGTCATTGCTTTGTAAGTGTCATTCATTTGTTTTTTGTAGAGTTTATTAATATAGGTTTAATATCAGTTCTATTTATTATAATACCATATAAACAGTCCCTCCAGAAAAACGCGATTATGCGATCGCCTGATTTAATGCATAATCAGCCAAAGGCCGCATATTTATGCAGGGTCGCATTTTTTCAAATGTGCCGCTCTTTTGTCGCATAAATTGCCGATTTCAGAAAGAGAAATATGCGGGGCTATCATGATTTCATAATCCCTGTATTTTCGTTCCAAAAAAATCACATAAATATTATCAGAAAGTTGAAAAATGTTGCGTTTACTTCACACAAGTAAAGCGCCATTTTCCCCCTATTGCCATGGGAACCTTATGTAGTGATGTAATTACGTGACGTGAACATCATCTGCAAACCCCGCGGTGAAACCAGGGTGAAACTTGAAGCGCGCAAATCATTCTTATTTGCTAACAAAAATAAGCGCAAAAGAACGTGCAAAGCAGTTTCCCAACTTGTTACATGACAGTGGAGCCAAATTATATTGCGAGAACTTGCGAAAACTGCGGTTTGATGAAATAGAGAAAAAAAGGTGATAACACTGTTGTAGTTTCATTCAGAAGTTGATGCAACTTTACAGTTGTAAGATTGCACTTTTTTGTTACAGAACAGTACCAAAAACTTACAGTTGTAATTATATTAGTAGTATGTAAAATAATTTACGTTGCAGTAAGAGATTGCAACTGAAATATTCTGTGATTTAGTATTCTCGCTTATCATAGGAAGTAATAAGAAATTACTCTTTACATTAAGGTAGTAGCCTAGTGAGAAAAAGGTGTTGGGGGAATCACCTTTTTTTTCTCTTTTTCATCAAACCGCAGTTTTTGCAAGTTCACACAATTTCATTGCATAAAATTGCAAAAATATCCCGCATATTCCATCGCATTTTTTAAGAAAACGTGCGGCAAAATCAAGGATTTTTGCCCGCAACAATCACAAAAAAAATCTGCGTTTTTCTGGAGGGACTGTATAAAGAAACTTTGCAGTCAGTACGACTTTTGAACTGTTTTTGAAAGAACTCTGTCATGCTCACTATGCTGCATTTATTTGATTAAAACAGTAATACTGTGAAATAATATTACAATTTGAAATAGCAGTTTTTTTATTTGACTATATTGTAAAATGTAATTTATTCCTGTATGGAAAAGCTGTATTACTCCAATTTTCAGTGTCACATGATCCTTCAGAAATCATTGTAATATTGCTGATGTGCTGCTCAAGAAAAATTCATTATTATTATTATTAAATTGTAAAACAAAACTGCTTGTTTAATATTTTTGTTTTCAGGATTCTTTTGCAGTGGTGGACAGTAACGGAGTAGCTTTACTTCGTTACTGTACTTAAGTAAATTTTTCAAGTATCTGTACTTTACTGGAGTAGTTTTATTTTGAGTAACTTTTACTTTTACTTCACTACATTTCAAAGCATAAGATCGTACTTTTTACTTCACTACATTTCATAAAACATATCGTTACTCCCTATAATATATCACGTGCTCCGACATGCAGAAGCGGTGTCTGATTCATCATGAAACATCCCAGGTATTTTTAACAGTAGGATTATTAAAAAATATATGTTCTAATATAAAATTAAATTAAGTAGCCTATATAAAATTGCAAACATCTATCTTTCAGTACTTTTTTACTTAAGTAGATAAAAAAATGAGTACTTCTGTACTTTCACTTGAGTAAAATTGAAAAAGGAGTACTTTTACTTTTACTGGAGTAATATTTTACTATACGTATCTGTACTTTTACTCAAGTACTTGATTTGTGTACTTCGTCCACCACTGTTCTTTTGTTACTTTCTTTAAAGTCTTCCTGACTGACCTCAGACATTTGAGAGTAATTTCTGTTGGTGAAAGAGCATCAACAAACCTCTTTGGTCAGCACTAATGGTTCCAAGTGTTTCTGTGCTTATTAAACACAACATTTGCATCATTTCTGTCCTGCCAAATTAGGATTTGTCAGCTTTGTGGGGTCTATGATGAAGGAAACTTCAGTTCAAAAAATGCCTGGACGTATCTGGTTATCGTCAACAATCTCTCTCAGCTTGTAAGTACCTGATTTGTCCTGAAGACTGTCACATGATCTTGTGTCATGAGAGCTAAGTGAGTCTGCAGTTCCAACCAGGAACCAGACAGTAATAAAAGGAAGATAAGATGTAACTAAAGTCCTATTTACAGAGCCATCTTTATGGGTTTTTACAAACTCCAACTCTACTTTTGTGAAGTAAAACAAATGAGACTTCACAGCTCCTTATTTGTGTTTATGCTGCTCATTAAAGTGAACAGCATAGGGAGCATGATCAATCAATAATTGGTCACTGTTGTTGCTTCAGATTAAACGGTAACCTGAAAATCGAATTTTTCTCTTTTCAGTTTGCCATGTACTGTCTTGTGCTGTTCTACAAGGCTTTGAGAGAAGAGCTGAGTCCTATCAAACCTGTGGGCAAATTCCTCTGTGTCAAGCTGGTGGTTTTTGTGTCATTCTGGTAAACAGTTCTCTACACGCACAGAACACTGTAATAATTCTGAGCTACTTCCAACAAAGTTTAATTCCAGTGGAGCAGGGCAGTTTTCTACAAAACACTATGTAGCATCGGGTTTGCACAGTTTGAGTAAATAACCATTAGGTTTTAAAAAAAATTAACTTTAAGTTTTAAAATTGATGTTAAAAGTATAATATACAAATACAGTTACATTACAGTAATGTTATCTAAATATCTCAAATTAAATTATTTCTAAAGTAGACATAATAGACATTATATCGTAATAGTACTATATACAGTACAGACCAAAAGTTTCCAAAAGACCAAAAAATTTCTATTTTTTTATGTTTTTGAAAGAAGTTTCTTCTGCTCATCAAGCCTGCATTTATTTGATCAAAAATACAGAAAAAACTGTAATATTGTGAAATATTATTACAAATTAAAATTATAGTTTTCTATTTGAATATACTTAAAAAAAAAAAAAAAAAATTATTCCTGTGATGCAAAGCTGAATTTTCAGCATCATTACTCCAGCCTTCAGTGTAACATGTAACATCCAGTCTATCACATGATCATTTAGAAATCATTCTAATATTCTGATTTCTTATGAGTGTTGGAAACAGTGCTGCTGTATTTGATGAATAAAAGGTTAAAAAGAACTGCATTTATAAAAAAAAAAAAAAAAAAAAAAAATATATATATATATATATATATATATATATATATATATATATATATATATATATATTCTAGTAATATATTTTCTTTACGATCACTTTTTATCAATTTAACACATCCTTGCTGAATAAAAGTATTGATTTTATTTTAAAAAAGAACTAAAAAAAATTAACGACCCCAAATTACTGACCAGTAGTGTATATTGTTATTACAAAATATTTTTATTATTTTAAAAACATAGCTTTTTTTTATTTTTTTTATTCATCAGTGTCCTAAAAAAGTTCTGAAAAAATATTAAGCAGCAGAACTGTTTCCAACTTTGATAATGAATCATCATATTAGAATGATCTTTAAAGGATCATGTGATAATGATCCTAAAAATTCAGCTTTGCATCACAGAAATAAATTATAATTTAAAGTATAATAAATGTAAAAACAATTATTTTAAATTGTAATAATATATCACAATATTACATTTTTTCTGTATTTTTGATCAAATAAATGCAGGCTTGATGAGCAGAAGAAACTTCTTTCAAAACATAAAAAATAGTCATGTTTCCAAACTTTTGGTCTGTACTGTAATTATTTTTAAGATCTTGAATTTTATATTCAAGTAAAAAAAATAATGTAGCATTAAAATTAATAGTTATCATAATAATTCCCCAATACCAGTGATTTTTATTATAATTATGCTAATCTAATATTTAATTTAAACGGGGTGTTTTATCTGCCTTAGGCAAGCTGTGGTCATTGCGCTTTTAGTGAAAGTTGGTGTGATCTCAGACTCGCACATCTGGGACTGGAAGAGTGTGGAGGCTGTAGCCACTGGACTACAGGTATGTACTGTACTTGGATCTCAACATTAAACACAGTTTTGTAAATGAGGCTTACAACTAGAAATGGGCTAGTGAGACACCAATTTGAATACTGTTCTTATAGTTATATGTATCTTTGACTGGCTTCCCATGAAGACAACATACCATTGTTATTGCAGCATCATTAATGGACTTCTGGTTACAAAAGTGCAAGTAACCTTAAAGGAACACTCCACTTTTTTTTAAAAAAAGAGGCTCATTTTCCAACTCCCCTGGAGTTAAACAGTTGAGTTTTTGTTGTTTTTGAATCCATTCAGCCAATCTCCGGGTCTGGCTGTAGCACTTTTGGCTTAGCTTAGCATAGATCATTGAATTTGATTAAACCATTAGTACGAGTGCACCGATAAAGATCGGCCGTTAATTAATGCGCATCTCGTCAGTAAAGCCGGTTCTCTAATCAGCGGTAAATTCCATCAGGTGCGTGATTTCACATAGAGCAGCTGTTACTACACAGTAAAAATAAACACTGATAATGAACATGTATTTGCACAGTCAGTTAACAACGGCTCTGTGTAGTAACAGCTGCTCTATGTGAAATCACGCACCTGATGGAATTTACCGCTGTGAGAAAATGATAGAAAAAAAAGGGAGTGGAGTGTTCCTTTAAAGGCGCAATATGTAATTTTTCTGCTTTAAAAATAGCAGAAATCACTATATCTATGTTATATATATTTTTTAGTTGTGTACTTACATCATCCCGACAGTTTTCACGAACTTTCTAATCCAGAGAAAATTATAGTTTAATTAGAAGACACGGCACGTTTCTTTATTTGCGTCTTGTCGCCCGTTTATGGCGTCATATAAACTTTGACCCCTCTAGTTTATCTAACTTCCTGCGGAACCGCCAAATACAAAGGTGAACAGAAACAAAGACGAGACGAAGAAGAAAAAGTAGTAGCCTTGATTGAGACTATTATATTTTATATTTATATTCGTATTTGAACCTCAATCAATAACTTAGTTATGGATCATGATTATGCTTTGCCTGCACGTTCTGTGAAGCGCAAATGCACGGGTGAAAGAAATGACCCGAGATGGTTTTGGGACAAGAGAAGCTACAAGACACAGGTAAATACTGGAGTAGCATTTCCAAGATAGAGAGAGCTTCGTGACCAGCTGAAACTACAGAGAGATGCCGAACTCACTTGCATTCTGATAAACAGGTATGCATCCATTCAGCTAACTTTATCTATCCGTATATTTTGTGAAACGATGATGTCTTGTGTAAAACGCAGACGGACTAGCTCTCATGTAAATCTACATTTGTTATATATCTAGGTGAATAAAGTAGCTTCAAATGCAGTTCTCTAACTTGTTCGATATCATAGTATAACGTAATTATAATTATTAACGAAAGGCGGCCGAGTTTTTTAACATATATTACTACTAGCTAGATGGAATATTGATTTGATAGGGGTCTCATAATTCATATAGATGGTTTCATCGGGCGCACGGTCGTGTATATCGGTCTGGCTGCGGTGCCTTCTACAAACGCAGTTAAAGTCAAGGTGATGAGTAGACTGAAGTTGGGCTCAGGTGGTTGTGCTGTGGGATGTGTTTCCCATACATTTATTTATTTTTGGAGACTCACAACAATTTTAAACTGATTTTTTTTTTTCAAAAAGGCTTCATTGAGTAACGTTAAGTACTGCACGTTTAATAATAATAATTCCATACATTTATATGTTTAAATATCAAAGCGAGGCACAGGTGTTTTTATATCGCTGTATTTCTGAAGGAAGACTTGCATGTTATATGCCTGATAGCAGCGTATGAGCGTACAAGCTCTGCTTCGTTTACAGCTGTTACTGGGGAAACCTCTATTTCTCGCGCTTTATGTCTATGCTTTAAAACATCTACTGTTGGCAAATAATGAATTGCATTTTCATTAAGTCTGCCTGATCCACGCAGCAAACGTGTTTGTTATTGTTATCAAAAAATATCTACTCTAGAGGGACTTGACTGTTGTTATTGATTCTATTTGGAAGTCTACCGGAAGTTAAGTTAGGTCCACAAAAGCGCTCCTGCGCAGTAACGTTTGTTTATGTTGTTGCCGTTGAAACCGTCTATATCTCTCCTTTCGAAAAGACGTGATTGTCAAAATACTAAGTTAGAATGAGTGAGGAATGATAGGGAGCGACAGAGCGCGTGTTCCAATGAGCAACAACTCCCATGAGCCTTACGCTCTTTCCCGACGTCATCAAAGTACGTCTTATGTTATTATTTTGATTGAGTGACCCCTGGTGGCCAAAAATTCCATACTGCGCGTTTAAGATTAAAGGTCTGTTTTTCTGTCTTCTCACAGGACTTCACCATCTGTGTGGAAATGTTTTTAGCAGCCATTGCCCATCACTTCAGCTTCACTTACAAGCCCTACGTACAGGAAGCAGAGGAAGGTTCTTGCTTTGATTCCTTCCTGGCCATGTGGGATATCTCTGATGTACGGGCTGATATCTCGGAACAAGTGCGCAATGTCGGTAAGTCACATCACAGTCTTTTCTTATTTGCAGTGAATGTTTTGAGGGTCTGGGATCTTTTTTTGGATTCTCAATTTAAACTTTTTACCCCTCGGAGGTCAGTTCTTTAACAAGAATCACTTTGAGGAATCTGTACCAATCAATACCGAGCCCTATTTCTATATATATATTTTTTTTTTTGTAAATTCAGGGAGAACTGTCATGGGTCGGCCAAGGAAAACATATTTTGGTGACGAGGCATTCCAGGACGAGAACACAGGACTGCTGTCAGCTGGTTCTCAGGATCCAGCCATTGAATCGTCCTCCACTCCTCCATCCCCTAAGGGCCATTACCAGGGCATGGGCCACACCTTAACGCCCCACTCCATCTCGGCTCCCGCCAACCTTGGCTGTGCACCATGGGAAGGAGATGTTGATGACATCATGCCTTCTGTGCTATCTGGTGATCATACAGACCAGCAAGGCTCAGACTATGCAGCCATCACTTGACATCACAAATAGCTAAAGCACAATGATCTAATGTGCATTATCTACCGTTTTGAAAACATGCAGCCACCATTAATTATTGATACCTGTGTTCAGAGAGGCTCAGTGAAGCTTTGGTAGCAAGAACATATATGAAGGACTTGGGTAGTGTGTTAGTCCTCCATTTTTTAACTATGTTTGGCATTATTTGCTGAAAACATGACCAAATTATAAACTGACATTAGAGTGAAGCACAGTTAATTGCCCAATATCAGTTTTAATTTTTTTTTCTCATCATTAGATCATGGTTATTTTTAAGACAGCTTTATGAATGTTTTTTTTTTTCTCAGAAACACTATATAATGAAAATTCTACTTCAGAATTTCATTGACATTCTCCCAGGATTTTATCAAGTAATTTTACGAGTTTGTTTGTTTATGACATCAGTGTTGCTTTCACATTTTTATCTGTGAATGTAAATGCAATTTAAGTGTTTTTATTTTTTTTTTCTTCCATGGAACAGCACCTTGTTCATGGACAGTAATATGAAATTGCCAGGATGACACGGAGATTTGTAGATTTGATTTTTATGAGTTGGTTATTTTAATGATTAGACAAAGAAAATTATTTTAAAATTTAGAATACTGACTTTTAAGTTCACCTCGGGGAATGATGCAATGTCTGTTATAAGCCAAAGTTGTCTTATTGCTATTAAGATATATATAATGTTAATTGTTTCAACAATCAGTTAGATTTAACAGCAGCTGCACATGAAATCTAAATGTCAGATATAGTATAACAGTAAGGGCAGATCCTTTTATCATAACTGATGTGGACCTGTGGGAAATATTCCTATCTATCTGTTTTTATGAACTGTCATGTGTCTCTCTGATCCATTCAGAGAGATGCATCTTCTTCAATTGTTTGTACTGCTGTGGCATTGCCTTATCTAACAGTGTTTGTCACGAATAATTAAACTTCACATCATGGATATCGAGTATTTTTGAGTATTTCTGATTAAATTGCGTTCTATCCAAATTCAAGGTATAGTTCACCCAGAAATCATCATTTACTGACTTTCATGCCTGGAATTATTTTAATGTAAAATTTGTGCTTAATCTTAAAAATCTTAACTTTGTTCACCATACAGCAATTAAATAATTGCCTGGTAGCAATAATTCACTGATTTTGGAGTGTGTTATACCAATACAGGACCCCCCCTCCCACCATCATGAGTCACTGGTCACAGGCTCCGCCTCCCTCGTAACATCATCAGCCCCCAGCCATTCTTAATCTCAATTTAAAAAAAAAGTTAAAACCAGAATTGTAGAGATCACAGATCCAGTGTAATTTGCAGTGCTGTTCATGAGGTCCAGTGCAAAGAGTTCTACTGGTTCACTATAATGTGTACACTCAAGTGTAGACAGGTCCAAAAACATATAGGTACCTAAGGGACCTCCCATGAGCATTAAGGGACCCCCATAACAACGCACCCCAACCCCCCCCCCCCCCTTCAAAAAAAAATATTTTGGGGTCCCATTGTTTTTTCAATAAAACTTAAAATAAAGTGTTGATTGCTTTATTAAATTTTAGACCTGCTAAGTTACATCATATTTTATTTTTACACATTTTTACAGCATTGCTCATTATAATCAATCACACACGATTATGTTGAGCTTAGGAGGTAAACAATCAAAGCAGAGGTGTTCAAGCTAGTCATTGTTGAAACCCCAGAGTTTTGTTCAGGCTGAAACTCGCGAATTCCCTTATCATATGCAACAAAATGCAGATGTACGTACAATGTAAGTTAGACATACAGTTATCATATTGTGTATGGACAGAGTTATGAGTACTTAAACACTAGACTGACTGCTCATGTGTTCTTTCACTGCATGATTCAGTATAACCTAATACTATACATTTAGAATGCTCCCAAAATGCAAGATAAATTGGGGAGAAAATGTATTATATAATTTCAAATAATTGATCACTAATGAATAGCAGCATGTTCTCAACATGATTAGCAAGTGACTAGCATGTCGTTACCATGATTAGCAAGTGACTAGCATGTCGTTACCATGTTTAACAAATGACTAGCATGTTGTTAGCATTATTAGTAAGTTACTAGCATGTTGTTAGCATGTTTCTAGCATGATTAGCATGTCCCTAACATGAGTAGCAAGTGACTGGCATGTTTTTAGCATGTTTCTAGCAATGATTAGCATCCGACTACTGTCACTAGCATGTTTCGCAGCATGTAACTAGCATGTCACTAAGCTGATTAGCAAATGGCTATCATGTTGTTAGCATGTTTCTAGCATGATTAGCATGTCACTAGCATGTTGCTACAATGATTAACAAGTGACTAGCATGTTCCTAACATGATTAGCAAATTACTAGCATGTTGCTAGCATGGTTAACTAGTTACTAACATGTTGTTACCATGTTTCTTTCATGATTAGCATGTCACAAATGTTTCTAGCATGATTAGCATGTCACTAGCGTGTTTCTAGCATGATTAGCATGTTGCTAGCATGTTTCTAGCATGATTAGCATGTCACTAGCATGTTCCTAGCATTATTAGCAAGTGACTAGCATGTTGTTAGCATGATTAGAAAGTTACTAGCATGTTGTTTGCATGTTTCTAGCATGATTAGCATGCGACTAGCATGTCACTAGCTAATCATGCTAGGAACAACATGTTGTTACCATGATTAGCATGTTACTAGCATGTCATTAGCATGTTTCTAGCATGATTAGCATGCGAAAAATCTGGCGACTTTTTGGACAATCATTATTTAGTCTCTGAGACTCTCTGGTGCTGCCGCACAAGTGCGAGGTCTCTTTCCCAGCGTGAGCCTCTCTCTCTGAATCTGCTGTGTACAGCGAGCCCCGAGAGGAGCAGCACTTTCAGTAAAAAAAAAAAAGAAAGATATTCTGTTGCTTCTAACTCTATTTTTAGTATAGCCCACATCAGTCACAGCACAACCACTGACTTTATCGTATGTGTATTTGATTTCATTAGTGCAGATAATGTTTGAGAGCTGTTTATGTAGCCTTAATGGACCATGTTTCAGTCATTATAATATTCATTCTGTTGTCTGACAACAGAAAATTTAAATTTTGTAATAAAAACTGTTTTATTGAGAATTAAATTAAATGGCTGAATTATAGTGCAGTATGTGAGCAAAGGGAGGCAATACAATATGACGCACTTGTCATAAATATGCTAATTAGCGCATGCCGTCATCTAGACCATGTCCTCATGATTTATCTTTATGAATTAAAATGTTTCAAAACATCCCCCCCTCTGTTTTTTTCTTTCACAAATCACACCCTGGTGACGAGTCCTAGGATAGTAGTATGGTCAGCAAATTTGATGATGATGTTGGAGCTATGCTTAGCAGAGCAGTCATATGTGAACAGGGAGTACAAGAGAGGACTGAGTACACATCCCTGTGGGGCACCAGTGCTGAGTGTAAGTGAGGAGGATCTGTGATTGTCAATTCTAACCACCTGGGGTCTGCCAGTCAATGAAAGTCTATGGGATTTTATGATTTTTTTTTTTATTAATCTTTATGAAAACCATAAGCCCACTCAGTTTTTAAAGATACAGCAACTAACTTCAGATCAGTCTGAAGAGCTGGGCTGCGTTTGGAGTCTGTAGAGTTAAAGCTCTAGAAAGAGTAAGAGTTGAAAATTTTAGTCTCAGAAGAATAATAATAATACATTTAAATAATAGATCAGTAAGTTGGCTTTCTCAAGCCAACTAATGATCTTGGGAGGTCCAGTTACATTGTCCATCTCTTATGATAGCGTAAATTCTTCAAAATACTCAAAATGTGAATTGTTATTGCAATTTAAATAGTCTGTTCTCTATTATAATGTATTGTAAAATCTAATTTATTCCTGTTTTTGACACAACTGAATTCCATTACTCCAGTCATTTTTCAGTTTTGCATGATGCTTTAGAAAGCACGCGGGTGGCTCAGTCTTTCAGTGTTGTAGAGTTCTGTGCTGTCTTCAGTATCAGCCAAACATCTAACTGGACCACAGATCTGTCCTACTGCAGACAGATCCAAGCCTCCCACTGAAGACGCACACAGTCTGCAGAACGTTGAATAGTAATTTATTCAATCACTAAATGTTCACTTTATTCCTTTCTAAGATCATACTCAAGAAGAGTCAGCTTCTTTAGTAACTGTGTTAAGAGAAGTGCAATCTAAACTTTATCAATGTGTCACACACATAAGCAGCTTAGTCTTTCGGTTTTCAAGTGTTCTGTTGACATCATCATCAATAATCATTTTTTCTAATAAATCCAAACTGTTAATGTTAATTTACAGCTGCTATATACAACAGTATACGTCCAGCCACTAGGAAACTTAACATGCTAAAAGTGCTACTAAAAACATATTCTCAATAAATGACTGTAGAACTGATTCACCAACAACTGTGTGTGTCTCAGATAGCCACAAGGTGTCCCTGTTACCACAGAACTCTCTGACACTGGTATGGGAAAAAGCATTAAAAATTTGAAGTAAGGATTTAGAAGAAAGGATCTGGTTCTAGTCCAGCATAGTATGTAATCTTATGCCAAGTATGCTATTAACATGACAAGACAACTTTCATTTTCAGAGACAAAAATCTCTTAATCACCGACCACTGCCGGATAAACTTCAGATTAGACAGGATAAAGTCATTTGCATAAAAGGATTACTCTATAATCAGAGTTGAATTTGTGGCATCATGTGACCTCACTGTAGATTTACTGATCAGAACAGCACCTCATACATATACTGAAATCATTCAGAAAGTGACTTCAGGTGAAGGTAAAAGTAGCTGTTTGCTTCCAAGCATGTATCAGCGTCTCAATCTATTATTGTTGTACAGTATCACAATTTTTGCTGTATTTTTTTATCAAACAATTGTGACCTTGCTGAGACTAAAAAAAAAAAAAGAAATAAAATAAAATCTTACTGGTGTCCAAAACTTTTGAATGGTAGTGTAAATTATATCATAAGATTTATGCTTGGGGAAAAAAAGCACACGTTTTGTCCAGTTTAAAACCGTCAGCATGAATCTGGTTACCATATAAAGTAATATTTACCTGTTTGGAATATCTTTTGGAATTTCCATGTCCAGAGACTTCAGGTGAAGGATCTTGATGCTATCTGCCATCCCATCGGCTGAGAACACCTCGCATGCCAGCTCATACATTGTCTTTGACAGCTCACAAGCCCTCAGCAATGCCTGCGTCAAACCACACTCACTATATATCAACTCAAACAGATGTTTGTTAAATAACAATGTTATGTAATAAGCCTGTGAAAAATCTCACCCGAGGATGCCCGTGCCAGTTCATATATACAGAATGGAGCTGTATCTTCCCTCAAAATATTTTTTATAGCCAACTAGTGTTTGTGGTTCCGACCCATGATCATTAAGAAATGCCAGCGTTCCATCAACCAGTTGGCAACACAGTAAAGGCTCTCCTTCGCCTCTGGGAAGTCTGGTCGAAGTTAAAGGGCTTTGTAAAAATGGCCTGCAGCGTCATCTCGAAATAAGAGAAACCAACTTAAATGACTCCAGATCTTTTGGGTTAACATTCAGATGTTTGGGTTCAGTACAGTATGTATATTTCAAATAAACTTTAATTTATATTTTAAACTTTCTTTCTATTCATCAAAAAAAAAAAAAAAAAAAAAAATCCTCATTTGACACTTAAGGCTGGAGTAATGACTAGTGAAAATTCAGCTTTGCAATCAATGGAATAAATTGAATGTGTGTGATATATATATATATATATATATATATATATATATATATATATATATATATATATATATATATATATATATAAACAGCTATTTTAATTTGTAATAATATTTCAAAATATTACTGTTTTTACTGTATTTTCATCAAATAAATGCAGCCTTGGTCAGCAGAAGAGAATTATTTTAAAAGTATGAAAATATATTAGCAACCCTACACTTTAAACTATAGTGCATACATTATATTTTATTATCTCTGTAAGATGAACACAACTTTGTTATTTTACACAGATTAAACCAGCAAATAACAGATCAAAGAAGGAAAAAAAGAAAGAGTTGAAACCTGAACAGATGCTCTCACATGCTGTTCACTATAACCTCATCCACTGGAAACAACTCCAAAGCTTGTTCATTGCAATCAAAGAGTTCCTGGATATGTCCAAGAGAGTACAGCTCATCAGCCCATCTAAACAGAGTGAACCTAAAGTATCCTATCAGTTCAAAACACACACATTTACAATAAGGTTCTTAAACTAAATCAACTTCACCACACTGGTGCAGTAAACAGACTGATGAACATTAAGGAAGCATGAGGAGGCTTACATTTGCAAAGTCTTACAGAGCCAACTGAGAGTGAACAAAATGAGTAAATGAGTAAATGAGTACTTTCCAATGATCTTGACACCAGCTCATTTCTTGCAGCATCTCCTCTGAGCTCATCTGTGATGCCTCATCCTCTTGGGTCTTGTAGTGGCATTAGGCATCTTTTCTGTGTATGACAGAACTGGTCATGTACTGTATCACAAGCTTAAGTTGTGAAATGTTCAAATATAACAATACAAAAAAATTATTTATTGTGAAATGTAACATGTTTCAACTTATTTCAGTTGTATACATAGTATAAATCTGGATAGAAGCTGTTTATTTAATTAATATAATTATATATATATATATATATATATATATATATATATATATATATATATATATATATATATATATATATATATATATATATAATTATTAAGTATTATTTATTTATATTTAACCCATCAAACCTTTTAGTTAAAAAAATGCACGCACTAGATATAGCAAACGTGGTTTAAAAAAGGTGATAAGAAATGTATAAATTTTCTAATATAAGAATAACATCATTGAACATTACATAGTTTTCCTCCACATAAATAAGAAATCACAATAATTACATGCTGCTGTTTAATATGCATATTTAATTTAACAATTTCAGCATTATTAGTTTGTAAAATGTAAAATCTTTGGATTGAAGCTGGTTGATTTAAGGTTGTATGTACCTATCTATGGTTTGTTAAGTTGAGATCACTGGACTGTGTGTGTATTTAATTATTTCCCTGTTGACTCCTCCAGTCTGTCTCTATCATTAAACCACAACTGCGCCTTAAAAAATTGTCTCTGTGTGTGTATGTTTTGTTTTATCCCCATATTTATAAACTACTTTCGAGCAGCTCTGCGCCCTCTTGTGCTTGCAGAATCAGGCGGACGGAAACAACATCCGCTATTTTAGAGTTCCACATAAGATTTAAACACACTGTTCACAGATCTATAACTATTATTGCATCCATGGAGTATATCGCGACAAAAAAAAAAAAAAAAATTCTGATACTTATGCCGAATGATTTATACAGCTGGAAGAGAAGTAAATATCCATAAAAAAACTTCCCACTTACCCCCAAAGTATTCCCCCCAATATTCCGGCTTTCCAGAGCCAAGCGTGATGACGTCATGGCTGAAAAAAGCACGCGGGAGGAGACGGAGACTGGCGCTCGACTGTCATTCGCGGACAAGAAAACCTGACTGGACGTTATTACCTCTATTTCAATACATATCCGTGTAGTGTAGAGCTGTTTTGTCATATTTTGCGAGAGTTTAAACCAGGGACATACTTAATTTACCCGGACTCAAGGTTAACGATACTCGTGCGACTTGGAAAGAGTTTTATTCCCACGACAACTACCGACGCGTTTGCTCTCTCTAAAATATACGAGGCAACTTAGCTGTCCGTTCCTTTTTAACTTTGTTTCTATATCGACCAGTTTCTATTCATTCGCTGGTCGCTTTCTAAAGGGATTTAAACGCTAGCTAGTCCAGTCAAACATGGGTTTGCACCCGTTGGAGTTCAGTGAGTCTTACCTGGACAGTCCTGCCTTCAGGGAGAAGATCAAAGCTCATGAAGCAGAGCTGGACAAAACCGGCAGGTTTATCAAAGAGCTTTATAAAGATGGGAAGAATCTCATCAATGCCACAAAACGTAAGTGCCATGTCATTTTATATCTGCTTTTAAACCTATTGTGTGAATAATTGCGCTTTACGTGAAGATAAAGCTTGTCATTCAGTCAACATGATCCGGTCAATGCAAAAGTCTGATCATATAAAAGCAACCCCAAACAGTCGTTTTTTTTTTTCCATGTCATTCCTATTTACACTTTTCCCCGAGACCTTGCTAGAGTAGTTTTGCTGGTCTCGAGAGAGTAACATGGCTCATTTGGTGTAGCTTGCGTGGCATAACAATTGCTCACCTCATCCAGTTTTGGGATTATGATTTACCTGAACTGTGTGCAAATCATCAGGTGTCCTACAAGTTTTTGGGGGGGTCTGTTTACATCAGGGTTTTTGGAGCACTTATGCTAAATTGTATTATGTATTTATTTTTTGAAAGGCCTATTTTCTCAGTTCATACATCAGCAGTTGCATTTTCATTTGTGGCTTATCACCTCTTTCATGTGACCCTCACTCGCACCTCAACGTGTAAAGTTTTATTTTAAACATTTCATTGCCCTTTCCATTATGCTTTTTTTCATTTTCTGCATTTTTCCTATTGTTCAGGACAGGGCAGAACAAATTGGCTAAAAATAACACTTGCATATTATGCCTGGGATGTTCAGACCTTTTTTGGATCTGTTTCAATTATTAGCATCTGCAGTGTCTTGGTAGACTACTCTTTAATATGAGCGTTTATTCAGAAACCAGGGCATGTTTGTGCAAATTAAAATGGAAGACCAAATGTTTTTAGGTGCTGGAGGGTTTTATGCTGAAAAAAAAATTTTTTGGGGACAAAAAAAAAAAGTTTGTTTTAGTTTGTGGTTTGTTCCTCTTTTACTTTTCAGCCTTGTGTGTGATGCGTTAATAGTGTCACAACTTCTAAATACTGCTAAATATGGCTAAATGAAGATGTGCAGGACAGCAGGCTCATGGTAAAGCCCACAGAACCTCTGCACACATAATAACGATGGCTTGGCAAGGCTTAATTTCACTTGGCTTAACACATAGGAAAAAACATAAAGTAATTACCAATAATAGCATACATAATTGGTGAACCGAATATTTGCAGGCCCTTATGATGATCCTCATGGGTTTCCCACAGGAATAAAATAAATAAGCAAAAAACTTTGTCCTTTTTTTTTTAAGTAGTTTTGGAATTAGTCTGTTCATTCAATTTAGAATGTACACGTTATGCTACAGACAGATAAATTACTTCCTCTTGACATTTAGCAAGTTTTGTGTCCATGGTAATTTTTGCAGTTAATGCTGCATTTTTAATACTACTACTACTACTACAAATAATAATAATAAATATTAATATTCATTTGATTTGTGACTGCTAAAAGTGTCAACTTAAATTGCACTTAATTAAAAAAAAAATTCTTAACCTGTTAACCCCATTATGGGAGTCACAGCTGAAAGTTTCCTACCTAATTGCAACAGTTCCTTACTTCCGTGTGTTACACACATAAATTTGGTGTCTTTGGAAAGAAAACCCTTTGGCCTTTACTGTCCATCATCCAGAGTTGATAATGATCAAAAAGATTTAAAGTTAAATGGTTCTTTCACACCTGCCTCATTTAGTTCGGTTGAATCGTACCAGAGTTCGTTTCCCCCTTTGGTGCGGTTCGTTTGGGCAGGTGTGAAAGCAGCAATCGCACTCGGGTGCGCACCCATAGCTGACCAAACAAACGTGCGGATGTGCGGAGCCTCATAGAAATTTGGTCAGACAACCATGAGCATGTCAGAGTTAAGAAGAATTAATGCATGCCTCCACTTGAAGTTATGAGCGATGCCCGCTCGCTGTTCTAATGCAGTGCATTAGAACGTTGTTTTCAAGCCGCATCCGCGCTTCATTATAGAAATGTATTGTTTGCATATTGTGGTGTATACAAACAATGTACTAGATTATGGCCAGGGACAAAACCAGCCCGCGCAGTCGTCTCTCCATAGTTGTTATTGTCTCCGTGTTGTTTGCAGTTTAGGAAATACGTCATGGCCAATGAGTGATGTGGATGTTGTCATGTGACTGCATTTTGGTTCGTTTCAACTGGTTCGGACCAAAGCGATCAGTGTGGTGTGAAAAGGAACCAAAAAAAGCTACAAAATGCTACAATGTATAATTGTTTGCCCTTTGTTCGGACCAAATGAACCGGACTAGAGATGTGAAAGCACCCATAGACACTGAAGTGCCTTGAAAACAATTGTTACAACACGTGCAAGCATAGAGAGTTCAGTGCGTGGGTGTCCAGGTGCGGGTTAACAGCAAATCCCATTTATATAGAAATTTATTATCTGTAATATCTTATTTAAAAACAGATACATAGATTTAAGTAATAAAAATGTTTGACTTTTCATAGCAGCTACATTTTGAAGATATAACAGCTAAACATACTTGTTACATTCTATGGCAATCAATATTTCTATTGGTGGAGCTCGAATGGAGGTGTATATGTCTGATCACTCAGTATATGTCTGTAATTATTGTAGCAGTCAGTAATCTGTAAATAGAGAAGCTAGTCTGAGCATTGAAAGTCTTTGTTCATGGTTTCACTTTTAAAATCTAAACTACACTGTTGGGATCATTAGTAAGAGGAAACAATTGACATTTTAGGTCCTATCCCAAATGACTCATTTTCTTCAAGTCCACAATTTAGTGACAATGCTGGCAGAAGTTTTGTTGTTGTTGTTTTGGATTCAATCCCCATTGGTTTCATCCATACGAATACTTGTGGCATAGTTACTAAGTAATTGTCCCTACTACGTAATAAATCATGATGAAAGTATGTTAAGAGAATACACAAACGAATTAATAATGCGCTCCAAAAGCAGTTTATTCATGAAAAATACTTGAGAAATACATTATTTCATCATAACTCTGACTGCGAGTATGCAAAGATGTATGTTGTTGATAGAAAAGAGGTTCATGATTTAAAGGGATAGTTCACCCAAATATTAAAATTATGTCATTAATAACTCACCCTCATGTCGTTCCAAACCCGTTACACCTCCGTTCATCTTCGGGACACAGTTTAAGATATTTAAGATTTAGTCCGAGAGCTTTCTGTCCCTCCATTGAAACCTATGTACGGTATGCTGTCCATGTCCAGAAAGGTAATAAAAACATCGTCAAAGTAGTCCATGTGACATCAGGGGGTCAGTTAGAATTTTTTGAAGCATCGAAAATACATTTTGGTCCAAAAATAAGAAAAACTACGACTTTATTCACCATTGTCTTCTCTTCCGTGTCTGTTGTGAGTGAGTTCAAAACAAAGCAGTTTAGTGAAATCCGGTTCGCGAACTAATCAATCGATGTAACGATGTAACATTTGAAACGGTGAACTGAAGATGAACACCGACCTGAGCACGATAACGAATGAAAGATTGACTCGTTCTCAAGTCAAGAACCGGTTGCATCGGTTCATTTTGGGGAAACTAACCATTTACCACATATGGGTCACAATCCTTCTGGTAGCCTATAGTGTGAAAGCACCTTCAGTTAACACATTTTCTTTGGTTGGTCACTGTGAATAAAGTGAGCATTAGCAAGCTTGCAAATTAGACCTGCTTTCACTTTAGGTGGAAGGGCCTGAATGACCTGATGACCTGAATGATCGCAACACAACTGTGTTATTGAAAATGTATTTGAGCTGCTATGGCCATAATTCAGAATTATTGCATACCACGGAATTAGGTATTTCAGTATTAGTGTTGGTCACCTTATTGGCCAAATGACATTTATATAAAAAAAAAATTCTTATAATTTGTTGGCAAAAAAAATAAAAATAACATGACAAGTATTTTGGCAAAACAGAATATAACACAAACAGTTGGCCACATGTAAGCAGAGCTTTGCTTGGCTTGCATACATGCTTCAATTCACTTTTCCACTGACATTTGACTTTCTGAAGCAGGCAGTGTCCAGAGCATTCCATAATGTTGTAGTGATTGGCTTTGCCCCAGTGGTTACTGCTCAGTAGACTTCAACAATATGGTCTCTGTGCAGTGACCTAGGAACAGTTTATAGAAAAAATGCTGCAGAGAATAAATTGGGATGCTGATGGGAATTAATCCATCAAACTTAAAAAAGCTAAAGCCCTGCATACCCTTTCAGAAAGAGTTTCACAATAGGAAGGAGCCTAGTATCATACTTTTAAGTGACTTTCAAGTGTCATCTTCTGCAGAATTGGCTGTGTCCCCGAGGCAAATAACTATGAACGGGTTCAGTTCTTCTGCCTGTGCTTGTTTTTCTTGTGGTTTTGAAATCACTGAATTATTTGTGCTAAAATTCATAAGTATTTCATAATGGCATTTCAAATGGCATTTCAAAAGCTTTGAATCTTTGTTTCTTCTTTCTATTGGCAGCAATAGAAGCAGAGCTTGTTTTTAAAGTGATAGTTCACCCATTCACCCCAAAAAAAAAAAAAAAAAATCTTCAATATCTTTTTTTAAAATAAAAGCCGAGAGATTTGTCACTTCATTGAAAGTCCATGCAATCAAAACTTTTAAAACTGAAATAATTCATAAAGCCATTGTAAAATTAATAGTATGAGTAAATATGAATCAAGCAGTTTAATCCAAGGCTTCTGAAGAGACCCAGTCACCTCACATAGTGATAAGATTTAATTTTAAAGGCTTTCTTTTTTCTTATTTTTTCTTTCTTTTTTTTTACATAGAGCACATCAAGTGTAGTCAGTGGTAGCTCAACCATACTTGCTCGATGCACAATAACGCAATTGGTTCTTGCTGAAACTCTTGCTTGCATGACATAGGAAAACAAGCCTCATAAGGTTTTGTGCTTCATGCATTGCAAGCATAATTGATCTTTAGCATATTTAATATGCTCTATCTATATGTGTTGATCAATGTTTTTATGTGAGTAAAAGCTTAAATGAAATCTATTCATCATGTAAAGTAATTGTCTCTACAGAAAACTTTCAAACTTTTGTGTTGGCACATTCTCAGTATTTTTTACTCATTTATTTTATTGTAACAAGAATCCAAAGACTAATCTACAGTAGTCTGCAACTAGGGAAGTTTTACTATAACTCGAGCTCTAATGCCAGATTTTTCCAGCTTTTGGAAGACTGGGAGGATGTATTTGCCATGGAATCCTTGATTCAGAGGGACGTGTGACAAGCAGTCTGTCAGCTGCTGTGGAACAGGAATCCCTCAGCGAATGAGAAGGACTCAGAGGATGTGCTCCTGTTTTTGTCCATTTCCTCTGCAGAGCAGCCAGTCTTTGTCACACAACCTTTTGACTTGTCCTCGTATCCTCCCTTCTCCCTAGAGAAGATGTGATCCTTGTTTGTCTATATCCATAGGAAACACAGTTTTGTATCCACAGCCAATAGATGCCTTTACAATAATGGGGGCAAAATACATGCATCAGCTTCTGCAGGATTTGTTTTTGCTCTGCTGAAACTTTCAAATTATTTTCACATTTTAGGATACTGGAGGCAAAAAGCTGTATACTGGTGTGTTCAAAGCAAAACAAATAAAATGTATAGTCTTTGCTCTCTGCATGACATGTTTTACGTTTTATAAGCATCTGTGCATGTTCTCAACAGTCTCCCAGTAATCTAAAAAATGCGATGTCTGTCAACATTGTCATAATATTTAATTAAAAATTAAAGTGGATATGAGATCATGGAAATGGAAGGTTTACTTTTTCAGGAGAAGAAATGAAAGTAAGTGAAATGGGCTTCATGTGTTGTGTAGATGCTTCTATGCCATTCTGCAGAGAACACTAAGTTTTACTGTTTGTGTTTAGGCAACATCCTCACCACGAGCTCATAGGCAGGTATTTTTAATAAATAAAAACCATGATGATAGTGATGTACAGTCCATGGGTTGTTCTGTCTCAAAGTCTCATTTCTGTTTTTTCATGTTTTCCAGAATATTTTGTTTGTTGGAAACCTTTTTGGAAAGGCATTGTTTAAGTCTTTTGTTGGCTGAATGACCAACAGCTTGGTGCACAACAGTACATATCAAAGACTGAACATTTCCATAAACATAAAATTAAAGGTACAGTACGCACAAAAATAAATATTGTTAACTTCATGTTGCTTCAAACCCATAAGACTTGCCTTCATTTTCAAACACAAAGGTTGGTTTCTGAGGCAAAACAAATAAAAAATAATAAATGTGGAGTTATTCCTTATTTAATTTACTTACAACCTTCTCCCAAACTGTTATGTCAGCTAGAAAACTAGATTTCTTGAGGACTTATCGCTCTCAAGTGAGTATTCAAAACAAAAGAGGACTTTGTTCAGCATGTAGACATGTTTTAGGCCAGTGGTATTCCACAGGAATGATGGTATCTCTTACACATTCATGGAATTATAGCTGAAACTAAGCCCAGAGGGTTGAGGATGATGTCATGCATTTCTAAAAAATTATGTGTGCTTAATAAACTTTAGGTTTAAGCTAAAAAAAGGCAGAGAGGAAAAGAAAGAAAGGGTGACTGAGAGAAAGAGAGGAGGAAGAAGAGATGTCTGGAAAAGTTTAGTCAGAGGAACAGGAAACATCAGACTAGGAGACGAGCATGTAAACACAGTCCTGCTCGTAATTTAGTTTGATGGTTAACTGTGCCCTCAGTGTCACATCAGAAGATGCATGTCTTTAGAAAAAGCTTGTTTATTTTCATATAAATTATTTTATGCTGTTGCTTCAAACGATGGTATAAACATCATTCAGTGTAAACTGTGGTAATCGTAATTAATAATCACAATTACAATTTCAAGGGAATAATCGTTATGATTTTTTTGTCATAATATCAAAATATATATCCGCTTATATCAGAACCATTGTTAAGTAGCGGTGGGAGATACTACCAAAATGATAATGATGTATGTGCCTCGATATAGCGATTTTTATTTTATTTTTGTTATTAAAATTAAGAAAAAGATGCTAATTACAAGCACAACAGAACAAATTAATATTTAATAAACTTTTAATTTATTCAGCTACAGTATGGCTAGGTTTATTAAACATGTAGCGTATTTTCCGGACTATAAGTCACACTTTTTTTCATAGTTTGGCTGGTCCTGCGACTTATAGTCAGGTGCGACTTATTTATCAAAATTAATTTGACATGAACTAAGAGACATGAACCAAGAGAAAAAAATACCGTCTCCAGCCGTGAGAGGGCGCTCTATGCTGCTCGGTGCTCATGTAGTCTACACTGAGCATCGTAGAGCGCCCTCACGCGGCTGTAGACGTAATGTAATGTTTTCTCTTGGATCTTGGTTCTAAATGTATGTGACTTATAGCCCAGTACGACTTATATATGTTTGTTTCCTCTTCATGAAGTATTTTTGGACTGATGCGACTTATACTCAGGTGCGACTTATAGTCCAAAAGATACGGTAGTAAGAAATATTACAGAAACTGAGTATTATTAAAGTGTATTAATTAGGGATGTCAACGATTAATCGATGATCGATTAATTGTCGATAAGAGATGCAATCGATTAAGGCTATCGATGGTCGGTTAACCGATTCAATGTTGGGCTGCGTGCGGCTCATGCGCACTCAACACGTGCGAGCGGCTGTGAGTGACGGTGACGATATATAAAAGCATCATCATTCATTCACAATGTACAAATTAAGCTTTTAATGTGATTTAAACTTTAAAGTACATTAAAATAGAAACAACATAAAAGTTCTTCAACATTAAATGCAATAGAAATGTAGTTACTAATCATTTCATCAGATAACTGTTTTATATCGTGCGCTTTGCAGGGCTGCGGGACACAGTGACAGGACAGATAGTCTATTCATTCCTACAACTTGTTAATTCATTCCTACGAATTATTAATGTGGCAATTGTCCATGTTTCATTAATTTTGTTCCCTAAATAACCCATGATTTAAGTGAAATAAGGGAACAAATTAATAAATCGAATGAATTCTTAATTCATGAAATCTTTAATTTCCCTTCCCATGTTTACCACAGTAAGAGATGCGAAAACAGTTATTAAAAGCGAAAGATAATAAAATAAACCTGGGAAATTAGAGGGTTAGACTATGAAGATTTAGGAAAAGAAACGATGCCTAAATATAGCCTACTGAATTTGTGGAAATTCGTGACCAACCGGCAAACCAGAACAAAGCCGCGTAAATGAAGACTATGGGGTCCAAAAGCATGGTCGCGATCTAACATTTTCCAGTTAACCTATTATTCCTCTAATAAACAAAGCTTTTATACCACACTTGTCATAATCAGATCTTATCATTTCTAAATAAATAATTGCTGGATTCAAAACAGCGATTAATAGGCGCTGTGACTGACACATTCCTGGAGCATTCACTGCTGTCACTAAACGGTGACGCCGAGCATCGTTCACAAGTTTCTGCATGGACCTGACTAGGGCACAGGTTCTAAGCCCTGGGACAAAATGGGATGCTTTAAGGAAAATGTATAGCCTACTAAGTAATAGGCCCAACATAAAAATAACAATTTGTTTTCATGTTTTTTTTTTTTTTTTTTTTTTTTTTTTTTTAATAGGCTATGCGAAATATATCCGACTTAAATAGGCTAATTAAGATTAACGGATTTAAAACAGAAGTGTGGGCGCTCCATAAGTTCACAAAAAAAAAAAAAAAAAAAAAAAAGGATGACAACGCATTCTGTTTGTTTGCTTTATTTTACAAGAGCACAAATCTTCTGTTTTTATTGTGAGTGTGCACAAATGAAAGTAAACACTTTTGCGGAAAATATATATATTTTTTTAATGTCTCAGCTGTTTCGATCGCCCCGGAGCCTGCTGCACACCTATACTCTAGCGATTCAAACTTACATCGCAGTCTGTTCATTATCAAAATAAAATGTCAACTAAACATTAAAAGGTTACACTGGTCAGTTTAAATAGACCGTAGTATACCGGTCCACTCTGCTGTTATGCCAAGGACATTTTTGCTCATATGAAGAGGATCATCTTTTCCGTCTATATGCGAATGCGTGTTAAGTACAAGCCTAGTTTACATTATAAATAATAGTTTAACATTCAAATACATTGTGAATATGGAAACATTTCGATTTGTGCCGAATGAGACATGAGCAATAACCTCCAAATAAATCTAGCCAAAGCCGCGCTCGCTCATCCTCGTCTGCACGCATGCACTGTCACGATCTAATGCGCTGTATGCCGGATTTTTAAAAATTTGACATTTTCTAGGACAGAATCCAGCAGGATCAAATTAATGTGAGCAACTGTGTTTTGGTGCAGCAGCGCCGATGTAGTTCACTTAATGTGCTGCGCAGTCACACGCGCTCCACATTTCGGATAATTTTATACAATAATGTCAGTTGAAAACATTTCAATTGTGCTTTAAAATACAACAACGAGCACCACAAAACCATTTAAAGAGGCGCGTTCAGCGTTCTCCGTGCGGGATTGGAAACTGTCAACAAAGTAAAATGACCTCAAAAGTATGGCGCTCTCTCTTCATTTTATCAAATGATCATAATCGCATCTATTCATTTTATAATCCTGCTACTAGCATTTTATTCAGACTAAAACCTCTTTAATTCAAGTGAGAAAGCGTTTTGTGTGTGTGTGTGGCTTTTGCACATCCTGCCATACCGCTGACTGCGTGCCTACAATAGACGCATTTTGCAGTATTATGGTTAACGATTAATCGATTAATTGATCGTTAATTTAAACGACGATCGATCATGGAAATAATCGAAATTTGACATCCCTAGTATTAATAAAATGCTGCATAGTCTTAACTAGGGGTGTCACGATTCTCCAAATCCTCGATTCGATTGCATTTTCGATTCTAAGGTCACGGTTCGATTCGATTCTCGATTTTTACATTTATTCTCTTTAAAGCACAGATTGTCATTTTTCAAACTAGACTTTTATGTAATATAATATCTGACCTTTGTTTGCAATGTACCACATTACACTGTCAAATTTAAAACTTTTATTAACAACATAATGTAACAATAACTTATATGTTTAGTCAATTGAAAACTTAAAATAAACTGCCATCCAGTTTCTCTTTTGTAAGTGCAGTCACAAAAGATGACATTCAAGTTCATAACAAAACAAACAAAAACAATAACAAATGACTAAACTAACCTTCAAATATTACGATGTATCTATTTAAAAGATTAAAGATAAAACGCTTGTTAAACACTTCACTGTCATTCATTTAGATTTTTATACATATATATATATATATATATATATATTATGTATGTATGTGTGTGTGTGTGCATCATTACAGTCTGTAAAATATGTGTATCTCTTATTACAAGACTGCAATCACTAGCAATCAGAAGAATTCCAGTTAATCAAGTATCTAGAAATGATCTACTCTATAAACAATGCATTAAATTACATTAAAGACAAAAATAAATTAAACAAGCAAAAGAAATGATTACTCGCATGTATCTGGTCCACTGATGAAGTCATGGGTCAAGTCAAGTGAATTATTACTCATTTTCTAACAGGCGTCGAATGCTGACTTTAGGAAAAGGGGAATAACCAATGACATTTGAGATAACAACTAAAACAGCAAGCCCCGCCTCACGACTGACATTTTCGCGCGAGCAGAGGTGAGATGATCGAGCGCGAGGATGTGGGGAATGAGCATGCTCGCGAGGTCTTTTATTGCGCGCAGAGTACATGTCACGCGGGCGCGAGAGTTTGAAATGAGCTCGCGGGCTTCCGTTTCTTCGTATCCGATTCAGTTTTCCTCTCGCGGAAGCCATATAGCGCGCGCGCCAGCATCAGTTGAATGCTTGGTTATTTTTGTCATTGATTTGCCGTCATACAACATGGGGGCGTGGCAGCATCGACGATTCCATTTTTTAATTCGAAGTTCGAGACTGTGACTTAATTTCGATTGACACCCCTAGTCTTAACTGTATCAGTCAAACATGATTAACATTAATAATGACAGACAGCAGCAGGTAAATAAGGCTGCTGGCCATTTTTGAGTGTATTGGACCATTCAAGCTCAATGAAACACAAAAGAGATCTGTTTTCGCGATCGGATGCTGTCTGAGAGAAGCTTTCAGTGTGCGCACTCACACTTTGGCTGAGTGTCAGTCCGCGCGAGCACTGCATTGAGTTCTTTTTCACCCACTCTTCATTTTCTCATTCATGCATGTTTGAGAGCATGATTTGAGTGACATTTTGAGACTGTGTGAACCTGAAGAACAAGTCATGTGTCTTGCCTTTATTAGTTCAGAATCAGATTAGACTTAAGCCTGAACCTTCCCATAAACCCATCACTATTACCACAAAGCCATCTCCATCTGTTCATTTTTACCGTCATACCCATCATCCCGTTGCATATTTCTGTTACATAAGGCCTTCCCCCTTGAGACTTCGGTAGTCTTTTACCCTGGCCTACACTCACAGTTTAGTCTAATAAAGCTCTCAGATGCTTTGTGTCCTTTTTTGCAGAAAGGAGAGAGAGAGAAAAGTGAAACTGGGATATCATAGTAGATGTCAGTGTCTGTAAGACTGCAGAGATGGGCCTCTTGACCATTTCCAGGATTCCTCCCAGCATGCCTTAAAAGGTCTTAACTGAGAGCTTTGGGGAATGTCTGTGCAGAACACTGAGATTGCACTGGTATTTATTCAGACCCTTTATTAATATTCATCTTGATGGAGTTGGATTCTCATGGCCATCTTGCGACTCTTATCTGTTTTTGTGCAGGTGCTAATGATGTACATTCATCTGATTGCTTTAAGTCAATTTATTTATTTGGATATTAAATAACAGTGGAATATTTATAGTTTCATAAATATGCTAAATTAGCTACAACTCAAGTCAACAGTAACATACAGATGAAATGTGCTTTTTTATGTGGTTATTTTTAGACATGTTCTTGTTAGGAATGAGGTGACTTTATCTAGCTTGGCTTCTTCGCCTGAAGGAAGAAGATAAAGATCGACATGGAAAGAGTCTGTAATCTGTTGATCTACATATTTTCTTCACCCTGCCACCAAAAGTTCTTTAGGATACACTAGTAAGGCTACATTCAGTAATTTGTTTGCATCGCTGAAGCACTAATCCGACAGTGATGTTAGACGCTGCCTTTTATTGACATGGATCAGCATAATTGTCTCTGAATTTGATATACATTGTGTTTTTTTTTTTTTTTTTTTGCTGTTCACATAACCATACTGCTATCTATAAGTGGCAGCCTTCGAGTGTGAGGGTTCTCTTCTACGATTGGTGAAATACATTGGGATGACTTGTGCTGCATATAATTAACACTAGGGCTGCACGTTCTCAAGTTTTTCATTAACCGTTAACCGAGGCCCTTAGCGGTTAATACTCGGTTAACCATAGTTTGCCATAGTAACCATAACCATAGTAATTTCCGGACATTGGCCGAAAAAAAAAAGGAATGTCCGACAAAATTTAATCTCTCCGGTCAAATTGTCCTATTATAAAACTGCCTAATAATGCCGCCCATTAACACAATCTGAATTTGAGAATAAGCCTAAAATGTATAAGGCAAAAGGTAACAAGCAGACTCCGCGGCCGCCTCGCTAAGGCTATGACTATGTTTGACACGTACAATATTTGAAAATCGATAATTATTTATTTATTTAAATTACATTTATATCTGAATTTATGTCAACCTATAGACTTTCAAATATCAAAATGTCATGAATTAATATGTATTTTTGTACAAAATGACATATAAACATATTTTCCTATTATACTTTGCCTGGAAACGCTTCCAACAAGGCGTCGGTTCTATTTCTAGCATGCACGCGTCGAGCCGCGCCTGAGCCGCGCGTCTCACGCAGGCAGTCGGCAAGCTCTAACCTGTTAACATGGGAACCGAATTAAAAACAGACAAGCCACGCAGCTGAGATGCTTTCGCCACGCATCCAGTGTGTCCTGACCGGCCTAATGATGCCCGGGTGTTGGCTGTTGAGATTACAACAACGAGGTTGTACTAGAAGTATATCTAAGCACTGTATTGCAATACTTGCATTTTGCACCGTCACTCGTATTAGCCCGCTTCATATTAGAAAAATGACTACTTCTTGTGGACATTACAAATGTCTGGGAGCGCTCTGGCGGTCTCTGGTGGTGCAAAAATGTATTACAACTAAATTCAATGCACGCCATTGACGTCACTTAACCGAGCAAAATGTTTCACTTGGTTACACGATTTTTAACGGTTAATCGGTTAACCGGTTAACCATGGACAGCCCTAATTAACACACTTTTGTCATTGTTGTGTTTTAGCAGTTAGCAACAAACTACTGTATTAGATTAGACCTCTTCATCATAATCAGAGCAAACAGGCTAATTTATCTGCATCATGAGTCAGTATTTGAGTAACAAAAGCTCATTGATTACTAACAAAATGAACATGGACTAGGCTAGCTGGTTGATAGGCATGCTGAGCTTTGATTGGCTGTGATCCCCTGAACTAAAGCACACATGTGTGTTCAATCAGGACACCATTGTGAGTGACATCACTTTCCCAAATAAAGTTTTCATTTTTATATTCAGCATGTGAGTCATTGTGGAATTTCTGAGTAAATTCAAACCATACTGCTCACAAAATCTTAATCCAAAAAAGACCCTTCCTGAAATCTGAAATGATGTGATTTCAGTTTGAAGATGGGTCAGATAATTGTTCATATCACTAGGTCTTCACTAGGGTTGTACTATAGGACTGTTTTAAATGTAAGGGCTGTGCATCAACTGAAATGACTGAATTTCTGAAATTCTCTTTCCCAGGTTCTAAATATGCAAAGCTTTCAAAAAGAACATGGACATGGTATTACTTTAAATTGCGCAGGATAATAAGCATTTTCTAAATGACAAGTTGCCAAGTGTTTTCTAAGTATGCATTACACATTGGTTGACAGTGCATGTGAATGATTGCAGTAAAATGCCTTCAGAGCAAAGTGTCTCGGAAGAGTCGTACTTCATTGTCTCGTAGGGCTGGGTACCGAACTTCGATGCCTTTATGGTATCGAACGAAAACTTCGATACTATGAGTATCGAAAAATTATTTATCTTTCGGTGCCAAAGTTCGGTTCCAAAAGCCAAGCGGCCGGATTTTTTTTTTTTTTTTTTTGCCAAGCAGCTGTGTCTGTGTGAGCTTGTAGCATATGTGCATGTAAGGACCTAAATTTGCCGTGATTGGCTGTCCACCACCACATGACGGGGAGAATTTCTGAAGATACTCGCAGTCACACAACACAACTGTAGTTGTTTTTTCTCAAAACGTTTCCGTTTTACAATGCCAAAGAGGTCTAAAGTGTGGCTACACTTTATAAAAGTGGATGCCGAGTCAGCAAAGTGCAACATATGCAATAAGAGTATTGCAACCAAAGCCGGTGTTAATGAAGCATTTGTTTGGATGAGTGTTTTGCCCTCCCTCCCTGTTTAGTTTGGTCTACTCCATTGTGTATCTTGAAACACACCCCCTTTCACGTCGTCTAAAAAAACTGAGAGAGAGACAGCGAATTTCTCCGAGCAGCAGGCCACTGTATACGTTCACTTAAAACATAACCGACTATGTTTACGAGAATACTTGCAGAGACAATTATTTTGATATAATTGTGTGTGTATGTGTTCATTCAGAAGTTACGATACGCGAAAGATGAATTCATTCTCTGTACGCGCATTGTCTGAAATGCTTCTCGCAGTGCGTTCTTTCAATGAGTGAGCGAAAGCTCCGAACGCGCGCAAATTGTTTAAAACGCTTGCATCAGCAATATTTAGAAACAAGTGCGAGCAGCATTTCAGAAACGTTGCAACTGTTGTGTGACTTGAACTGTAAAGCACATAAAGCTGTCGTTTGAGTTTATAAACTTCTATTTCATGCATGATTTGCATGGATCTGCTAACTGAATGCAAAGTGTTAGTTCTAGAAGAATGTTCGTGTCTTGATGAGCATGTATTGCTCACTAGGAGTCGCTAAATGAACAGCTGCTGTTCTTTTTTCTTCTTTTTTTTTTCAACGGTGGATCAGTTGCCCTATTGCTTAAAATCCCCAAACTGTTTACTTAAACATTAAATTAATAAATTACATAAAAACAGGGGCGTTTGCGTTATGATGTGGTGGGCTGCTGTGGGCCAGAAAGTCTTTTTGGTCCCAGTCCACCCCTGAATGGCGCACCCCTATCCAAAAAGCACAACCAGTTGTATTAATAATGTTATCCTGAGCGTGAAGTGTTACCAGAATTTGTTTTAATTAAGGTGAGAAATAAAAGTTTTGTGTTTAATGTATTTGTGTTGATGTTGAAATGGATTTTAAAACGTATGGTATCGAAAAAAGTATCGTTAGGAACCGGTATTGAAACTGAGGTATCGAAATTAGCACCGGATCGAAAGAATTTGAACAACACCCAGCCCTATTGTCTCGTCACACTGACTGTACAGTATAACGTGCAAAAGTACAGATTTTTTTTAAATGTGGTTTCCGGTGATAAGCAATAGGAGGGACATTTTCCTGCCTTTTTTTTTTTCTTGTTTCCTAGGCTCATGGACAGAAACTAGATGAACCAAGATAAACCACAAACAAATCATCAACATGTTTAGTAATGTGGATCCGTCATCGTAGGATTACTTTTAATTACTCAAGCTTGATAAACCCACACATTGTTAGGAGCTGCTCAGACAGTGTTGTTTTCAACCATGCAAGAGCGATTAAATGGTACACAAATTACAAAGCAATGAGAGTTGTGTCTTGCAAAGATTTATGTGTAATCAGAGTCTTACACAATTTAGCCTGAGACAGTGTCCTGTGTGTGTGTGTGTGTGTGTGTGTCTGTCCTGTTTTGGCATTGAGTACAGAAATAAACATTTGTTTCCTTAAAAGCAGAAGCTGTTTGTCTGATGTTTTACCAGGAACTTTGAAAAACACTGGCGATGGCTAGTGAAATGGTCAGGGTTTATTATTATTATTATTTGTGTGTGTGTGTGTTTGTGTGTCTGGCTGATATGGCCAAAAGTATTTCCCAATTTTCTTTTTAGCATTCCATGTTTAAGTTGTTAGACCTGGACAATGAATGTAAACAGTTAGCTTTTTTTTAAATCTTGGTTTTATGATTTAATACAAATTTATCATACAAATGTTGTCTAATGAAATGAATTAATAAACCTAACACAGTTTATTCTATGTTTTCAAATGTAATCAGGTGAAATATAAATATAATTTTGTTTTTGCACAACACCAAACCCATATTTGTCATCTCCGTAATATATAGGTTGATGTGATAGAGTTGTCAGTTTCCTGGAATGAGTGGCTTTTTGCTAACATTTATGGTCTATGTAATTTATTTGTTATCAACACTATGGTATTTGTTTGGTACAGAAAATTGTAATGTTTTAACATAAATTGCGCTAAATATTTGGTTTGGGTCAGTACCAGGGTTTGGCTGTACTCAGAGTTTGACCTTAGAATCATTGTTTACAGGGTGTGTTGTTTTTGGTTTGTGTTTTTTTGTGTGATCCAAGGAGTTCCCTTGGATCGACAAGATAATTTTTAGGGGTTTTCAGTGGGCTGAACCTCCATGTGTGCATGGCATTGCTGTCAACATGCTTTCTTGATTTTCCCATAACAATAACAGATGCCCTTTCTGAAGAAACCTTCCAAAGCAAATCAGAGCTTCAGGCATTCCCGATGAGTGATCAGCAGACCTCAAACCATCCTGTTTGTGCCTGCACGTTACTGCTGGGTCAGCATTGTTGTTTGGAGTCCAGAGCTTATGGGATAGACCACTTCTCAAGTTTCTGAACTTTTTTGTTGGCTGACACATGCTTAGAATATTTGAAAATTTGCACAGTTATTTTCATAGTCTTTAAATTTAATTGTTCATGTCATTATCAAGGGTCAATTTATTATTCTGCAGTTGAACCCCATGGGGCTTTTTAAAGCCAGCTAGCTACAAACTATTTTATTCACTTACAAGCCTCATTTTTAATCTCATTTGTTCATTAACAAGTGTTCATTTTGGATCTGAGTTATCTAGCGGGTTAACATAGAGGAGGTTTTGTCAAAATTATAATAACAATTTTAATATTTCAAACCAGTTGTTTTGCACCATATGTTTCCAGCAAACATGTGAATTTGAATTGACTCATGGAGTTATATTGTTGTAATTTTCCGCTATTATTGCAGATTGATTGATTAACTGTAAAGTAAAATTTTATGTTTACATTTACAATTTGTATTTATATAAAAATATATCAAAATGTATAAATATTAACACTTTAGACTTATTTTATTAAGTATTTTTTTTTTCTTTTTTTTTTTTGTGAAATCCTGTATCTGAACTTACCAAAATCTGAAGAGAGCCTGCCCTAAGGGTTACCAGAAATGTTTACATTTTGTGAGCCCTGATATGTATAATTGTACAAAAAGAATTGAAATCAATCCGTGGCGACGGATCAGTCCGTCCCCTCAGTTTATAAACTTTGCTCATGAACTGTTCCCTCAGTTTAACAAACCGTACCCACAAATTCCCAATCAGTGCGCTCAGATTTTGTAAACCGCACCTTCGGTTTTTGAGTTTCACACTTTTGCAATCCGTTCGGATTTGTAAACTTGCGGATTTGTAACTCTGCACCCACAGGCAGATTCATTTTTTGTTTTATGTTTATTAAACAATATTTTTCATAGTATCCTATGAAACCATGATCAGCACTCACAACATAGTCTTCTTTTTAGCGTTTATTTTACATTGATCATATTTTACAAGAATAAGACACCAACTGCCTGTGTTTTATAGCCTAAAATATAGGCTAAGAATAGAAAATTCCCATTAATTTTCTAAAAGAAAAAATGTCATAGGATGTCTAATTATTTAATACTTTTATGACAAATATTGTTACTGTCTTAAGTGCACTCATTTATTTAGAATATAAAAATAACAAAAATAACAATTATTTTTAATCATTATTATATATTATTATACAGGTTATGCATAAGAAATTTTTATCCAAAACAACTTACAAAAGAGGAACAAATTACTTTATTTACAATAATAATCAAGTGCTAAGATTATCACGATAAGATTTGATGCACATCTTTCTTATTAAATCGTTCTATTCCACCTTGTACTACACTTGATAGAGAATCACTTAAGACACTTCTGTAGGCCTCATTCAAAAATTAATATTCAATAAAACTGTTAACACGTGGGAATGGATTGCGAAAGCGTGCACACTTATTATGAATTCGTGGTTATGGATTATTAATCTGTATACGTATAACATTATTAATCCGTATCCGTATATAAATTGTTAAACCGAGGGAACAAATCTTTCGCCACGGATTGTATTTTTTTTCTCCTACAGGTGATGTGCCGGGCTCCGTAGAAATCTTCGGTTGTGTGCTCGGCTGTGTGGGTGTTGCAACGTCTGGGTGATATCTCATCGAATGATTCCGCAGATTTGTAGCATTACTACAGCATTTCACCTCTGCATTACAAATCAAGCAAATAGTTTTGTTCTTGTCCACAACACTACTGTCGTCGTCTTGCTTGGCGAAATCTAAAATGCTTACATACCTCTGACTTTTTATGTGAAGGTGGCATCAACGTCGACAAAGCACCTGAAACTACTATTTTAAGCACTGAATGAATGAATGACAGGTTCGCCTCTCGCTCCTTGGTAACATCACGCAAGTAAAATAAGAGGGTGACATCTAGTGGAGAAGACTAGTAGTTAGATTAACGTTAATCTTACGTTCAATGTTTGCATCGATTTTTGGACTTTTGAATCGACCACATTTTAAAAAATCGATTAATCGATTTTTTTTTTACCCAGCCTTATTTATAAAGTCGTATAACTTTTCTGATTGAAAAGGAGTTTCATTGAACCATAGTCTGATCTGCTTACATTCTTCATGCCGCATTTAGTTTTGTATTTCACCACATATTGCATGTCATAGCATGTGGCAACAAAGAACTCAAACTCAACAAACAGTCTGTTGATTTAATGCAGTACCCACTGGCTGCATTTTACCCTTCTAAACGCAGTGAATCTGATATCAGAGGCAGATGTTGGACATAAGTTGTCTTAACAGATGGGGGGAATGCTTCTGTTTAGAAGTTTGCTGGCATATTTCTTCAATGAGCAGAATTATCATACCGGCTGAATTTTGTTGATTTATTTATTTAGTTAAATTTCCTTAGCAGAGGCCACCAATCAGATCACAATCCAGATTCAGTCCCAAAGATCTGGACCATTAGTTATCTTTTAATATGTTTAATATTAATATTAAAGTTATTCTTTATATTAATTAGGGCTGCACGATTAATCGCATGTGATTGTCATGCGTGTCTCTTCAGTATAGCTGGCTCTGTGATTAGTACCAATGATGGATATTTAGTACTAATCACAGAACCAGCTGAAGAGACACGCATGACAATCACAGTAATCAATTAATTGTGCAGCCCTAATATTCATATAAAATAGTCCAAGACTATATATTGCAAAAAGAAATTGCAATTATAAAATTATTATAATAATGGTAATATATATATATATATTAGTTAATCTAGATTAAAATGGCTCATTCAGAATATATGTGCTACCGAAATAAAATAATGACTAAAAGTAGCGTCAAGTCTTTTAGAACGGGTTTCTCAAGCATGCATTAGACCAGGGGCTCATCTCCTGTTTCCAAAATGCTTGAGAAAGCTGTAAACGAATTCCACATTGCACAAGGTGCAAACAACCGTACGCCTGTTTCACACATACTCCGTCTGCAGTGCGTCTGCTTCTTATTTTTTTACACACCCATGTTAACGTATTCCATCGTTCACGCGGTTGCGGTCCGTCAGTGCGTTCCGGTGCGTCTGCAGCAGTGCAGCGATCGTTTACGTACCGAGTAGAGGACTGCAAACGCGTCCTGTGTGAAAGCTCAGTGAGTATGAGTCTGTGCTGCTTCTGCACCACATACGAAACGCACACGGACTGCATACGCACTGCAGACAGATTGTGTTTGAAACAGGCGTGCGTCTTGTCAAGGTTTCCATTGGGAAGCTTCTTAAAAATAAAATTCCCTGAAGCATAACCGGCGGCTTCAGCTGCATCCATGTTACTCTTTTCTCAACTAATTATGCAATTTTAATACTAACTAATTAATTTGTAAAACTAATCAGGGGGTCATGTAGTCAGCAGGTCCTCTCAAGGGCCAGACTCACATGACTGAGCTTTGTTGTATAGTAATCCACATTTACTCCAACCTGCACAGATGAGTTGACCGCATTTTTAGTTTGGACTGGAAAAGTGAGTGGAGTAAGCATCTTAATGTGTAGCTGGTGTGGTCATAAATGAAATATAGGTCATACACAACACAACAAGTATTAGGTTAAACCACACATCTGGAATACTCCTTTTGTGTGAACCACAACAGTTCTAATCACTCAGTCAGTTATAATACTGTGAATGATAATGACTTTATTCAGGTCATTTTATTCATGTCCCAGACTGTTGTGAGCCTGAATGATTGAATCGAATCAATTGGAACAACTTTACGAGTGGATTACAAGGATAAACGATTGTAAATCTATGACAAAATATGGCAAGCAAATTTAGAAACCACCGTAGTAAGCAGGAGAGGATGCGATAGGTCATTTGGTGCCAGCTCGTTTCAGATGGATGGACCCAGCTATCGATGTTATCGACACTGACTGCAGTGCTGGATAGCCCTCATAGTGGTTTGTCTTAAAATATCCCAGCACTCTGTCCCACAGACCCCAGTTAGAGAGTTTACTTCTATTGGGATCATCCTTTGGGAATCCACAGCATGAAACTCCCTGTGATTCAATAATCCTCTCCTAACCTCATGTTCCAGGCAAAGTCCAACCAATTTTTTTTCATTGGGATTTCCAGATTGAAGGGATATTCTTGATATCTTCTAGCAACACCTGCTCCTTCAGGATGCTCTTGGCAACACAAGAGTCCAGCAGGATGTTTGCAGAGTGGGACTTTCATTATGACCAACTCGTATCTTTTAATGGGTGGTAAAGATGTCAACACAGGGCTGTGGGACACAAGACAGATTCATTCCTACAACTTGTTAATTCGTTCCTAAGACTTTATTCACTTGTGGCAACTGTTCATGTTTCATTAATTTTGTTCCCTAAATAACCCATGATTTAACTCAATTGAGGAAACAAATTAATAAATCAAATTATTAATTCATAAAAAAGGGACGCTTTAAGGAATTGATGAAAAATTGGATGATTTAAAGAAAATGCATAGCCTATGTTAGTAATAGGCCTAAAATAAAAATAGCAGTTTATTTTCATTTCATTTAAAAAAAAAAAAAAAAAAACGAAATCTATCTGACTTAATTAAGATAACGGATTTAAAACAGAAGTGTGTTGCGGCGCTCCATAAACAAGTTCAGGGAAAGGAAAGGTTGACAACATGCATTCTGTTTGTTGGCTTTATTTTACAAGATTTCACAAGTCTTTTTTACATTTTTTTTTTTTTTTGTTGTTGATCTTTCTAGCGACTCACGCGCACACATCCCACATATTCTAGCATTTCAAACTTACATCGCAGTCTGTTCATTATCAAAATAAAATTGTCAACCAAACATATAAAGGTTACAAATAGACCTTGGAATACCGATCCAATCTGCTGTTTCCAAGGACGTTTTTGCTCATGTGAAGAGGATGATCTTTTCCATCTTTATGCAAATGCGTGTAAAGTACAAGCCTAGTAGTCTACATTATAAATAATAATTTAACATTTAAATTCATTGCAAATATGAAAACATTTAGTTTTATGCTGAATGAGATGGGAGCAATAACCTCAAAATCTAGCCAAACCCGATCTGGCTCTGTCCTTGTCTGCACACATGCACTGTCAAGATTTAATGCACTATAAATGCCGGAATTTTTAAAACAAATAGGCCTACCGGGATGCAAAAAAATCAAAATCCAACATTTTCTGGAACAGGGTCCAGAAGGATCAAACGAAGTACTGGTCATAATGCTCAGATAAAAATGGTCCATGTGAGCAACAGTGTGTTTTGCTGCAGCAATGCCGATGGGAAGTGGTTCTCTGACTGCACAGCACAGCCACACATGCCACAGTTACGTTTGAGATTTTATCTTAAATGCCATAATGTCAGTTGAAAACATTGCATGGCTCACTCTTATAATTTTATCAAATGATCATAATCACATCTATTCATTTTATAATCCTGCTACTAGCATTTTATTCAAGCTAAACCCCCCTTTAATTTGGGTGAGAAAGCATTTTTTTGAGTGGGTTTTGCACATCCTGTCATACCAGTGACCGTGCCGCTGCACGTTTTACCAACATGTCCAACAACCAATCACAGTTTGTTTCGTTCATCGTCACGTTTTGGGGCATGGAAATGACACCACAATAACAGACCAGTGTGTAAAACCCTCAGACGTATTTTAAAAATGATATACCGCAAACTTTTAACATTTCACTTATTTTTGAATATCCAGCGTTTAGTTGATCCTGGTAAGTGCTCGTCATCACAGTTGTAAACTTGACGGCTTTCTTATTTTGTGATGGGGTATGGCACCACAGCATTTTTGTTTCCAGGAGGAACGTTAAAGAATGGGACCCACTGGTCTCCTGGAAGTCCTGTAGAATTCAACCAATACGATGACGACTTTGACACTCCTGAAGTGTATCCACTTTTGTGTCCCATATGCATCAGGCGTTTAGCCAACGGTCCGTGGGCATGACATCTGAGACTGAGACTACTCAAACTGTTGCAGTCTGTCAGGCTTATAATGGAGGTGAATGGAAATCATGGATAAAACATACAATAAGACAAAAACAACAAGAAAATATACAGAAACAAAACCAAATTAAACCCTGCAGCATGTTACCAATACACTGATATGCAAAGACACAAAACGATCGATCTGTGCAAGAAATTAAACAGTATTTATATATATTATTATTATTTATTTTTATTTGTATTTTTTTTTACCTCTGGTGCATTACAATGCCTGAACTGTATGAGCGTTTCCTCGACGCATCCTGTACGAGAGACGTCTTCGCAGACTTATAAGTTCATCACCACCACCTATCTCTCAAATGGACCATTGACACTCTATCTACAATGTCAATTGGGAGTGTCAGTGGACCATTGGCTCTCAAAAATGCTGCTCAGGCATTACAGGCAAGATTAAATGAAAATGACATCCAAAGTTTTCTGAAGAAATACAGTAATATAAAAACACCCGCAAAAACATCCAAAGTTTTCTTTAGAAATACAGTAATATTATACTATATAATACTTAAATATTAAGATAAAGCAGATATATTCAGATTTTCTCCAGCCACTGTTAAAAAAACAAGCTAAGAAAACTCGCTAGCTACCGTTTGTTCAAGTGTTTAGGGGAATCTTTCTGCCTCCAGCTAAGCCCCGCCCACACAAATACGTCACCTTGTTTACCAACTGTAAAAGGGTCTATACCACCGGTACTTAAAAAATCTGGTATCGTAAAAATGTTTTATTCTTTATTTTTAAGTACCTATTTGGTACCGAAGTACCAGGTCTTTTGACAACACTACTATAAACTTACATGTTATGCCAAATTAATAAACAAGTCCCAACAATAAATACCATTTTGGTGCTCTTTAAGCATATGAGTGAATGCTGTAGCACCGCAGTTCAAGTGGCACGTGAAACCATCATATCTTTCTCTTTACTAGTTTTTAATAAGAATGTTTGTACACTGAAAGTTATATTATAAGATAGAGTACAACTTACTGAAATGTAATTGCTCATTTAGTGTTTCAAACTGCGAAAAATGAGTAAAGTTTGTAAAAAAAATTCTACGTAACAATCCTTTTAATACTTAATAACCAGTTGGCGTCCATACTCTTATTAGAAAAGAAAAAAGAGAGGAGCATTTTGCTAAATATATGTGCTTTATTGCATATTCACATTTTTACTTAACCTGTTGTCTACATAAGAAACATACACAATGACCTCAAAAGCTTTGAACGGTTGTTTAGGTTAATGTGTGGCACACTTTCCTGAATCAAAATAAAGGAAAAACTGAAACATCCACAAATAAAGCAATTCCTCATTTGCCTTTGGATTTAACATCTTTAATTCTTCGGTCTCTGATTTGCAGAGCTTTCAATGGCCCAGAAGAAGTTTGCTCAGTGCCTGGGTGAATTCAAATTCGAGTACATCGGCGATGCTAAAACTGACGATGAGAAGTGCATTGGTGAGTTTATTTTATTATTATTATTTACATTTAGGCATATGCATACATTTGCCTTTGTCTTAATACTTGGCTGCTAGTGTGATGTGAGTGAGATTATTGTTTATGAAGTGATTCATCTGTTTGTTTCAGATGGGAAGCTCACACACTGAGAAATATGTAAATAGTCCGGCATAAATAAACTTTGTAAAATGTCTGTCATATGCCATTTCAGATGAATCATTGCAAGAATTCTCCTCCTTTCTCAGAAACTTGGAAGACCAAAGAGATCTCATGGTGAGCACAACCAGTTGAGACATGTATTAAAACACGCTCTGTTATACATTTAATTCAAATCCTCGTAGGCTAAACATAGTTTTGAAATCATGGTCCTTTGCAAGCAGAGAGAAACACAAAATGTAATCAACCTTAACATGGAGTTCAACACATACAGTACCTTATGAAGTGACATCACTTGTCTGTTTGTTCCTGCATGCTTCAGCGCTGTTTGACTCACAGTTTAGCCACAGGAAGTGAGTTATATTGCCATCAGTTATTTGTGTCCTCTGTTTCAATGACTCTGTGATTACACAAGACAGCTGCTTATGTGGAGTCATGTCACCTTAAATGAGCGGATTATGAACTGTATTTTCAAACTCTCTGGTTGAACATTCAGTGCCACTTGATTGAAGTCCTTAATATGCAATTAATTAGCAAATTGCATTTACAGTCGAAAATGGGTAAAATATTTTGATTCCTTAAAAAGGCAAAAAGTTTTTCCTGTTACCGCAACAGATTCTTTCACCTGGCAGAAATGTGAGATTTTTGCATTCTTATGCTATTCTAATAGGTAGTTTGGCGTCTAGGTAGGAAGGGCTCGTGTTGCATGTAGGTCATGCTAGTGTTTATTTAGTATGCAGCATTAGTGAGCTGAAGGCCCTGCCCATGACTCAAAGTGCAACAGCTGACAGTTGTTTTGAGCTCAGATTTGAGCCCCACCCGTTCACAACCCTGCAGCAGGCCAATGATGTTGCGGCCCCTCGTCACACTGAAGGCATGCGTGGAAGGGGTGGGGCCTGCAGGCCCTGACAGGGTCAGAAAGACAGGGTAATCTGAGAACTAACAGTCATGCCATGGGTTTCTTTTGTTATCCCATTACCTCATTTCAGGGTAAAGAAGTGCTTTTATATGATAATAAACATAGGGAGAGCCTTGTTGTTAAAATATGAATTTTAGAAAATCATTGTTTTTTGAAAATTGCTTTAAAAATTTAAAGAATGCGTTTTATTACTTCAAATGGGCACACTGTGTTCCTGAACATCAAGAAACTTGATAATTTACTTAGAAAATTAAAAACGTCATAACAGAATTGTGTTTGCATTCATACTATTGTACTAAGCCCCTGTAGGAGTTTTAATGCATTTTCATTTGCTCACAAAATTTGCCTGAGAAACTTGCAATTTGCATCCACTCCCAAAGCTTCTGTGCTCTTTTACAAATGTTTTTTGTTAACTCCCTCCCCCTCCCCAAACAATTTGCAGGCTAATGCAAAACTGGTGCTGGAAATAATGGAGGAAGAACTAGATTTCATTGATTTTATAAGTGAACACAACATTTCCTGTGTTGTGAGAGTGCAAACGTTTAGGGGGGATATAGCAACATTTCTCAGGGTATACATCATTTTGTTTCTGTGCTTCTCTATAGGTCTCTCATTTTTAGGGAACTTACTTATTTTAAAATGTAAAATGGCTACAATTAACCGTTTCACCTATATTGGTATTTACAATTAAAACCTACAGTAGAATGTGCAAGGTTTGATTAATGAAAATCCTCATGGCATTGCTAATGTTTGATAAAAATAAATTAAGTTATGAAATGTCCTGTATTCAATTCATTTTTCTTTTAACAGACGAGAAACATCACAGAGACACTGATGAAGCCTTTAGAAAAATTTCGGAAAGAGCATCTCGGCTCAGCAAAGGTACAAGCAGAGCTCTTCCTGTCATCTCTTACATTCAGGATGTTCGCAATAATTTTAAAAAATATTAAAAACATTTATTGAAATTAGTTCAGTATTTTAAAACTTGCTTCTCGTTCCTTGTATTAAAACAGTAAATTCCTCTATTTCATTATGTTCTCTTGCTATCTTCAGGAAGAGAGGAAGAGGTACGAGAAGGAAACAGAGAAGTACTACAGCTCACTAGAGAAACTTTTGAACATCTCAGCAAAGAAGAAAGAGCCACAATTACAGGAGGTACTTTACATTTCATTCTTCCTTCACACAGGATGGATGCGTAATACAGACTATTTTCAGAAATGGTACTTCCTTTCTGTATCTTTTCTGTAAGTCAGTGGTTTGTTGTATATTTTTGGGTGGGTATTTAGAGTAGATACTCAAAAGAGTACTGCACTGGCCACATAACCTACAGAACATCAAGTTTTGAGATTGCAAATGTGCAGTTAAAATATAAGTGTTTGGTTGCTATGCTTTTGTTGCGGTGCTAATGATGGTTTTTCTTTTATTTTCTTGTTTTGCTTTAGGTAATAAAAGTCTGTTGCTATTTCTGCCATATTTAGAAAGCTTGGGATCCCACACAATTCCTTTCCAAGGCTGAGAAAGTGAAAGAGTGCATTGTATCTTGATCTTGTCATTTTGATCAATTAATGTATGTCCGTCATTAGGCCTGTCGTGATTAGTCTATAAATCAATCAATCGCACAATTAAAAAAAAAACAAGCTCCATAATTTTTTTGGCTACGATAATTTTTTTTTTTTTAATTTTTATTATAAAGTGTAACATGTTATGATGTGGGGTTAGTCTGAAGTGTAGCATGTGGAAGACAGCCCGCATTAGAAAACCTCTCTGATGGCACAGATGTCCCGGGAAAAAATAAATAACGTCTCGCTAGAGTGACTAGCTTTGGGAAGCGCCTTTCATTTGCTTGTGGATGTTTGCATCTTAAGTGATATTGCATGATGATTCCTCTCCCTGTTTTTTTTTTTTTTTACCTTTTCATCCGTTGTTATGGTACTTTTTTCATTCTGTCTGACTTTCAGGCGGACATGTCGGTGGAAGTGACGAGACAGCACTTTCAGGAGTCGTCTCTGGAGTACGTTTGCAAGCTGCAGGAGATACAGGAGAGGAAAAAGTTTGAGTGTGTCGAGCCTGTGAGTGCATGACCTTTCGTCCAGATTGTCATTCAGCTTGATTTATTTCATCATTGTTTGCTGTCGACAGCATCTGATATGCTGTCACTTATCACGAAAAAGAAAGGAAACACATTTACTGAAATTCACTTTCGGTTCTGGGATGTGATTGTACAGCACAAGAATAAATGTTACAAATCTGCATTTCTGTGTGTACAATACTTATACTGTACTGTATGTGCATATGCACTATTTCATAAGTAACCATAAGCTATAACACTTCAAGCTTTTCTTTTGCAGCACCAAACAGAATAGCAAAAATAAGGGCTATGATTGGAATTAAATATTACTTTGGCATGTGTACTCTACCTTATTCCAAATAATTAAAAAATGAAGTAGAATATTTAGTGAGAGCTGTTAACGCAGCATGCTTACATTTGGGACTTTACCACACACAAAAGCAATCTATTAACATAAGTGTGTCCAAGCCATTTACAAGTGGGGCGAGTATTTTGAATAATTCACTCCCATTGTGCACACAGACAGATTGCATAAGCAAAGTGTTTTTTGCAGAGCAAATATTTGCCTGATTGCATTCACTTTTCCAGTTTATGGACACCTATGACTTTTTGCTTGAAAATGTATCTTTTGATTTGAATTGAATATTGCATAGGGATTTAGACCCTAAGATTGATTATAGAAACTCAAGATTGTCTGTCCCAGAGGATATAATGAGTTCTCATTTTTTACTTTCTCTAATTCCCTTCTCCATATACAGATGCTGGCGTTCTTTCAGACTGTATTTACTTTCTATCATCAGGGATACGAGTTGGCCAAAGACTTTGACCATTATAAAAAGGCCCTTCAAATCAATATTCAGAATGTAAGTAAAAATGGATTAACGTTTTCGAATTTAATAAAAAACTTTAGATCTATTTTTAAATGATTTATTCAATATAAATATTCATTTTACCAAATGTGTGTATGCCATAATGTACATTTAAACAGCTAAAAACACACAAAGAGTGATTCTCTGAGATTTATCTTCTTCTTGTTAACACTGGAAAAGAGTTCTTGAGCCAGGATACAGCAGCATTTTGAGAGGGCCATTTAGAGAGCATTTAGCAGGTCCTCACTGAATCTTCATAGTTGGTTTTGTTTTTGTTTTACGTGTGTGCCTCTGCTTTCAGACACGGAGTCGTTTTGAGGGCGCGCGCTCTGAGGTGTACGAGTTAATGAAGAGAATCAAAGAGTCGCCACAGGAATACAGACAGACCAGCCCCATCAGCAGTGAGGGCTATCTTTACGTACAGGAGAAAAGTACGCAAGACTTTTTATGATCTGTCATTGACTGTCATGTCATGTGTCTTGTGCTCCACTGGTTGCATTGCTGATAGCTGTTGCTATTTCCACAGGACCTCCTCCTTTCGGATCCAGCTGGGTGAAACGCTATTGCACGTTTGTCAAAGAACAGAAAATTCTACACATGAAGACATTTGACCAGAGATCAGGCGGAAAGCTTGTAAATGATCACCACACATGACACATTAGTCAGGATAATGGCACGGTTCATAAAATATAAATGTATAGCCGATCCGCTTTTCACAGAATGTTCTGTATCCATTCAGGGTGAGACCGAATCTGTTACAATCAAGTCTTGTGTTCGCAAAACCACAGACACTCTTGACCGGAGGTTCTGCCTAGACATAGAGATCACAGATCGGTATGTTGGACATGCATGCACCACAAGTTGTGATGGTAATTCTGAATAAATGTCATGTTGCATTTCTGATTCACAAGACATCAGGTCATTTAATTCAAGATGACTACCTTAACCCTTCTTCTGTGCTGAAAATCCTTTTCCTAATTAGGTGATCCCAGCATTAGCATAATCATTAGCTCATTAGCATAATAACTAGTATTTTTTCATGAAAATCCTCTCAGGTCAAAATGACTGGAACAAAACATGAGTGTTAAAAAAAAGTCTTGTTTTAGCAACTCTGACTCTGAGTCACCTGTAAACTGATATTCATGAAGTAGATTTTTGCTTAAGAATAGGAAGCAAATCACAGAATTATTCCTTTATGATTGTTATGAGTTAAGAATTGAACTTCAGATGATAATAAACATGCAAAAAGAAGAATTGTAAATACCTCTGAAACTACTGGGTTTAACGTGAGAGTGCGAGACATAAGGAAAACCCAAATATTTTGCTCTTTTAGGATACACTAATGGCCCTCATTAATCAAAGCCAAAGCTGAGCTGGGCCGAGTGTATGATGAAGGTAAATCATGCATAGTGGGATCTTTTCAATAGCACCTTAGCAGATCAAAAATGTTTCTAAATTAGGAGGTGAATCAATCTCAATGTGAATATGCCTTTGACTTCAAGAATCTAAGCCAATCTATCCAATTTGGAATTGATTGAACAGTCAAGAACTAGTAAATTGTCACCCTAGAGTTACATCATGTTGTACATTACTCCTGTTGGAGACTCTCTTATTCTCTTTATTACCTCATATACCTCAAAGCATGTGCCCTCAAAACAACTCCGTCTGATGCAGATGCATAACCTTAAAATAATAGAAACATGAAATGGATAGACACTTCACTGTTGTTGCATATTGATAAGACAATTCTGGAGACAAATCATGCACAGTAAAACCAGTAATCTACAATAAAAAAAAGCAAATGAGTTGAGTTTTGATTTCATATGAGGCGGCGCACTTGTTTGTTTTTCTAGACCATTCACAGTGCTGACGGTCCAGGCACTCTCAGAAGATGACTACAGATTCTGGATGCACGCGATGGGAGGAAAGGAGTCGGTGTGTCAATCCCTCACTTCAGCTTCCAACAGCTATATTCAATAAAGACAATTCAAGTTTCTCAGTTGACAAAACCTAAATAACTTTTGGGAAGATAGCTTATAAAGCTGAACTAATGTTCAGAAGGTTTCAGTCAGCACTTTTTTTTTTTAAAGAAATTAATCATTTAATTCAGCAAGCATTACAAATAATCAAAAGTGACAGTAAAAACTTATATTGTTTCAGAAAACTATTTCAAATAAATGCTGTTTTATTACTTTCGGTAACACTTTAGAATAAGGTTCCATTAGTTAATGTTAGTTAACTACTTTCGTTAACATGAACTAAGCAAGAACAATCCTTCTACAGCATTTATAAGTCTTAGTTCATGTTAATTTCAACTTTTACTAATGCATTATTTAAATCAAAAGTTGTGCTTGTTAACATTAGTTAATGCACTGTGAATTACTATGAACTGACAATGAATAACTGTATTTTCATTAACTAACATTAACGAAGATGAATAAATACAGTAATAAATGTATTATTCATTGTTTGTTCATGTTAATTAATACATTAACTAACATTAACTAATGGAACCTTATTCTAAAGTGTTACCTTACTTTCTATTTATCAAACATTTCATTTCTATTATTGTTAATGAGCACTCAATACTGGAGTAAGGGCTGCTGAAAATTCAGCTTTGCCTTGACAGGAATAATTTAAACTTAAAATATATTTAAATAAAATAAAAAATGAATGAATTAAATTAATTGAAATAATGTTTCAATATTATTGTGAGCGTAAGAGACTTAATAAAACTAAAAACAACCTTGCCGACTTGAAAGCTCTTAACAGTAGAGTATACTTCAAAGTATTTTAATGCTCATCAGTGGTGTCTGGTTTGGTATATTAGTTCAGCTCTGTTTGGTGTGGTGTGTTTTATGCTGGTCTGGCTTGTGTTTTCTGATGTTTATCTCTCACCACAGATGCAGTATCTCAACCGGACACATTCAAGAGAAAGAGGAAGTAAGTGAAGTCCGATTGAGATCAGAGCTTCCAGTTTGCCTTTAGTTCTAGTGCTTATGAACAAAAAATGTATACATTATTTGTATGTTTGTATTTATTGCTGTTACGTAAATTGTGATTTTTACGATATTTGTGTGTTTCCATAGTTGATGCCCAGTTGGATGATGTGGGGATAAGCTTTGTGAAAAATTCAATAAACGCCATTGAAACCAGAGGTAAATCTCCATGTTTTAATATATGAAAATCATAAACGAAATAAAGCAACGCAAAATGTATCAGGCAGGGATTATATTGTATTTTAAGAAAAGAAAAGTCAACCGTCTGCTCATCCTTCAGTAGTTCACAAAGTGTAGTAACAAGTTCTGATCACTAGATGTCAGAATGATCTAGCAGTTTTTCTAAACCCACACCAACAACCTGTTGTGCTTTGTTCAGGATAATACATTAGAATCTTAATGTGCTCGTGTTTAGCTTCCCATATCAGCTGGGATGTGAATTAATTACCTAACCTCTGTTCCGAAACAATTTTGACAGGTATTAATGATCAGGGTCTGTACAGAGTGGTCGGGGTCAATTCGAAAGTACAGAAGCTCCTCAGTTTGATGATTGGTAAGTTGAGCCTTATTTGATTGCTCTGTAATTGTTCCTCAGATTTCTGTAATTTACTTGCAAGCCTTATAATTGTATCAATAGCCAGTGTCCTGTTGAGTCTCATTGGCATTCAGACGGTCATCTTGTCTGGTGTCTGTCTGTACGCCCCTTTGTCCTGTCCTTTAGGTGACACCTGACTCCATTACTGCAGGCAGGCAACCAGATGTCCGATCACTTACTCCCTCTCTCTCTCTCCCTCTCTCTCTCTCGCGCTCTCTCTCACTTTCCCTTGATCCTATTTCACTTCTTCCAAAAACCCACCAAATGCTGCTCGCCATCTCATGCTCTATTATCATCCTGTCCCATACTTGGCTTTCCTTCTTTCTTTCCTTCTGTCTATTTCGCTCGCTCTCCTGCAGACGTAGCATGAGGATCTGGTATTCCTCTGCTCTGAATGCTAAACGCTGCCTGAGCCCCTGCTGCTACATGAACTCAGCTACTCTAGAAAACTAATAGCATTAACACTCTATATGGTTCCACTGTCCTCATCTGAGAACAGCCTGAGCCCTTGTAGTTGGCTCATCACCTTAAAACCTGCCAAATATCCAGACATTAACATTTACATCAGAATGACCGAACAAAATTCCATGTTAATATCCAGATATAAGTCAGTGCCACAGTGATATAATCATAGTGCTAAATTAAATGTCTTTATGCCAATACCAATTGCTATATTTGTTCTCTTGACCGACTTTTTCTCACTAAAATGACTCAGGAGGATGCACATACATTATGTTGCATTGCGATGTCAATAAAATGCAAATTGAGTGTTGAGATGAGTGTTAATAATATGTCTGTACTGGAGCCGTGATTCGTTGTGTTGGGACTATTGTGTTTACAGGGACACTGGTTGAAGATTGGCTCATTTTAATCAAGCAATGAGAGGCCATGCAACTGTTGGCATTTATCATTTACTAAACATTATAATCATTTCTAATTTAAACAAAATAACCACAAAGATATTAGAAATGTGTGTCACATTACTACAAAAGTGTTATCATGAGTTTATCATTTATTTCTGTACCTTTCAGATGTGTTGTGGGCTTATTGTGTTTGTACAATTTTCTGTTTTCCCAGATGTTTAAACGTTTGGGCTCAGTTAGATTATTTGGTATATAGATCATTTGAACAATATTTCACTATATTACTCTTTTTATTGTATTTTGATGAAATAAATACAGCCTTATTGAGCATAAGCCAATACCAGGCCCAAACCTGTGAACGGCAGTGTTTATTATAACCATTTAAAGTAATCATTAACCCTTTTCTAATATGAATGCAAAAAATATTTAGATACATTGTGACCGACACGCAACTGTGGCATTTTTATACCACAACCATAGTTTTTGCTATGCTTTTTTTTAAGATTATTTGAACTTGAATTCTTTTATTGTTTTGTGATCTGTAGATGAGAAGAGCAATGAAATAGATCTAGCAGCCAGTGAGGACTGGGATGTCAAAACCATCACCAGTGCTTTAAAACTTTACCTGAGGTGAGTCTAAACTTTCTGCATTCTGCTTCTGCTTGAAGATAATAAACAGCTGAGTGAGTGAGTGAGAGTGTGTGTGTGTTCATTTCACTAAATGTACTGATTATAGTTTGACACAATACACCATTCATGCCCATTCATTCTCAACCCCTTTGCTTGTTTCAAGAGACACTTAAATGTAAAGCTAAATTCATGTGTGAACCCTCAGAGAGAAACTTATGGGCCTCTTTATTTATGAATAGAATTGAATCTCAAATAAAAAGTATCAAGGATAAATGAGATGTGTTCATGTGAAATATGTCAGAATTTGTAATCATTTGTCAGAGTCGCAGTGGGACATTCCTTTCGGTGACAATATAATTTTATGCTGTTTTATTCAACATTTAATATTGCTTTTAATTAATTTGTGTAATTGATGTGTCACAATAGAATAGCACAAGGCAGCTTTTGTATCTCAGCAGCAGCAGAGCTGTATGTGTGAATGAATGATATTGGTGTCCTGGGCTCATTTTGGGTTAACAGTGCTGGGACGTGTGCCAGAGACTGAGCGAAAGTACCTTCAGATGAACTTGGTTATCATGTGTTTGTGTGCTCGTCTAATTTCTTGCAGTGATCAGCCACATTAATCATAGTGGTGTGTATATAATAATGCCCAATAAAGCCGATAAATTTCTCTCTCTCTCTCTCTCTCTCTCTCTCTCTCTCTCTCTCTCTCTCTCAAGGAGCCTTCCAGAGCCACTAATGACATACAAGCTTTATAAGGAGTTCATCATCCCTGCAAGTAAGGTCTTTGTCCTAGCTTGGACAATAATCAAACAACACTCAATCAATTACTTCACAAATGCCATAAACTTAGACTATGTGCATGTCTGAGAGAGAACAGCTTATGATTTGTGAAACTGTAAGGTGGTGTTTAATGCTTGCTGAGGGTACCACTGAATTAAATTTCAGTGAAGAATTTTCAAATGATGAAAATGACCTCAGCAGAGATGTGTCGTCGTAGGTCTGGGAGTAGCTATAAGTCAAGACTACATGTGAAAAGGCAGACATTTACTAATTTGTTCTTTAGCTTTTTTAGAGGGGCATGTGTAGAGAAATATGTATTTATTTATTCAGGTTCTCCTGGAGCAACATGGCGCTGACCAGCCCTGAGCTTTAGCCTCTACACCTCACCGATGTTAAACCCAGTGATGTTATTGTCAGCTAAAACTGTCTGAACTGAAATAAAGCTGAAATTAAATAAATGTACCCAATTACTAGAGTATGTGCATTTTAATAGTAAAATCTTCAAAACTAAAAGGACGTAACTTATTTCCTTACTTTATATATAATTATAATTATAAAAAAATATATTATTAAAATAAATATATTATACATATAAGTATTTATACATGGGAGCAATCTATATTTGTCTATAAATCTATTTAAACATATTTAAGCATAATCATTTACATGAAGGTTTATTATGTATAAATAAATCGTAAAACTGCATAATGTACATGCTATCTTCTAACCGACCCCCCCCCCCCACACACAAACTTTTTATTATTATTATTATTATTATTATTATTTTGTCTACACAGAGAGTGCAACTCCAGAATCTAGAGTTCAGGCCATTCACTGTCTGGTTCATAAACTGCCAGAGAGGAACAGATTAGTGCTCAGTCTGATTACCAAGCATCTTGCCAAGTGAGTGGAAATATATATTTATATTATATTTGTTTAAGTTTTTATTGTGTGTACATCCTCTGTTTTCTTTCACCAACCTTTTTACTTCTCTTGGCCTTCAGCCACTATCTTCTATCATTATTTCCAGCTTTCTCCCTCATTCCGTTCTTACCGTCAGTGCACAGAAGACACACCTTCCTACAGGAAGCACCCGTACAAACATCTGTAGGCTACCGCAAACAAACAGACAGCACTCTGGAGAGAAGAGAGAACTCCACATGGACTTTCATACGGTCCATGCTGATCTCGATCAAACGTCTTTCTAGAGAAAACAAGCCCTGTCCCTATCCATTCCATCCAGCAACTGCCCACTTAGAGAAGAGAGTTATGCAACAGCTTCTGTAAGAGATTAGATTAGTTAAAGATTTTCAAATACTGTTAACTATCATTACAATGCTTTACCGAAGGCATCACATTTTTATATATAATGTGAATGTAAGCAAATTGAAGATGAGCGCATAATCTCCCTAACCTCTGGCAATCAGTGACTGGGCAGACGCGTCTCCTCAAAATATAGAGTGGGATCTGCTGGCAGCTAAGGATGTGCAATTGGAAATGAAATTCAGGTTATCCACCACTAAATTCCTCTTCCATCGTCTCCAGCCCTCGCAAAATGCTTTAGGAGTTGGCACAGTTGCAGACCCATCAGAGATGGAGAGGAAAAGGCGTAATGTTGCCATAATATCTGAATTGGAATTAGAGAAGTGATTAATTGTTGACCATTGTTTGGTCTGAAAAATGGTTTCTTCCATTTGCACAGGAAGAAGTACATTTTGGTTTGGAAATATAATTTCAATATATAGTTTATGTAGGTTTTTGTTTTTGTTTTTCTCTTGAAGGGCACTCTCTCTAAATGTGTTTGTTTGAGCCAATGTCATTCAGACAGTATATGCTACATGAAGAACTAAAGGGAAGAAGGCAAATTCCTGATTCCAAGTCAGATGATCCAAATTAACCCATTTGTTCAGAGGATGGTAGTTTACTCTGTTTAGATATTTTACAAATTGACTTGCATGGACAATTTGAGTAATGAAGTTTGACTAAACAATTTCTCCATCTAAAAAAAAAATTTGTTCAGAATGCAGGTTTTAATGTTAACCCTTGTGATCTTTAAGTAACTAAATTAAAAACTTCAAAATGCTGTGTTTTCAAGTTTTTCAGAGATATGTGTGTATGTGTGTAGTGTTGCTGCCCACAGCAAACAGAACCTGATGACAGTGGCGAACCTTGGCGTAGTGTTTGGCCCCACACTCATGAGGCCGCAGGAAGATACGGTGGCAGCCATTATGGACCTAAAGTTCCAGAACATTGTGGTGGAGATTCTCATAGAACAGCATGAAAAGGTGAGACTTCAACACCTGGTGTGCTGCCAAAAAAAGTTGTCTAGGTTGGCAGCTCATAAGGTTTAAAGACACCACTAGTACTTTAGAGAGTATCACATCACAGAGAGCAGATAATGAGTTCTAGAGAGTGATAGTGAGTTGATTTGACGGACTTTTTCTATAAAGTCTGTCTACACTGAGCTTTGTGTACTTCTCTCTACAGCCAGGAGGGGGAGCCATGTGTGTTTTGACTGGCCACTGCTCAGTCAGCTTTTCTTTCTGATGGAACGCCACACTCATTTGGCTAAAATACAGGTTAAAATGCTGATTCAATCAGCTTTAGATGACCGTAATCTAGTTAATCCTAAAATGGGGTTCATTCTGAGGGACAAAGGGAGAAGGAGTGAGATTATTTCATAATCTCTAAACTATTTAGCCTACATTTGAAACAGGCTGATTGCTTTCAAACTATGCACAATGTTGTCCCCGATGATCATATTTCAGTTCAGTAATTATAAATAAACACTGGGATCTATTAATCACTTTTGCTGATTTGATTTTTACAATTTGATATTCTGTTTTGCAAAGTGATCTTGGGCTGTAGAAAAAGGTGTGTATGAAAATAATAATAATAATAATAATAATAATAATATTTATTAGTAGTAGTAGTAGTAGTAGTAGTAGTAGTAGTAGCAGCAGTATTAAATCAAAACCTTCAATAGAGATTTCATTTGATTAAAATGTAGACAGAAAAACTGTTAAATTGAATGCAGTAGTTATACACAGTATTACAAGGCATAAGCAAAGCAATATGTCAGAATTATGGTTGTTTTATTATACATTACAGGATAAGAACGTACTACAGTATGTGTACTTGGTATATGTAATTATGCAAATATTTCTCAGTATATTTTGAAAAGCAGATCTGAAGCATCATACAATATAACGTACATGTGCAGATTGTTTAATATGCAGCATACCGAGACCAAATGATATTGACCTCGATGTTGTTTTGATGCGAGTTGAGATAAGTGAGCGAAGTGTTGAGATTCAGGAGAAGGAATGACTCTGCAGAGCAGCGGACTGATTAGCTCCTCTCCAGACTGCTGATACCCCCAGATGCACTCAACAGACAGTGCTTTTGCATTCAGGTCCATCTGTAGAGAGAGAGCGAGAGAGCGAGAGAGAGAGAGAGAGAGAGAGAGAGAGAGAGAGAGAGAGAGAAGTCGAAAATGTTGCGAGACAAAGAAGAAACGAAGGGGGGGAAAGTGTGTAGACTGTGGGTAAAGAGAGAGAGGGGGGGGGGTCAGAGGGTAACAAGGGAGGCAGGGCTGGAAGGAGAAAGATGAGGTAGAAAGTCTGAGACAGTGAAAGATAGGAATGGGCAAAGACTGAGATGGAAAAAGAGAGAGAGAGCAGGCTTTGCTGTCGTCTGCAGAATTTCACAGCAGTATCAGATTTCTATCCCTTCTTCCAGCTCTCTGTCGAGACTTGCACACTTCTGTTCACCTCCGTCACTCACACTAGCCGTCTGGGGTTCAAATATAAATACTGCGTGACTATAATGAAATCCTGTGTTGTCACTGAATGGCTGCCACTCGTTCAGATTTGACGTCAGTCTGAGAGTTTCACAATGACCTGGGCAACATGCTTGGGTGTCTCTTATTTAGGCTTAACTCTCTTGAGAGCTCTTTTGATGTCTGTTTTAACAGCATGCTGTTAATGAAGCTTGCAGACACCTCTTACATAGTGACAGTTTAATTTTTTTTTTTTTTTTATTAATTTTCTTGTTGTTCCCGTACTGTTTTATTCTTCTATTTCCATGGAACACTAAAGAAGAAGTTTTGAACAATGTTCGGAGCTATGGGTTGGCTGTAGCCATCACTAACCTAACCTTGGCTACCCCACTCACAACTGCAGTTTTTGTCTCTTTTATTTCTTTTCCTTGACAAATGTGTTTATTAAGACACAGAACCTATGTATCTCTTTACAACCACAACAAACAGGAGACTTTTCAGACATGCACTTCAACTTCCAACGAGTGCGGAAAAGGTACAGGCGCTAAATGAGCTTCAGCAGCACTGTCTGATGAGAAGTTGTTAGGATATATGTCAGTAAAACTTAGAAAAGCAAACTTTCCTGTCCTGTCAGCCGTTTTACTGTGCTGAAGGCACACACTCTTCACCTGTATGCAAATATATCACTTCATCATAAATAAGACAAGAAACACAAGAAACTATCAGTATACAACTTCATTGTTCTGTCATCAGTTAAGTTGTGAAATTACCAAAAAGTTGATTAAAGCTGCAAAACTGTGCATGCATGTATATATGTGTCACATTTAAGAATGTCTCTTAAATGCATGTACTAAAATATTCTGCAGTCAGAGATCAGAATATAAGGCACAAGCTGAAATGTAATTTATTTTTTTTGTAATTTAATGCACAAGTAAATATGATCACAGTGCACTTGTACTAAAAACATGCATTCATTTTTCAATAATTTGTGAAGTATGAAAATGAAATAATATTCAAGTGCATTTAATAACAAATTTTACATTCTGGCATATACGTGCTGTTGATTTCCATTCCGCCCCTTTTCACATTCTTGCACATGGGGATTCAAAATATAACTTTTTTTTAACAGTTCAATTTAGGTATGACATACATGTTGTAATTAATTTATTTTGACAACTAATAGAATGTTATACATTCACTATATACTTTTTTTTTTTTTTTTAGAGTTTATTGATTATATAAAATTCAGTGAAGGTTGACAAAACTTTGAAATATGTAGATATCTGCATGTCTCATCCATGAATATGCAATGATGGAGAACAAGCTTTTGGGGGTGTTGAGATACAAAAATCAAGTTGACTGAGCAATAAAGCTATAGTGAGCCACTTTATTAAAATACCTGGAGGAATAATACAAAAATTGTCATATTCACTCAGTATTACTTGATCTAATTTACAACTATCTCAATTACAATTAAGTACAAGTTAATTGTATTTAGTTGTGTTTTAGTCACTAAAACAGTCCAATACAGCACAACCAGAATCTTTATTTGTTTTTACCACCACACATTTGCTCTTGCATAAATAATCATCATTTCTCCGCATGCATCAACTCTAAACAGACTGTTGACTTTGATTTATACACACTCACATATTGCAGTCTAGCCAGCAAATCCCACTAACTTCTTGTTCTTTTAGATATTCGGGCATGCTCCGAGCAGCTCTCCATCTTTAGAAACTACACACCTCTTCGCTTCAACCAGACAGTCCAAGAGGCTCAGCCGGCAGAACCGGCCGCTGGCTGTATACAACCCGCAGGTGCTGGATATTCAAACAGGTATGAGAGACTAATCAGCCTTAATCACAGTAAGCTCGAGCAAAACACCACAAGGAAGTATAGTTATCACATATGTCTGCTATGAAATACATAATATACAGGTGCTGGTCATATAATTAGAATATCAACAAAAAGTTTATTTATTTCACTAATTCCATTCAAAAAGTGAAACATGTATATTATATTCATTCATTACACACAGGCTGATATATTTCAATTGTTTATTTCTTTTCATTTTGATGATGATAACTGACAAGGAAAATCCCAAATTCAGTATGTCAGAAAATTAGAATATTATTTAAGACCAATGCAAAGAATGGATTTTTAGAAATCTTGGCCAACTAAAAAGTATGAACATGAAAAGTATGAGCATGTACAGCACTCAATACTTATGGCATGGAGTCGATCCGTCTGTGGCACTGTTCAGGTGTTATGAGAGCCCAGGTTGCTCTGACAGTGGCCTTCAGCGAGATTGCTGGCCAATAAAGAACAGGGATACCATGGTCCTTAAACCAGGTACTGGTAGCTTTGGCATTCTGTGCAGGTGCCAAGTCCTGTTGGAAAATGAAATCTGCATCTCCATAAAGTTGGTCAGCAGCAGGAAGCATGAAGTGCTCTAAAACTTCCTGGTATACGGCTGCATTGACCTTGGACCTCAGAAAACACAGTGGACCAACAACAGCAGATGACATGGCACCGCAAACCATCATTGACTTTGGAAACTTTACACTGGACCTCAAGAAACGTGGATTGTGTGCCTCTCCACCCTGATTTCCAAAGGAAATGCAAAATTTACTTTCATCAGAGAACATAACTTTGGACCACTCAGCAGCAGCCCAATCCTTTTTGTCTTTAGACACATCTGACGCTGACTGTTGTTCAAGAGTGGCTTGACACAAGGAATGCAACAGCTGAAACCCATGTCTTGCATATGTCTGTGTGTAGTGGTTCTTGAAGCACTGACTCCAGCTGCAGTCCACTCTTTTTGAAACTCCCCCACATTTTTGAATGGGTTTTGTTTCACAATCCTCTCCAGTGTGCGGTTATCCCTATTGCTTGTACACTTCTTTTTATTTTTTCTATCACATCTTTTCCTTCCCTTCACCTCTCTATTAATGTGCTTGCACACAGAGCTCTGAACATATAACATATAATATACAAGTTCACTTTTTGAATGGAATTACTGAAATCAACTTTTTTGATGATATTCTAATTATATGACCAGCACCTGTAGAGCCTGTATCTGCATAATATAGGGACAAATAAAGATAAGCAGACCCACATAGACTTTCATATGCATGGCACCAAAATGACACAAAATACTGAAGAAGAAAAAAGTCTGCAGATTCCGTCTGAACCTGAAGATACAATATATAATATATAACCTGTTAGGCTACCACTTTTTCTTTAAATTAAAGATGTGCAGCAGTTCATAGATGGACATGTTCAGTTGGATAATCGTAATGGTATAATCAAATGTTTTACAGTGCAATCTATTTGCAGTTTATTCCCATGTGGAGTTTGACTGTTTGTCTCAGTGAGGGTTCATGACTATGTAAGACTACTGCACACTGAGCAATCAGATCTGAGGTTCTGCTAAAACATGCTGATTGCCCATTGTCACTCTGTTACAGGATGTAGTTTGCCAGTCCATATTTAGGTGGATAACTGATGCCTTAGTGACCCTAACTGCTTAGAAATGTGTCTCCCAGTGTTAAATTCTATATTTGGGTTTGATACACCACCCAACAGCAATGATTTCAGACTTCTCATCAATGCAGGATTATCCTTTTGTTTTAGAAAAATGATTTTTTTTAAAGTACAGAACAAAGCAGACCATATCTCAAGTTTCACTTTTCAGTTAAACAGTTAGGAGTTTTTTTTTTTTTATTATTATCTTTTTTTATATATAACTTCTTGTTCTTCTCTACAGCTGTGAAGGTGTACTCAAATAGTATTACATTTTTCACAAAATGAATTAGCACATTGTTGCCAAGCTCTCCAATAAGTGTATGGGGTTTGAAAATGCTGCAGTTTTCAGAGTCAGACTAACCACACTTTTCCACACAAGATAGTAAACACTGGTTATTTGTTTAGTAGAAATCTCTCTGCTTTGGGATGTTAATATAGAAAGGAGATGTAGCCACTGCCTACATAAACACACTAAGGGCCCTATCATACACCTGGTGCAAGGAGTTGCACAAGTGTTTTTGCTAGTTTCAGCACGACGCAGTTCTCATTTTCCCATCCTGCACTGCATTGTTTAAATAGCAAATGCATTTGCAACCATCGTTGGTGCGTTGCTATTTTGAGGAACTGAAAATAGACTGCGCCATAGACCAACTCGAACCTGGTCTGATGTAAATGACGCAATATTTGTTTTTTTTGTATTATTTAAAGAGCGCATTAGTAGAAAATGCTCCTCTCCACAATGCACGTTCACTTTATTTATTACACACAGGGATGCACAGCAGTACAAAAACATGCCAAATATAAAAAAATGTAAGGATTCCAGTGTAAATTAATATTATTGTGTAGACTACATGCATGCAATGACTATCTGTTATGACATTTTTATATCAGAATTGATTGCACATGAGCAGATCCCTTTGCTCTCTGGAGACGCGTTCAGTTTGTGTGCCTTCAAATTCCACCATTTAAATAGTGAATCCGCCATGGCACAAGCGTAACTAACTCTTAAAGGGAATGGGAAATGAGACTCTGATTGGTTTATTGCACGTAATGGCCAAAAACACACCTATTACTCGTTAAGAGAATAGAGACAACCCTTTTAGACCATGTGCCGGGAGTGCCAACCTTTTTCCCCAACATTATACTACCAAAAGTGTATTCGGAAACACTTGCACTTAGATTGTTAGAATGTGGCCCTAAGGTGGAAAACTGTACATTTGTATATTTATAATGGATAAATGAAATCAGTATTTTCAGGTTTAATGGACCTCTATGCATTTTAGTTTTGTGCAGGATATGTGAAACTTTGGGTAAAAAGTATGGCCACCCTTAATGTAATCACATGACCAGCCAAATACTAAAATTTAGAAATGTATATTTCATTTATATTGGTCAAATACGAGGATATAGGACAGAACAGGATATAATTAGTTTTTGTTGTTAGAACACTGTAAGTGTTTATATGACCTCTTACACATTGTTTAAAGTCCCCTGAAGTGCCTTGAAACATGTAGAGCAGCCCCACCCCCATTTTAAAATAGCCAATAGAGTTTGGTTTATATCTGCTTAGGCCAGAGCCGTTGAGCTCGGTAAAGCCACATTTGACAGCTACAATCTAATAAATGACCCCCTAGATTCAATATGATACTCTTAGTAAAACAAAATAGTGGTCATAATCATGCTGAGGCTGTGTAGTTGTAAAAGTTTTTTATATATGCTGACTCACGCAAATGATCTATTCCGTGCGGTCACGTCTCTAGAACGGAGCCAAAGTCTGGATCAGACTGTGTGCGCTGCTGCGGTCAACATGAAGCCAGACCTCATTTGCCCCAATCGAAAGCATATTTACACTGTTTGAATTGTTCCCTATCGCCTACATTGTGCACTAGAGACCATTCACTGTACAGAAAAAACTACACTGTGAAAAAGTGACTGATCTCAGCAGGTCTTCAGCGTCTATCTGTACTTATTATTCTAGAGAGCATTTGATTGGTCAGAAGATTTGATGATAAGATGAAGTACAATGTGACGTCACACACACAAAAAAAAAAAAACGTGATGAACTGCAAGCTTGAAATGCTTATATCTTCTAAATGTGTCATTGTTTTGGTGCACACTGCCTTATTGATAACCTTCAGACTAACATATTGATACTAACACCCAAATAACTTTAATTTAGATTTCATGGGCAAGTGTAAACATTTTGTTTTAATGTATATAACAGCAGTCAATTTGCAACACAAGAGTGTTAAAACCAATAACAAATAAAACATGTCTATTAATTTCTACAAAGGCATGAAAAATGAAAGGTAAGGAAAAGAAATCTAAATATCACTTCATCATGATGACAGTATGGTATGATGCCAAAAAAAGAATCAGTAAAAATGTTTTAATAGGGTCATAAAGTAATACAGAGTTTTTAGTTTTCCCCGACCACATACAGTATACTCTACTACCGGACACATGCACACAGAACTACCAAGCTCATTTCTATGAGTATTTGTAAGTAGTCTGAATCAATGTCAAGAATGTTTGTGGTTCTCTCTCTCTGTGTCTGTCTGTATTTTTCATTCCTGTATTGTCTTTTGTGCAGTATGTGTGTTTTTTTTTTTTTTAACCATTCTTTGTTTCTTGCTGCTTGTTCTCTTGCTCTGACAGTCTCTCCATCCTCTGAAAGTCCAGCCCTGGTTAATGATGAGACATCAGTGGGCAGCAGTGAGTCGGTCTCCTCCCAGTCATCGAACGCCTCTGGAACGCCCCCTGAGAAATCTAAAAATCATCACCCCACCATTAGCACATCCCTGCCAGAGAGCACTGGGTATGTAGCAAAGACTCTCCTGTCTCCAAAATAATGTCATAATATGCATTGCTCATGTTTTGCATATATAATAATAAAAAAAAAAATATAGTAATAAAAAAAAGCTAAAATATATAATAGTATGTAAATAATACTAAAATAACACTGCTCAGAAAAAAGCAACGACAGGAAGGTGTATTGTTTTAATCCATTCTACATTTTTATCTGTTTAAAATAATAATTTGGTAAGAATTTGATTGCAGAAAACTACCACAAAGCCCGATCTGTATTGAAGCTAAAGGCCTGGCCATCACTTCAGCTCTACCTTATTAGTGTGTGTGTGTGTGTGTGTGTGTGTGTGTGTTGGTATTTTGTTCTGTTTCTGATCTCAAGCCTGTGCTTGTCAACCTGAGTTAGTTCTTGGGCTGAGAGTCTTATGCGGTGCCAGTATTATTTGCCCGAGGTTTTGCCTCTAGTTTCTCAGCTCCTTCACAGCCCTTTCTTCGATGCTGAGAGTTTGTCTGGGGCTTTTGTGTTGAATCCTAATAGAGACCCACAACATTCTGCAGAGTCACCTGGAAATAAACTTTGTGTCCACACATCTGTTCATTGTTTCTACCAGTTCACTCCAAATTTGGATAGATTTTGTTCTCACTAATTTCCATAACAAAAACCACCACTGGATCCTGCACCCCCTTCATCGCTCTATTACCCATTCACTTTCCCATTTCCCCCTTAGTCTTACTCCTTTAGCACATGCTGCTTTCTCTTCTTGGCCTGGAGTCCTGTGCTCTTGTCTTACGTAACCCTCTGCTTCTCTCCCTGGCATTTCCCACTCTCTGCCATCAGAGGAAGTGACTTCCTGTGTGCCTGTAAATCCTGCATGCTGTTTTTTCCAAAGGACAGGTGGCCATGGCCCTACCATATAAACACTATCGACACAGAGAGATGTTTGCCTTGTTTGCCCTTCTACGGGGTGCTGTCACATACAGAGTTACTACTGTCCATATGTCATGAGGTTGTCACCTGATTATCTGCAAATCTCTCTGCCTCTGGCCTTGAAGCAGGAGAGCAAAGATCATAGGGTTTGCTGAACTAGATATCGAGTCAGGATGTTGGATGTTGACAGGTCATGATCACTGTGCAACATTCATTGTATTGTTTCTTTAATCCATCATATCCATAACTGGCATAATTTGGAAAATTGTTATCCCTAGATTAATCTGCATTTGCATACAGGTGCAAATATCAAGGAAAAGTTATTTTATTTTTTGTAAGTTAATTAAAAAATAAAAAGCAAACTTTCTTATAATCTAGATTCATTGCACACAAACTGAAATATTTCAAGAGTTTTTTTTTTTTTTGGTTTTAATTCTGTTGCTTATGACTTACAGTTTAGGGCTTGATTAGTTTGATTAATTTTGAGTATAAATACTGGGTACCTCTTGGGATAGTTTAGAACATGCAACCACAATTATGGGAAAGACTACTGACTTGACAGTTGTCCAGATGATGATCATTGAAACCCTCCACAAGGAGTGTAAGGCACAGAAGGTCGTTGCTGAAAGAGCTGGCTGTTCGCAGAGTGCTGTATCAAAATATATTCATAGAAAGTTGACTGGAAGGAAAAAGTGTGGCAGGAAAAGGTGCACAAGCAACAGGAATGACCACAGCCTTGGAAAATATCAACAAAGCTAATTCAGGAACTTGGGAGAGCTTCACAAGGAGTGTACTGAAGCCGGAGTCAGCACAACAAGAGTCACCATGCTCAGACGTCTTCAGGAAAAGGGCTATAGCTTTCACAATCCTAGAACCAAGCCACTCCTGAACCAGAAAAAAATGTCAGAAGCATTTCACCTGGGGTAAGGAGAAAAAGAACTGGACTGTTGCTCAGTGGTCCAAAGTCCTCTTTTCAGATGAAAATAAATGTTGCATTTCATTTGGAAATCAAAGTCTGGAGTCTGGAGGAAGACTGGACAAATACACACACACACACACACACACACACACACACACACACACATATATATATATATATATATATATATATATATATATATATATATATATATATATATATATATATATATAATAATTATTATTATTATTTATTTATTTTTAATTATGTGTGTGTGTGTGTGTGTGTGTGTTACAACTATGTAATTTATAATATTATTATTATTTTTAAATACATATATTAATCATAATATAATATTATAATTATAATATTATAATTAGAGCTGTCAAACGATTACATTTATAAGTGTAACTATATACATGATATGCCGAGTAATTCAATTAATTAATCCCAAGTCAGTTTTGGCTGAGAAATTACCCATCAAAAGATCAAAGTCGTTATTGTTTAGAAATATTTTTGATATGAAGAAAAAATGATTTGATACTCTAAATATAAAACTAAGTGCTATAGGTGGCTGCGAGTCACTATATTAATAATTGAGTCATTCAGTCATTCCCTCTATTAGTTCGTTTAAATGTCTGAAGCAAGTGACTCGTGGAGTGGATCACTGAAGCATTGCAATCCTGTGCCTAGTTGTATTTGTTATTGTTCAAAGTGAATACAGTTTTCTTGGCTTGGCTTAGTGTTAACTGTAAAAGCATTTTTTGGGGGGGAACTATTTTTGTGTTGGTTGCCAGGGCAACCATATTGAATTTATCTTTTTTTCCCCCACTTCATTTAGCTTTTCTTTAGAGTTTGATGGTTCAGATAAGAATGTGTAAACACTTTTTTTTTTTTTTTATAATTTCTGGAGCAACTCATTGCCCTGGTGACATATGATGTTTGATCTAATTCTATTAGCATAACCTTGATTTGAAATTTGTGTGAGCGTGAACGTTGTGTATCGAACAGCGTGTGTGGTGTATTAGCTGGGACTCGCGCGGCTGGTGTGCGGTGTGTGTATAGCTGGTGGGAGCTTAATGAGTGGATTTGCTGCACTGCAGCGCTACTGGAGTCTCATGCTGATGTGCAGCAGCTGAGGACTCACAGACCCACTGCAGAGTCATAAATCACTGCATCTCTATCTCTCTCTCTCTCTCTCTCTCTCTCTCTCTCTCTCTCTACACATTCTATAAATATACATCTTTCTCTCTCCTTCTCTTTTTCTCTGTCTCTCCTGCTGGTCTACACTTCTCCTCATTTGCCCCTGTGCTGCCACTATTCCTGCTCCTGCTAAGTCCTTCGCTCCTCTCACCTTCAGCACACACACATTTCTCTCAAGTCTTCATTCCCTTGAGTTTCCAAATCTAATTAAGAGGATGGCTTTGTTTGAACTGTTATCCACAGTTTTCTTGGCATGTTACTGAATGCCATTGAGCATTTATTGCATAATGTATAATATATAACTAAGAAAATCAAAGTGGAAATTATAAGTACATAAGTTCAAAAGTTTATTTTTTCTTTTTTTCCCTGATATCTAATGCAAGGACACATTCCATTTTTCAGAAGTGACTAAAGAGGTTTATAATGTTGCAGAAATGTATATAAATAAATATATGATGATCTTTTGAACAAGAAAAATCACGAAGAATCACGAAAAATGCTTTGCATTCACAGGGATGAATAAAACTTTAAAATAAAATAGAACAAAGTTATTTTGAATTGTAACAGTAAATTCAAGACTTATGTATTTTAATTGTATATATAAATATAAAATATCCATCTATTTGGGTTACCTAGTTTTAAGAATGAGATTTACTTATAATGCAAATGTGCTTTAAATATACTGTACACTAAGCAGGTTTATATATTTATCATAAATAAATCCAGTTAATTGAATCTTGATTTTAACTGATTCAGTTACTGATAATAACTGATTTAGACTGATTCTAAGGAATATAAATACATATGATTTGAAAATATTCTATTAATAAATTGATGCAAATACTTGTTCATGGCATGATTCATTTTTATGAGTGGCAGTATTATCATTTATTGTTGACTTCCACAGTTCATCTCCTGCATTGCCTGATCCTGTTATCGGCTTTTTTGATCTAAAGTGCTCATTTGCATTATTTGAGTTTTCTAAATGCTTAAGATCCTAAGGGATGTTGGGCAGTATTCCTCATTACCTTCACTTCTCTCTCTGTATCTGAGATTGTGAGACTGTCTGAGCAGCACAGCCTCTCTAAGAGGAATAATGATGAAGGGGTTTGTGTGTGAGGAATGCTGCAGATTGTGTCTGTTTTTTTACCTCTTCTTTGTCATCTCTGACTTTCAGCTGTTTGTTTATGCTGTATTTATGAGTTTGTTGTCCAAAAAGTTGCATAAAAGCTTAAAAATATGCAATTTGTAGAATGCAACAAAGTGTATCAGTCCAAACCTGGGTCATTACCTAAGCTGCATTTATTTTTTATTTTTTTCCACTTACCAACAGTATTTCTAGAATTGACTTCTTTTACCTTGAGGATAGTACAGTATAAATACTTTGTTGCATTTTGTGTCCTGCAGGATATGTACTGCCACAGCTTCATGGATGAATTCTGCCTCAATTACACCGGAGAAACCTGGATCTGCAGGAACTGAGAAGAATAAACCTGAGGAAAGGTAAGATGTAAACACTCTTGTCCCTTTATAACATGCATTATACGCCTATGCACACCACCTTTAGCATGTAATTAATTTGTTCCAATCTGTTAGTTTAAGCGAGTTTGGCTGGTTTTGGCTCAAACTTTCCCGCAAACACTCTTTCACTGTCTCATTGATTCTTTCACTCGCACTCGAAGTATAACTTAAGCTCTCAGCTTCAGGTTATTAACTCAATCTCACATGCATTCACTCACTCGCAAAGTCTTCATCTGTCATTGTTTAGCCTCCGACTCGCACACTTTTTCTTCCATTCCACACACCACCTGAGCTCAACTCAGCTCTCTCTCTCTCTGCCATCTCTCTCTCTCTTTGCCATCTCTATCACACACACACACACAGATTTTGTCTCTGTCTCACACTTTCCAGGCAGGGGCCATTGCAATGATCTATAGTTCTGATCCAGACACAAAGATGCATTAACTTTTGATTCTATAAAATGAGCGATGACCAGTGGCAGGTGATCAGACTCATTCAATTTAAAGTCTTTCAATCTGTTAAAAAGCTGTTGGCAAAAAATGACTGACCTTTGGGAATGACGTCTTTTCTTATGTTGCAGTTGTAAAGAGCACATTTTCGTTAGAACTCCTGAAGTAGCTTTCTGGGTGTCTGCCTGGGTCGTGTATTAACTTTAGGACCCGTTAATATGAAGCCGTATATAAAGCATTCAGCAGACTGTCAGCTGTTGAATGGTGTTGAGTATCAGTGCAGAGAGTCTAGAGTACATTGAAGCTATATCCTCAAGATCCACACACTGCTTCTGTTAAATTCACATGAATTAATGAAATCTTTGAGAAGTCATTGAAATTAACGATTAAAGTTGAAAGATTTTTATAAATTTTGAAGTCTGTAAAATTCTAAAGCTCAAAGTTCAATACCAAGCGATATATTTTATTTAACAGAATTAGCCTACAAAAAATGACCCGTTTGGACTACATCCCTCTAGTTCCTGCAGTAATGACGTCACTAAAACAGTTTTTTGACTAACCTCCGCCCACATGAATACACAAAAAAGGGGGCGTGGTCTTGATTCGCTCCGACGGAGAAGAGGAAGAGTTGCGTTTGTGTTTGTCGCCATGTCGTCGAAACGCTGTTATTTTCATCTCGTAGTCCAATCATCTTTGTCTGGGCTTCCCAGGGACGCTGTACTTGGAGATTAATGGTTACAATTTATGTTTAACTCTGTTTCCGAAAATTATAATCCACATGTAAAACTATGTGCAGCACATTTTGCTGAGGACAGCTTTCTCAATCAGTTTGCTGCCAGATTCGCACAAAGATTATTCTTGAAAGATGGAGCAGTTCCCTCTTTGTCTGGAGAAGGCATTGTTTATGGGCCACAACCACTAAGTGTATTTTATTATTTAAGTTGGTGTAGCAACAATGAGTTGTACAGAATAATTAACTCAAATGATATATAGGGAATTTGAATAATTAATCAGGAATATGATTAATATATATATCTCATATGACAGTTACAATAAATTTTATTGATTATGAAAAATAGCAATTATTGTGATATCTCTTACTGTAAATTACTGCAAATCAAACAGTGGTTTGTCCAGCAAACGGCCGTAAGATTGAACTATCAATTTTCAATAAAGTTATCACTTCTTATAATTCAATATTCTCTGGCCATGAAAGCAGTGCTGTAGCAGTGCTGGATCTTGCGCGAGAGCGTGGTATTTGAAAGGTTCAACAAACAATGTTCCAGAATTCGTCTTCCTTGTGTGGAGAGGCGAATAGTTGAATAAACTTAGTAAAGAAAACAAAACAAAACAAAACAACGAAAACGAAAGCTTCCGGAGGAGCCATAAAACCATTTTTTTTTAGAACAATAGAATCTGGGTTTTGTATGATTATTTAAATATGTATGCAGAGAATATGAATGTATGTGGATGAGTCATGGAAAAAAGCCAGTGAATGTATTGGTCACAAAGGCTGGAAATGGATTTGCGCTTTGCAAACGTACTCCAAAATCTACTCGAGAGGAACTTTGAGTAATAATTGACAGGATACGCCTGGATCCTGTCGAAGCTTACTTGAAAATGTATCTCTTTTTTGAAACATGTCTACTCTTTGATGGCTATCTTCTATTTGCTCTGGAATTTTTACGGATAGACGCTAATCACTTTGACTGCTTTCATTGATAACTTCCACTGAATCCACTTTACAACAAGATGGAAAGCCGCTTCCGAATAGCGAGAGGCCCACTAACTGATTGCCTCCATTTTTCAGTGTCACCCTCATGAAAGCAAAGGCTGTGTACCCCTGTGAGGCTGAACACGATTCCGAACTCTCTTTCCAGGTTGGCGCAATCTTCCATGACGGTGAGTGTTAACGTTATCACTGCCACAGGCACTCACCCGAATCCACAGACATATTGGATTTGGCTGGTCCTACAAGCTCAAATATAAATAAATAAATCTGATCTTATATCTGCATAGGTGGAGGGAGGAAAGTGGGGCAGGGGTGTAAGATCCCCTAAAATCAATTCACAAAGAATGAGACAGAGATAGAATTACATAAGGAAATGAGGGACCACTATCAGAGACAAAGCCTTTCAGAACTCTTGCTGATTTGACTTACAGTAAAAATGATTTTGAGCCAATCAATTTAACTTAATATGGAAATTTTAGTTTAATGGCACCCCAAATAAGTCATTTTACTTTGTGTATGGAAAATGCGCTTGTAAAAAAAAAAAAAAAAAAAAAAAAAAATATATACAGTATTGTTCAAAATAATAGCAGTACAATGTGACTAACCAGAATAATCAAGGTTTTTAGTATATTTTTTATTGCTACGTGGCAAACAAGTTACCAGTAGGTTCAGTAGATTCTCAGAAAACAAATGAGACCCGGCATTCATGATATGCACGCTCTTAAGGCTGTGCAATTGGGCAATTAGTTGAATTAGTTGAAAGGGGTGTGTTCAAAAAAATAGCAGTGTGGCATTCAATCACTGAGGTCATCAATTTTGTGAAGAAACAGGTGTGAATCAGGTGGCCCCTATTTAAGGATGAAGCCAACACTTGTTGAACATGCATTTGAAAGCTGAGGAAAATGGGTCGTTCAAGACATTGTTCAGAAGAACAGCGTACTTTGATAAAAAAGTTGATTAGAGAGGGGAAAACCTATAAAGAGGTGCAAAAAATGATAGGCTGTTCAGCTAAAATGATCTCCAATGCCTTAAAATGGAGAGCAAAACCAGAGAGACGTGGAAGAAAACGGAAGACAACCATCAAAATGGATAGAAGAATAACCAGAATGGCAAAGGCTCAGCCAATGATCACCTCCAGGATGATCAAAGACAGTCTGGAGTTACCTGTAAGTACTGTGACAGTTAGAAGACGTCTGTGTGAAGCTAATCTATTTTCAAGAATCCCCCGCAAAGTCCCTCTGTTAAAAAAAAGGCATGTGCAGAAGAGGTTACAATTTGCCAAAGAACACATCAACTGGCCTAAAGAGAAATGGAGGAACATTTTGTGGACTGATGAGAGTAAAATTGTTCTTTTTGGGTCCAAGGGCCACAGGCAGTTTGTGAGACGACCCCCAAACTCTGAATTCAAGCCACAGTACACAGTGAAGACAGTGAAGCATGGAGGTGCAAGCATCATGATATGGGCATGTTTCTCCTACTATGGTGTTGGGCCTATTTATCGCATACCAGGGATCATGGATCAGTTTGCATATGTTAAAATACTTGAAGAGGTCATGTTGCCCTATGCTGAAGAGGACATGCCCTTGAAATGGTTGTTTCAACAAGACAATGACCCAAAACACACCAGTAAACAGCAAAGTCTTGGTTCCAAACCAACAAAATTAATGTTATGGAGTGGCCAGCCCAATCTCCAGACCTTAATCCAATTGAGAACTTGTGGGGTGATATCAAAAATGCTGTTTCTGAAGCAAAACAAAGAAATGTGAATGAATTGTGGAATGTTGTTAAAGAATCATGGAGTGGAATAACAGCTGAGAGGTGCCACAAGTTGGTTGACTCCATGCCACACAGATGTCAAGCAGTTTTAAAAAACTGTGGTCATACAACTAAATATTAGTTTAGTGATTCACAGGATTGCTAAATCCCAGAAAAAAAAAATGTTTGTACAAAATATTTTTGAGTTTGTACAGTCAAAGGTAGACACTGCTATTTTTTTGAACACACCCCTTTCAACTAATTGCCCAATTGCACAGCCTTAAGAGCGTGCATATCATGAATGCTGGGTCTTGTTTGTTTACTGACAATCTACTGAACCTACTGGTAACTTGTTTGCCACGTAGCAATAAAAAATATACTAAAAACCTTGATTATTCTGGTTAGTCACATTGTACTGCTATTATTTTGAACAATACTGTATATATATATATATATATATATATATATATATATATACATGCAAGAATAACCAAATAAATAATACCTGTAATCCTCAATTCTATAAAATGATTTAAACCAGCAAAAACATCACCTGGCATGAAATTCTGATGTGAAAAAAAAAATTGATTTACAAAAATAAATAAATACATAAAAAGTTAGAATTAAGAAGAATGTGCATTAAAAAAATAAGAATTATGTTCATGTTTGCTACAGAATGAGAATGACAACCGGATGGAATTCTAGATTCTGTAAATATTTCTGTCTCAAGTCACTTTGCAGAATTTATTTTTGTAAATGTGATATGAATTTCTTGGTACCTGCATGTTCCTTTGTTCATCATTTCACAATTTTTCTGTCTTTAACTTGGACATCACTCACCAATTTTTTTTAATCGCTCATCGGGGTGTTCCAATGCATTACATTTGTTGAAATGACAGGTTGTCCTCTCAATGTAACTCCTTGTACAGACATGCAAGCCTGCACACGTTATCAATCGCTGGATCAGAATTTCTGTGCCATTCCTGGCTTATGTCTAATACATTCTTCTGCATCCTCAGTATGCAGTGATAATTAACATTCACCGCTATTAGTATCTCCAGTATAGACATAAAACCTAACATAAGTAATTCCTCAATGTTGCTCTTCCATTAAATCATCACTGCTCTCCTCTAAAAAAAAAAATAATACAATAAAATTACTTTCCACCTGTTATTCGCTAATCTCACACCTCTTATGTTTGCTTGTTAAACACTTTGGCTAATTTAATCATTCTTTTATTTCTGTTCAACACATCTTGAACCCATTCTGCTTCTTTTCTCTGAAAATGAACACAGAAAATAGACTTCATTGGGGATTAGTTTTTAACACTTTCCTAATTCATACCCATTGTGGTGTAATTTACATTCATCAGCCATGTTAATTATCCACATAAGGATGAGGGATTCTTGCTTGTCTGACATGCCGTGTGACAGAAGAGCTGCAGTTTTACCTGTGTGTCCGTGGTTTTGCTCTGCAGTGACACTCTCCAGGGAGCCCGGATGGCTGGAGGGTGTGCTGGAGGGAAAGCGAGGACTCATCCCTGAAAACTATGTGCAGATACTGTAACTCCGAAAAGAACTATCCTCACACTTCTTTTTATATTCATGGTATCCATGGTATCAGCGGCTCTTTCACAGTGGCACTGCCTGTCGTTCCTCCTCCTTCACCACACTAAAGACATTGAGAGCGAATATATATGCTGTATCCAAAAACACAGATGTTTCTAGCACAAGAATTAAGTTCAAGTGTAAGCTAAAATATGCTGTATACATACAAGAAACTGCACTTTTTTACAGTTTGGAAATGTAAATATGTGTGGGAAAATATGCATCCGTCATTGTGACTTTTTTGTCCTCTTTTTTTTGTTTTGTTCGTGTTTTTAAATCGCATGCCTCGCAATTTTACCCAAGTAGTTTAAGTTGTTTAGCATTAGTACCCTCAATACTCAAAGATGCATTGAGAATCTTTGAATTACAGATTATCAAGTTGCACTTAATTGAGCATGTGATGATTCATAATAGTAAACATGAGGAAGCGTGCAACAATATGACAGTGCAGTGAACGTTGTCAATTTGGAGAAAAAGTTGTGTCTCTTGGTTCATTGGAATATTAGATCGCTTAGAAATGTAGTGCTTGTCAGTTATTGATATTGAAATTGAGTATGCAATTTATTTATGTTTTGCATTGATTGAAACTGATGCAGTGCCTTAAATTTATTACGCATGGCATGTGAGACGCTGTTCAGTAATTTGAACAGTTTTTTTTTTTTTTTTGCTACTCTGTATATAGGTTTTAATGTTGTGTTGGAGAACAGAGACAGATGAATAAAAAGTAGCCCATACAAAGACATAACATTTTATATTGCCAAGTCTTACATCTGTGTTGTATACATACGTTTTGCACAAAAATAATTCTAAGTCACAAGTTTTCCCTCTTTAAGCGATTAAAAGTTAACCAAATTCTTAAAAAAATGGCAGACTTCACTGATGTTTAATGAGCACGTTTTCATTTTTCTAAGAGCTCTTGTTCCACAGGTTCATATTTGTGACTGAGCGTTTCTGCAGTTATTTAAGACAGTGATTTATGACCTCCGCAAATGTCTTGCCGTTGTTTAAGTTTTTTTTTTTTTTTTTTTTTTTTTTTTGATGCTGAACCTCTTGTTGATCAATGTTAAATAAATAAAGTATTTTATTCTTACATCTTGCTTTTCATTTTTATTTATATGCCAAACTAAATGTCTATAATTAATGGAAGCCATATGCTGTAGGGCTCTGTAGACACCCTAATGTGCTTACTGGGAAATACTAAAACTACAACATTTGTGATATGAGGGTTGTTTAATGAAAAATTGTATAAGATTGTGTGTCATTTTCTTAATGTCAATTAGCTTAATTGTGTGGTTGTGCTCCCATCAAGGTCAAAAAGAGACTATTCCTTAAGGCTTCTGCTGAAGAACTTCAGCTTGTCTGATAAATTCAAAACTGCATTACCAGGTTAGATTAACCCCTATACAATAGCCACTTTCACACATGAAACCCGTTAAATTGCTGGCTATCTTTAGCAATGGCTTTCCGTTATATATCTGTATAATTGCATTCATACATCCACACCGAAATGCCATTTAAAAACTCGCTGATGCCATTTTCTAGAAATCCATACAAAAAACAAGCTCTTTTATTTAAGGTTCGTTATTTTTTCATTACCACATTAATTTTAGTTTTTGTTCCATTTAATGACATTTCTTTCCACATTGTAAACAACAACAATGTTTTTTGACTCCTGAATTACATTCTTTAGAGCTTTGTGATTGACTCAAACTCATAGTAAGCATTTTGATGGTTTATTGTAATTTTATTGCCTGGACACACATTTTGTTACTGCCACCTGTCATCAAGTGAGAATTTCTAATAATATTCACAAATTTCTGTTGTATGTAAATGATCTGTTATCTATTGCATACATTGCATTTAGAGCATACTTGCCTATTCTTTCCCACACATTTCTAGCCCTGGAGCTGCTCTGCAACTTTCCATTGAACTTCTCCCCCTTTAAGTGGATTAAATCTTAATTTCCTAGCAGATTTGGACTGCCTCCTCATATACTGGACTTGAACTGGAGCATACGGCAGTTTAGGTCCTTACCATACACTGGATTGAGTGCTTAAAAACTATCGATTTGCATTAAAATAGACCATTTTGTTGGACCCACAGTGCACGGTTAGCACACACTGCATTTGGAGCAACTGGGTCTGGTTTAGATTATTTCCTGTTTTGTGTTCCTGTTTCCTTTCATGACCCCATTATACACATGAAATGCGCCCATTTCTTGCAGCATGACTGCAGATTGTTCAACTACGCTTAAAGGGATTTTCGTGGTTCATGATCCCGTCAACATAAAACGTCATTCGCAACCCATTTTACTTCAGTAATGTGATATATTTCTAAGTTAAATGGGCTAATTAAAGGGATAGTTTAACCAAAAATAAAATGCTGTTCCAAATCTGTGCTGACTATAGAGCACAAAAGATATTTTGACTGTGTCTGTGTTTTGCTCATACAAGGAAACTCAGTGAGGTCTAAAACAGCAGTGGACCCAATTAACTTTGAATGTATGCAAAAAAAAAAAAAAAAAAAAAAAAACAGCAAAATATTTCAAAAGATCTTATTTTGTGTTCCCCAGAAGAAAATCAAATAGGTTTGGAGCTGGGTGAGGGTGATAAAATAAACTGGTGCATGTTCGAGGACATGCTGGTCATATTTGCAAAAATTCATGGGGAAATGAATGGGGAAATACTGAAATCTCAAAGTCTGGTGACCTATTAAGCTCGTATTTAAAGATTATTTCAAATCAACAATAAAATGTGCCATGATCTGTCTGATAAATATAGTTTCTTGTGCTCAAACAGCATTAAAAAGTGTTTATTTTAGGTTAATTTAGCACCAGTTGAGACCAGAGCTTCTAACTGCTAGTGCAGTGGAGCGATGACTTTTTAATTTTGTTTAATTAAGCATCATCTTTTGTCGGGTATGTTTACGTGTACTAATTCTCACCAACTGGAATGAACCCAGTCAGATTTGAGATTTGGAACACTGTACATGTGCATATCTAAAAGAAAAGCAGACATTTGTGTCCGAAGAGCTTTTTAGCAAATATTCACGTGTAAACATCACGGTGCTGTGCATGTGTGCAAAGACATTTTGAATATGATTAAGAAAATAGTCGGATTCAAGCTTTTAAAAACATTCATTCAGACTGAGCTCAGATGGACTAGATAGACTGAGGTGTTTACTTGAATGCTTTTCAGTCTGATTATAAACTCATTATTTAAGTGCATGTAAATGTAGCTCTTAAGAAATATATCATAATACTGAATTAAAATGAGTTACATTTTGTTTTCGGCTGAACCCTCCCTTTACTGAGAAAATGACTTTGAGAACTGATTAAATTCTGAAAAGTGGGGTCTTTATGCCAGAGGGGAGGGATAAAAAACAAATTGCTAGCATCATCCAAAAACAAAAAGAAAGGTCATAATACAGAGGTGGAGGAAGCTATAGAATTTTCACAAAAGATTACCCAACTCAATTTATGTGTTTAACATCAAATGCTCGCTCAAAATAAAAACAGGAATGCATAAATAGTAAACAGGGTAACTTCTTGAATTTAGATTTCTTGACAACTGAAATAAGTCACAGCCTCTGTCTAATTAGCTTCCAAAGCACCTCCAGACTTCATCACAGATATCACACTTCAGTGCACTGTACACATCATTAGCGTGCAAATGTCTGTGTTCGACTGCCACGTATTACATAATTATCGCGACATGGCAGGGTCACAGACTTTCAATAACTAATAGAGCAGATGATAGGACGAGACATGGGAGCGGGCTCAAAATAGGCAACGTGTCGAAAAAGCCGGGTGCTTACATAATCAAATGAGCCCGAGCTAATGAGATGGGCAAACTCAGCCTCCCACCATCCCTGTCCGCTTCATCTCACTTTCTCGCCCTCTGGCTTTCTTTTCTCTCCCTCTGTGTTTCCCTTTCACTTCTGTTTCCTTGGATGCAGTAGAACCACAAAGTTCCAGTGAGGTTTTTTTTTTTCTTTCTCTCTCTCTCTCTCTCTCTCTCTCTCTCTCGCTCTCTCCGTGGTCTTGATTTAAGATCAAATCACTGTTTGCACCACGCTTCCTGGCCTGAAAGAGTGAGATGGCACATTGTAGCACTGCATCTGATCTCAGTTGAAGATGCTGCTGTTTACTTTTATCCGCCAAACAGTTTTCATTTCGTTTTCTCCCGTGCTCTCAGTTTGCAGTCGGCATTGTCCCTCCTCCTTGTTTTGTACAGTACAGTGAAGATCCTAGACTTTCTTTGTGCACCTTAAGACAAGACACCACAGTCAAAAGCCCTGCATTTTTTTACTGCATCTGTCAACTTTTAGATAAGTATGTGTTGCTTCAGGCTAGTTGAAACATTTTATTCCTAAATTATAGTGATCTGTTGTTGTTATTTCTGGCTGATGAATTGTCTTGATTTATAAAGTGATAAAAAAAAAGAATCCCAAAATCTACTGTGTAAAAAAAAAAAAAAAAAAACTTTTAATCTAATATGTAAAATAAACCTGTCTTTATCCAATGTACAGATTTCTGTTCTGGAAATGAATGCAAATTAGTGCATATATAATTAGATAATAAAAAATGTGTAATACAATAAAAATAAAAAAAAATAAAAACTAAATGCAATTCTTAATGTAATAAATTCACTGGGGAAGTATGGTAATTTTATTTTTTTACCTTATTCACCTAGGTGCCATAAGAATACTCACTTCATGCTGCGGATATGTATGAAATATAATCTAACTGTCATGTATTATATCTCGGATAAATGAGACGGAAGGTGGGACAGTGGAAAACAAAACAGAAAAGGATTGAGTGTCTGCGAGTGGAGAATCTGGGGCACAGAAGCCGCCATGTGTGAAGCCACAGCCCTGAAATCTGCCTGATCCAATAGATTCTGTTTATCTGGCAGGACTACACAGCTTGCGCTATTGGCAATCTGGGAGAGATTCGGAGTGGGCTGCGGATTTGCGCAAAAGAGCAAAAGTAATACTGTCTACTCTCACAGTCTGGCAAACAAGCACATTTTTTTTAGCTCGGCTCCTAACGAGGTTAATGGCGAATTGTCTCTCTCGGGACGTGGAGGTGTTACATTGTAAAAGCTTATGTTCTTTGTCAGAATATCTCACTCTCTCGTGCTGTTTTCTGAGGATTTTTCCGTCACTGCTAGACCAGTAAATGCAGACGAGACTTGCTGTTTTCTTCACATATTACCATAATCACTTACTTCCTCATTCATGCTCATTTCCCCTGGAGAAATATAATTTGCTAAAACTAAAATCTGCCAGAGGTTTGAATTATGACTTTGTCACTCAAACTTACTCTCCTCTTTTTTTTTTTCTTTTAATGTGCGTCTCTCTCTCTTTCTCTCTCTCTCTGGTTTCCACTGGGCTTTGCCACATACTGTATCATTTTTTTTTTCTCTTTTTTTACCCTCATCCACTCCTGTTCTTCCTACTGCTACTGTTTCTTTCCACTCAGATGTCTGCAACATCCAATGATCCAATTCACTGTCTTCCTACTGTTATCCATTACAGTTCGCCCCTAAATCTGTAAAACACCTACAGTATGAGCAGTAACACTTAAAAATAAGGTGCATTTTATTGACATGCAGGTATAGGTTGGGTATAATGAATAAACAAACTTACATTTATTAATCTAGTGTAAAGACCACATTAAATAAAATAAAAAATCACCTCCTCTTGCTTCTAAATGCTTATTGTGAACAATTCATCCATGCATGCATTTATCTTTTCTCCTATTGCTCTTTCATTCATCTGATAATTAATAATCAGAACTCGATAATCGACTTCTATCTGGTGACACAGGCTGAACTTTAGTCCGTGTGTCCCTGCAAACCCAAGTTCATATCTTCCTCCGTCAAACCAGAAACCAATGGATAGAACTTCCAGCACTCTTTTTTTTCAGTCATTAATATAGAAAAATAGAAGTGGTATATATATCAGTGGGAGTTGCATGTCACAAAAGCAATACAAGAGTGTGTACTTTGTGAACTGCCTTTAAGTTCACCTGGAACAGATCACCAAATCCACACAAATATATTAAGAGAAAGAAGAAAAAGGAAACCGCACATTTCATCACTACATTCAAATACACCTAATGTAATTGAAATACTTAACTCTATGAACATTAGTAGATGTTCTCCAGCCAAAAATCAGATACGTTTGTGTAGTATACATTGTGATTTACAGCCGAAGTAACAACAATTCCTGATCTTTCGTTCTTTTTTTTTCTTCTTTTTTATGAATTGTCTTTAGCATCAAAAGAAAGAGTGCACAGTAATTCATTGTTAAGAGGTTTATTGGAATCCCTTGATGTTTCTGCAAACACAGTTATGGCAAACTCTGCATCAGGATATACAGTTTAGAGGAACTAGTTGCATCTGTCTTTTGCTCATCTCGTATATTTCTGAGGAGACTTGCTAACAAGTATTGTACAAAGAGCTGATCTTTAAAAAAAGGGAAAAATCTAAATATGAACAAAAAGTGCTCTTTTGTCACAAAATAGATATGGCTTTGTCACTTTAAACGACATAGAGCACACAGATTCAGATTTATGAATATGGTAGTTTAGTTACTAAAATAAAATAAAATCAAAATAGCTGTGTGTTTTCACTAATAAGCTGTATTTTATTACGATTCAACATACTGGTTACCTTGATCATGCTTTGCCCTCATTTTGCACAAAGGTGCTGCCTGATGGTAATGTGATTTGTACAAATGCATAGTTTTACATGTTATTGGACTCCCCAAAAACACATCTAAAAAGTCATGTGCAGACTGTCAAAGCTAAAGTAACAAGCAACTCAGAAGCGTGGATCCAAACCAACAATATTTTAAACTTTACTTTTGGTGATGGAGAATCAAAAGCATGGCAATCTATTCTTAAGTTGCTGCTGTACATCTGAATTCATATCAGACTGTTCAGGTTCAAGTTTGCTCCCTGCCCTAGTTCTTTATTTAGATTTTATTACACAAAGGTTGTATTTGTTTTATAATGTTTAAAAAATTACATTTTTCATATTCTTTATAAACAATAATAATAATAGTAATATAGAGCGTTGTTGGGTCACAACAACTTGTGACTTTTTTTTAAGAGTGCAAAACTAAAAAAATTCAGAGTGAATGTTTTATATATATATATATATATATATATATATATATATATATATATATATATATATATATATATATATATATATATATATATATATATATATATATATATATAATATGTTTGGCAACCACAAATACTTTTCCTTTTTGAATAATATAGCTACCCTCTGATGAGAGCACTGCGTTGTGTTTTTTTTTGTTAGATTTGTAGATGAAGCGAAGAGTAAAACACAAAAACATACAGTTGGTTCACATTACTACAGATCATTGTGACAAGTTTTAAGTGACATTCGGGGATTAAACAAGTCTCTCTTGCTGTGAAAAGCAGATGTAAATGAAATGCATACCCATCATGCTCTGGATTCTGATCGACTAAGGGCAGTCAGGGAAATATGTGAACTTCATCCCAGCCTCTGACAAATATTTAATATAGAAATCTTCCATACAACGCAACATCATAATTCACTGATTTATTTACAATAGATACTGTAAAATGGTAACTTTGGAGAAAAAAGGCACACGTTTCCCTTCTTAAATACACTGTAAACATCTTTGCAAAAAGCATGCATAAACATTTCACTTTACAAAAGATCTCATATCTTCTTTATAGACAAACTACTAATATATCGAGTCCAGCAAAATAGAATCTCTCAAAAATACTGCACATACATCCTATGAACCTTTTAACATTTATTCTCATTTATATATCTGTGTATTTAAAAAAGGGAAAGATTGAAAAAAAGAGAGAGAGAGAGAGAGAGACTACTGTAAATACCTTTGCAACATTAGTTTTAGGTCTATCCAAAACTTTCAACGTACAGTGTATTGACAGGTCGGTGAAATGGCTTATGCCCGGATACCACAGATTGATTTGATTGTTCATATTTAAATGATTCGAATTATGAATTTTGTCCTCCAACATTTTTTTTTTCTACATCAAAAAGGCAAACATCAAAAGTTCTCCGACCTTTCCAGTTCACAAATGTCCCAACCTGACCCCCAAAGCACATTACATAACCAACCCAATAGCCAAACACCTAATATCCCAATTATCACATTATTGTGTCTGTGCAAATCGAAACCAGCCAATAGGATCATTCGGATCCTATCAGAGAAAACCAACAATGCCCTCTCAAAAATCATTCAGCTTTCCTGTGCCTTTAAGAAAAACAAAAACACATGCACACATACGCACGGAACACACTCAAACCTTCATTGTCCTCTTGACTTGCATTCGAGAACTAGCGCTACGTACCTCTTTTGATTCAATCAGTAGCACAGTGGGGTTATAAAATATGAAACAGTGGTCCAAATTTCTTTTTTTAAGAAACCGTTCACTCAAGTACTCTCAAGTCAACTGGTATTTCCCCCAAATAGCCAGGTTTTAATTGCAAGGTGGTTTAAATCAAAAACTTCCTATGTACAAGGTTTGAAAAAAACTCTTAAAAGCAACTATTATAATCATATGATACACGTATATTGTGTTTGAGCAGATTACTGTTGTTATCAGTCTGCGTAACCCCGTCTCTTTCTTACAGTAGACTATTATGTGGACTATAGCTGTTATTGTTGTTTACTAATACGAAAGCTGTATGCTTCAAAAAAGCTGAATTGTTTTCCCATACGGTATCTTAACTGTACATGTGCTGCTACTGAAAATCACCTACTATTTATGTTAAGAAAACAGAAGCACCTTGTTAGAAAATGGCTTCTAGCTGGATTGATTCTTGAAAACACAAAAACTTCACGATCATATAAAATGCGTTTCTTTTCTGGCGTTTTTCTTTACGTCAAAAGGGAGCCGGTTTAGTAACAGCTTGGGTATGATTTACTAAATTTGCTACAGTCCGGGCTCGCACACAAAATGTGGCATGTGTGTCTGGATGAGCTCTTTTGTTTTTTCAGGAAAGCCATAATATATGTTGTATTGCAGGGTTGCAGGGTTTTATTTTTTTATATATTTTTGGAGCTGCCATTTTTCAGCTTATCAATCGTCAGGCCATCACAGCACTGCATCTCACTATGTAAACACTTCAAGTCATCAAAATACACGTCTATGCCATATTTAAAGATAGATTTCAAATTGATTCTTTCTACAATTACTTCCGTGCACCAATTAGTCACAAATTAGCTATATTTATCATATTGTAGCCCTTAATATATCTTATTTCCTCTTTGCAACCCCCCTAATTTAATCGACTTTTCATGAAAGTGATCCAGGACATACTTCTGTCTCGATCAGCAATGAAAAGTTTTATTACTGAATCTTGCCTGTGATTTTATGAGTGCCAGATTGTAGGATAGTTACATACAAATGCTCAATGCCGTTTACTGGCAGACTGACAGGTCTGGGAGTCAAAGATATGTCTAGAATGTGGGACCATATTTCTGTGTGTGTCATGTATTCACATGTGACTATAGCTTTACCAAAGAATATGGCTTCATATCCACACAGAACACTGTCAGCATTGTCTTTGGGGTTAAGGAACGCACTGTCACATGAAGTATGAGTTCTCCTCTGTTGGCCGGGTACAGAGATCGCTCTTTGCCTTCCCTCACTACACAAGCCTTATATGGCTTTAAACCAAGCCTCTTGTTACGCCTTGCTTTGTGCATAGCGGGCTTGCTCTTTTTCGCTCTCTCGAGGGCTGGGTGTCCTCTGCGTTTCCCCTCATTTGATCCTTCATTTTTCCCTCCTTTTGTGAGCTTTCAGTCATTTCTTATGAAAGAAGAGGGTGTGTGTTAGGCCCGATTCCACCTTTGGTATCTGGTCGCTGATAATTTCCACCAACATCTCAGGGAACTCGACCTTCAGAGCCTGGGATTCGCGGAAAGTATAGAAACAAAAGTCCAACAGGCTCCCCACGAGCTGTAAAGAGAGAGACTTCTGTCAAGGGAACTGTTCGATTTAATTCAAACTGACAGTGCTGATCATTACAGAGATGCTCTGGTGAAACATGAGTCTGGGTAAACATGTATTGATGAATTAGCAAAGAGAAGAGCGCAGAGCAGCCGAACTCATTTATGGATGAGCCGTCTCACTGACCAAAGCGGAAAAGCTTTTAGGCCGAACTTGAACTTGTTTTTCTTCATCTCTTACAAATTAATAAATCAACACTGCTGTCAAGTGTACTTCAGCCTCAAGTGCAGTTCATAAACACCTTTTCCAGGGCTTTTGTATGCCATTAAACAAAAAGTGATGAGCAATGAACTGAGGCTGTAATCGCTCAGTGGCAGTTTTTCATTTGAATGCACACTTGATATTATAAACGCTGTAATAATCTACAGCTCTAATTATTTTAACATCCATTGATTTTGAATATTAAATTATTTAAAAAAAAAAATATATATATCAGCTCTGATAGACAAATATTTGAGCTACATGATTTAAACCAGAACACATTTAGGTCTGTTGGTGTTAAATTTTTTAGTCAGAAAAGTGCTTGCACTTATTACAGATACTATAGAAATAAAGCAGAGGATTTCTACTATTAAATTAATCAAATTAATGAATTTAGCAGATGCTTTTATCCAAAGTGACTTACAGTGCATTCAGATTAAAACATTTTACTTAACATGTATTCCGTGGGAATCGAACCCACAACCTTTTGCGCTGCTTATGCAATGCTCCACCACTGAGACACAGGAACAATATCAGTTATATATACTATATGAAACTAATTCTGAACTCCTGTTACTCCTGCCCCTGTTATTTATATCAAACGGATATCCAGGGACCCCAAGGGTGTTAACTTAACTTAGATATTATATATGTTTAGTAGTTGGCTTGCTTAGATGGGGACACAATTTCTGGCAATATTCTTGACTTGACTGCACAGACACTATTGTAAGAGAACTATAGAGTAGAAGCATGTCTTACAAGACAGGGATTAGTTTAGCAAAGTATACAGTACTTAGAATATCTACTGTAGGTGTATATGTGTGCCTCTTGATGTCCAAGAGAGCCGTGAACTGAATGAACACTCTCCGGAAAATCAGAGCAGAACTATATCTGTCTTTGATCTTTCAACTGAGGTCGATAACGGCAATGTTTCGACTTACTTCATGCATTGTGTCCAAAAGCTTGGTGAGCTGGAAAAAACGCTGCCACGTCTGGCCGGAATTGTTAGTTGCTCTCCCAACTGATCGGCGGAGCTCTTTGATGTAATTCACCCGCATCTCCTCAAACGCCCCTTGATTCTTCAGACCATCTTTGGGCACTGTCAAAAAAAAAAAAAAAGATGTCACTTTGTTCCAGTAGCTAGTACTAGTAGTCTATCTATGTCTGTCTGTTTATTCATTCTTCAATCGAATCTGTCTGCCTCACAGTCTAACTTCTGAGGTGATTAATGTGCCCTTGTGTAAAGGTATTCAGGATTAACTCAATCAAAGGACTGCAAACTACATTCACTTTTGGCAGATGAGAGAGGAAATCTCATTCAGGTTGAAGGGAGTAATTCTCTCCTACCCTGTAGGACAAGTGCACTCATGGCCTACAGCCAACCTCGTGAAATGACATTCAGCTGGACAGCTGAATAAGAAACGGCTCGTTCTCATGTTCGTTCTATCCATTGCTCATCTATTCTGATGAAATTAGTCATTTTGGTGCATCCCACTGACTGGCTATTTGAATTGTTTTCATTTCTGTTTGTCTCGATGTGATTTTGGTGTTATTTTTTTTGCAAACAAAGCAATACATTTACACTTCCCCTTCAGGCTGTAGTGATAATTATGTAAAACTTTTAAGATCACTTAATAATGCTGTGTGTAGCCTTCAGACACAAACAAGTTTCATTACACTCCAACTCTTAGCATGGAATTTATTAAAGTGGTTACGCATTTTGTTAACATTACCAAATTACAACATCAAGTCCTTCAGGAGCTCTTTACTATGTGTGCTGAATAAAAAGCAGTTCTTCTTTGGCAGGTGTGTGTTAAACCCGCGGTCACTTGCCCCGGTTTTCTTCTCTCCCACTGATCCACATTCAGCCTCATTAGCCACAGGCTGCCATTTAGAGCCCCAGTGAATAAAAAGTTGCGCGATTATGCCACGCTAATCGTCTCTTGTCATAAAAAATAGATTCTTCTGCCTGTAGAACCTGTCATGGTGTTAACATGTTTGACAGGAAGTGTTGGTTAAAGAGCTATTTAGTAAAATTAAGCTCATTCAACAGCAATCATGGCATTATGTTGATTACCACAAAAAATTTTATAAAAAAGGTTTTGTACCTAATATTCAAAAGAAAGAAATGAAGGTTATGGTGAGGTACTATAAATGAGTTGATGGTGTAAACAAATGGGTCAATTTTGGAGGATTTAAAAGCATTTTTTATTAAAGCACTCTTTATATTAATTCTCCTGTAAAATTCGATATATCTTTACATAGAAAAAGTAGGAAAACATTTTCCAAGCATAAATTCTGTCAGCATGCATTTTTTTTAATACTACACTATTAAAACTACTACTACTACCACTACCACTACCAATGAGTGTTTCAGTGTTTCTGGTTTAGAGTGTTTTTTTTTTTTTTTTTTTTTTTTTTTTTTTTTACTTTTTTTAAATATTTTTTACATTCAAAATAAATGCTTGTGGTAATAATTATGTATGCCACAAATGCTGTTGAATGAGCTTAACTTGAAGCGTAAACATTTTGCCTTGTCTTATCGCTTTAAAATGAATGCCGCTTAATTTGAGATTTTGTTAAATAAAGCAAAGATATTTCATTAAAAAATGTAGGTCTCCAAAATACTTTTATGAAACTAAATATAAGACTTACTCATCCAAAGATATCGGTCCACCATTAAGTAATTAACACTAATAACAAAAACTGTCACACTGACACGTGTCTGTGGGAATATTTCTTTCCTAGTGTCTGAGTTTACAACAAGCACAAAATAAAAATAAAATAATGAATGTTTTAAAAAAAAAAAAAAAAAAAAAGTCAAAAAACAAAAGGAGATGTATTTTAGTGACTCACTCTTTAACAGGTCAACACTTCCATCGCAAATAAGGTCATGTGAAAGTCTGCAGGGCTTCTGAGACCTTAGCCAAGGTCAAAGCTGAATAACAGTCTCTCTCTCTCTCTCTCTCTCTCTCTCTCCCTCTCCATGCTAAAACTACAGTGGCCTTGGATTCCCTCAGTAGAGGGCATGACACAGTAGCTTTACAAAAGCAGAAAAGGCTGCTAACACATCAAAATGAACCAAAAAAAAAAAATGCATTCTGTAAAAGCTACATTATAAAAACATCAAGCAGTAACTGTGCCAATACAACAGCAGTAATACAAAGAAATGCAATATTTGCATATAAAGTAGATCATAACACAGTGCTGTAGTATCCGTGTAATAGTTTGGTTTACCCGTGGAAAACTGAAACCGGCTTATTTACACAACAAATCGGCTCTTCCCAGAGTATTTCATATCAGCAATGACATACATAAGCCTGCATCGCAGATGTTGTCAGCCAAAGACATCACATTTTTATTGCTATGTTGATTTTGTATCAGGAAAACTTTTTTCTTCTTTTTTTTTGTAAAGATTTACTCCATCAAAACCTTCAACTCTTCAAAATCTGTACCATCCCTGACTACTCGGCCTACACTCCCCCTGTTCTTTCTCCTTGCATGAAGCTCTCTTTTTGGAGAGAAAAACACCAGCTCTTGGAGCTGTGCCCATCTCCTGACTGGATTTTATTAAGTACAGCAGGGCTCTCTGGAAAGGCTCCAGAGGATCAGCAAGTGGTTGTGGATCCCAAAACCTATCCTGTACGAGAATTCAGAACTCAAAGTTCAGTCTCATATACTGTAAGCCCAGGTCTGTGCCTGTCTGCCTGTACTCAGTGTACTGCTCTCGTATATGGGATTGGGATGTATACAGATCTAAACTAATCTAGCATCCAGAAAATAGTTGTGTTGCATTATATGTTGTTATTTTATGCTGTGTTAATCTGTAATAGATTATATCTTAATCTATTACACTCCTTTATTTTTTTCTGAATAAATAATCGCAATAATATCAGAAATAATGACAATAATAATAATTCATAATATAATAATATCACTTATGTTTATGCTAATTAATAATAATTATACTTTACATTTATATTATTATAGTATACATACAGTACTGTGTAAGAGTCTTATGCCACTAGTATTTTCACCAGCTAGTAAGTTATTATTTCTATTTGTTGCTGTAGTGTGTCAGTAGGAAATATCAGTATTTAAAAACATTATTTTGACATTAATTGTAATAATCCAGTGAGATTGTTTGTTTGCATACAGCCAGTGCTCCACACAGAGATCTCATCTCATCATCATCATCGGTCTGTCTGGAATAACATAAAGAATTAAGAAACAGAACAAATGGAGACAGACTCGATTCAGATCAACTGTGGCAATGTCTCCAAGACACTTCAAGAAACCTACCTGCAAAGCTACCTGAAAAACCATACGCAAGAGCACCTAGGACAAAACGCATAGTGTGGTCACCCCAAATGTTGATTTAATTTAGTTAAGTTCATAGAAGCTAAGTAATAAAATCTATCGTGATCGGAGCAGCCCTACTTTACAGCATTTTTACACAAGTGCCTAAAACTTTGCACAGTACTGAAGCTTTGCAGGTTTCTTGAAGTGTCTTGGAGACCAACAAAAACCTCTCTAGATTATTACATTTAAAGGCAAAAATAACATTTGGAAATGTAAACTGATATTTCCTGCTGAATATTTTCTACAGCAAAACAGAAATAACTGACTTAAAAGCGTTTTTTGTTGGTGAAAATGCTAGTTGCCTAAGACTTTTACACAGTACTGTATATGTATGGGACACCATAATTTCTATGCCAAAATAGTATAATTTGCGTTAGCCTCTCACCCATTATTTAAACACTTCAATTAAATAGATTTTGTTAATTCACTTCATGAATCAAAAGGACCAGATGGACCAGTAAATAAACAAACCGTAGATCTAAAGGTTTATTTTCATATTCATTTTTCTTAACTATTGTAAGGTACAACACAAACAGGAAAGTCGGGGTGTGACAAAGCGAAAGGGATCGAGACACTCTAACCTGGATCCTAGAGAGCCAACATCTGATTTATACCAAGCATGAGCACATCCCATAGCTAACTTAATTGACCTTCATTGACCTCAGCTGTATAGGGCTCTAGGCACATGAACCTGATCTACCAGTTTATGGCCATAACTCACCAGTTTCTATTATGAGAATGTCACCTTTCAAAAGATGTTGAAATCCCTTTCGCTAAGACACTAGGTCATTATTTAAACCCTTCAAAACTCAAGGAAATTTCTCTGATCTCACACACCCACATACTCAGCTTGGGTGCTAAAGCTAATGCGTAGCGAATTAAGACATCCATTCATTAACGCATTCGCTTATTTTCCTCCTTTGTTGACGGATTCTTTGTCTATACAGTAGTGGCTCTGTTTGAAACATATATAGAAGATGCACACAATCTCACCTGTGCTGAGCAGCAACAGGACCTTCATGGCAAGGAACTCCTCAAAAGTTAGCTGTAGACGGACAAACTCCTGGCTCACCTGCCGCATGCCCACACACAGATCGTACATGGCTGACTGCTGCATACGTTCCCTGGTGGAGAAATTGAGAGGATCTGTAGTAAACAACTTCACTGTTACTGGTAAACGTCTGCTGTATCAAAAATTGCTGTGAAAAAAGCATATTGAACCAATTAAAAGGTACTTGAGGCAGCATTTGGGGTTTATTAGATTACCACATTGGCAGCACTGTTTAAAGAACCTGTACAGTCCAGAATTAACCCTCATATACTGCCAAATTCAAATAAAAATAGGCTTGGGCATATAAATGAAAAATAAATTAGACTTGGCAAATGGCCAGTAACTTTACTTGAACTGTAACATTATTTGTGTAACTAACATAAGAGATGTAACACTCGGTCAAAGGTTTGGAACAATTTAAAAGAAGTCTCTGATGCTCACCATCGCTGTATTTAATTAGTCAAAAATACAGTAAAACTGTATTATTATTACAATTTAAAAGAACTGTTTTCTGTTTGAATATATTTTAAAATGCTATTTATTCCTTTGATAAATTACCGTTAAATACTGTTCTTTTCTATTGATCAAAGTATCCTGGTTTATATATTTATTTAATCAGTGTCCACAAAAATATGTGTATTATTCATATTAGAATGGTTTCTGAAAGATCATGTGACACTGAAGACTAGAGTAATGGCTGCTGAAAATACAGCTTTGACATCACAAGATTAAATGACATTTTAAAATAAATAGTTTCCTAATGTTATAATTGTGTAATTATTATTAGAAATAGAATTTTATTATATACAAATACTTTTATATTTTGTTGCAATTAGAATCATTTATATATTAGTTATTACTAATAAATATTTTAAAGACAAACAAACATGCAACAAGAAGCTTTCCTAAAGAGCATGGCACGAACAACACCAAGGTCATGGGTTCGATTCCCAATGCATAAACTGATCGAATGTACACCTTTTATACAGTGTAAGCACCTTCTAAATGCATACGTGTAAATGTAATGAATTCTGGCTTTGTGTCATGAAATAAAAAAGCCAATGTTTACAAATGCTTCAATAGATCACAGAGTTATTAATTTACAATCTCTCTTATTCACCACTTTTGGTTTCATCTTGACACTTTCTTGACTGGTTATTAATTTATTAGATAGCTTTTCTGATCTGCCACTATGTTTGGCTCTAAATGTGTGTCTTTCTGCATACCTGACTAGGTGAATCCATGCATGCCTATCTGTCTGACCTGCTGTCACTCTGTGCTCAGCTTTGTCTGCCAGACTTGCTTCTGTCTTTTCCAGTCTGCCAGATCTTTATTTAATATCCCAAACTTCAATCTGTCTTCAGATGGAATGATAAAAGAGTTCAATTCCTCATCTCAGTGCCTGTAAGTATCTCAGCCTTAGGGTGGTGTCCTTAGAGTAGCTTTTCTAATTATTCGTTTTATACATACCATTTACATTCTGTCATAAAAAAAATTGACAGAAGCATTTGTGGCATGGTGGCTCCTCTTTCAGTTTCTGGAGAGGTGCTTCTGTAGATCATGTTAATGAATTGTGCGAGAAGTGTGAAAGTTGGAAGTGCCATCAGTACACGTCCAGCAGTCTCACCCACATCCTTCCATACACGTGAACGTACATTTCTGACGCTTTTTGACATACTTTCAGAGCACACGGAAAAGTGTCAGCCTGGAAACCTGGAAACTTTTGTTTTGCTCCTCTTCAAGGCAGACACACAATGTTTTCAATCAATATCTTTTAAGGGCACTGCTGCACTAGCCCTGCAGTGCTTCTCAGCTGGTATTGCATCAAGACCTAGCTTTCACGTAGACATTTAGCGACCAAAATATCCTTAAAACCAAACATTATAATGTAATAATATAACAATGAACTATATATAACTATATAGTACATATACTGCATTAATGTCATGTTTATCTGACATATATTATGTTAATTAAATTACCTGGAGACAAACCTTGGATTGTTGTCGCAGTCTCATATAAAACAGATTGTCAGGAGTTACAGAGCAATTCTTTGTGACTTTGCTAAAGGACTGCTACTTGTTTAGGAAATCAAGAGACAAAGCTTGTTTGGAAATGTGTGGATATGTATAAGATCCTGCGAATACATTAGTATGTAAACATGGAAGTTAATTCTGTTTTTTTTTCAAGATCTTTTCAAGTCATTTGGCAAACACAATGAAGTGCTCCAGTACTCCTGCAGGGGTCACTGTGCTCTATTGTTACGCTTCTCCCACTGTGCTCAATAAATGGACATTTAGCTTTAAAAAGCACACAATCACACTCTTTCCACTCAATACTTCTCGTCGATTGTGCCCCACTGACCTAATCCTCAACCTTGATCAACGCTATCAAGAAGCATTTAAAGGGAAAGTGTATTTCCTAGCAGAGCAATTGAAGGGGCAGTTCTGAAGTCACAGTCTTGCGCCTGCTGGGAACATGCCTTTTGAGCTTATCGTTTTGTATCATTACCTCAACTTGTGTAAATTGAATCACAAATTTCTTTAGAAAGGGTTAACCTAAGGCCAATGATTGTCTGTATGTTGTAGGTTATGAAAAAAGGAAGGGGTTTTCTCATTTACTTAAAATGTTTGGATGGAATAAATCGACAAATATCTAGATGAGGTATATGTACAGTGCTGTTTGAGTTCGCTTACTCGTTGAAGACGAGGTCAGGGGCGAAGTAGAGCATTTGGGCGTTGGTGTGTTTGTAGGATCTCCAGCTGAGGGAGAAGGAGGAGAGACACATCCAGGAATACTGGATCAGCGTGATTTGGTCCTCGATGGGTAGACTGCGGAAACCTGCGGGGAAAAAAAAGAAAATAAAGGGCAAGTTAACAACAGAGCAAAGAGACATATGGGATACTCGAGGGCATGACTTGCCCTGGAGCAGAGCTAATATTAAGCCAGAGCTGTAGGCTCTAAGAAATAAAATAGGATCTACTATCCTGGGCTTTTGTTCGCCTAAAAATAAAAATACTATTTTTACTAATTTTGTGCACTGTATGTGTGTACGCACATATGTGTGCATGCATTTTTCGAGCTTGACAGCCCCTTGTCACTATGAAGATGTATTTGTTATATGGAAAAAGCTGCATTATGATTCTTCATTATTAAAAAATTGTGTTCCACTGAAAATATATGTATGATAAAGGTGAGTAAATAATGATAGAATCTGCATATCATTATTAAATTGTCAACTTAACAGTTTGAGGATGATTCCTAAAGGGGCACAAATTTGATCACAAATGAAAGTCTTGCAGTAGTCGCACAATCAGGTTCACATGAATCACTGAAGGTTTCCACTCATTGTCCTGTTGTCAGAACAAAAAAGCAGACTGGATTCTTGCCAAAACTCACATTGAGAGCTATAAAGTCACCCACAAGCTATAATATAAGCCACATGAGGACACATTATGAACTTATTGGTGAAGCAGAGGCTATTTTTGGCTTGTCTGCAAAACTCAAATTCACATTTCGCTCTCTTTATAAAAATAATTTCCCCACATTATCCCTTTAGAAACTAGCCCACATGTCGAAACTAGTGAAATTACTGTAACTTGCAAAAACTGACAGAACTTAAATTGTTAAAATACATCCTATTATTCCATCAAATACTCATCTGAATCTTATCAGAGTTTTGACTCTTAAAATGGATTAAAATCGCATGACAAAGACAGAACAATGTGGACAAACAAAATAACTAATAATTGAACATCTGCAAGTCATCACTTGTAGATTGGCTGAACATGTGATACACTGACTGGCCAGAGTCTTTGAAAGTTTGCCAGTTTGCCCTGCTGTGTTTTCAGCCCTCTATTTTTATATCCGGATATGGCAAGGAGACACCCTGGTATCAAATACTTGCAATACAGCGAATGACCATCTCCTAGCAAGGTACAGTACCTTGAAAACTTTTTTAATTATAATTAAAAACCTTTTTGTTCAACAAACAATAAAAAAAAAAAAAAAACGTATCATGATTTCCAAGGTTTATTAAGCAGCCCAACAGTTTTCAACATTGACAGTATTAAGAAATCTTTCTTGAGAAGCGAAATGGAATATTAGAATGATTTCTGAACCATCAAGTGACACTGGAGTAATGATGCTAAAAAAATCAGCTTTGTCATTACAGAAATAAATTGCATTTTAAAATATTGAAAAAAAAGAAAGCTTTTAAATTGTAGTTGTTTACAATTACTGTTTTTACTCTTTTTGATCAATTAAATGCAGCCTTGTTGAGCATAAAGATAAATCATTTTCATAAAGATATATCATTCAAGGTAAAGTGTCAGTGCTTGTAAAAGCATGAATAATTAGACTTGAGCTGAAGAAACAGGGAAAGAGTGTGAGAAGAGTTAATGCGAATAATGGGAGATGGAAACCCATTTACCAAATAAATTCCTCCGTACACATAAAAAAAAAAGTCATTTGATTTTGCAGGATTTGACGGCGTAACTTGACTAGCCAGAGGATCGATCGCGTTGCACAGCATCTGAAGTGTTGTTATGGTCATTCTGAAATGCCTGAACTAAGTCTGTCTGTATAATTGCCTCCCAGAACTGTCTTCCATGATTGAGTTCCCAAACAGCAGGCATCTGCCTCCAAAAGCAATCACTGCATTTATTATGTTTCGTCTGCTCGTTCTGAGGCGCAAGTCATTTATTATATATGGAAATGATTATCTTCAGTTGCTTCTCCTACTTTTCTTAGTGATATTTAGTGCCAGTTTATCAGGAAGTTACGATATTGTTCTCTTTGATGGATGGAAACGGCACTTTATTCGCAAATGTTTTATGCAGTATTCCAAATTTAAATTCGCAACTTTGGATGTAAACATAGCTACTATGACAAGACCGTTTCTAAGTACCGTATTTTTCGGATTATAAGCCGCAACTGAGTATAAGTCGCATCAGTCTAAAAATACGTCATACACGTCATATAAGTCGCACTGGACTATAAGTCGCATTCATTTAGAACCAAGAACCAAGGGAAAGCATTACCGTCTACAGCCGCGAGAGAGCGCCCTATTTCTTCAGTGTAGACTACAGGAGCACTGAGCAGCATAGAGCGCCCTCTCCCGGCTGTAGACGGTAATGTTTTCTCTTGGTTCATGTCTCTTAGTTCATTTCTCTCGGTTCATGTCAAATTAATTTTGATAAATAAGTTGCAGGACCAGCCAAACTATGAAAAAAATGTGCGACTTATAGTCCAGAACATACGGTACATTTCAGAGCCCAACAACTCAACTAATACGCCAACTTAAATTAAAATCAGTCAGGAGAAAATTTCCGTCATTTGAAAATGTGTACCTGGAAGTACTTTGGCCCACTTGACGACTCGGATCATCTGTTTCCCGGCCAGGTGGTTGAGGCTGGTGAGCAGGTGGTCGGTTGTGTCAGGCTGTGTATTGTCATAGCCAGCGAACACCATTTCAGGCTCGATGAGCTCCAGGACGCTACACACGGACGGGGACAGAAGCGGTGCTACGGTGGGGACGTGGGGAACAAGAGCGCTGGCCGAGCTCAACTCTTTCTCCGAGGTCAGAAACGGAGGGCCTTCCTTTGAGTTCTGCAGGGAAGAATCCTCGCTAACACTCTTCATCTTCCCCAACTTCTTCGACTTCCGTGCTGAGAAATAACAAACATATTTTATTGAAGCTGTTCGCTTGAGCAGCCTGATCCAGTTTCTGAATAATTACAATTTAGGTTAAACATGGAAGGTCTTATAATGATTTAAAAGAGTGATAAATCATTTGAAGTGAACAAGATATTAAGGAAGAGACCCCCGGTGTAGTCTGGAAGCTGTGTTCCTACAGTTTTTCATATCTGAAATGAGCTTGAGCTGATAGAAGTAATTATTCCGATAGAGATGGATCTTATAGCAGGGCTCACTGTTGAAATCACTGATGTATAGATGTGACCTCTTGTGTGTTTCGGGAGGATGCTGTTAAGTGGCTGTGTGACTGTTCCAATCTGATATTAACTGCAAGATTCTTGTGCCAGCAGATTTTATATCACATATGTAAGTGAGACCAGTACTGCTTAGATTTTTTACTCTCCACAACTTTGTTTAGAGACTTTATGAGCTTTCAAAAGCATGTTAATTTATCATTTCTAATCAAATATATCTACTATATCTCTTTTGATGAAAAATGATTGGTATAGTCTATCAGCAAAACCAAAAGTGTACACTTCCCCTTATACGTGCTTATGATTTTTAATCTAAAATGTTCACCTAAAAACCTTTACAGATTCAGGGAGAATTTCAATTAAAAGTGGTAGAAGAATAAGTGTTATTAAACTATATATGTTATATATATGTCTGCTGTACCTTCATTGACCCCCCCGCCCCTCCACCCCAGACACATATTTTTTCATTCTACATTCTACACATATATTCACATAATAATTGTGATATTTGATATTTGTTAGTATTGTTCAGAAGATTTTTTTTAACTTTATATGCCACATACATTTGTTAAAGCGAGTCACTTAAAAATGCGAAATGACAGGTCATCTGTCAAAAGTTACAACTCATTTAGTATTTATTTATTTCTATTCCAAGGGGCATTTTTAATGAAAACCGTGACCTAATGTGTCTAATATTAATGTTTGCCTAATGTGTTGTTTTGAGGAGTTTGCATGGCTGTAGTGATGTGCACAGGGACACCAGTGTTTGCGGAGGCTATCCTGATTCCTCAAGTTTGTCATCAATATTTGTATACCTTCAGTATAATAATGAGGAGTCCACAATCTGTTATTTCACTTGTCGTGTTTTTGAAATCTTGTAAAAAAAAAAAAAGGTCATTTTTTTTATTACAGCTCACAGAGTACTGATCAAATTGTGATGCAATTATATTGAAAGCACAGATGTATGTGAAGCGTATTTCAATATGTCCTTTTAAATAAAAGAGAGAGAGAGATTTTTTTTTCCTTGTAACATTGTAAAGCTTCACCAAAAAGGCAATCCATATATATATATATATATAATTAAGATGAATGATCTCAGGTGTGCAAGTAAAATCGTTCCATATAATTTCACAACAGTTTTTAGTCCCATAGTAAGTAAATTCAGTTACCCCCCAGATTCATCCCCGCTTGAAGACACTTCCGTACTCTGCAGGCTGGACAGTTTTTCCTCCGAATCTTGTCAATGATACAGTCATTCCTCCCAGCGCAAAGGTAGTTGTGCTGACCTACAAAAAGAGAGAGAAAATCTTTTTATTACAGAAATTAGGAATTCATTCTCCCATGGTTCACATGGTCAGTGGTTTGTTTATAGGACTGCTAATGTAACCTATCATTTTAGGATAATTAGTAAAAATGACTTCACATATGTTTCTTTTCTGTGAGGGTTTTTCTACGAAATTTTGATGTGTTTTGTTTAATTAAAAAAATAATTGGATTATAATGTAATTAAGTCAGTGAAAAATGAATTTTCTTTTTAATTTACTGCCCTAATTTATTATGCAATACAAAAAAAGACAGAGCACACTAGTGCGTGCATTAGCAAAAATGTGCCCTTTACAAGGACACTGTAATGTATTCCGGTCATCCGTATCAAAGGAGACAGCTGTCTTACACTTTACACTCCTCCGCTATTATCATAGAGGACAAATGAGCCGTCCAAAATAGTGTTTCTGAGTGTGCCATGGGTTGGCTGATGTCTTGGCGTGGGACACTATGACAGAGAACATAACAGCCTGAGAATCCCGCATGCGCTGCTTTCCTTGGCCAAGGTCGAATGAGCTCGTTTCGGAGCACCATTCTGCTTCACTGACTCGCCACACACCCACGCGCTCCACAGGCCAGAGCACGGCGCCGCAGGGCCACATCCAGGCACTGGGGCCGTGTGCATCTCTCTCTTTCAATCTCTTATCCATATTACTCCCACCTTTCACTCGTGCATCATGGGAAGGACTTCTCTGCTAAACTGCAGGCCACTGATGCTACTTATATTACATGAGGGTGCTTTCCTTTAGTGTTTATGGAGCGTGTGGCTGCAGACCGGCACATTGAGTGTTTTCGGTGGAGCGAGTCTGTCTAGAGGCTGCCAAAAAAGCCCGGGATCTGCACACGGAGCAACAGCAGCTGTAGCCTTGCCACTATTTCTGGCTAAATCACATGACCCCTTACATAAGCCCATTTTTCTTGCTCTAAAAAACTGTAAAGTGCGACACAGGAAACACAACAAAGCCCTCCTCCGCCTCGCCACCCAAACACAGACGCAAATCAGACCTGAAATCTTTTGGGCTGATTCTCGGGACCCTTCTGACCGCTGTACACGGCTGCCCCACAAATCCTGTTAATCATTGTCCCATCAGAAGCAGGTCCTCATAAACGGTCCCACGCTGTGTTTGTGTATCAGCACACGTGTGCTTGTTGGTAATTATGCACTAAAGTAGCACAGAGACTGTTTGTGTACATAAGGACGTAAGGGGAATGTCAAGTACAACAGCGTTTCAGCACACTGTAGTTTGTGGATCTATATCTGTGTGTTGTTTATGTGCACTGGCTTAAAAAAAATATCAGCAAGTGCATCTTATGGTCTGTAAGAGTTGTAATATCTTACCTCATTGTTTAGCTATCGTTTTCTCCAAATTGTGATCATTATATATATATTTTTTGGCTTCCAATAGGAATGTTTTTTGCATGCATTATGTCGGTGTTTACACTTGTTATTCGGTTCTCTTGGTTCTTTAAATCTGGACCGAAAAAGAAAATGATACATTTGGTTCGCTTGGTGTTAACATTGGCATTTTTAATACCGAACCTAAAAATATAAACAAAAGGCATGAGGATATGGTCACAACCATATTGGACAGATTTTGTAATGTATATTTTGCGAGCTTACCTAGCATCCAGAACTACTGTGGTTGTATAAATGCGTAAAAGATGTGTAAACAGTGTATATCCTTGAGCATGTTGTTCTTTTAGGGTCTTGTGACATCACATCCTGTTTTTGGCTCGTATTCAAACGAACCGCACTAACAGAACAATCTCACCAGAGTTTGTTTTAATCAAACCCAGCCTGCCATGTGTGAACATGCCTTTAGTGTTCCTTTTCTGTCCTGAAACAAAAAGTCAGATGGAGTCTAAAGGAAAAATTAAGTCAAAAATCTAATTTTGCCATTATTTCCTCAATCTCATATTATTTCAAACCTAACTTTTTTGATTTGATTTTATTAAGGTGGAACATAAAAGGAAATAATGTAATGAATTGTGTGAATTTAAGATAATGACAGCAAATTGCACTGCAAGATTGCTTTGATACCTTTTGGCGAAAAACAATTTTGTGTGCGTGATCCACCCCTTCATCCTCCAGTCCAGTAGGTGGTGAAAATGTTCACCTGCTTTTTCTGGTGTTCCTACGCACCCACTTCAAAGGTGAAGTGTACCACAATTATTTTACTGTCAAAATTGCTTTAATATTGGGTTGTTTTTCACCATTCAGAACAATTAGAACATATTCAGAGAGCCAGGTTTAAGTCATACAGGTTTGGAACTACATGAGTACATTTTGGGATTAATCTTTCTCATTCTGTAATTTTTACAGTTTTTTTTTTTTTGCCCTATTTAGCCTTTTTTTGTGGATCCTTTAATCCAACAGATTCCTCTCCTCATACACATTTTACCAAATGCCATTAGTTCCCACAACCTCGCTCTTATGCTTTTAATGCTATAGCTGAATGTGTAATACTCATACTATTTCTGCCATATCGAATCAGCCTAAGTGTGTGCACAAGAAGAGCCAACGTGGGGCTTCCTGTAAAAGCTTGTGTCTACTTTTAGCCAACTACGTCATTCATGATGAGGGATACACTGATAACCTAGCCTGTCAGCGTAGTAATGAAGCAGAGATTTAAAAAGGACACTACCTGTGAGACACACGCAATACAATATTCACATCTTTTTTTCATCTGTTTCCCAACTAGCTTGTCATTTCTGGCTTCAGCGTGGACACGTGAGCATCTCTTTTAAAACGGTTCTCCTTACGCCAAGTCTAGAGATCTGTTTTCATGGCAACACAGTGTCATATAGCTAACCTACATTTAGACCAATAGGATTAACCTTTTCGTTAGCTGCAACATGTAGCGTAAACAACAACATTCGAAAAAAACATATGCTGACGGCATATGAATCAGCATCCGTCTAATTGTTTCACCGTGTACTTCAAATCTATTCCACACATGTGACTCACATCATGCTGCTATCAAATGTTATTGCTGAATGCCATTTCTGCTACTTTGGGATATACTGTAAAAATTATTTGAAGTATATATTTGCCAAAAAATATAATTTCAGTCTTTCTAATAAAAAAAAATAAATTAAAAAAATCAAGTTTAAATGAATGCATTTATTTGTGAAATTTGCTAGCAATTTCTTAGTAGAATTTGTTTCAAAGTATATCCTACACTAAACTTTTTCAGTGTATTTTTCAGCGTAACTGCATTTTTGGTCAGAAAAATTTGTCATTTTCATGACATTCAAGGCATCCTTTGTTATGTGACGAAACATCTTATCTGAAATGTGTCGTTTTGGTGAAAAATGGTAGTTGTTTGTACAGTTACTACTTAGGCTGGATGACAGGATAACTTTTAAGTCATTTTTCCCAGTTCTGCACACTGCGTAGTTACTGCCTTTTTGCTTTGTAGGGCAGTATTGATTTAAACTGCAGATTTTAGTTTCTGTGTTCATCCAACACAAGTTTTCAGAGGGATTATTGTGTGAACTGACGCATGAGAGTTAAATTACTAACCAAAATGCAGCTGTAATCATTTGTGAAAATACATTTTTTCCAGTTTCCTCTCATCATTTGTTATTTCCACACATGCACTTCCTGCACTTTGCAGTCCTCTGCTTTCCTGATAGAAATTGTATCTGGTCCAAGGTAGAAAAGCTACTGCTTCATCTATATGTGTGTGTGTGTGTGTATATATATATATATATATATATATATATATATATATATATATATATATATATATATATATATATATGCAAATTAATCTTTTTTTCTTTGAGGTTTCGCTGTATTTTAGGCTTAGGGCTGTCTTGGGGGCAACATAGGTTAGAGCTTGTCATTGTGATTATGATGATAAACTGATACAGTAAGAAACATCTGTCTCCAATTGACCAGAAAGAAAACCTTTCATAACCTCAGCCGTATCAATAAAACACGGTCACAACCCATGTCCCAAAATATATAAATGTTGGAAACACAGATGCCATAATGTGATCGCCGTCATCCGATTTGCTTAAACACAAAGGGTGTCTCATTTTGCATTGATGTCAAAGAACAAAGGTATCACCCAGAAGGCGGAAGAGATGACAGATACTGAAAGCAGCGGTGCCATAGGCAAACACAGAGGGGTTATTTGAGGTGAGGAAAGAGGGATTTGTGTGATTTGTTTTTTAGTTCACCGTATAGTTGTTCAATCCTTTAATACTCCTGCGTATCACTGATCAATCAGAGCATTAGCATAAATCACAGTTTATTTCAGTATGTGTGCCTGTCAGCCGCAAGCATGACAAAGTGGAATTTGTGAAGTTTAAGTTTTAGTCATTAAAAGCTCATTTCAAATAGGGCTATAAATAATGGAAGCCATTTCTGTATCAAAAAAGAAAAAACATAAATGTAAATTAAGTGTATTTTCCCCTCTAAATTACATCCTTAAATCATTAAATATTCTCAAAATTTGTACCTATGAGCATCAGGTGCTTCATTCTGTCTTTTAAACGAATCTTTATTTATTGCTTTTCCACAAAAATCCTCAAAGTTTCTCACTCTTTAATACTGATGCATGTTATCGTTCCAAATACACAATACAAAAATAAGTGTCACATAGACCTGTTAAAGTTCTGCAGTATATCAGTGCAGTTTTCATCAGTATTATGTTTACCAAGACACAGAAAAGTTTTAGCAACTCTTCTGAAAACTTATTTGTTTCAAAATGGTCTAACCAGTTCAATTTATGCCTGTAAATGATGAGTTGTGCAGGACAGACACGGAGTATCATTATACATGATGACAAGCCAAGACACTGATGGCTTTTGAATAATAAGCATCTGCTGAGCTGTCTGAAAAAAATAAATAAAATCTCTCTGCACGATCCATATGGAAATCACAGCCAAGATACAGACTGTGGTTTGGGAGTTTGAAAACGGACAAGTGATGCGGGAATGTGTTGATGATGGGAAAACTTTAGATCGACTATCTCACATACTACACTAGGTTTGCCAAGAAAGTAAATCTCAAACTTTAAAAGCTTTGATGGCATGACAGTGCCTATGTTTACATGTGTGCCAATAGTCCGTTTACTGGCAATAATCAGAATAAGAAATTACTCAGATTAAGATGACATAAGCAAACCTCTTTAATCCTGTTTACATATTTTACTCTGATACTTTTCCACATCTGGCAACACCTTAAACCGAAAACCGAAATGCAATAGACATATTTGCTGCTGTTGTTTTATTTTCATCAACTGCAAAATGTTTGGCAGTTCTAGGGCCTCAGACTTCCCTCATTTTGTCAAAAATGCTTAATTGCACATAGTTCACCCAAAAAATACAATTCTGTAATCGTTTCATTGTTCGCAAGTTGTTTCAAACCTACATGAGTTTCTTTCTTCTGTTGAACACAAATGAAGATATTATGAAGATGTTGGTAACCAAACAGTCAGCGGTAGCCATTGACTTCTATACTATAGAAAAATAGTGTATACTATGGAAGTCAATGGCTACTAGCAAATGTTTGGTTACAAACATTTTCATAATATCGTCCCTTGTGTTGAGCAGAAGAAAGAAACGTTTGGAACAACTTGAAATAGAATTTTCATTTGTGGGTGAACTATCCATTAAAACAATTCTCCATTTACAGTATGCATACATATTTAATTATGGCAATTATGGATACTCTAATTATGAATATAACCACAATAACATAGTTTCAGGACTGCCTTAATCACATTATACGTGTGAATGTAAACATAGCCAATGTCAAAATGTACCTTTTTTTGGAAATAGTGCAAACATATCTCCAGCCCGCATATTCAGAACATATTTTAACCTCCAAAGTGATTTAAACTATAGAATGTAAAAATGTATTTAAATATATATTATTTAATTCAAATGAATCCTAATCAATCTGTGCCTATAGTGTGTGTGTGTGTGTGTGTGTGTTTGTGTGTGTGTGTGTGTTTGTGTGTGTGCATGTGTGTGTATAAAAAAAAAATTTAGACAAAGAAAGAAATATATACTAAAGCTGTGCAACCCACCAAAAATGGTCCCAAACCCTGCAGCTAAACCAACCCAGTGAAACCGATCTATCTCTAGTGCCAAATGTAACAACAGATTCTCATAATGAAGGAACAAATATTTTAGTCCTCAGACTGAACAGCTGTAGAGCAACTAATAAAAGTCTGTTGAGTATTAGCTGGTACCATATGGCCACTTCACACTATTCACACAGAAACAAGTGTTTGTGCTTCTATTAGTCATTATTCAAGCAGCTCAGGAACTACACAACAGAGGTTGTTAAGTATTGACTGCATTATTTTCCTTTTGTGATTTTTCCTCACATCTATGCCTGAGTTTAGCAGTTTTCTTTCATATCAGAAAGAGCTTCCAGACCTTTATGCTATTCAAAAAATGTGTGAAGATACAAAAAATTGGCCTCTTTACTTCCCTACTTACATCTTTAAAATATCAGTCTTCTGGCTGTCTTTTGCTCTGTTCCAAAACCATCTGAACTGTCTACGGAGGCTGCATTTTAAGTTATCATATTTTTATTCGTATATTGCTCACATGACTGCATCTTTATAAAGCATCACATTGACGGATGAGAGAGGATGAGATTTTGACCAATATTTGGTTTGCTGAGGATTTGTACGCAAACCCATTTGTGACATTTGACCACAAAACCAGTCTAAAGTCGCTTGGGTGTTTTTAGCAATAGTCAAAAAAACATTTTATGGGTAAAAATTATCAATTTCTATTTTATGCCAAAAATCATTAGGATATTAACTAAAGATCATGTTCCATGTATATATTTAGTAAATTTCCTACCATAGATGTATCAAAACGTAATTTTTGATTAGTAATATGCTTTGCAAAGAACTTCATTTGGACAACTTTAAAGGTGATTTTCTCAGTATTTAGATTTTTTTTTTTTTTTTTCACCCTCAGATTTCAGATTTTCAGATAGTTGTATCTCGGCCAAATATTGTCCTAGGCTTATTTATTCAGCTTTCAGATGATGTATAAATCTCAATTTGGAGAAAATTACCCTTATGACTGGTTTTGTGGTCCAGTGTCACATTTGTGAAGGCCGTCAGGGTCGAGACTTTATTCCACTCATCAGCTCATTAGTAAAGACACTAAAACCAAAAATGGATTGGTCAGACTGACAAGACATCCAAAATGTGTCCTGTAGGTGTGCCTCCAGGATCAGTGTTGGGAAACACTGTATTAGAGTATTGTGTTTTTAGCTTAGCAACATGCTAATGACAAATTCCACTGAAAACAACTGCCTGTCCGAGTTGCTGCATACGTAAAGCATTCCAAATCAGTCTCACATGAGCTTCCAAAAACAGTTTGGATGCTACCTTAGAAAGCAGCTGCCTATGTAGGCAGCAGGCAGTGAGATTAGGTTTTGAAACAGAACTCTCTCTGTCTATTCCCTCACTCTGACTATCATTTTATCCTTTTCCAATCTTACTGCTCACGCTCCCACTTCCCTCAGCACACTCTTAACAATTTCTCTCTCTGTCCCCTCCCTCCTTCTCTCTCTCTCTCTCTCTCTCTCTCTCTCTCTCTCTCTCTCTCTCTCAGATGGTAACTAGGCTGAGGTCAGGTAAGGTAATGGAGCACACACTCTTACACAGCACTACCTCTGTTGTGGTGTTGGAAAAGCGGCTGCACTTCAGAATGCCCTTGAGGTGTAACCTCATTCAGGACGCTAAAAAACAATCACAACCAAAGAGAATGCTTTATATGAACACATTTTTTTTTCAAAATGACTTAACTTTATACATTACTTTAAATTACTAAATTAATTTAATAGTAGTAATAGTAGATGTTAAAGGATAATGTGCAGCCAGCTGGTCATTAACTCATGGCTCATAAACCTTCATGACACGAAGGGTAGGGGTCTTGTAAATCCTAAAATGGTTTATTTTCCAAAAATGACTGGCTGCCTGTGCATTATCTTGCTGATTGACATAAAAATTAAAAAATGGACATGAAATGTGTTACAAAAATCATGAAACTAAGTCATTATAAATAAAAAAAGACCCATCAGAATCAAGAATTCCAGAGAGCCATGAGTTAAAGGGAGAAGTCATAAGAAACCCATAAGCCTTTAGTTCTTCCTTGAAACTCAAATGAAGATATTTTAATGAAACCTGAGAGATTTATGTCCTTCCATTGAAAGTTCCTACAACCAAAACTTTGACACTTTATAAGTTCATAAAGACATTGTAAAAGTAATTCTTATGAATATATTGGCTTAATCCAGCCATTCTAAAGAGACACAATCACTTTATATGATGAACAGATTTAATTCAGGCTTGCTGCTCAACAGACATACATAGAGCACATCAAATACAGTAAATGGAAGCTCAACTTAATTGTTAGACTTCAAACGGAAGGACAGAAATCTCTCAGGTTTTATTAAAAACATCTTCTTTTTGGTTTTGGATTCTTTTTGGATGGACCATTTATCCACTTTAACACGCAGCCCAAACTAACTGCTAGATACGTTTACTAGTACTGTATACCATACTAGTCCAGAACACAAGAAACTAAGACTAGGGAAATCCAGGGTAAATTTTCAACTTAACCACAGATGTTTTCCATAGACATTAAACTGAATGGAAAAAAACTTTATATGTACATTTGTAAATCTTACTAAATAAAAGCTCAAAGTTTTGACAAGTTTTCTTCAGGGTACGACAACAGGAACAATTCCTATGGTACAAACAGGTGTTTCTTTGAACAGGCTCTATACACTGCATACACATACGCTGTTATACACTGCATACTTAATCAGCAAACTGCAACTTTCTAAAGAAGCTGTGATAGTGATGTGTCTGTGTCAAAGCTAATGCAAACGCCCCACTGGAAGCTCAACTTCCCTGAAAGTATTAACAACATTTCACTCCCCTTATCAGATGTGAATTTTCCCATAGGATACTGTTACCTAAATTTCGAGCGTTAAAATCAAATATTACATTTTGGCACTGCAAAGTATTGTTTGGTATATGGCAAATGATAGTTTACTACATCTCTATATGAGACTTTTATGTACAGCTGCCCTATTGAAGAGTTATATAATCCACATGTCTAATCTATAATAGAAGTAATCTCTTATTTTGAGCCCAAACACACAGTCTCACCATCCAGCATCACTGCAATCTCTAGAGCTCTATGAAATGTATAAACCAGGCAGGAATTTATGCTGCTTTAAGCTGGCCTTTTTTAGGAAGGAATCATCCCGTTAATAAGACATAAAGATATTTCTCAACAGAACATGCTTGAAAGGGAGAAAACAGAGGAGTCTTACCTTCTACTGCTCTTTTGAAGAAAACTTTACAGCTTCCACATGTAACAACCCCGTAGTGACATCCTGACGCTTCGTCTCCACACACCAGACACACTTTGGCTGTTGATGATGTGTGTCTCAAAGACGCACTGAAACAAGAGCAAATAAAATTGTACCTGTAAACTGTACTTTTTTTGACATCAGGTGCAGGCGAAAAACCACAATAACGACATAACATGGTCAGAAATAGTTCTGTGTCGCACTGGCAGTTCAAGGGTAACTGTAGGAATTAAACAACTTAAAGCATTTCATATTCAAATATATATATATATATATATATATATATATATATATATATATATATATATATATATTTGAATAATTCTAAAAAGGTCATGTGATAAATTACACATGATCTTGTTTTCAATAATATATTTTTTTTTTTTTGCAGGTTAGTTGCACGTGTTTTTGATAGGGCAGAAATAAGTTGTTCAATTATTATTATCATTAGGAATATACAATGGATGCTTATTAATCAATTGCCACAAACACAGAAAAAAAATAATTACAACCATTTCATTGATATGCCTACTATTAAAAAAATAAATAAAAAAATAACAGAATGGCCATAAAGAACACCCCAGGTCTGAGCTAAGTTTGTCCTGCTCTGCAGGGCCGTTTGAGACCAATGATTTTAGCGCTGCAGAAATCACGTAATTCCCACATTGTTACTGGGCACCCAAAGGGCAAGGCATATGTCATAACGTATGTCTCACCATTTTGTTCCAGATCATAAGAACGGTCTGCTGAAAAAGTTGGCTATACAACATGCGCTCATATCTAACATGCCACTTTCAGAGCAGCTGATTTTTACCTTACATGTATGTACTGAAGGCTAAAAAAGCAGAGTGAGTACAGAAATAAATACCGAACAGCATTAAGTGGCAGAAAATGAGACAATGTTGGAAACTGAAAAAGAGAGATTTTTATATCCCGTGCCCTCCAAAAAATGAAATCGAATCAGATTGAAAATGAAGCACATACTCCAAATAGTCTGGCTGAGTTGGCAGAAATCTGATTAAATTGCCCAGTGAAACCTGACATAGCCTGAGTGGGCAGAGCCTCTTAGAAGGATGCCCTGCGGACCGGCTGAAAGTCACCCTTTGAAAGACAGGAAAAACTACACATAGCAGAGCTCATTTAAAACCAACAGTAAGACTCGAACAATACTTTAATGGCGTGACATGCTTTGCACGTACCTCCCCCACCCCAGCTTTGATAATGAGCGTGCTCTCGTTTTAATCAGTAGTGCATGGTAATTGTCTGGTTAGCATTCTGACAACATCCTTGAGTCTTAACAAGCCTCTGGGTCTCAGAGGCACGTTCCCTTTCAAGGCCTGGTGCGGGTAGTAACTTCATTGCATCTTTCTGACACAGTCGAGAGAGCTGATCTAATCCTCCCTCATCCGTCTAAACACACATTTAATTTGTTAGCAGGGGTCTCTTGCGAGGGAGTCGACTGGCAGGACCTGGTGAGCTAATCGCCCCGGAGCAGCACAACGCTCGCTGTGCATGATGTGGAGAGGTCTGGCTGTATTAAACTGTTCAGCAAGCCCCTCCGTTTCGCTTGTTCTGCACCGAGCGCTCCTTGCAACCAAGCAAAACAGAAAAAGACAACACAAAGGGCTGACAAGGTGACTGCTTTGCAGGAAGTGGGTCAACGTTGGTTGTTATGAAACAGATCACCCTTATGACCGGCATACTGCGAGAACACTGCTGTAGTGTTTTGCGTGTGAGAGAAAATCACTAAATGACATCTACAGCATTAGCTGGTGGATAGTGCTTTTTTTTTTTCATACAGATAAACTGAATGAGTAACCTGTTTCACCCTTCCTTGAAAAAGTTCGGATTTAAAAGTTAGATCCCAAATTTCGCTTCCATTTTCGCCATTTATTCAATGAGTAATGTACAACACATGCTGATAAGTATCAAAAAACAGCTCTTTATAAAAACCTGACAATGCAATAAAACTGTGTTTATGCTGGATAGAACGTCAAATTCGTTTACTCTCATTTTAACATCAAAACATGCACAGAACGATTAAGGCACGACACCCTAGGTAAATAGGGTAATAATAATAATAATAACTAGATATTTGTTTTGTATTACAAAGTTTCTGATTTTTTTTAAATGAGGCATTATCTAATTAAATATCCACTAATTTGCATATATTTCCAAAACAAATCACTGGTTTAAAATGATTATCATTTTGTCAACATTAGAGTCAAGTTTTTTTTTTTTTTTACAGTTTGCTCTTTTTATGCTGTCAAAAATGTATATAACATTGGGCAAATTATATGAACAAGCACCATGGTAAAAACCTTCAGAACATAAAACAGCAAAGTTCAGTATACTCAAGTGACAATTTCTTAATAATAATAATAATAATAATAATTTAGAAGACTTAAATCTACTTTGAGAAATCAGCCTTGGGTATCCAATATAAATCTATGGACATGAACAGATAAAGTGCAATAAATGAAACACTTGAATGTGTATTTTATATATTTTTTAAATATTTATTTTTATATTATTATTTATTTTTGAAATCCCAAACAGGTCAAAGTCTCAAAATTGGTATTTTTTTATGTCACTATATGTGGCATTTCCTTGATAAAAGTACACAACATACTGCATGTTGTATAAGATAAACATGCTCAGCAATGCTTGATATGATTCTCTGGAAACAGACAGGTTATAAGGAAGGAAATAAGAAAAAGGTGTGGGGTGAAGTGAGGACACTTGCAACTATCTACAGGTGTTTGTGTTTCTCATTTATTTTATGTACAATTGCAGTCTAATAAGAGTGATTCATGGTCTCGTTCTTTTTTTTTTTTCAAAGTTGTAGATATGCTTTTTTAATCTATAGATTTCATAAAATAAAATCTGAAATACCTCTGTAAGTAAGTAGTTTACTCAAAATACTCAAGAATGCAGAAGCCCTCTTTGATCATTAATATGACCGTTCCATCATTGCTGTTATGCAATGCCTTTTGAATTCTTTAACTTGAATTTAATAAAAACATTTTTACATAAAAACATTTACACGTACTGTAAAATAAAGTGCAACCAAAATAATAATAACTATATAAGAAAAAAGTTCTATAAAAGGTCATGTTGGACTTGAGTGAAGATCAGGCACTTTATTAAATACCATTATTTACACAAGTAAGTTTCTTTTTAATCGACATGATGGAATGCTCTAAAGTGAGACAAAACATCACAGAATTTATCAAATTCCTTGCTCATACGGTTTTTACTAATGTTTGTGTTGCTATAAAAACTGATGTCATTTCCTGGACAATGGTATCATTTGGAAACTGGCTTGTTTTAGAATACTACCAAAGACCAACAGAATAGTAAACTATATCAAGGGCACAGAATATTCTTGATTACCAACTAAAACAATATTCCCAAAAAATGTCTGATTAAAGAAAGCAGAAACCAAGCTGAATATTTCTTGGAATATTAATATTTGGAGCTAATGCAAAGCCCCCGGGGAAAATAACCAAAATAGCAACATCCACTCAACCAAAGTATTGCAATTATGTTCATTTAATTGGGATATTATGATAAAACAGATTTATCTAGCATGACTTCCTTCTTTTAAATTTGCAAAATGTATATTCTGTCCAATACATATGAATGCTTAAAAATACACTTCTCAGTAGTAATGAATGACCCAATTGCATTCGTTCAGCAGAATCTGTCGTTTATGTCAGTGCAAGAGACATAATACAGCATGTTTAATGACCAAGTTTCATGGAAATAAACAGGAAACTATTTTTTTATGATACTGCACCCTAATATGTAAATACGTATTGTTCTGTGCAATTACAAAACCGAAACTCTGTACAAAGGAAGTAATTGTGAATTGAAACGGTAGTGATCACTTACCGGTCATGGATGGAAATAAGCATATAATAAATCATGTTCAAGCTCAACTTTGAAACTACAGGATGGGAAACAGAAAGCAGAGTTTGAGCATTCTCCATATTATTTGGATTCTGAATATTTATTGCTGCTTACGTGCTGCTGCATCGGCTGAGATCTACAGAAAGATACTGGCAGGGTTGAGAAAGGAGACTGACAGATGGATCGGGAATGCAAAAATAACAAACCATATAACTGCTCGAATGCACCACACAGGAACTGTCACATATCAATCTCAGCAGAGCGCAGAAGCAGCAGTCTTTCTCCTGCCTCTGTGCAGAGCAATGGGCAGAATTAGAACACGCAGCGATAGTTATACTGCATTTAAACTCTGAAGTGCTGTTCCCGATCAGTTATGGTGGGTGTGAAGTTATCAGACTTCACAGTACAGGATGCTAACCAAAGCCAGAGAGTGAAAGGCCGGAGAAAATGAGTCCTGCTCAGCTTCAAGAGGATCACCATTCATCGTGCAAACAGCACTGCTCTTCCCGACAGCCACCTCCTCTCCAGTCTGGAGTATTTATGTAACACAACTTGGAATGCGGCAAAAGCTAAAGGTAGGTAAGGTAAAACAAACAGATGAGAGGATAATGGCTTACGTAACCAAAGTGAGACTGCACCCACTCCATGCAGAGCGGCCCACAGCGTGAAATAAGGGTTAGCCCGCAAGGAACTATGGGTCCCCAGAATGCTATTAAGACCTGGATCTACCGAAAGGTCAACTGTAACATTAATGAGTGCGTGTAAAATGCATTTACATTCTCTTAATACACCAGAACCTGAATTAATATCCACTGGGGCTGATCTGAAGTGAGTGCTCCAATATGGCTGCCTCCCTAATGCTCTTTAAATATAAACGATGAAGCTGTGAGTTTAAGTAATACAAATAAAAAAAATTGATTTCAAAGCTATTTTGCTCTAAAAAATTGAATAAAGGCAACACATCTTTATGCAAATTACTAAAATTATGAAAATAACCAAATAAATGGTATTTATCGTATGCTTTAATACTTTTTGCACGCAAAATGATTATGTTGCTCATTTTCACACGCTGTCTGCCCACTTTACTAAAGAAATTATGCAATTCATGTTAATTACAGCCAGCTCCAAGGTTTTAAGATTCACAAAACATGAATACAGTTCTTCTTACTATACTATTCTCTTCTTATTCATTAAGAATGAACTTTTTTTTTTCTTCGAAGATTGTTCTGAATAGACAGCTTAAGAAGAGTTTGAATTCCTGAAAAGAATGCTGAAAGAATCAAAAAGGCAAACAGCTTCTTACAGTCAGGATACATTTACTGTACATTTACTACATATAATGCATACGGGCATGTGCACAAGTACTCTGAGGTGATTCCAATGATTGATCATGTAAACACATGACTTTGGTTCAATTCAAAATTTTGTTGTAAATTCAGCAGCAGCGTTCTGCACATATAATAGAGCCAGTACACAGGATATGCATTCACTTTAAAAGCATGATCTCACACAGAAATACAGGACGAATTCATTCTACAGGAAGCCCAAATAAATGCAAATGAATGCTTCATCTTGAGACAAGTTCTTTTGTAAAATAACCATTTCAAATGCATTTAAAACACAACCACTTGAACGCCTGTCAAGCCAGTTGCAATGAAAAGAGTGTGCACTCGTATAACGATTATTACAGTAAACTGGGAGCAAAATAAAGATAACCTTTGAGGGGAAAAAGGTAATTTGATTTCATTGAGTTAATCAGCGAGTCTTTGACTAAAACCACCATACAATCAGATAACATCAAATACTGTCATGTTCTTTACTCAAAAAATAAAATAAAATAAAAGCTGTCACTGGGGCAGTTCCTTAAGAGTACACATTAGTACCTAAATGGTACATATTAAACCCTTTTGAAAAGGTACGACCCAAGTGACGTCTTTTTTTAACCTTTTTTTCCCTGAGCATATTCTTTAAAAAAAAACTTCCGAACTGAATTTAGGAACATTCTTTGTAACTTCTTAGAATGTTCTACAGTACAATGAGCCTCATTGGAACAGATGGGTGTGTAGATGCTAGTGTTGCTGCTTTAGCACCTTCACAGTGAAGCACTTAGCAAGTGCAAGAACTTAATTCCTTGAATGCGTACTGTATGATGTGAAAAAGTGTTTGGAAAGATTGGATTAATGTATTACTGCACAGTGCGAGTGAACTGAGGCGTGAATATTCACTGCATGGCCCAGTTTGTAAGAAATTCAGTGGTGAATTTAAGTGGAAAAACATTCAGAATCATGCTGATCGATTGTTTTGTTACAGTGCTGAGCATGTAAATAGTGAGGAAGGTCAGATAGTTCAGTCCAGCACCATGCGCCCTGCAGGTTTGGCAAGATTGACAAACAAGCACACTATGAATTTGACAGTTTATTTGGCTTTCACTTATTCAAGCACTCATGTTACACGTGATGCAATTGAAAAAAAAAGAGAAAGAAAAAAAAAAAACCTTGAAGAAAATATAAGTATACACAAATTGTTGACTTTACAGTGCCACAGGTTATATCTTACCTTAGGCAGACCAAACACAGTTTCATTACTTTTCTGATAATCATTTAACCCCATCAGGCAGTGACATGGAATGGCTTTGCATCCATAAGTGGCAGTTCTATATAATTAAACAATATAATAGAGTAGGTTTATGAGAAAGAAAAAGTTATTGCTTTAAGCTAATGTTGTGCCTGTGTTCAGGTGTTTTACACGTATGCTTATTAATGCACTCTAGCAAGAAAGCTTTAAGGTATCCTAATAAATGATTTATGGCAAGCTCATCTTGTGTTTCTCACCTGTTCATCAGCATGAATATTATTTCCCTGGGTATGTCAGAGCCTGGCAGAGAATGAACAGTCATCTATTAGCAGAGCCACGGAGACAGAATCTCACATAATACCCCAGTGGTCAACACCAGATGTGACGGTTCGAAAGCATCAACAATGATGCAATGATGTTGTCTGCTGCCAGCCTTGCCTGTCATTATCTCTATTATGACTATAGGCACAGTTTGTATCAGTATAATCCTGTAAGACAGCTTTACAGATCTTAATCTTTTATGCAAATACGCAAAATTAGTTTTGTGGCTTTCACTCCATGATCCAGATATGGTTTTCCAAAAATGTGGAGGTCTAGGTCAAATGCAAAAAAGCTCTAATCAGGGGTTTTCCTCTGTAAACACCACCTGTAGCACTTATTTAAGCATGTTTATAGCACCTTTGGAATGATATGCCACATAATTAGCACTAATCTGGTTTATGGCAAACCTGGAGATTTAAACAGACCTTCCTGAAAGCCTATACACAGACAACTTTGCAAAACTACCACAAATCCTTTGTGTTGATGACACGAGTGACGCTGTGAACTCACACTGACCTGCTCCCACCGAATCCAGTGTGACCAACTTCTTTGCCTTTGGTGGCCTCATTTAGGCACAGACGTGGCCCTGATTCACTTATGACCTCCAGACTGGATTAATGTTGACTAGGATAAACAATAAGCTAAATCCCTGAAGTGTGTGAGCTTACCTTAAGGAGACATGCTGAGTCAAGCTAGTCCTCTTTCCCCAGTCAGTCACAACTCACAATAAAACATAAATAAATCTCTATTATTTTGAATCTAGTCAGATTCTAAATTCTTCCTACTGTATGATCATATATAATAATAATAATACTAGTAAAAAAAAAACTATACATTTACTATACAACAACAAAATACTACATATAAATTGCATATAATGTGTGAATTTTAAGTGTCTGTGTTCGGTAAAACATAGTTTTTACATGTTTTTGAAAGAAGTCTCTGATGCTCACTAAGGCTGAATTTATTTGATTAAAAAAATGCAGTAAAACCAGTATTATTGTGAATTATTATTACAATTTAAAATAATGTTTTCTATTTGAATATAGTTTCTCATTTCAACGTTCAGACTGTGAACTACCCCACCCTCTTCGAAGACTGCGTTTATATTAAGAGACGATAAACAATGGAGTTCAGGCAGGACTGTGTCTTTGCTGGAGTCGTCCAACAGCCGGCCGGCAATTCAGGGCTGCACTTGGACAGCGTGGCGTGCAACATTCTGTGCGTGCTCACTGTAAACTGTCCAGCCCGAGGCCAATGTCACACAGCTGTAATGACACACTCATTGAACAAGGCTTGCTCAAGGGCAATCAAGGAGACATTTCGACGGAGTTATGAGCTTGAGTTTGTGATCCTGCTAAGAAGAAGAATCAAACTATCATACCAACCCTCATCAGCAACAGATGTGCCTGAATTATGAGTCACATGACATCCAGTATATTTCCATGCAGACATCACAGACCAAGCCGTTCTATAAGATACTAATTAACACCTGCTTTTGGTGCTCATTCTGCAGAGTTTAATTCTGCCAATACAAAAGAATAAATAGACAACTTCTAATGCCATATTAATTCTAATAAATATTCCAGGTTAATTAATTAAGGGAATAGTTCACCTGGAAAATGTAAATTAGCTGAAAATGAAATTATCCTCAGGCTATCCAAGATGTAGATGAGTTTGTTCATTAGAACAGATTTGGAGGAATTTAGCGTTACATCACTTAACTCACAAATGGATCCTCTACAGTGAATGGGTGCCGTCAGAGGCAAAACACCTAAAAAAAAAATCACAATAATCCACAAATAATCCACATAACTCTAGCCCATCAATTATCATCTTGTAAGTGAAAAGCTGCATGTTTTTTAGAAACAAATTCATCATAAAGATAGTTTTTTAACTTCAAAGTGATGCTTGTTAAAATACATGTATGTTTTATCGATAATAATGCTTTCTTCAGTGAAAAGGTCATCTAGTCTGAATAAAGAGAGAAATATGAACAGATCAAACATTGTTTACAGGAGAAAACAGATCTAAACAAGTATGTTGGTGGATTTTGATGTGAGAAAACAACAGGGAATGAGCTTTATGAGCTTTATGAATTATAGTCAGAAGAAACCGTTTGAAGTCAAAAACAACTTGGTGGATTTGTTTCTTAACAACATGCTGCTTTTCATTTCACACAATTTTAATAGATGGATTACTTGTGGATTATTGTGATGCTTTCATCAGTTGTTTGGAGTCTCATTCTGACGGCACCCATTCACTACAGAGGATCAACCGGTGAGCAAGTGATGCAATGCTAAATGTCTTCAAATCTGTTCCAAACTGTTCAAACGTTCACTGTTTCAAAAAAGACGTAATGTGTTAAGATTTTAGTGTGGAGTAAATCACTTACTAAACTATTCTGTGTAAAGTTACATCCAAATTTAAACATTTTGTTGCTGTAACAATGGAATGGCAGACATTTCTCCAAATATCTGTTATGTTTAACAGAAGAAAGTAAATCATACATGTTTGGAACAACATGAGGGTGAGAGAAAAATGTATGAATTATGTCTTTTAAACCCTAAAATTAGTGATTTTTGCATGTTTTTTTTTTTTAAAGCAAATGGACAAGTAAAAAAAAAAAAAGAAAACGCATCTTTAAACTGCATTATTCCAGAAACATTGTTGATTAAGCTAATATTATCTTTCTACTGTATATCTCGCCCTTCTGCCAAGTGTGTTTACGGCATGCATAGTTAATGACCGGCACTTTGTGAAGAGTTACCGGTCACTAGTGGTGTGAAAGGTGGTGACAATTACAGGGGCCCACTTAATCCAGTAGTAAATCCAGTGAGTAGATGGCAGTGGGGGCCCAGAATTCCATAGCTGGGTCCTGCCTATGAGTTATGAGTTTGTCTCATTGTGTCTACATTTAACACAATTTTCGTCTGTAGCAAAAAGGCATAAATCGTAACTGGTTAATGTTATAGCACAAAGGGGTCTGAGATTACGGAACAAAATGTAAAAGAACATGATCAGAACATCGCACACACATGTCGCTTTGAATCACCAGTGTCCTTTTTTCATGACCTTTTTCAGATGTAGTATGTGCATGATGGAGGATTACTGCACCATATGGCACTTTTAAGAACAATGCTACACCTGTCTCACGAGGCATGTACTTACGGATCTCTAGACACGCTCAAAATAACACTAGCTGCTTACTAACAACATTAAATCCCTCTTGATTTAATGAATGATTATTCATTGTTAATCATCTAATCATTATTTTGAAGACAACATCATTCTGCAGACACATCAAGTGTGTCTACAGATGTTAAGGAAATCTTGCAAGATAAAGAATCAACCATCTCAATGGATTCGACTTTTTACTCAAAACAGTCAACAGACAGTTATCTAAGACTGGTGTTGTCAGATTAGGGACCGGGGTCGGTGATATATTTAAAACAAAAGAATATTTATGGCTGTAATAGTTCAAGGGATAGTTCACCCAAATATAAAAAAAATATGTCATTAATGACTCACCCTCATGGTGTTCCAAACCCGTAAGACCTCCGTTCATCTTCTGAACACAGTTTAAGATATTTTAGATTTAGTCTTTAGTCTTGAAACTGTGTGTACGGTCTACTGTCCATGTACAGAAAGGTAAGAAAAACATCATCAAAGTAGTCCATGTGACATCAGAGGGTGAGTTAGAATATTTTGAAGCATCGAAAATACATTTTAGTCCAAAAATAGCAAAAACTACGACTTTATTCAGCATTGTCTTCTCTTCCGTGTCTGTTGTGAGAGAGTTCAAACAAAGCAGTTTGTGATATCCGGTTTGCGAACGAATCATTCGATGTAACCGGATCTTCTTGAACTAGTTCACCAAATCGAACTGAATTATTTTAAACTTTTCGCGTCTCCAATAAGCATTAATCTGCAAATGACTTAAGCTGTTAACTTTTTTAAACTGGCTGACACTCCCTCTGAGTCAGAATAAACCAATATCCCGGAGTAATTAATTTACTCAAACAGTACACTGACTGAAACTGATGTGAAGAGAGAACTTTTATTTATTATTTATTTATTTAGTAGTGTTATGCAGATAAATGATAATGATAAAAAAAACTATGTTTTTATAACATTGTTATAAAAACATTTGTAGTGTATACATTTCACTGAAATAAAAAAAAAAAAATAAAAAAAAAAAAAAAAGAAACACCCAGTCTAACAGTCACTTTGGTCAATGCCACATCCGATGCCCACTGCAAGCTGACTCTACTGGATGTGTCACACTCCACGTCACACACTGTGACACATGTGTAAGCCATGTGCCTAAGACAGATTCTAGATGCTTTCTAGGAACATATTTGCTGTTCTCGCTCTCATTCCACTGTGATTTATGCCTTTATTTATTTTTCTGTTTATCTTTTTCTCTACTTCTCCATCTGTTTTTCTATCTCTCTGTTTGAAGCATTTCAACTCTCATTCAGTCTAGAAATGTTAGAAACAAAAATCTGCTAGCGAAACCTTGACTCAGGTGAACCACCTTAAAAACTCGAGCCTATCGATGTATATTTAATAAGGTGAAATATTTGCGGCGCTGCACTATCTGGCCTTTGCTGGGTAGACATGTCACCTTGGATAAGCGATTTCTAAGTGATGTCAGCACCAAAGCACCACTCTAAACCTGAGCATGCTCACTGAGCCACACTCCATATAATGCCTCTGTAGGTCAGATTGCAACAAACCTACATGGACATGTTGACAATGATTTTGCTGTAGGTTCGTGGTTAGTCTAAGAAACTTTCCTGTGCACTTCTTTAAATTATATACAGTATACTGTATATGCACCTAAATAGACAGCAGTAAATGTGAGCTGAAATGAGAGGTTACAAATTGAAGCACTTATTACAAACATCAGCATATGCTAGTTATCTAAAATGATGAGTTCTCTACTTTATAAATTGAAAATCATATTGCCCCACGAGTCCACAGCCACCACAACCAACCAGCTATTATATGCAACATGCCTCATCCAAACAACACGAACCAAGATCAGGATGCACTGCACAGGATCAGTACAATCAATCAATCAAATGGTCTTGAGATGCATTTTTTAAAATTGAACTACTTTTGAAGAAAAATAAATAAAATATGTCAATAATATATTTTATTTATATATGCAACTTTATTAAAACAACATATACATATATATATATATATATATATATATATATATATACACAAAAATCTACACATTTTATATACATTTGCACATTTTTGTAATTTTGATAACAAAAAAAAAAAAAAAAATATATATATATATATATATATATATATATATATATATATATATATATATATATATATATATATATATATATTATACATTTATTATTAAAATTGTTCATTATAATTTTGAATGTGCGAGTCACCGTATAATGTTGTTTAAAATAAACCCTGTGCCTATAGTAAGGCGAGGCAGATACTGTAGCTCAAATACTGTACATTGTTGACTGTGAAAAGTTAATGCAGTTTTACGTAATGTTAGTGTCCTTTGCTCTACATCAGATAGGATAGGTAAATAATAAGCTAAATATACTCCAATGGGTTGGTTTACAGGGCTCTATCATTTTGAAACAGGCTAACAGTCTTTCACTACCTGTACCTTACAACGTCGAGCAAAAGTCTCAGGTGCCATATGTCAACGTGATAGGTGGAGAAGCTCTGGTTGCAATAGCACTCTTATCGGACTCTAGACACCACAAATAGCCTGAGTCAGAGAGACCACAGGAGGACCGGTTACATAACAGAGAATGGAGATGGGATAGCGGCAGATTGCCTCTCTACCCCTCCGTCTTCAAGGATGATTCCACCGCCACAAACTCATTCTGAATCAAGCTGCACTTTTAACGAATCCTAGCATGGAAGCACGATACTCAAACAAATCAGAGCCCAACCAAATAGGCTCCAGGCTTTGAAATATTTCCCCGTATTTTCCATCCTGGAGGAGTGTGGGATGAACTCCAGCCCAGTTTTACTGTCCTGCGCTAGCACTGCGCCTCCTTGTTTGAGCAAGCAAGACTGCCAATGAAGGTAAATACACAGCATCATCCGCTCCTCTCATAAATATTTAGGCACCGGGTCATGCCTTCGGTACGTCTCCCTTTGTTTTAAGAGAGTGGAGGAAAATGAGCACTCAGCACCAGGCTTTTATTTCCAACTTTGTGGAAAAGGAAGAAAAAAAGCAGGAAGAAAGACATAAAATGGACATTTTACCAAGTTTCCCCCAAAAACGATTCAATCTTGTGGTATAGCGGTTTATGGTTCTTTTATTGCCTTTGTAATTAATCTTTGAGGGTTTGGAGCTAGACAACATTCTAATGTCAACAACAATAAAGGATTTCTTTATCCAACGTTGCCTATAGATTTCCCCTCGAGTGACAATTCTCAGTGCAAAATGAGGTTTGAAAACAAAAACAGCACAAATGTCTTGTTCTCTCCGTGCATGTTGCTTCTTGTACACTGTGAAATCCCCTGTTTAATTTGTAGTTGTACAAAAAAAATGTGAAGTATCACTATTAGAACAATGCTGTAAACACTGAAGAAATGGAAACATGAGACACATCTTTCTGTATCTTTATCCAAGCCATACTCCACAGACTTTCAACTGTAGATTTCATTCATTTGTTTAATGTTAATGTGACCACACAGAGACACTGCATCAGTTTGTGGACTCATCTTTGGCGTATTTTGCCTCATGGGAGCTGCCCTCGCCCACAGACTTTTACAGTGAAACCTATCATAACATCTTTCTTGAGTAAAAAACGGCCAATTTCTCTCTGAGCTTCCCTGCCAAAAAATACATTGGTAATGACCAGCCCCAAGAACGTGAGGCTGTGCCTTGGAGCACATCTCCCATTGCCAATCTCCAGGGATCCAATGGGAATACTTTCCATTCAGTACCTCCAGATACACTTTGTGTTAAAAGCCTGCCTCATGCATATGGAAATGGTCATAAGATTTAAAACATTTTTATTTTTTTTGCCTAACTACGGGAGTCTCCTGTGATATGTCAGTAGCATATGTGTTAGTCATTGAAAGACAGAAGACCTGGTACTGGATCTGTAGCTACTCTCTAAAACTAGACTGTCCGCAAGATGCCTTAAAGTCTGCAGGATCCACTGCAGTACCTATTGTCATAAATAAATAACCAACTGACTAGACAGAGTAAGAAAAAGTGAATAGCTTTTGTATAGAAATGGCATCTTTCTAATTTCAGCCTCAGAATGATTTAAAAAATTGAGCTGCTAATTGAAATGCAATATTATGTAGTGCCATAAATGTAGCATATTAACAGTTACGACAGACTGTAAGCGACTTTAATTGGCATGCCCTCTAATGCACTTCAGTGGCATTTAGAAACATTTCCATACTATTTTTTTGAAACTGACCTGAATGTTTTATATATATATATATATATATATATATATATATATATATATATATATATATATATATATATATATATATATATAATTACGATGTTGGTGATCATACACACACACAGTGTGACCTGCATTCTATTGATTCATCCTTTCTTTTTTTTCCATTTCCATTAAAATGTCAATACATTTTTGTTGAGCAACTATACTGCTTCCGACGTGTTCCACTTATCTCCAGCTTTACTGTTTTGCATATGCTGCATCTGACTTGACCTCTGCAATACATTTTAACCCAAAGATTTTAGATACAGTAAGGCTAGTTGTGTGTGTAGGCCGGTTTTCAATTCTGTATTGGTCTCTTTCCTTATACTGAACTAAAGTGCTCTGATTTGACGCTACATTGATGATACGTTCATTATTTATTCAGTGATGCAAAATGTTCACCGTCAACAAAATGGGGCTTGATGAAAGCAAAATCAAATATTACGTGATCTGTATTATGCTGCACCAATGGGCAATCACGTGACTGAATATCATGCATCTGACATAAACGAAATACTACAGGATAGCAATATAATTAGCAATATGATCTCTTGATCAGATAACAACTCTACTGAACAAGTCAAACTCAATAGCCTAAATAACTTGAATTAATTTGATGTAAAATGAAAACCATTTTGTCAAAATATAGTACACAGATACATTTAAGTGGCCGTCACTAGATTAACAGGCATTATAATGGTGTAGTTAGGGCATCTACCAGCAGAGCCAAACTGGAGAAACGTCCCATGTTTCTTTCTCCCCTTCTCTGCCCTTCCCTTCCCTCTACTTTCTCTTTGCATGCTAAAGGAGTGCACATCCATTTAGCCATTTAGATGTCAAATGTCAGGGCATGACAAAACTTCTCCAGGCCCCAAAAATAACCTTAGACTTAAGAGGGTTAATATTATTTAACACTTAAAGGACCTTATGTTTAATAAAGACTTCTTTAACCCAGCTGAAGCACATTGATGGGTGTGCTCTTGCTCTCACTCTGGTTGATGTTCCAGGAGAAGATGTGTCCATACAAAAGATTCCGCCCTTTATGATGTCATACAGGGCCGTACTAAAAAAACTTAATACAAGCCCTGAAGGACTGCCTTTGGCACAGAAATATTCGATCATACATCCAACTCCTTTTTGGCCATGTTTAGCATGAGAATCCAACTCTTTAACAGAGTTAATAAGTCAGGATGCATGAAATAGCATTAGACCTCCCCTTTAACCATCAACTAAACAATATACTGTGTTCTGCTTGCAAACACTTTGTTCAGATCTTTATTAGCAGAGTAAAAAAATAAAATAAATAACTGGCAATTTTGAGTCTTAAATGTAAGTTACTCCATATTAACTGTTTATGTCCTAACACGTCCTGTCTTACTTTTTCTTTTTCTTTTTTTCTCATTCGAGAAGTCTTTTCACTTGGGTATATGTCACAACATGGGAGGAAAGGATGGCCACAACTTCTGTTTCATTCTCAATTCAGTTCATCCTGTTGCATGATATTGATAAAATATGTTCAGTTTTGAAGTTTTGTCTTCAACATGAAACGGCACACAAACATTCTTCCAGGGATATTTTAATTTTAAAGCTGCAAGAATACTTGCACCATATGTATAAAGCACAGGGCACTGTGCACAGACATTGTCTAATTTGCTGGCCTTCTATATAAATATTTCCTTTTAAAAATCTTATTTTTGTGGCAATCAACAACAGAACATATTAAACCTGAGTTCACAACTTTGTCTTGCATCACAAATGCTTCTACTGTAGTTTGCAGTATAGTTGTACATTCTACAGTACAATGATTTTAATGAGACCAGACATGGAAGTAGCGAGTTATCATGCGAGCACCCATTGGTTATTCAGAAAGAAAGGCGGATATGTTTGTGTGTGTGTGTGTTAAAGGCTTGCAGGCTGTAAGATTAATTCCACTCTGTTGCGTTCCTCCTTGCTGGCTAATTCGTTTGCTCATACCCTTGATAACAGATTATAATCTCATTTCATAGTCATTTCAGTGCTGCACCTAATCTATTCCTAATCTCCTCAAACACGGTAATCTAGGCAAACATGGCAAGCCCTTTCATGTGATAGGTATCCAATACTCTCAGAAGTCTTTATACGAGCCATTTTACTGTGATTCGTGCTTCGAGTGAAAGAAAATTAAATATGACTTATTGAAGTGTAGCTTCTTTCGAAACTCTAGTGAGGTGGAATTCTTTTTAGGTCAAGTGAATAAATATTGCCTCTGCCTAGCATACCTTCTGAGGAAAGAAAGAGTGAGGCTGGAGAAAGTTTCCTTCCAAAAGTTGTTGAGGAACCGGGTTCAAAAAGTGATCTCAGTGCAAGTGAGGAAGGAGAAAGTCAAGGCGCTTAACAGATGGAGATAAAAACAACACAACTGACACATTAACAAGCGCTCTGACAAAGTGCTGCAGCCTCTCATCTTTTCCAAAATGCAAGGGCCCAGCGGATTTGAGAGTTTAAATGTCAATTATCATTGTCATTTACATTAGACATCTTGAGAACAATACAATACGCATATAGGCCAATGAGTGGCCATCACTCAATCCAATTAAGTGCAATGAATAGAGTCTTAAGGTGTTTGAGATTTGTATTTTCATACATTAAATAAGAACTGGCCCCACTGGAGATTTGTGTAGCTATTTGTGTGGCCTTGGCACATCTGGAGCCTGGTAGTATTTTTATTGAGAATGTTGTACATGGTGTGTTTCTGTCAAGGCATGTAAGTGACTGCAGGTGGACCATAGCAATCCGACTATAGACCATGTCTGTTTCCTATTATACACTGAAGGGACATGACCACTGTGGATCACTGCAGAGGTTTGTCATACACTGTAAAGATGATTTGTCAAAGTTGTAATGAAAACAATGATTATTGGAGTGTTTTACAAGAAACTAGTATTTTAATCTACTTTAGTTTCTACTTCAAAATTTGAAATTGATTTTAGTGTGTTACTTGCCATTTCACTGCAGTTATTTGCTTATTTGATTATCTACTATGTTTCAAAATAAACCCTATCAATTACACCACTTTATAATTGATTGATTGATGATATATATACTTTTGGTAACACTTTAGTATATGGACCAATTCTCACTATTAACTAGTTGCTTATTAGCATGCCTATTATTACACCTATTATTAACATATTGGCTGTTTATTAGTACTTATAAAGCACATACTCTGCATGACCATGTTCTACATCCCTAACCCAATAACTAAACTTAACAACTACCTTATTAACTATCACTGTTGGGAACGTTACTTTAAAAAAGTAATTAGTTATAGTTACTCACTACTTGTTCCAAAAAGTAACTGAGTTAGTAACTGAATTACTCTATAATAAAAGTAACTCATTACCAGGGAAAGTAACTATTTGCGTTACTTAAAAAAAAAAAAAAAAAGTTGCTATATGTCAAATAATTTTTTTTTTTTTTTTAGCAGTTATTACAAGTTAGTTGAAATGAGTAGAACAGACAGGTGTTTGTACATAACTTTCAATATTTATTGCACGTCAACAGACAGCAAGAGTTTTATCCTGCACTTCAAGTATTATCTTTGTAAGAAAAGTGTATCATTACATGTAGGCTACACATTCCATGCACGTTCTTGCCTTTGACCACAATGAATTTGAAGTAGTGCTTATATCTTCACCTAGAAAATGCCAGCTTTTCATCGGATTGCTCCTGACTCGCCATCTCTGCTGCTGCAGCGAATCTCTGTTTAACTGTTGCGTGTGTGTGTGTGTGTGTGTGTGTGTGTTTGGCGCCGCTGGCGTGTGTGCCGGCATGTGTGTAAAAACACTGGCTCTGATTGGCTACCATAAAACACATGACTCTGCCTTAGCCAATCATAATCGCTTATCTCGTCATTAACCCACCTGCTCACTCGCTGTGTGAGCCAGGAGTCATTCGGATTGCATAGTTTATTAAATCAATGCATAGTAACCAACCACATTTAACGTCCAGTAATGTTAACGGCGTTGTAACGACGGGAAAAGTAATTAGTTAGATTACCGAGTTACTGAAAAAAATTACGTCGTTACCTAACGCCCGTTCTTTTAAACGGCGTTATTCCAAACACTGTTAACTATTAATAAGAAGGCAAAAGTTATAATTAATGGTTTATTAACAAGAACTGGACCTTAAAATAAAGTGTGACCATACTTTGACCTTGATCAAAGTGAAATGTGTGATTGTGAGTGTAAGCATGTAGTTTAACATCTGTTAAAAAAGTACTAGTTAAAGTCATTCTTACTGACTTTGACTTTTATCTATGCATGACATTGTATAACATTGTCAAACTGTTGTTGTAATGCTGAATAGTGTTCCATCCAATTATTTACAAAAAATAGCCATACACATAATCTATGGATGAACAGCAGTAGTAAAGGCACATTTTATCTCTAGCGTTCCGTCTGTTGAGCATTTGCACTAGATCTAATCTTGTTAGTGCAGATTTAATGAACTGAAATGCCCAGATGGTTGCTAAAGAGAAATTAGAATTTGCTCACATAAGGCAAGGAAGGCTGGCCATACACTTCATTTTTGGCTTAATGTCTTCTTGATTCTATAAATAGACATAAAGTCTGTATCACACGAGTTAGTTAGAGAGATGACTTAATCTGTGTCGGTATTGGTCGTTTATGTATGATCGTGTAAACTGTGACTCTTGTTTATGCAGATGCAGTTGTTAATAAGTCATTCCAGTCCCCACCCACCACCCCCTATATATGTGGCAGAAAAACAAAATAGTGCAATATAATTTTCCCCCGAATATCATCTCAAATAGTAAGAAATATAGTTGTTTTGAAACTGCATAGAAACCCATACAAGACCAAAAGAATTCCCCCAAAAGTTGTCCCAACTGGTTTCCCAGTTCTCTGCATGTATTGCAGCATGTATAATTATGTGGTTACTGTTCGAGGATTATTGTTTAGCTTTATGCTAACTTCATTTGAAGTCTTGATATCGTTTTGTCATTATTGTTAGTTATATGTAAGCTCATCTTTTGACACATGTTGATAATCACTGTCCTTGAGGATTGTGTGTCAGGTGTTGAGGCCTGCAGTATGTGCAATTATTGGAAGCTATCCACCTTTTTCTTCAACAGGGAAGTAAGCCTTTGGGTGAGACTTCTAGTTCATTAGCCACTATAGGTAAATAACGTGGAGAATAACAACATGCAGTAAACCGTACAACTGTTTGCACTACAAACCAGTGTGCTCTTAATTAAGATAACACATTAAAATAATATGATAAGACACACCAACTTTCAATATCAAGCAGCAAAACAAGCTGTGTTGTTCAGTTAATAATAGCTGGATGGAGTGGATGCAGATGAGGCTGGAAGCCAGACGCACAGAATTTACAAATGGCCACGCCCATTTTTACATCAAGAAGGTGGCTATCCTGAATATCGTTACTTTGTAAGATGATTTTTCCTCTACAAACAAAAATAGCATAGTTCACTAACCATATTAAGTCTTGTAAGACTGTATATATACAGCTATCAAAAGAAAATATATAATAATAATAATATATATATATATTGTGTTACTAAATTAAAATTTTCTGAACAATTATTCTATCATTGACAGATTTATTGGCTGAATGATTAATTTTGTATTTAGTGAAGGAAAAGGTAGTGTTACTTAGTTTAAAGAACATAAATATTTGATCACATCAAGTTGCCTTCGACTTTCAGCTTTTTCTATATTACTTTTATTCACAAAGGATGCAGTATTTGACCAAAAATGACAGTAAAGACATTTATAAAGTTACTATTTATATTTCAAATAATAAATTCATTTCTTTTGAACTTTTTATTGATCAAAAAACCTGAAAAAATCAAATTTATCATTTGACATATGAAGCAGCACAACTGTTTTCAACATCAATAATAATACGAAATGTTTCCTGAGCAGCAAATCAGCATATGAGAAGGATTAGATGACAGGAATAAATTGCATTTTACAAAATATTCACAAAGAAAACAGTTATCTTAAATTGCACTAATATTTCACCATTTTTACTGTATTTTTGTTCAAATAAATGCATCCTTGGTGAACATGAGAGACATTCAAAAACACAAAGAAAATCTTACCGATTCCAAAAATTTGATCTTTAGTGTTCAACCAAGCAGTGCTGAATATTAGTTTTTGCTATTGTATACAAATTGGTATTGATGATCATCTATTTTAACTGCCAGACAACCCAAAGTATACATTGAATAGCTATTTATGTGGCAAAATATCATGGAAATAAATAGCATGATTGAAAACAGATTATGCTGAATTTGTTGGTCCCAAAGAGCTACCATCAATTTTCCCTCACCTCCAACTGAGGCTAAACTAAACTGCTCCCTCAGCTCTTTGTTTCTGCTTTCTACTCTTGAGTTGCGAAAGGTTACTTTCACAGAGCCTTATAAATCAACAATCTTTCAGTGGTATGGGTTTAATTTTTCAGGTTCCAAGGGTGTTATTCATCTCTTTGGAGCAATAAAGAAATGTCCCTCTGGCTATTAATGATCGGTCTGCTGTGTAAATCAGATTATTGCATTTATATTGCCATAATAAAAAAAAAAGAATAACACACAATGTCATATAACAATCACTGTCATATGCAGCATATAGAACATGCACTGTAGAGCTTGTAAGTGTCTGTGTATATGCTCCATCTCTGTTATACCATCTCTGTTCCCATACTTATATGGTCGACCAATGCATGATGCCCTGCAGGACACTAGCAGTAATGAAATGATTGCAGAGCGAAACCTCTAATAAATGTGTTTCCTCTTGTCTCAAGTACAGGCCAATTACCTTAATGGGCTGCCATAATATCACTTCACCGGCATCATGCTGCAACCACCCCAGTGAGGAGACAATTAAATATAGCCATAATCCAAAATCTGGAGCCTATTACCAAGGTCATATTATGTCTTGCTATTCACAGCAATAGACCACAAAAAAGGAACACATCTCATTTTACTTGGCAGCCAAACCATTTACTCAATCGTGTAATTAGTACATCTAGTTTTCCAGTACAAATGTCAAATTATTCTTAAGACATTGTTGCATATTTTATCAATTTAGTTTGCATCGTTTTGATTTAATTGTTCTTGTGTATAGCATGAATCTAACAAAATGTAGTGACGTTTGCTTAAAAATGCCACAAGAAAAATTCACAGTGTATTTATTACATATAATTAAGTGATGAATTAAAAGTATACATTTTATTTATTATTATTGTTATTATTCATAATATTATTTAGATGAGATTTATATAATTCAATTGATTTAAAATGATTTTCTTTATTCAATAAAACAAGGGTTTGCTTCTCAGGTAAATGTATCAATTTCTTTTATTAATTAATTAATTAATTAATTAATTAGTTAATTAATTAATACATTTAGTAAGATTATTTTTTTTTTTACTTGATAACAAGAAAAGAAATACAATGTTACAAAGGATTCTTGAAATACATGCATTGCCAGAAATAAACCACCTTATTTTTCAATTTCAACACTCTTTAAAAACACTGTTGGATAAAAAATAAAAAATAATAAGTTTTTGACACCAATAAACAGTTGTGTCATCCATGGCTACATGACAACTGCACTGAAAGAGTTAACATCTTGAGAGAAGAGACCATGCCCAAACAGCACACCAACTGCAGCAACTATTATGTCTCAAGTGCGGCATTAAGTGCTAAGGAGAATTTTTAAGGGCTCCCGAGGGACTTCAGACCCTCCCACATGATTTCAACATGCCCTCATTTCCAGTGCAGATGATTCTCAGTGGGGATCGAGACTGAGGGATCCAAACTCTGCAGCGTGCTACAACCCTTGGGCGAAATCCAACTCCCTGATATCTAGTGACTCAGCATTCGGGCAGGGAATGGCAAATTTTAAGATTTTTTTTTTTTTCCATGGCATCCTGTATTACAACCACTAATAGCAGGTGTAGTAAGCCTGATAATCTATGAAGCCCCTTCTCAGTGTCATTGCCGATAGTCCGTCTTTTCCTGGCTCATTACAAAGGAAGTTAGTTAAAGTCATTAAAAACAGCCTCAGGTACAAAACAGAGGCACATGATTAGACTCAGCATGTCTACTCTTAGCTCCCATGCTAGCAAGGTGACTTCATTTTCCTTTTTACCTTTAGTCTTAATACCGCATCAAATTTTATGATGCCATACTCAAGGAAGATAAAAAAGTTTTTCCTCTTTAGCAGCACACGGGGTCTAAGATCCTGAGGCCTTGGCTGCTCTAACTCAAAAGGATAAAGTATGTCTTTCACACGCTTTGCTCTTTTGTCCAGTTTTAAAAATGAGAAGCAGTTTTGTGTCCCACTGAGGATACACCAATTGGATTTGTGCATGTCTAATACGACCACAAAAAGAAATCTAATAAACACTGTAGCACTGCAGAGAAGGTTTAGCTGAGGTTTGCGAGACAACTGGGATATTAACTGAACCTCTAACATGACATGGTCCACAGCATAGAATCTGTTTGAGAATTAACCTGCAACTGTGAATCCCAGCGGTTTTGAAGTACTGAAATGTGACAAAAAAAAAAAAAAAAACGAATCAGATGCAATATCATTGTTCTTCAATTACTATGTTTTGTTGTCTGTATGAAATCTAGTTTATGAGCATCTGGAGTAAAGATTAATTCATAAAGTTCAGTTTTGCTGACTGATGGAACTTTTCTAGGAATGATCCAAAAGTTTAGTTTTTTATTTTTTATAGGCTAATACAATTTTAAAAAACTAATCATAATACTAAATCTGTCATTATTTGTCCACGTTCTCCATATGAATGACTTTCTTTTTTGTAAAGCACAAGGTGAATTTTTGAAGAATATCTAGGCCACTCTTTTCAATATAACGAAAATAGGCCAGGACTGAGCTTAACAAGCTCAAAAAAGCTCCATAAAATGACCATACAAGTAATCAATATGACTCATGAAATGCATTCAAAGTCTTCTGAAGCAATATACTGTAATAGTTTTTCTTAATAAACTGACTGACTGAAATTTGAATAGCTATTTACTAAAAATGTTGACATTTCCACTCCGTCCAGCTCTTAGTCTTAGTATGTTAATAAAAGTTAATGAGAGGAGTAGTCATGTCCTATTACTTAACAAGATTCTTCTCAATGAATCAAAACCAGTCTGAATGATTCACTCATGATTCAGACTGATTCTTCAACTCACTGATTCAATTGGAGTGAAAGATTGTCAGTGAATAACAACTCAAAGCTACACTGTAAAAAAAAAAAAAAAAAAAAAAGCCTGTGCATTTAACAGTAAAAGACTGTAAAAATGCTACAGTCAAAACCTTTTAAATTGTTAATGGTATATTCCCCTACTATATATGAAACTGTATTGGGCATTACATGCAATTTTATGCGCTTTAATGTTAACATGTTTTTGGAAGTGAAAAAGACCATATAATTTACAGTAAATAACTGCTAATTGACATTGCCCGAATTCCCTGCATTACATTACAAATTGGATATTTTCTTCTTAGTTTTTTCTTATCAGTTTTGTATATTAGGGCTGTGTGTTACACCTAATGTTGTTTAATGGATGTTTATTGCATTATTTAAGTTTCATGTGTGTTACCATGAAGGTGTTTAGTGTTTGTGTGAATAAGACTGTGCACCTTCTATGCATTTTATTATTTAAAAGCTGCTTGTGATGGGCTTTGGTTCATCATTTGACTTTCTCATCACTGTTTGCATTTGGTGGTTATCAGTGTATTACAAAAGTACAAAACAAATTTCAGTACTTCAATAGGTTGGTATATTAACATTATATCAGTTAATGATATTACGGTATTTAACTGTAAATTTAAGTTTTTTTTTTTTTTTTTTTTTTTTTTTTACAGTGTATTATATAGCTTCAGAATATTTGAAATATAGTGCATGATTAATATGGCCTACTTTTATGTTGTTTTTGTGGTTTTCATCATTAATTAACTTGTATTATTTTGAAAAGAATATCCAGGATATACTAAAAACTGTTTCACGGAGGGGAAGAAATATATGTTTAAAATAACATGAGGATAAATGAGTTAATGATGAAAACTTTCATTCTGTGATCTATCCCACCCCCCCCCCCCCCCCCACTTTTTTTTTTTTTTTTTTTGGCAAATTGTTAACACTCTTACATGACTGTGTCCAGCATGTGTTTGTGTGTGTGTGTTCTTGTACGGTATGGACATCTGTGTGATGCATGGAATCGTTGGACTTTTTTCTACTGTACATTAAAGATGGATCCAATCCCCAACCATTCCTCCATGTGTTCTGGCAAACTGACACGAAGAATGGTGCTAGTGCTAATAAACCACCCTGACACACATTTCCAAAACCTGGTGCATGTTTTTTTTTTTTTCTAAGTATCAGAATGGAGGAAGCACTGGAGGCATGTTAAACATGTCAATAACAACTTGGACTGTGTTCCTTCTCAAAAGACTTTTATTTTGCCAAACATGACTTTGCAACAAAGTGCAGGCGGCGAGTAGAACATACTGGCAGTGGGAATACAAAAAGCATTATTTAGATGACTTATGACATTAATAAAGTGGGTTTATGTCGAGGCTGGACACGGTGAATTGCTGTAAAAGTAGCACTCTTTGTCCCCAACTGCCCAATCGTTAAAAGTAGGCTGATGAACATTGGATGGGATTTGACCCCAGAGTTACCCCATTGGCCTTGCTACTGCTCTCCAGAACAAACAAGGAAATCTAGGTCACTACTGCAGCCTGGGTGGCAAAAACATTTCTATTTATAACCAGTTGTAATTGTATGACACAGACATTTCTGATGCAGTGCTGTCTACTCATACCCAAATGTAATATAAGTACATATATTATATTTCCATATATGAAATATATTGTAATATAATGTAAAAACGTCTTGTCATGTTATGAAATTGGAACAAATAAACTAACTATAACACAACAAGAAAGAATTGCTCCATTTAAATATACTAAGCATAAGTATTACCAGCATAGACATACTTTCCCTCCCTGACAGGTCAGGAGTTTTGAACTGCTGTGTAATGATATGCTTATGCACAAGAGACTGCCCGGAGGAAATACAAATATTGCTCAGTTTTCTCTTCCTAAGCTCAGGAGACTTGGTGGTGATTTTAATATATCTCTCATTTTGGTATCAGCAATATCTCAGATGTTTCTCCTAAAATTCCTTAGGAGAAATTCAAGTAGACAGGTTGCTCTTTCTTTTTTGGGGGGGTTAAATTTGGGTTTTCCACCTTTAATGGTCAGGAAAGTAGGAGTAGAGATGGAAAATGAGACAAGAAAAAGAGAACAGGAGCAGGGAAGAACCTTTAGCTGGGACTCAAACTCATGCTGAGGTGCAGTTGTGCCTTCACATCGTTGTACTGCACACAAGGCTATGGTTCTGACAGAGATTATTCTATTGAGATCTCTTCTAAAGCTTTAAATGACACAAATGTGAGACCACCAGTGTCTAAGGAGACCAATCTGAGCACAGTCTGCAAGTTGTTGAAATATTTTCTAAAACTTTAAAGGAGACAAATGTAAGACCACTAGAGTAATTTTTTTAGAAGAAAAAAATCTGAGCACAGTGTGTGATGATGGTGAGATCTCTTCCAAAACTTTAAAGGAGACCTTTGTGAAAGTTTTTGTCTCAGGAGTGTGAGAAGCAGGAGACTGATGCAGAAGTCTCTGTTTGATGTTAAAGTAAACTCATTTCTGTCTAAGAGAAATATTTGAGATGATCTCACTTTTGATTTTTCTTTCCTTTGGGCTGGCTGCTTTATTTCCTTAAGACAAAACAAATGGCCACACGTCTCTCTCTCTCGTTCTTTCTCTCTCTCTCATTAGGCAAATACAAATCGCACATAAAAGAGAGAGCGCCTGTCCCTAAATCACTGATGACAGTAGAAACAAAAGCAGGCAGTAAACAGAATGTGAAGTTGGCCAAGTACAGTGTGGTGAAATGTGGGGGTTTGGCATACTCAGCCCCGGGCAGCCTTAAAGCTGTGTATCAGGTGTGCAGGAACAACACAACATAGCCACAGGCTCTGAATACACTCATGAGTATGAGGTTCAAAATGCAGGTGGTGGTGCTCAATGTTATTGCCACAGACAGAAATCTCTATTGAGATGTTGAGGCATACTTCATATCGTGTACAGCCGTACTGTAACTAGAAACCCGTTGCCCATGTTATTCATCTTTGTCCAGTCTTTGTTGAATAGTTGTAATTATTATCTGAATAACTGAAATATGATATTCCAAACTGCATGGAAGCTGGATTCCGCCCATAGTAAAAAAAAGAAAAAAGAAACATTTTTAAAATAAGAAATAAAGACACACTGTGAAATATAAAGTTGCAATAGTGAGATGCACAGTGATTTGTAATTGTGTAAAATAGTCTTTAAAAATCTGCTGCCCTCTGCCAGAAAGTTGTCAATGGGAAAAGGTGAATGTCCTTGCATGGCCTAGTCAGAGTCAAGACTTAAACCCTATTGAAAATATGTGGAATTACTTGAAGAAGATGTAAACATGAGATATTAAAGGGTTAGTTCACCCAAAAATCTGAATTATGTCATTTATAACTCACCCTCATGTCGTTCCAAACCAATAAGACCTCCGTTCATCTTCTGAACACAGTTTAAGATATTTTAGATTTAGTCTTTAGTCTTACATTGAAAAAGGTAAGAAAAACATCTTCAAAGTAGTCCATGTGACATCAGAGGGTCAGTTAGAATTTTTTGAAGCATCGAAAATACATTTTGGTCCAAAATTAGCAAAAACTACGACTTTATTCAGCATTGTCTTCTCTTCCGTGTCTGTTGTGAGAGAGTTCAAACAAAGCAGTTTGTGATATCCGGTTCGCGAACCAATCATTCGATGTAACCGGATCTTCTTGAACCAGTTCACCAAATTGAACTGAATCGTTTAAAATGGTTCGCGTCTCCAATAAGCATTAATCCACAAATGACTTAAGCTGTTAACTTTTTTTAATGTGGCTCACACTCCCTCTGAGTTCAAACAAACCAATATCCCGGAGTAATTCATTCACTCAAACAGTACACTGACTGAACTGCTGTGAAGAGAGAACTGAAGATGAACACCGAGCCGAGCCAGATAATGAACGAAAGACTGACTCGTTCTAAAGTCATACTGAATAATTTTGCAATAATGAGGTACATTTACATTACAAGACATTAACTCACAGCTGTAAATACATTTGCAAGAGTGAAATATAAAGTCACATTGTGAGACAGTGACACAGTTGGCAGATTGCAAGCTGCAGTATAAGAAATAAAATTGCAGTTTCCTTACTATTTTTACTCCAGGGAAACAAGCTTTCTTAAAACTGTGCTAAATACCTATAAAGATTCAAGATTCACATGTTGCTGTTATAACCCCACATACCATTTTTCTTTCCTGTAATAGAAGCCACTGAACTTCCTGCTGAGGTTTACTCTTGTATGAGACTGCACTCCTGATGGGTGCACTTGATATTGTGTCTTTTCTTTAAAGTGCCATCTGACACCTTCCCGTGTCTTTTTACCTGCTGGTTCTGTGTGTCACTGGCTGTCTCCAGGGCATGCAATGTTTAGTTTTTAACCCAGTGACTTATAGCTCAGTCACGTCACAAAGGCTATTCATTTTTATGGGCGCAACTCAAGACCCAACAAAACCCATCAGAGCTTGTGTTTGATCTAAGTTTGCTTTCTAGGTCACGTCTGATGCCACCAGTTTGAAAGATTTATCAAGCAGGTATGTTCGGCCTGTTTTAGTGTAGCTAAGTGAAATGCATGTAGAAAGTATTCTTGCTCCTTTCTCCCCCACCCCCCAACACACACGCTTTGTCAAAACCTCAAGCTGAAAAATTACCATTCAAAGTCAAAGTGCTGTTTGATTAATGGCTTCCACATTTGTCAGTCAATCCAAATCACATGCCTGATACACCTGGTTTCATCCACAAACCTAAACTGCTTTTGACGGTGCTAAAGGTTTTTCACAACTTGAGCAACCTACGATTTGATGTGAATGATCAAGTTACTCTTTTGTTTGTGCAGTCATGCACAGCTAACAGCAGAAAACAGCAGCGCTGTGACTCTCCGTGAGAAGTATTAGAGGTCACATGACCAGCCTATACAGCGCTATTGATTCAAACGAATCAAAGAATTCATTCAAATGACACTCTGGGTTGTTTGTGGAGTCTCTGTCTCTGCTTGCAACTCACTGCTTGAAAGAATTTGATTGTATTCTCTACTGAATCCTTATAAGGAACAATCACGTGTATGAATTCATAACTCAGAATCATATTCTTTTTAATTACAGTTTTGGAACTCACGTGCACATTACAGGACTGACTTAAATTGTCATTTTCAGTGTAATAGTCAGTCTGCCAAGATGTCCATACAAAGTGTTTACACAATAAGTTATAGTCACTTATACAAAGACACTTCTTAGTTAGAGTGATACTGTAGATCCAGATGATTTTCATCTTACTGTCATGATTTTTTTCTTTTCAAGGGTTTGTTGTGTTATTTATTGTGTAGCTCAGCCACATGCTAGTTAAATAATACAGATTTTAATCAGTGTGAAGAATTGGTACTGGGATAATGTAGGTGTGTGTGTGCCAGGACTACCTTGAAAGAACCTGGCCCGGCATCAACAAATGCCATTTGAGGAAGAAGTTCAAATGAGGACAGCCAATACAAACTCAAAATCCCAAGCATACAGTAGCTGCACTTTCAATAGAGTGCAAAGCAAACCTGTGTGAGCATGTGTATGTGTTGTATTCAATAGAATTTAACACCATTTACAATAGGCTAACTATTAGTTTACTATTGCCAAAATTACAATGGAAATTAATTGAAGTACAACAAAAGTCATCATACATTGTGATACACTATCATTGTTTAGAAAAACATAAACCACAGGCCAAAAGCATTCAACTTTTTTTGGTATTGCTGGATTAATTATTTGTTTTATTCACCCACATTTAGGAGATTAGGCTACCTAGCATGCTAGGTTAACCCTATACTGCAGCATGCTTGAATATACAGCTCACCACAAAATGAAGATATTATTATTCACTCATGTCAGTTCAAACCAGTATGAACGTATTTCTTCTGTAGAACACGAAAGAATGTATTTTGAAGAATGTTGGTAACAGTTACGACAGACTTCCACTGTAAACGCATTTCTGTTGTGTTTCTCAGAAAAAAAAATGAAGTCATACAGGTTTTCAACGACTTAGGCGAGAGTAAATGATCACAGAATTAAATATTTTTGGGTGAACTAACCCCTTAAAAAACACTTTGAAACTTTTTTTAAAGTTAGAAAAGTATTTAATAAAGGGTGAACAGATGTGTAGGACTTCCTATATAATTAAGTTTCGTAAAGTTTGGGATTCAATTGTCTGGTAGAACTGCAAAACAATGCTGCTCTCCAGAGACATTTGTTACTCCCAAATAAGCATTAAAAAAAGTTTCCAACACTTTTCTTTCTCTCAGGTGTAGGATCCAGATGAAACTCTCAACATACTCCCCACACTTCCCACTTCCTTTTCCCACTTCTTTCTATTTCTGCTTCCTGTCACAAATGAACAGAGGTGTTGCCCATCTGAAGCCCAACATGCAGAGGGCCAGATATTGTGAGGCTGGGATTTAATTGGTATATTAGTATCCAGCCACATCCAAATTTATCAAATTTAACCCTGGCCATTAATTTTGTAGAAGAACATACAATTAAGATCTCATTAGTGCTCTCACAGGGATATGCCCTTTCATCTGCTGGAGGAACATTGAGAGTTGGCCTAACTCCAGAGTAAAGACCTCTCTTCCTCCTACACTGCTGTTTCCTTCACATGCCTCCTCTGGCAAACTCAGTCCAGCCATGTGGAATTCTGCTTTATAAAGAATATTTATTCCTTGTATTAATTTTAAAATCTTGACCGAACATGCAATATGGTTTTTCAGTTTTATCATGCTCCTTCAGTTTAAAGTAGCTTATATTTCTTGACAGTGTAGTGGACAATGTTCTGTTTGGTAAGGGTTAAGGCTTGGTCTGGGTTAGTGCAGTTTGAAATTCAGTGGAAATGTCACTGTGAGTGGTGTGACTTGCTGCCCTGTACTATGCTGCATCACTCAATCACATCATTTTGGTTAAAGGGGATTTCCACTCCTCTCTGTTGGTACTGACTGTCAATCTTTCTTATTGTATTCAAACAACAAACTGATTATTCTTTCACTTAGCATTTTAATAAAATGCATTCTACTGGCTACCAGGCATAACTAAATTGTAAAAAAAAAAATAATAATAATAATAATTCATAATTATGTTTAACTTTCCAATAATTCTACTTGATTAGATTGTCTTTACTACAATAACTACATTCAAAATGGTTCCAAAAGTTGTAATGAACATATCACTGCAGGTTGTCATTTGTCAGTGTATAAAAAAAAAACAAAGGCAAGAAGAGATTTCCCTTACACTACCATGCACAGCTTGAAGGCACCAAACGTTTCTCTCTCCCCACCCCCGCTCTACTGTCTGTGTCTTATTCTCACATGCTTCTTTTTTTTCAGTTATAACATGTAATTAATTCAATAATGTCTTATAGTTAATACTTATATCAAAGATCTGTCTTTGCCAAAGAGTTCATATGATGAACCTATAATGGCTTATGAAGGAGGCAACATGAAAAAGAAACATTAGAGAAAGGTGGGGAAAACAAAAATAAATTGAAAGATTGGAAACACACAGAGATATTGACTGACCAGGTGTAATGTGTGATGTTGAGAGCCAGCTAGGGCTGACATGGCGGTGAGCCATCCCACTTCTGACTGTCATCTACTCTGACATTCTGGCTAAGCTGGATGCCATTAGGATGAGGGTGACTTTGATCCTGTCAGCAGTGATGTGACTCGCACTATATAGGTTGCCTTCAAAGTAAACTACTGTATCATTGTAACTTTCTTAGCTTGTTATCTTTATTTGTATTTATTTTTACTCATACCTGACTGACATCCCACTAGAGCCTGAATATTAGCCTTAAAGTTACAAATAGAAAAAGAAGGTTTTAGATCAGGCACCGCCTCTGTCACACAATCATGGTTTGTTCAGTGTGTTAGTTATTGATTTAAACTCAGTGACAGCACAGAACCAAAAAGAGAAGAGAGGGAGTGGGAGATAGCGACAACATCAAAACCGTGCTATACCCAAAGGCAAATTATTAAGAATGTCAAGTTTTTGAGTAAAAAAAAAAAAAAAAAATGATTTCTCTTGATCATAGATATACCGCATGTCAACTTGTTTGCAGGGTAGTGTATGTATACAGTTAAAAAGGTTGGGGTCAGTATGATAGATGTAATAAATGAAATGTTTCTTAAACTCCAAATAAACATATTAGAAATGATTTCTGAATAATCATGTGAAAATGAAGACTGGAGTAATGTCTGCTGATAATTCAGCTTCAGAAATTATATTTTAAAATATATTAAAATAGAAAATTGTTATTTTAAATTGTAATAATATTTTACAATATTACTTAAAAAAAAATTCATTTTCATTTTATTGTTGATCAAATAAATCTAGTCTTGGTGAACATGAAAGACTTCTGTCAAAAATAAAAAAATCTAACTGACCTTGACCCCAAACCTTTGAATGATGATGGACAGTACTTTTACAGCAATTATTAATTCTGTTATACAGTGAATATATATATAATCAAACCCACCCCAAAAAATAGATTAACAATTAAATATAGGTATGCTATGTAAATCATAAACTTAAATAATTGACTGTAGCCTAATAGCAAGTCAGAAGGGACTGCTCCATAATAGATGGTGCTACAGTGGGGAGCTCAGCTTTAATCTGCACCCTTAAGTAAACATATATATATATATATATATATATATATATATATATATATATATATATATATATATATATATATATTATTATTTTTTATTTTTTTTAATAAATAACATACAAGTTAGACTCAAAACTGTAGCACTTTAGTCACAAAATACAGTGCCAGAAAAAAAAAAAAAACACCTACAACTGACATATTACAATTTTCTCATTAGCCAACTTAGCATTACATATTTTCTCATATCATTAGGGTGTTTAAAAAAGACACACTATTTTGAATGAGTGCTTGGCTGACTGTTTCAGAGGACATCTGTGATGGGGGAAAATCATTAGCCATGCTGCTAGAGCTCGGCTATCTGTAATTGCCTCGTCTCAGAATAGCATCAAATGAACACATTCTGAAAAAGGGGTTCAATGTATCACTCAGTTAACTCAAACATCTGACTCTTATAAAAGTTTTGACCGTCAAATGGGATATGCATTATAGAACTGTTTAGGACTTCCTGCACTTTGCAAGCTTGTTAAAGGAATTATGCAACCATATCATTTAAAGTCTGGTAAGCAAACATTTATGACTTCAGTAACTGGCGAGGATTTCCTAAGGCCCACTGTGGTTTATTATGATAGACAAGATCACAAATAAAGTTGTTTTCATGTTAATTGGACACTACATATCCAGTTCTGCTTTATTTTTCCTTTAGAATTGAAGAAACTGGTTAAAATAAAAAATATTAATTAGCCAACTATCTGTATTGTTCAATCGCTCCCATTGTTTGTTTAAAAGCCTTTAATAAAAACTGCTTGTTTATCATTGTTTATGAAAGAAAGGTACTTGACCTTCCATTAATTATGTATGAGATCGGTGCACAATGACTAATAACAAGATGTATTTTGTTGCACAAGATCTTCCAAGGCCTTCTGATAACAACACAGTAAGTTATGTTTATGTTCATAGACACAGACAAAGTTCTGATAAGAAGGAAACTTTGCTTCCCTCCTATGTGGAGCTTAGTAGGACACTTGCCCTGTAGTGTTGAGTTGAGATCACATGCTGGTCAACTTTTCAAGTGTAGATTTAGTGCACCACAAAGTCTGGCAAGACTTCCCATTAGAGTGGACAGGATGTTTCAAGTGCAAACCATTTGTCTGGCAGTTAATTATATTGACTGGGAGCTTCCAGACAAATACAATTGATTTAGTCTAATTCTAGCTAATTGTCTCCATAGCATTTGTAACTTTTGCTTAATTCTCACATGGTTTCATTTGTTCTTTGCCCTTGTTTTTTGGGGGGATAGGATTGATCTAATGTTTGAGTGTAAAACAACAGTACAACTTTGAAAAAGATTTCTAAACACTGCCCTCAACATTTTGTTGCAATGCATTAATAAAAACTCCCTGAGTGTGTCTTACCTTTCCATGTTTTCTGTAAGGCAGACTGAGCCCGGATAGCAATCCCCTCTGGCAGAGAGAGGCCCCTGTGACAGGCCTGGGCGAGTTTTCCATGTCTCCATTAATCCAGTAACTGGAGAAATTAGATTCAACAAGGGGTTTGTCTGGTCCCTCAGATTACGGCGTGAAAACGACATTGTTCCTTGCGCTCCAATCTGGTAATGAAATGAATGTCCACCTGAATTAACGCCAACAATAGCTGACATGGGCACATTATTATTTTCTTGGTAATAGCTGCCATCATTGGCTTCCTGTTTAATCCCCTTGGGCAGGCCATTGTTAGGAAACACACCAGGTTCATAGTCGCCATTTAGAGACAAAACAGGAGGTCCCAAGATCCCAGAAAGACTATATTCATCAATATTATCCCTCAAAGACAAGTATGTGGTCTCTGTAGAAGGAAAGCAGCCTAGAGAGTGCTGCGGCTCCACAAACTGGAGGTTCGAACATGTCACCTCTCTGTTTGGCTCTGTTTTTATGTGAGTTACGAAAGGAGAATCTGGCATGGCGTTCTTGCTGCTGCCAAGGCACATACTCCTGTAATCAGTGCCAGGTTCGTTTTTTATATATTTGGCCACTCCCATAGCATCCAAGCCGATGTTTAATATTTCCCCATCCGCATTCTCTACCTTCGGGAACTCAAATCCCTTGAAGTCATGCTCCCGGCTCTCAGGGCTGTTGACATCATTTTGCACTAGACCCAATCCACTTGGAGGGCTAGAGACCGAGAAGCCCCTGGATGAGTTCCTGGGACTGGACATGGTCATACTTCCAACGGTGGGCGGACTGGAGATGGATGGTCTAATGTTACAGGTATTGCCTCCATTTGTTGTTGGGCTTGAGACGGATGATCTCATATTGGTGTTACAGGAAAGCGGTGAGCTCACACTACCTATACTATTAGGGCTGGAAACTGGAGACTTCATTACACTTAGTGGACTAGCTAGTGGAGGTGACCCCACTATGCTGGACTTTACAGGGCTACAGGTGTTAGGGCTAGTGTGTTGACCTTGGAACAAGTTGGTGTGGGCAGAAGCCAGCGACGGACAATCAGAGTCAAAGAAGGTGGGGCTGGTAGTCGACGACACCATGTTGTGTCCAGTAGGACTAGACATGGGCCCAGACCCATCAGTGCTGCATGAAAGAGTGGTGGCCACAGCACACTCCTTAGGACCACCATTGGGTACCTGGGCCCCAGTTGGGAATGAAGCTGGGGGAGTTTTCATCTTTGGGCTCCCAGTCGTTCTGGACTGGCTGTCTTCATTTGCTCTCCCACAAAGAGAATACAGTTTCTGTGGGCTACCCTGCCCTCCTACAGTCCCTTGTTGGGCAAAGCCAAAGTCTGCTTCTCTGGCAGCATTCATGTACAAGCCCATAGACTCAGCAACAGTTTTGGAGAGCTCCTTTGAGTCTGTTTCTGACTTACGGTTGTGGAAGGAGTTGGTGAAGGAGGGAAATAGTAATGGTTGATTCTGGTTAACTCTAAGCATTGTTGTCTCTGTAGTTTTAAAGTTGTTGTCCTTGCAGACAGATGGCATGTTAGGGGCATTGCTCGAGTTAGCAGTATCCATGAGCATCTCACTGTTTGTCAAATTCTCTTCTGCAGAACAGCAGTACTCCATGGTGTTCGGCATCTGTGCAAGTTTGTTTTCTGGCTTTGCCCCTTCGCAGAAACTTTGGTAGCTTTTAGTTTCCATACCTGGATCATTTGATCAACCTAATGGACCAATGAATGAGAGATGTTTAGACTTTACAGTCAAAATAGCAGTATTTTGATTAGTAAAAAGAAGCTTCATTATTCTGACTGTCAAACCAAATAGCACACACAATTATTATTCATTACTGGATGAATTTGTCTATTTGGGTTGGGGGGTTAATTACAGATATACTACTATTCAATTGTGTGATTTCAAAGAAATGTATCCCCAGATCCTCAGATTTAAATAGGGTGCTAATTAAATGGGATTGCAAATGACCTCTTCTTTATGAGTTTGGGGGCCATCCCTCTCTGTCAGACTACCATTTTCTCCAGCTGAAATGTTTGTATTTGTACCAAACTATTATATCTTTCCCACGTTTAATATGTTTTACCACCATGATGTGTGAATTCACTATAAATTATTTGTAAATGAACTGTGAAAGTCTTTGCTTTGAGCGTTGCTGGATCCTGGCACTGCCTCTGCAGACATAAGGTGCAGTGCTCCACATTCAAGGTGGTAAAAAACAAATATGAATTCTGAACTTTTTTTCCTCGCAAATCCCTGTGCCTCACAATTCTTTGTACTTTTAACTCTTAGTTTCTGGATTATAATAATAAGTATTATTATTATTTAACATTTCCATAAAAATAAAAAATAATTTAACCCTTCTGTCCATTTTAGCAGTGTTACATTTAGTTATGGTGAAGTGCCAAATAAAAATAAAAAAAAAAACTGTGGAGACTTACAACACAGGCATGGTGTGAATGCAAAAATAACTGTTTTTAAAAAAATAAAAAAAAGGTTTTAATGCATTGTGTATTCAATCAGTATCACTTATGCAAGGTTATTTTATATGTATTTTAATGACAATGGCAAAAAAAAAAAAAAAACGTATTTCCTAAATTGTTGACAGCACCATGAGGAGAAAGCAAACCGACCACCCACACGAGCATTATGAAAGGGGTTGAAGACGCAATAGAACCGCTATGAGTTTAAACTGTCAGACAGGCTTCTTCTTACCATCTATACTAATATAATCATGAATAGCTCTTCAGACATACAGTTAGTTCATGAGGCATTGTACTTTTAAAAGCAAAGTAAAATGGGGATGACAGTGCAACTTTAAACATTCGACGTAGTTCGTTGTTTTTGTTTTGGATTTTTTTCCCTCGTCGTCTTCTTCCCACGATACCGTCCTTCAGCGTGCAACCATTGGACAGAAGCAGACACACTGTCGCCAAGAGTTTATCACGCCACTCTCGGATTGGTCCTCTGTCAGTGTTTTATTTTTATAAGCTTTGTAGCCACAATATTTCTCCGACGTTCTTTTAAAACGTGTGAAAACCGAACTTGCTCTTTACATAGTCTACAAAAACTTCAAGTCAACTTTACGTGTAGGTTCGGATGCGTGATATTCCATGCTGCATTGCACAGAGACCTCCAGAATGATGAATGTGACGCAGTTGTTTCCTCTGCAAAAGAGCTCCTGTTTAAATATCGGTGTGATGCACTTTATTCATCACATGACGCCACGTGAATCAAGAATGCTTAAATAAGAGAAATAAATATGTTTGCATGCATTTCCCCAAGAATAAATCTTATTCGCCAGTACTCTTACTGTCTGTGAACATCACATTAATCATTGTGTCCCATCTGGCTGAATAAACTTAAGTTGCACTCAACTCTAGATGCACTAGCACACAGTAAATAAGACAGGATGATGTTAACGTTACGCGAAATAATACTGCTATCCCTTGAAGAATTTATAACGACGGAACTAAGCTATGATATAACTATTTAACATTTGATGTAGGCTAAATTTGATGGAAAGCGTTAGCAATAGGAATAGCGATGTGTTAAACAGCATTCACTGACATAGATAAATCCTGACGGCTGCATGGATTTATGTATTTTAGCCGAGAAAACGTCAGAATAAAATACAATCTGGTGAAAAGGGTGGTAGTTAAGGATACATTATTAACGGAATAATTGTATACCATTGTAATTTACATAGTTGTTGTTGTTTTCTGTTGTTTCTTTTCATTGCGTTAAAGTGCACTTTATGCACAGGTCCTGTCAAGTTAGGCATCGCTTGTCACAAATGTACAAGTTTTAGACAAGTTTTAAACACTTCTGCATTTACAGTAGTTCATATATAGGGGACTGCTCCGTTCTCCAGCGATATTATAATAATACGACATCTTACCGTAATTACGACATCCAGTTGTGACAGTTATCTCTACTGCTGGTCACCAGTAATCCAATGGACAAAACGGAGCAAATGAACCTAAACCGTGCCGTTAAGTTGTGTTTAGAAGTATTCCCAGTGTTTGCATGTACTAGTTTCAGCTGTGACAGCTGAACGCACCGCTCACTGCCGCGCTCATGACGCGAGATCTTTAACGACAGCGCATCGTCTGCGTACAGCATTCAACAGCGACTTCACCGACACGTCCTGGCGTCTGTTTTCTGTTTACATGCACATCGCTACTAGATTGTTGAAGGCGTCCAACTGAAGACTAATACAAACAGCGGAGGACTCTGACAGACTTGCGTAGCGACGTCATTGTGTGCACGTGGACCCTCCTACTGCAATGAGAGCTCGAGCGCGAGGAGAGAGGGAGGGGAGGAGGGAGGGGCGATGGGTGCACTCAGGTAGATACGGCTATCCATCCAGAAGTAGGGCAAGATAGTTTGATTACGCAGCCGTTAACCTGTGCATCTAGGACAAATGGTTGTGCAAACATTTAAGTGAATGACCGTACTCGCTAAATGTTATTCAGTGGAATATAAAACTAGATTGGCTAATCATTATTTCATCTAATTAAACCATGCACTGTGCAGTCTCAAACCTTTTTTTAGATTTTTTATTTATTTATTTTTATTTTGCAGTGTACATATTTAGAGGCGGAAATTGTAATTATAAATGTTGTCTTCTGCACAGATGGAGCACTGAGGAATGACTCAGGACTGGGAAGAATCAAGAATTAAATGACAAATTGACAGAGTTTTGTTCCCCAGCTCTCATTTAATCCTTTTCTAGGATCTTAAAGTTGTAATTACCTGAATTCTGAAGGAAAATAAACAGGGAAATTGTTACAGAATTCATAATTGAATATCTATTTAGGCAAGGTAGATTTTATGATCCTGAAAGCTATTGAAAACTACTTTATGAAGTAGTTTGTGTGAATTTTAGGCTTAAGATTATCAAGATATTTGAATGACTTCATGTGAAGTCACTAACATTTAACAGGCCTAGAACGAAATATGAATGTATATGTACTAGTAAAGCACTACGTGAATAATAACAAATAATTTGTATAGGTCATATCATTTATGTCAAACACTGGTTTGATATAAAGTCTACTTTAGTAAATACCAACAGTACAGTACCACAAGGTGGTGCAATTTTTGTGAATTTGTTAGAGTTTTTGCATAACCCTGCACTTATGTAACACTGTGTTCTTATATATATATATATATATATATATATATATATATATATATATATATATATATATATATATATATATATATATATATATATATATATATATATATATATATATATATATATATCCCCTTGTAATTCTAAGGTTAAAATAGCTATATCATTGATATTTTACATCTGTTCAAATTGTCAGATGCAGTTAGATTCCAGCTTTGGGGCAAAGGCTTGTAAGACTATTTTGTTATCTTTTGAGTTGCAGATCTGCAGAGTAAGAAACACAGCAGTCATTTATCAGCTAAATATTAACTCCTAACTAATCATTAATTAGTACATTAGTGCATGTTTAATATTAAGATTTTCAGCATATGAAAGCAATCAGTCATACTCAAAATAAGAGGGCTGCCACAATGTTCCCAAATAAACAGTACAATAGCTAGCACATTTATCATTTTAATTAAAATACACATTAATAATATGATGTGTGTAAATATATATTTAAATAGAGAGAGAGAGAATTTTTGTTTTGTTTTGTTTACTTACTTTTTGCACTACAAGAATACAAGCACATTATAACCTAAATCACAGGTTATAAATGAATATGAAAGCAAGAAATAAATAAATAACTATGACTATTTTTTTTCCCCAATATGCAAACTTTTTTAACACAAGGTCTTGGGTAGGCAGGGGCGTAGCAGCCATTTTAAAAGTGGGGGGGACAGCTGTATGGTGATTTGACCCAAAGCTGATGTTCATAATAAATTCTAAATAGAATACCAATTGGCATTTTACTTTTTCAAATTTGGGAACATGACATGATAGCTTACAGGAACCTATTTTTGTTAAATCATACTCAAAATTAAAAAATACTGCAGGACTTTGAGACCAATGGGAGACCATCTATAATTTGTTTTATTTTTTATGAAATAAAGATATTTTATGATATTTACAATATTTCAGTTGAACTACATTTGAACAATAACTTTTTTTTTTTAACAGTTGGACAAAAACAGGTGTTAAATGAGTATACAGATTACATCTACAGTAATTTTATACAAACATACATTTTATGAAAAATATGAGACAGATGATCTGTGAAAAAATCAAGCTCCTCTGGCTCCTCCCAGTGCTCCTATTGCCATTTGCAGAAATACATCACTCCCGAGCCCCTTTCACACTGCCATTCCGGCAAATACAGGGGTAAAGTGTTCCTGTAATTGTTCCCTGGTCGCTAGATTTGGCACTTTCACACTGCCAGTGATGACCCGGTATATGTGCGTGCTTTCACACACAACCCTTGAAGATCCCGTAACGACACGTGACATCAGCGCGTGACGTGTAATGTACGAGTCGACAACGCTTGGCACGTTATACTTTAACTGAAGCAAGCAAACCATCTCTGCGTCAGCGCGGAAAGTGAGGAACTAACTGATCTCTGCTTTATTACAGTTTGCACATATGTGTTCGTCGCGAATGTTGATCTTCCTTCAAAACAGCCGGTAAAAGAGTCGCGCGATAACGCGCGTCATCACTTCGATACGGAATTAGATCTGGCTTTTGTTCACACAGCGCTCGTTCCGGATCGATTACCGCAATGTTACTATGTCCCCGACCCGGGTTCGATTCGGTAATCAATTCCGGGACGTGGTTGCTTTCACACAGAAGGCGACCAGGCAATGTTACGGGAATATTGCGGGTCCGACGTGCAGTGTGAAAGGGGCTCCGGTAAAAAACCAAAACAACCAATCAGAGCTGCGGTCCGTAACTTTGTGTGTTTTCAAAATGTAGAAAAATGTATATAAGCGAGTACACCATGAATCCATTTTCCAAACCGTGTTTTTGGCTTGTCCTGAATCACTAGGGTGCACCTATAATAAGTGTTTATATTCGGACTATTTTAGATTGCTTCGGGGATACCGCGGCGGAGTAACCCAGTACCTTTGTGATTCATCATAGACATAAACAGAGAGAAGTAGTTCCGGCTAAGATGTTCTTCCGCAAGACGCAAGCAGTTCTGATTATTAACCGCTAGAGCGTCAAAAGTATGGAAGCATATGGGTAGCATTATTCAATTTGGGATGTAATATGCAAAATGACAATGCAATATGTAAAATGGCAATGCATTTCTGTATTTACATTTACATTTTCCAATACATTTGTGCAACGTTTGGTGCAAAATGAAAATGAAAATTAAATTACATAATTTTCATTTGCCATTTACTACACCAGTTTTAAAATGTAAAATGAATATTAATTTTAACGCTTTATAAGTTGCAAAATGAAAATGAAAATGTATTACAGAAATGATTAGATATGTCTAACATGTTAAAGCAAAAACTGTGGCAAAATGATCATTTAAATGCTATTTTTCTTAATTGCATTAACACTCACAGTCAAGACACTTACGATTGCATTTTCATTCGGTGTCCCGCAATGACTGTAGCAAAACTCAATGTGCACATTGAAAATGCATTCCGAGCCGATCACGTGTCCCCGCCCTCGCGCCACGTCAATCATTGTGTGAACAAGGCGGGGCTTACAGAAGGTCAGAGACTCAAATCTCAAGAAGAGGATTCAATCAAGTGAGACAACATGGACAAGACAGTTGGTCCGTGTATGTTTTGATCATTTCGGTTTATGGCTTCAATATTTCATTCGGACTTGTGGGCGGAGCTGAAACGCTGCTTTCATCTGATTGGTCGAATCGGATCGGTTTTCATCTGACAGCCTTCAGCTCGGTCTTGTCATTCTTTCAGGCAGAATAAGAGTCAGTGCGAGTGAAGCACTGAAATGTCTGAAACTACGCTCACTGTTAATTAGCATAATATTTGAATCAGATGTAGCTGGGCACATAATTCGTGCTGCTGAGACCTGCAAATTAGTTCTAGGTTGTAGTATTGTATGAATATTGTCCCACTGATAAATACAGTGCAAATAGTTCTGTCCCTTTGGATAACAGTGAAGTGGAAATTAAAATCAATAATAGACTGAACAGTTCCATGTCTGTAACATTTACCACTCTCATCTTTTAAGTCATAAGGCACTAGGTATGTGTTTGTGTGTGACATTAATAAATAATTGTAAAAATGAATATAGTTACATTTCTAAATGAAAATAGTAAAATTAGCTCAATGCTGCTCAGTGCTCCTGTAGCCTACCCCAGAGCGCCCTCTCGCGGCTGTAGTCGGTAATGTTCAGGGTGTCCGCGGGGTTTTAAAAAGTATTAAAAAGTGATAAATCAAAATGGTCAAATTTAAGGCCATTAAAAGTGTTAAATGTGGTCTCAGAGGTATTATTTTTTTCCAAATTAGGTATTATTTTTTCCAGACTATCAGGTGTCTTATTCTGATTGAAATTATATCTGCGTTCGTGTTAGTTCGTTTATATGGGCTTTAGCATATCTGGGCACATAATCAAAGATCTTCCGTCTCCGTCTCACTGTATGTTTGATGCTGACGTCATATTCAGTGGTCGTTCGGCATCATCTCAGAACACTGCGCGCTCAACAGAAGTGGCTGGCTTACGTTTTATTTTAGACTTGCTTCAAGGCATATCTTCAACGATTGGACAACCATCGTCGTCTTCATGGACAAATGCAAGTTTTCTAATAGCTGGGTTAACGACCGGTAGTACCGAGGTCCCGTTCAAACCCGGTTCTTGACGCATACAGCGCTATGATTTTCGCGAAGCAGAAAACGAGTACGGAATCTCAAAATCCAGTCATGTAAATGAAACTTACATTTTAATATGGACAGTCATGGAATTTGTGAAAGCATAAATTAATCAAATCAAATCTCCATATGGACCAGTATCTGTAAATGTTAAGCCGCAAAAGTTGTTTGAAATATGAATCCGTGTTCTGCGCGTCTCTGTGTGAATTAATGAATGGCAGAGACGTGCAGGTTTATTTACTACATAGACTGAAGCGCATGTTGCTTGCATTAATTTCAGCATCTGTTGTCTTCTCCTGTCAAAATAATCAAGTTAATTTAGAATTATTCATATTCATTATCGAAAAAGCAGAAGACATACCGGTTTCTCCGGTAGTGGGCGGAGCTAATGGGCAAATAGAAATTTCAAAATGACAAATATGCATTCATTAGGCCTAAAAGAAAATTTTTACATAAGGGCATTGTGCTAGAAATATTACTATTATTTAGTAAAACGTATGTGATACTGCTACCACTGTTGCAAAAAAATAAAAAACTTTATTTAAAAAAATAAATAAATCTCAATATTTCTCCCATGTTTTAATTTTAATAGCAAATCCCCTTTATTTACCAAACATAAAATGTGTTTAAATTTGATAAATTAAAAGACAAATTAAATTTGGGTGAAACTTGTTTACTGTTTTTCATAATTATATAACTTGTAGAAAAACGTTAAACACAATTCTAAATAAGTATAAAGAATGGCATTGGATTTATTTTTAGTGCTAAAAAGTTGTTTTTTTTTTATTAGCAAATTTTTGTGTTTTGCTTTGGTACCGAAATTGGTACCGAGAACCGTGGATTTTCACTGGTATCGGTACCGAATACTGAAATATTGGTACCGTGACAACACTAACAGGCAGGCTTATTGTTCGGTCTATCCATTTTCTCCATTGCGCATTTTATGGTATTTGTTTTATTTTTATTTACTAAGTGAAATAAATGTGCAATATGCTGTCAACATCAGTCTCTAAATCTATTATTTTTTGTATGTTATATATGTCAAAATCTGTGTAAATAATAGAAAGGTCGCTGATTAACACTTGCAATTCAGTGTCGTGATGGTTTTAAAAAATATTCTGAAGGTAGTGAAAAAGGTATTAAAAAGTAGTAAATTTAACTTAAGGATTGCTGTATATACCCTGATGTTTTCTCTTGGTCTTGAATAAATGTGACATATAGTCCAGTGCGACTTATATATGTTTTTTTCCTCGTCATGACGTATTTTTGGACTGATGCAACTTATACCGAAAAATACAGTTAACATTATTATTATTATTTATTATGAGAGTAATTGACACAGACTAGAACTTTAATGTTTCACCCAATTCAGCTCATATCTTTAGACTCGTCCGACTCGTGTTGCTTGTATAACTGGCCAGACTTACCTTCCCAAAAAATCCTATTTAATTTTATTTCATAAATTTAACTATATTTATTTCCACTTTACTGTTATCCAAAGGGACAGAACTATTTGCACTGTTTTTATCAGTGGGACAATATTCATACAATACTACAACCTAGAAATAATTTGCAGGTCTCAGCAGCACGAATTATGTGCCCAGCTATATCTGATTCAAATATTATGCTAATTAACAGTGAGTGTAGTTTCAGACATTTCAGCTGAAGGCTGTCAGATGAAAACCGATCCGATTCTACCAATCAGATGAAAGCAGCGTTTCAGCTCCGCCCACAAGTCCGAATGAAATATTGAAGCCATAAACCGAAATGATCAAAACATACACGGACCAACTGTCTTGTCCATGTTGTCTCACTTGATTGAATCCTCTTCCTGAGACTTGAGTCTCTGACCTTCTGTAAGCCCCGCCTTGTTCACACAATGATTGACGTGGCGCGAGGGCGGGGACACGTGATCGGCTCGGAATGCATTTTCAATGTGCACATTGAGTTTTGCTACAGTCATTGCGGGACACCGAATGAAAATGCAATCGTAAGTGTCTTGACTGTGAGTGTTAATGCAATTAAGAAAAATAGCATTTAAATGATCATTTTGCCACAGTTTTTGCTTTAACATGTTAGACATATCTAATCATTTCTGTAATACATTTTCATTTTCATTTTGCAACTTATAAAGCATTAAAATTAATATTCATTTTACATATTAAAACTGGTGTAGTAAATGGCAAATGAAAATTATGTAATTTAATTTTCATTTTCATTTTGCACCAAACGTTGCACAAATGTATTGGAAAATGTAAATGTAAATACAGAAATGCATTGCCATTTTACATATTGCATTGTCATTTTGCATATTACATCCCAAATTGAATAATGCTACCCATATGCTTCCATACAAAAGTTCCCTACCGCAGATTTAAGATAGTCAATCTGCTTTTTTTTAATACAAATCTCACCTGTACACATTCTGGAGAGGTTGAGCAACTGACCCCTCTCTCGTCACAGCCTGCCTTTCCTACAGACTAGTTAGTAACAGTTATGAATTAAAAGAATAAAATTTGATAAAGTATTTTAAGATATTCGTTGCAAAACAAATATGATTTATTGTGAAATGATAATTTTACTCCGCGAGCAGCACGTAGACAAACAAAAGACAGCAGAAACCAATAACATTGTTACGTCTTATTTAGCAGACGCTTTTATCCAAAGTGACAATTAGGAGAGCATTTAACACACTGAATCCGGCGCGACGTGACGAGGTCCATACGGGTTCAATAGGTTAAATCATAACATGAAAACTTTAACGCGCGATTCGTGTCATCGCGACATACTGTAACATACTTACAGTGTGTGTTTGAAAAAAGGATGTAATCGTCCTTTGCTTTTTTCTGGGGTGCATTTTATCCCAGACGGCCTAATAGCAAAGTGAACAAACGAACGAACGAAAATTCAGAAGAGCAACAAGAGATTTGAAGCTCATAGCAGACGCGCCCAGGAGATGATTCGCTCTGTGATTGGCTGAATGTTACTTCACTCAAATCTAAGTAACCAATCAGAGAACACTACAGGAAATATTCACGCTGGAAACTAAAAAAAAAAAAAAAAAAAAAAAAAAAAAAAAAAAAAATTAGCAGGGGTCAGAATCACCTGTTTCTAAAAGTGCGTGTCCCCCCCGTCCCCCCCGGTTGCTACGCCCCTGTGTAGGTAACTTTTTCAGACATGCTGAAGACATCCGGCCTGGAATGTTAATAAATAAATCCAGCTGCATTTACATCAGATAAGCAGCTTAAAAGCCCTTTTACTCTTTAACTTAAGAAGCCTGCACCTTTAATCAAATATTCATCTTTAATCATTTTAAGTTAAGGTGTATTATTTAGCAGGAGAAGTTTCCCCTTGTGCTTGCATCTTTTGGACACGTGATCCTAAAATGAAGGAGCAACTGTGCTATTTTTGATCTCCTTTTCTCCTGAAGTTGACTGGGGTGCTGATATATTGATCTTTAAGTTATCATATATTGAAGGAAAATGAAAGACAGCTCTGAAAATGAAGACAACACAGCATTTCAAAGAGATCAATTAAAGCAAATGCATATATTTGAGAAGAGGCTGCAAAACAATATCCAAGCTTTTGGATGCACAGAGCCCTTCTGGTTCACTTAACAGAAAGTGAAAGCTATAGACCGTACAATGATGAAAACTTTTTACACAAAACGTTCTGAGTGAAGACATTCCTCTATAGTCAATAGCAGTATGGTGGTAATGGTGTCATGTAAAGCTTCCCATTAGTCTGACAGTTTGAAAAAGTAGAGGAAATAATGGATGGTAGGCTACATAATGCCAGGAAATCCTACAAGAAAACAATTATCAGTTGGCAAAACACTGAAGTCATCTAAATGCAGATTGCTGCATGTAGTGCTATTTAATAAATGAAGGTAAAATTGTGGTATTCAACTATGTAATTACTTTGTATTCATATATGCAATTACTTTGCATCTGTGAAGCTGGAGCACTTTTAACTCTTAGGACTGCTACAAAAATGTGTCTATTTCAGTGGAAGAGATCTTTTGCTGATTTAAGATCTTTTGCTTATCTTTGTAGATAACTTTTGGTTTTATCTGTGTATTGCTTTGCAGTGTGAAGGTATTTTTAATTATCACTATTCTGACATTATTAGATAAGGTTATGCTGGCATTTTGACACTTTGAAGTTGGGCATATTTTGTAAACTGCTGTGAGTACTTCATGTCTTTTTATTTCGAGGCATTCGGTGGTTGTATATAATTGTAATGTTTTAAATGTGTATTGGTGATAAAAAAAAAATAAAAAAAATTATAATCTGCTTTTATTTGAACCTCCTAAGGATTATTTGACATTTTCTGAGGGTTAAGCAACTACTTTCATGATCATTTGCTGAAAAGAGACACACGTTTTATTGGAAACGGTTATGTTTAAAAAATTTGCTGTTGCAACACTTGCATTTTTAAGTACTTAAAAATTCAAGTTTTGCAACAGCAAATTTTTAAACATAACCGTTTCCAATAAAACGTGTGTCTCTTTTCAGACCATATTAGTACATTTATATAATTAAATAAAATACACATAATTATGTGTATTTTGCTGTGATTGTATGGCAGTTTCTCTCTGCAGATGATGAAGTTCTAGGATGTGACGGCATCTGAAATGCACAACTGAGTTTAGACTTGTGACAAGAGACAATATGTCTCTTTACATTGGTTTATGTAAAAAAAAAAAAGAAAAAAAAAAAAAAATTTGTTTATGAAGACCAAAGGTATGTGAGTGCTTCACAATGTTAAAAGGAAAAAGTGAAAAAAGTTGCGTGATAGCTGTGACTGGGTATGTTTATGCATAAACTCAAGTAATAAACAAATTCTAACAATATGGACTATGAATTCAATATCTTTGTTTCTTACTTAGTGGTGGAGAGGAGAGAAGTGTCCTTAACTTGACAGTGCTGGTCACACTAACATGTTCTCCTCAACTAAAAAAAGGAAAATACTTGATTGGTAGGCAACCAGTTACAATTTGTAAGTTAAGAATGATAGATTCACCTGTTGAACATGTGTTCACAGTCTGTGTAGTTTCATTACAAACTACTAGAAAATCTAGAAAATCAGTAATGAGCCATCTTTTTTTAGAGTGTAGCCTCTATTAGGGTTTTACATTAAAACAACAACAACAACAACAACCACATGTTGTGTGAATTAGATTTTTTTTTTTTATTGAGGTGAAACATGTCAGTGTTCTTCACAACAGTTATTAGCTGAATACCTTTACATTTAGTCATTTAGCAGACACTTTTATCCAAAGCGACTTACAAATGAGAATGATAGAAGCAATCAAAACTAACAAAAGAGCAAGAGTATGTAAGTGCAAGTCTCGATTAGCCTTACACAGTTTACATAGCAAGGTATTTGCTAGATAGAATATATATATATATATATATATATATATATATATATATATATACACACACAAAGAAAAACAAGATAGAATAGAAAAAATAGAAAGCTAGTGTTTTTAAAAAAAAAAAAAAAAAAAAGATAGATAAAGTAGAATTAAAATAGAATAGAAAGTGCTAGAGTTCGAGGGTCAAATAAAGATGGAACAGATGTGTTTTTAGTCTTTTCTTACAGATGGCTCAGCTGCTCGGATTGAGTTGGGCAGGTCATTCCACCGGGAGGGAACAGTTCATGAAAAAGTCTGTGAAAGTGATTTTGTGCCTCTTTGAGATGGTACAATGATGCGTCGTTCACTTGCACAACGCAAGCTTCTAGAGGGCACATAACTCTGAAGTAATGAATTTAGGTAAATGGGTGCAGAGCCAGTGGTGGTTTTGTAGGCAAACATTAATGTCTTGAATTCTATGCGAGCAGCTACTGGTAGGCAGTGCTAATTAATGAACAGAGGTGTGACATGCGTTCTTTTAGGCTCATTAAAGATTAATCTTGCAGCGGCATTTTGGATTAATTGTAGTGGTTTGATAGAAGTGGCTGGAAGATCTGCCAAGAGAGCATTGCAATAGTCCAGCCTGGACAGAATAAGAGCTTGAACAAGGAGTAGTGTTGCATGCTCTGAAAGAAAGGGCATGATCTTCGTACAATGACGCTGAACATAAATAAATACATAAAACAAGAAGTAAAACTCATCAACAAACACACAAAAGAAAAAATAGATGTGATGATCTTTCAAGAACAGCGATTCCCATATTTCTACTTAAACACTAATAGGCCTACCACTCAAACATAGCCAGGTATTATTTGCGTGTATTTATGTTTAAAAGCAACAAAATAAAGGAATTAAAATGAGATGTAACTACAGAATGACATATCAAGCAGGCTAATATCAACTACAGCTTTCTCTCTCTGTTTTTGTCTGTCTTCTCCCACATATCTGACCTCCACTTGCTTACCAGACAATCTTTAAACACTAAGATTTACTCTCATTATTTAGAGGCTCAAGGCAAGACCGAAGGCAGACTTTCAGTATCACTTTAACACACTCATGCACACAAAGTATAAATGCAATTGCCTCTCTGCTTTACCATCAAAGGTCACAGGGAAGGAGAAGAAGAAAGTGCCCAAGCCTATAAACAGGTGAAGAGGAATATGTTTGTGAACATGCAGTTTACTTGCCTAAATACAGAACCCCAATTACACCATGCAGCCAACTTGTGTTGAATAATGTGTTTATCCCATTACGACTTTGATGCATATTCAGTAGGAACACTAAATATGAGCGACGGCTTGACTCTATATCAGCACATTACAGCGTCTGCCTTTTATCACAGAATAATGTGATGTTTGATGAAATTGTGTCAAATAGATTACAAATGAATATGCTACGTGTCGCCTAGCACACATTCTGTTCAGTCTCTCCAGTTCCAGATGCCAGGGAAGCATTTCATTCGAATGACAAAAAACGCTGTCCACGCTGTGGGAAAACAAGCGATCATCAAGATTGTGCGTATGGTTCTGCACTGGCCCTTTAGGAAAGCTTATTGATCCTTATAGCTTTTAGTTTTGATTCCATAATCTGACTCGAACAGCGTTCCAAGACAGCTAATGTAACAGCCCAACAGCATTGAACATTTCTGCAAATTTCCATGAGCAAAATTGCCTATTGTCAACAGCGTAGCGTGACCAGCCGAAACCAATGTGAAATCTGTGTGAGGAAATCTTTCACCCTCATGTGAAATTCACAATCACTTGAATTCCTGTAGAAACGACTGGATGTCATCTGGGAAGATTCACTGAGCAATGGTTAATGTGATTGTACAGTTTTCAGAAACGGCTCAAGCTATCGTTGCAAATTCCTACTGTAGGTGACATTTTCAAATTAATTACAGAGACTTCTTCTGAACTAATGGCAGGTCCATCAACTGTGATATTGCTTTAATATGGACACACTGGCTTGGTATTCTGCATTTGCATTCAAGCATTCAGAACAAGCTTTGATCTAAATCGACTTACATTGCATGAATGCGTTCAAGATTCCTCATACTGTACGTTTTATTAATTCTTGCATTCCCAAGACAAACTGGCGCTATGCTCTGTTTCAGCAACAAGATTTCTTCTAGCACTGTGATGAGAGTTCATCTATAAGCTAAATATGTATTGTTGTATTGTTTTTCTAGATATTATGTGAAATGCAGTCACAATAAAGTTATTATAGCAATATAATAATCCGCTAATTTATCACTTTAGTTTTTGAGAATGCAGATGCTAAATGGTGCATCGGGTAACAAGGTACACGCAAAAATATTAATGTCTGTAATATTCCTTTTGTGATGCTCTCATTCATCCAGTACAACACCAAAGACACTAACAAGTATCCACCCACGCAGTGGCAAGCTCATCCAAACGCACCTTTAAAACTAACACGATTAAGTGTGGGCAGCTTTAGCGGGCTATTGACCCTGGCTGAACCAGGCAGAGCCCGCCAGTGGTGTGCAGCCTGGGAGACAAAGTGGGTCAGTGAGAGGGTGATGTAATGTTAAAGCAGAAGAGAGAGAGATAGAGAGGATTGAGAGGATTAAAGCAGTCTCCTTTCTCTCTGTCTCTTGTTCTATCACTCTCTTTCTCTTTCTGACTGGTGACAGCCTCTCTATGTAGTGTTTGCCTACATTTGCCTCTTCCTATGTATTTTCTACTTTCTGTCTCATTTTAACTGGTAGTCATTCATCAGATAAGTTGTTCAATAAATGAAGCAGAATCAAGTTGAATGCAGACAGTACATGATCGTGAGTAAAATACCGTAATGTTACAAATTCTAACTCCTTGATAATATTCGTAGACTTAGGAAATAATATGACTTTGGTGTTTTTAAGTTCATTTCTATGATGATGTGGTTATGAATTGTTCCATTTTAAGAGCTTTAATTTGGTTGACCGCAGGATATTAATATGTATTAATTGTAATAACTTAAACAAAAACTAAAATTCTGCCAGCATTAAAGAAGATATTTTAAAAATTTTTGGTAAGCAACATTTCTTAAAATATCTTCTTTTGTGTTTAAAACAGCAGAGCAAGTAAATGATGGCAGAATTTTCATTTTTGGTTGAACTATCCGTTTAAAAAAACATTTAAGACCCAACGAAAGCCCAAATGGTTGCATGTCAAATAAAAAGTGTCAATCCTGACATGGTAAGCACTCACTTAACAGCTTTTCAGCAAACTGGTTACAGGTCAAGGTTACATCACTTCAATAATACTCATGAGTTCCTTACCTGACAATGTTTTCTGAAGTACACAGAAGGAATCAGACATCAAACCCAATTGTCTTTGACAATGTTTAATTGTCTCACAGGTTCGTCATCTAACATGACACGCAGGAGTTATGTTTTATTTTATTTTATTTTTTTTTGCAAGATGTCATTTAAATGGAGCATTCATCCAGAGCAGTGTTTAACTGGAGAGGCAGAAACCTGCAATTTTCTGATAAGTTGTTTGGGTCTTTTTGCCAACTGAGACATAATGTTCCTTAGGCACTGATGAGTAGCTTTAATTAATCAGTGCTTTATTTGGCTGGCAGCACCATCTGCTTTCAGTGTCAGAGTTACCTGGCTTATCTGTCAACTCACAGTCTAAACACAAGTGTAGTGTGGCAGTGATTGTTTATGTTGTGTTATACTTCTCTATGTCCACTTCTAAAAAAGGCCATAGAAATTCTGGGTTGCTGTGTAAAATTGCTTTTAAACATATTATCAGCCCCCACAACCTTTGAGCTCTAAAGTGGAAATCTTCCCACTTTATATCCAGTTACATGACACTGTGTATGCTTGTATCATTGCATCACGATTTCTGATCAACATCAAATAAACATTTGTAACAATTCAGCTATTCTCATTTGGAAACAGCAATGCATAACTACAAACGGTTCACTCCATATAAAACCAGAAAGATCTCTATGGGAAAGAAATTTCTTTTCATCTTCATTCTGTTTCACGTAATAAGAGCAAGTGACTCTTTGAAGCCTTTCCAGGAGATAAACTGCTTATTTTAGACACTGAGAAAAGATCTCCCCATTATAACACTCAAACATGATTTGCTCCTGGATTTAGTTCTTATTAAACAAAGACTACGTCAAAGTAATTAGGACAGCAGTGGTCACACCATCAGGATTTAGAGCCATTTAAGACCTTGTCAGGCAGATCTCTTGGCACAAAGATGTGAACGCAGGCTCCTGTGTTCACCCGTTATAATGCCTTTGATGACACACCATCTTGGATCGTTATTAATATTTTTGGTTTAAACCATGATAGTGACAAATTCGTTAAGCTGTGAAGTAAATAGACGCTCTCTGAAGCTCTGAAGCTCTAAACACGATCAAATCTTACCTATTGAGATTTAATCAAGCATTTCCGTTATGATGTAATACATGCTGTAGTTTTACACAGACAAAGATAGACTTCTACTAATCCACACAGCAACTGTACATAACTTTTTGTTTTATCATTCGATATGGATTACAAAGACAGTCTGCCAAACATGTTAAAGCTGACGAGTGAATCATTTCACGGGAAACATTTTCTAAAGTGTCACTTGCAATTAGCAGCCAGCATTGCATAACATGCCATTCAGTGTGTCAAAGTGGGTGACACCAGACTTGTCAGAATCTTATCCAGCCCACAAGGCCGTTTGAGATTCGGTAAAAGAGTTTAGGAGCACTTATTAGCACCTTTTTAAACCGTTCCCCATGATAATGCCCTGCTGTAAACTTGTGATAAATCTTGGGACAAAAAAACTGTGACAAAAACTATATAATGAGCCAATAAACAAAGTAGTTTGGATTGGGATGTGGTTTAAATCAGTTGATTTAATTTTAGTTCAGTTAATTTTACTTAAACAATAAATAATATCACAATATGTTTGGGGTGTCAAATGCGAATAAAGTAACGTTACTGGAACTTTATCTTAAACAAAGTTGGAGTCTCTGGAACCACAAAACTTTGAAATGATCGTCACAACAGAACATAATAGCTAAGTTTGAGCGAGGAAACAAAATCACTCACTTTTATTTTCTGTTCTAGATCAAAAAGCGTGTTTTCTAAGGACACTGTGAGAATAAACTGTGGAATATAATACACTTAAATGAACTCAGATTCAGATTTGATCTGCTTGACGACTAGACAAACAACAATCTGCACAGAAAGCATGCACTAGGAGCAGATGAGGACGCCCATACTAGGTCAGATTTGGTAAATCTAGGACAGCCCAGACTCTCCCAGAGCCTCGCTGCTGGTGCTGTCATGTTTTAAACCATTTTTGTTTTCATCAGGAAATGCATGCAGCCCTAGCACAAAGCTACACACTCTCGTTGCTTTTCTATTATTCTCGGTCCTTCCCTTGTAAACTTCATTAGATGTCCAACTGTTTCCATAGTCCATCTTCCTATGACCTTGTTGTCTTGTTGTGTGTGTGTATATACACACTATACAAAAAAAATTCACTATACAAAGATATGAATAAAACAGATTATTGATGTACCCTTTACAAGAAGATACTAATCACACTCTTTTTGCTTCAAAACGTCATGTTTCGTTTTGTAATTAAATGTGAAATTCTGAGTGAAACTTGTTTGTACACCCAGTGTACAAAACCATCTATTCTCTTTGCTTTGGGATATCCCAACGGGTTTATTTCCTAGTTGTAAATCCAGGTATATATACTGCATTATAGATGAGCTGTGCTAATCAGTGAAGTTTGAAAACAGAAATCTGAAGCCTATAGCTTTCTTTTACTCATTATTCATAACAGTCTCCATCTGGGATAGTGGCAGTCTTGGCTGCAATCCTTGTCTGTCTATTGGAGTAGAATCTGGGACTCTGTTTGATTGAAGATATTGGGATACGTGGCCAAGGTGTAAATCCGTCCGGCAACCATGCACATTTTTAACATTTCTTTTAACACATTTCTTTTATTATTATTTTGGTGCCTTGTATTAATTAAGTTGGCATGACCCATAAGTTTGTCAAATTCCTGTGCTAAAATTATATTTCATTATACATAAAAATATTAGACACATGGATAAACAGTGCCCTTATAAGTACGAATTATAGCTGAAATGATAACTACAATAATTAATGTTGTGTTTATGGTAATTAAATGTGGTTTCATACAATTGTCTAAGTAGTTTCTCCTTCAAATATGTAGATGAGGTTTATCAGCACAGCAGTCTCTCCAGACGCACCCTGAACCTTACCTTGTGGCCCGGCAGCAGAGTTAGATTACTTACAGAAGGGGAGAGCTGTTAATATTTCACTCGCACTGTAAAGAGTGTGTGTGTGTGTGAATGGCCTGGAGTGTGAGACAGCACCTTCTGTTCAATATGAGGCCTCCAGTAAGCAGGCTTCTCTCACCAACACAGTTCTCACTCGACTACAGTGTGTAGAGGTTATATAATAACCAATCTGAACTTTTTGCTTAACTTTTTATGAGTTTTATGTTTTCTTGTTCACCGTCCTATAAGCTGGAGCTAGCTTTTCCTTTGTTATCTACCAGGAATATTAGCGGAATTAAGGGTGCCAAGGAAACTGCTGACCTTTTATATGAAACCATATGGAGAGATGAATCTCTTGACTATTTTAATATGAAAGCATATAAAAGTAAGCAATGCTTAATTAGTGAATGCTGTTATATTTGTAGTGCAATTGAATTCCTCTGTTGCTGCATGTTTGTTTTTTTGTTATCAAAAGATAATCCCTTGTAACCTAAATGCATGTAAAACTATGTTTTCTTGTTTATTTTTCAAAGGAAATAAGTAAATTATAACCCACCAAAAAAAGAAAAATAGTTTCCAGAATGGCCTGGTTAATTAAATCTCTCAATGTTTATAGATGTACAGGATTATTGTTGTTCTTTTCACACACACTACTATTCAGAAGATTGAAGTTTGTAAAATTTGTTATACTGTTTAATTGTTTCATTCATTTTTAAATCTCTTATTTGGGCAAGAACATAATACACTGATCAAAAGTGATTGTAAAGACGTTTACATAGTTTTAAATAAATGCTGTTCTTTTGAACTTTTACCAAATAATCCTTAAAAAAAGTTCCATGGTTTCCACAAAAATCTGAAGCAGCCTAACTGTTTTCAACTCTGATAATAAGAAATATAACTTGAGTGTCAAATTAGCATATTAGAATGATTTCTGAAGGATTATGTGAAGACTGGTGTAAATTGAAACTGAAAATTCAGCTTTGCATTACAGGAATAAATTACATTTTAAAAATATATTCAAATAGAAAATAATTAATTTAACTGATAATAATATTTCACAGTATTACTGTATTGCTATATTTTCTGTATCAGATAAATACAGCATTGTTGAGCATACAAGACTTCAAAAACATAAAATCAAAATCTTACTGTCCACAAACTTTTGTATTGTAATATGTTTCATTTTTATTTTATAACTGTTTTTCTTAAGCATGTATTAAACATGATATATGCAGTATAAACATTGTTATGCATGATATATTTATACCCATAATGGAAATTTTTTTTATTTCTTATTTGTTAGCTGCACACCAAGACATACACCATCTCAAAGAGGTCTATAATTCTAGAAAGATATGCTTTAACATTCACTTAATTTCAGTGGCAGTTACTCGGCTGATGCCCTGCAAAAAAAAAAAAAAAAAAAAAACACAGAAAAATCTGCCAAAATCTAACTTCTTTCTCATGGGACCGCTATAAGCTTTGAAAACAAAGAAGGAAAAAAAATCTTACAGCTTATTAATTAAATTATTCATGCTTAAATTTGAATCGCGGTCCACGGTTGGAACCACATGCCGTATTTACAGCATCTACCAGCATGTCAGCCGGCCTTGACCCCTTGGTTTGTCTAAACAGGGTTTATCCTCAACATCAGCCAATAACACAGCCGTTTCACTGGCCCAACCATCAATGTCTGTCTTTTAAATCCCCTAACACATGCTCAACTACAAAAAAACCTGCTCTCATTTCCTGCAGCAATCTCTTTATAAACTTTCTCTGTGTGAGACGAGAGGGACTAAAGCCATTGACTGGAGAGCAGAGAATTGGAAATTAAAAGCATTAAATCACAATTTGTTGTTTGTGGTGACACATCCTTCATGGGCCAGTGGGCCACAGTGGCAGCGGTAGAGAGGTCAACCACTGGCTCTGAGTGATGTGCTTCATCAAGAGGTGCTCTGGTACTGGATATTTAGGCTCTCCGTTAAACCCCTCCACATGACGTGATGGGTTTACCTGCTCATTTGTTACTGTTTTGTGCCAAACTGGGATTGACAGGCTATGAAGTTTTTTTTTAACGCAGGCTAAGAAGAATGCATTGCATTCAGTGAAAAATGTAAAACGTGTGTGTTTATTTATATATTCAGTTTTAATGCTTACCCTGTTATCATAGCAACATGTCAATGCAAAATTATGTTTGTCTGCAACAAAAGTTCCTGCAATTAATATATTCTACCTAAATTCACGGAAAGTGAAAGCACAGAAATGTACTGTATAATGTTACAAAAGATTTATATTTAAAATAAATATATATTTATTTCTTTATACTTATCAAAGAATCCTGAAAAAAAAACGGAGAAATAATAATAAATAATTAAGCTGCACAATTTTTTTCAACACTGATAATAAAAATAATAATAATAAGAAGAAATTTTTATTTTTCGCAGCAAATCAGCATAGAATGACTTCAGAAAGACCATATAATACAAAGACTGGAACAATGGCTGCTGGAAATACAGCTTTGCCCCACAGGACTAAATTACATTTTAAAATACATTCATATAGAAAGCAATTATTTTAAATTGTAATATTTTACAATAGAAGATTGTGAAGATAGCTATACCTTTATTAGTGTCCACCCCAGTGCTAGTTGCAGTTAGATTGTCTGCCACTTACTCGATTCTATCAGAGTTGGCTGACTGTAAATGTTTAATTTGTTCATCAGCTAAAAAAATAATAATTATAATAATTATAAGTTTTCAATGTGTCATTTTGGTTATACAGAAGTTACATTTTCTCATAGTATTACAATGCTTATTAAATATGCCTATGTACTGTAGCCAGTATGCAGAGGTACTATAGGCAGTATGAAGCAAGACTAGAAACATTTTCTGTTTTATTTATTTTTTTATTCATTTATTTATTGTTCTTGTACAAATGTTACAAGAAAAAATGTTTCAGGCATATTCTTTGAAACAAAAGATATCTATTTCTGTCTTAGTTCTTTGCCCCTGTCTGTCTGCCCTTTAAAGTATTTACTCAGAAAACTCTAGCAGGGAGATTTCAAGTTTGGATGCTCTTGCCAAAGGAAACAGTCACAGTAAGCAAATTAAATTACTTTGTGTTTATTTTATCATAATTCACAATTCAATGCACCAGTGACCAATTCACACCGTTTACTCCTCAGTCCCTTTGGTTCTCTGTCAATTCACAGAGAATCCAGTGACTTTAATGCACAAGTGCAAAACCAACCTTTCACTATTACCATTATCTGCTCTTCTAAGAGCTCAAATGAAGAATTATATCCCACCAGCACAAACCCCTTTAATTTGAACCCTTTATTAGCTTTAATTCCTTTTAAAATGAACTCCCAACCTGACTGAGAAGAAGGCAATTAACACGCACAGCCCAGTGAATGGCAGAATGGGAGATGTGCCATTTTAGCTGATGTACTCATTCTCTCCCAGCGGTGTAGACTGTTTGTGCTGCTCGTACGTCCCAGGTGGGCACCCGAGAGGCATGCTCTTGGCACAGCACCAGATTGCCAGTTATCTGTTTAAACAATTAAGCAGATATTTCAGGAACAAGGAACCACCATCATCCCTCCAATTGACTCCACGGTGGCTCATGGGACACCATGGCAACAGTCCATTTTAGTCTTAATAATAATAATAATAATGTTGCAGTTGATGTGGTAAAGTGGTCAGTCTGCATAAAAGGTCAGTTTGCTGTTTTTATTTTAGTCTTTTACTGGTGGATACACTCTCAGAAAAATTTACAAAGCTGTCACTGGAAGTGCAGACCCTTGATAAACAGACAGATAGACATCAACAGATTACTTAGAGAAGCTTGTCTTTCATTGAATTTCCCTTTAAACAGTCCCATAGGAAACTTTTTTTTTTTTTTGCAATAAAACCAATAATAGACAATAATAATGAACTTGCTGTTTATTAGCATATAAAAGTCCTTATATACATTTTCTTATTTTTTAATTTATAAAGGTCCAATGACAGCTTTCATTACATCAATTTTAATAATTCACAGTACATGGTTTCATACTTGTAATGATTTAATCCACTGAAGGTGAGTGTAGTGAGAACCCAAATGGAGCTTATTTACAGATGTGATCCAAACAAGATACAAAGACTTGATTTGAACAGGATTGACTTGACTTGAACAGACTCGACTCACTGACAGCAGGTACATACGTCAATACATGACAAGGAACAAAGGCAATGACAAGGCTACTTATAGCAAACAAAGAGGGTCACATGACATGAATAAACCAATGGGAAACAAAGCACATGACCTGGACAACCAATCAGAACATGACACAATGAGCAGAAAAACCAATAGTCTGAAGGCAAGAGGGCAAGGGAAACATGACACTAACAACATAAAACGATTACTAAATAAAAGACATGAAAACATGAACATGAAACACACACAAAAAAAAAACCCACATTGAATAAAGGGCGGCTCCAGACGGCCAAACAAACACAAACAAAACCCAACAAGTCCAGAAGGTTGGTAGATCGAAGGCAGAACAGGGGGAGGGATGGAGGGCCAGGCCCGTGAGGGGGTACAGGATCTGGAGCACAGGGCAATGGCAGAACTGGGACAAGGAGCCAATGCGGGCCTGGACTATGAATAAGATCCAAAGGAGCACAGAGCCATGACGGTGCAAGCAGAGCGGGGGGCCATGGCGGTGCAGGCAGAGCGGGACGGCCAAGGGGTACTGGCAGAGTAGGAAGCCAAGGTGGAGCAGGGACATGGACGGACAACTTGGGTGTGACAAAGCAGGCAGAGAGTTCTTGAGTGGCCGCAGTGACTATGCAGACAGTGAGTTCATGAATGGCCTCCATGGCCGTGACAGGACAGGCAGTGAGTTAATAAACGCACTCCTTGGCTGTGGCCAGACAGACAGCAAGTTCAAGAATGGCCTCCTTGGCCATTGCAAAACAGAAAGCGAGTCAATGAACGGCCTCCATGGCTGTGGCAGGACAGACAGTGAGTTCATGTGTAGCCCTCTTTTGACCGTGACAGGATAGGTGAGTTCATGAATGGCCTCTGTGGCCATGGCAGGACAGGCAAAGAGTTCAAAACAGGCCCCTTGTCTGCAACATGGCAGAGAGAGTGTTCAAATGTGGGTGCCACCACCTCAGGAGGTTCTCAGGAGGAATCAGGCATGGTGGCCATCTTGGCCGGGGAATCAGGCAAGGGGGCCGTCTTGGCCGGGGAATCAGGTACGGGGGCCGTCTTGGCCGGGGAATCATGTACGGCGGCCGTCTTGCGATGAGGCTCAGGTGTGGCAGGCATTTTGTGTTTAAACTCTTGACTGGCGGCCATCTTAGCTGAAGGCCCTGGCTTGGCAGGCATGACCCAAGCAGACTCTGGCTTGGCAGAGGTGACTTGAAAAAGACTTGGCGTAGCAGGCATGATGTGAGCAAGCCTTTGTTTGGAAGACATGATGTGAGCAGGCCCTGGGGTACCAGACATGAGGTTAGCAGACTCTGGATTGGCAAACATGAAGTGATCAGGTTTTAACTTGTTGGACATGACATGAGTAAACTCTGGCTTAACTGGCATGATGTGAGCAGGTCCTGGAGAAGCAGACATGACATTAGCAGTCTTCGGTGTAGCAGATATGATATGAGTAGATTGTGGTTTGGCAGGCATGACGTGAGCTGATCTTGGCTTGTCAGGCATGAAGTGAGCAGGCTTTGGGGAAGTGTCATGTCCCCCTCCATGACACCCACAATAAAGGCAGATCCATTCAACAGTAATTCAAGTCAATATACTGCTCTGGTGACCAATGATTATTTCCCCCAGGTAACTGAGAACGAATGGGTTCATTTAAACCCACTTGAAAAAAATGTTCTTAAGGGCCACATCATTAAAAGCCACCAAATGGCACAATCTACAAAAGTCCTGAGCATAATCCTCAATAGTGAAAGAAGTGAAAGTGACAGTGACGTGACATTCAGCCAAGTATGGTGACCCATACTCAGAATTCGTGTTCTGCATTTAACCCATCCGAAGTGCACACACACACACAGAGCAGTGAACACACACACACACTGTGAACACACACCCAGAGCAGTGGGCAGCCATTTATGCTGCGGCGCCCGGGGAGCAGTTTGGGGTTCGATGCCTTGCCCAAGGGCACCTAAGTCGTGGTATTGAAGGTGGAGAGAGAACTGTACATGCACTCCCCCCACCCACAATTCCTGCCGGACCGAGACTCGAACTCACAACCCTTCGATTCTCTCTAACCATTAGGCCACGACTTCACCCAAACGGGATTACCTTGATAAAGGCGGAGGAAACAAACAACTGCTGAGTTCACTTTAAGGGTTGTGTATTCTGTAATAATTTAGTCCACTGAAGGAAAGTGACAAGACAAGAGGGCAAGGGAAGCATGACACTAACATCATAAAACAATTACAAAATAAAAGACATGAAAACATGAGCAGGAAACATAAACAAAACCCAAACCCCACATTACAATACTGAATGTTAACAATTTGTATATTATTATAACACTATTGTATATATAAATATAATATTTTTTTTATGCGCGCACACACACACACACACACACACACACACCTTTGTTTTTATGAAAAGTGGGGACATACCATAGGCGTAATGGTTTTTATACTGTACAAACTTAATATTCTATGGCTCTACACCAACCCTACACCTAACCCCTAACCCTCACAGGAAACTTTGTGCATTTTTACTTTCTCAAAAAATAAAAATAAATAAATAAATAAAAACACACTCATTCTGTATGATTTATAAAGGTTTTGAAAAATGTATATACAGGTGCTGCTCATAGAATTAGAATATCATCAAAAAAGTTTTATTTCACTAATTACATTCAAAAAGTGAAACTTGTATATTATATTCATTCATTACACACATACTGATATATTTCAAATGTTTCTTTTTATTTTGATGTTTATAACTGACAATTAAGGAAAATCTCAAATTCATTATCATGCTATTTTTGTATTAGTAATTAAACTATGCTTTAACGGTTGTTATATATATATTATATTGTTTTAGTTGTAATTTTAGTAAATTGGATTTATTAAATTTGTCATTCTTCGATGTGATGTCGAAGGGACCAACTGAATGGGAATAATGTTGGACACACATGTTCATGCCTCAATCACAGGCATCTCTTAATACACAAAACATGAACATGTGACAAAATGTACATAGATTCCTTAAACCACAATAACCCTAATAACTGTCGTGGATGGAGTACAGGACTGCAAGTATTGGCCACCCTTGTATATTAAGCATTTCATTTTTAAAATGACTCTCAGCGAATGAGCTATATCTGTTACAGATACAGCAACAGATGTAAGAGTAATGAGCAGCAGCGAGGTTAATACGACTGTGAAACTGTATAATAGGCTTAAAGAGGCGTGGGAGGGTTTCTTCTTGTTTTTACTATTTTGGTATGTGTTATAAAATCCCTGTTTCCTGACTATGAGGATGAAAGTCTGAGGATCATCTGTGAGAAGTCTGAGATTCTTGTGTCAATACAATCTTCAACAATAGTGGTAATGTACCTAAACAGGTCTCGGTTTGAGATCTGCAATGTGTGTTTTTGTCTTTAAGTGTGTCAAAACACAGAGAACAATCTGTTAATTTACTTGAAAAGTTTTGAATCATGGTTATAACACTCAAAAGTAAGATCAGGGCCCCAGGCAACAATCATTGTAAGTGACTTGTAAATGTAGAATTCCATTAATTATTTGGAAACCCAAATAAAATGACTTGCCTTTTCTGTTCCCAAGAGCCAACAAAGCATTTATTACAAAGGAAAACAGATGATTTTAAATAGTCTTTCATCATTGGATCACATTCTTTTGGACTGTTTTTAGTGCAGCACACAAAGCTATGGTCACAGTAAATTTATGTTGATATATGAGGGATTGTTTTATTGCAGATTTATTCACAGCAGACATATTTTTCCAGACTGGGCAATGTGTAGCTGTCATATTTACTTTCAGTCATGTATTTCCTGTTTGCAAAATCCGGTAATGCTTTTATGAATAAAGTATGCAATCTTATGCCTTTATTGACATTTTAAAATATTTGTTTTGTTTCATTTGTAAATACAGAGAGCTTCTGCTACTGTACCAATAAAATTTTTGTGGTGTGGAAAAAAAGTATGTGGCCTGTAGGGTTTGTAACAAAATATGTCTCCATGTTATTTTTTCCATTTAATTATCAATTTAAAATGGTAAGCAGTCAGCAGGGAGTTCAGGGGGCCATGGAGGTGCTGGCCATTCTGGAGACCATGGAGGTTACAGCCATTCAGCAACAGCCCCCCCCCCCCCCCCCCCAAAAAAAAAAAAAAACTAGGTCCTGCAATGCCCAGAGTGATTCTAGTGGTGGGAGCTAAGGAGAATGGGCAATGGAGGAACGTGCACTGGAGGGCTCTCAGGAGCTCAATTTCCGACCAGCCGGTGGGCTTGAGATCTTGAGTGGCCAGCGATCCAGGGCTGAGGACTAGTGATGAGTTTAGGAGAACTCATGGAAGTGCAGGAGGAACAGAGGGAGCGGGCTCATTGGAACCGTATGTGGAGGGAGCTGGCTTGTGATGAGGTGGAGCGTCCACATACTTCTGGATGGGAGGAGGGTGATCATCCTCCATATCGACTAGGAACTTGGAACCATTTAAAATCTAGAACGTAGTTTATACAATCCAATATGGGTCGGTGGCAATCGTCAGGAGTCAAGAATCTAAATTTTTTTTTTATCTGTAAGTCCCATCTAAAGGCACACATTAATCATGGAATCGCTCCAACTCACCAGATTATGACGTTCAGAAACTCCTCCGCATACTGCTCCAAAGACCGGCCCTTCTGCTGAAAATCTTCAGCCCAGTTAACATTGCTCAGTTCAGTCATCTTGTTGTGGTCGGTTATTCTGTCACAAAGCTGCAGCAAGGAAGACTAAGATGAGGCAAATAATCAACTTTTTGTAAAAATAAACATCCATACATGCAATAACCGACCACATAATGGGGGAAACACAGGAACTAAAATGGGAGTGTAGATGAGGGCAGAATAGGTGATACAGGTTAACTAATTATTTAGACAATGAACAAGGGAACTATTGAACACAGGAACATGACCAAATAAGGAAAATAGGGACATAAACGTGACACACACTGTATATGGTTGCTACATATAATACCATAAAAAACATATAGATTATTAAAATGTTTAGGCATTTTACAATTTTACAATTGTTATAAAATTATAACTATCAAAATAATATATGTGAAAATTCTACATCACCTTAGGTAACATGTGTGGTGATATAAAATTGTGCTTCATCTGGTATTATCTAAACGATAGTTAATTATATTTTAAGTAAAACATAATGACTTAATGAACTACATAAGGCTGTACCATTAAAACATAAAGTATAAATGACTTCCCAAAGTAACCTCTGCACATTAGCAATTTTTCACTGTATTTACACAAACTGCATCAAAATGCAGATGGGTCTACCCATGTTTCCTGTTCCACATCTGCTTAGCAACACACCCTATTGTTCCTAAAATGTAGGTCAGCTGGCTGTATAGTAAAGCAGAGGTTACTAACCTTGCACTGCCCAGCACCTGAGATAAATGACAGGATTAAGAGCCTCACAGGAAGAGGGATAATAACCCCGTTGTTGTTGTTGAAGGATGCCTGGCCAGTGTGTACACACAGTGGTCACGTGACATGTGGAAGCAGCTTAAAGCTGTCGAGGCTCTGCTGAACTTAATTAAAGGTCGGTCAACAGGAAATGTTCCCCTTTCTCCCATTGTTGAGAATATAAATTATAATAGTACTTTTTCTTACCTGCATTTACAACATAGTGATTGTTGGAAATGGTGTCTAAAAGAACAAAACTGCCAATCTTAACCTGAAGAGGTCTTAATAGTTTAGTGTAGGAAATAACTAGATGCACATCTGGGCATTAAATGGTTATTCTGTTTTGTCTGATGCTGTTTTAAGCAATACTCCAGACAATTCTGACCTTTGGCAGGCATTTTTCTTCCTGATGGGAAATATTATTTCCTGCCATTGCTTATGGAAAGATAGGGCAAGGGGCCACGTTAGCTGCAGAACTGGATACTTTTGTGCAGCTACATGATTAAAATGAAAAATGTAATTTTCAAAAAGACCGAAAGATAATCATTGTTGATATACATAAATGTTGTTTCTTTAGCAAAAGAATGAAAATGAATTTTCCCCCTTATTGTAGACTTTACTGCATCTGTATATTTACAGTACTTATAAACATATAACATGAGAACACATTTAGTGCCCAGATCATTCCTAGAGACTCCTCAAATAAAATATCTCCTTATATATATGAACAATCAGTATATTTAATATTTATAGAATTATATATTTTGTAAATATATTACAATATATTGTATTATGAACGAGAAATTAAATAATTAATTAATTGTTTGTAGTAAAGCTATTACATGTACAAATGTAATATATATATATATATATATATATATATATATATATATATATATATATATATATATATATATATATATATATATATATATATATTTGGGGAAGGCCTAGTGGTTAGAGAGTTTGACTCCTAAACCTAAGGTTGTGGGTTTGCGTTTCAGGCTAGCAATACCATGACTGAGGTGCCCCTGAGGAAGGCACCGAACCCCCAACTGCTCCCCGGGCGCCGCAGCATAAATGGCTGCCCACTGCTCTGGGTGTGTGTTCACAGTGTGTGTGTATTTACTGCTGTGTATGTGTGCACTTTGGATGAGATAAAACCAGAGAACGAATTCTGAGTAGGGGTCACCATACTCGGCTGTATGTCACACTTTCACTTTATGCACAAATACAGCCATGTGTTCCATGCATATATTGTAGTATACTTTAAAATATAAACACTAGTAATTTATATGGAATGATATATTTTATAATATTTTGCACTATAGTTTCAGGTATATTCCCATACATTTTTTTTTTTTCCGTAAGGGAAAGTCTTATGTAATTAGAAATTCAACATAACATTTCAGAACAAAATAAAGTTAAAATTTAAGGTAAAAAAATAAATAAAAAAATGCAATTAACCCTAAAAAACTGAGGCAATACTTATTAATTATACAGGGATATAAAATTTTATAGAAACTTGAGTGGATTTTTTATTTTTATTCTTTGGATGTAATGTAATGGATGTAATGTAGAACTGCAGTAAAATAATACTTTGTACGTAATCATAAGAAGGGGCAATCCACTGGCTCAAGTTCATTTATATTTATATTCTAATGGCTTCATATGAGAGATAATGTGCTTGTCTACTAACATACATATTGAACATGACTTAATGATTAACAAATCGTTCATGTGAATTGATTACGAGGTTTAACCACCAAATAAAGCATAACATATTTTTCTTACACTTTGGATGTATGTGGATGTAAATATTCTGAAAATAAACGTGTAAACAATTTCACCCTCAATTTTAAAGAGCCAGTAAGATGAAAATTCTAAGCTTCCTATCACTGTTTATAAGTCCTGTACATTAGGTTTAAATCCATCCAAGGTTAAAAAACATTGTCATTTTGTCAAAAAATCATTTTAAAATTACCTCAATTCTCAGAGATCCCCAAACGGTTCACGTGAAGCTGTTCAAAAGATTCAGTTTCCTTAAACCCCACCTTTCGGTAGCATACTGTGTTCTGATTGGTCAACTGACATAGTTTTGATTGTTTGTTCCGCACACAACTCCACGGTAAACTATGCGTTAGCATCTGTTTGGGGTGAATTATGTCTTATTCCTCTCACCGCGAAGCAAACAGTAAAATAAAAAACTTGAACAGTCTCGCTGCTTTTTCTTCTGTGTGGTCTCAAGCCGCGCGCTTCAGTTTGAATCTGAATAGTGCGTTCAGCGCGGGGGCATGGTCACATTAGATATAACGAAGGGAGACATGAAAAACAGACATCGCGTTGTTTTCATATGGATTACTTTATCACAGAATATATGTTTTCGGCAGCACTTGTTTAGTTTTAAAGTAGACATGTCAACCTTTCTATAGATACATCTCTCTCATGTCTCTTCGTTGAGTATTCACGGAGTTACACTTCATTTAATGACGTGTTTGTAAATGAAGATCAGCGCAGACAGGCTGCAGACAGCACACATACTGATAAGACGCTCGGGAGAAAACAGACACATAACTATATAATCATACTTACAGGTTGTGATTCGGAGATGCTAGTTGTTCTAAATAAAGTTGGTAATGAACCCTCTTTTATGGCCAGACGCTTTGAAAATCCCGCTGTACTCACCGAGATTAGAAAAGCAGTCATCAGTGAAAAAGGGATTTGTTGTACTGCTCTGGTATTGTGGTAAAAATTAATTTTAGCCATTGGTTCTTCTGATCTTCATTCTTTGGCAATGAAAATAAAACAAACTTGCCTTTACAATTAAAAACACACCGTCTCCTGGACATGATGCTCTCACACCATCCAGAGCGTCTGTGTGTGTGTGTGGGGGGGGTGTGTTTGGGGGCAGGTCAGAGTTCCGTTTCTCTCAAGACGGTAGGCGGAGATTATTATGCAAAGTGTTCCTAGTGACGTACATAGAGATGGGCAAAATATTTGAACTCTATAAAGACTCGTTTCAGCGATTCAGAGTCGACTCCTTACTTTAGAAGCCAATAACTTTATAAATAGTGTACTTTTTGGTTTAATTACTTTGCACATTGTTTACACTGATGGACAGCTACATCATACACTGTAATACAGGTAATTTTTGATTTCCCATCTGTGTGGCTCTTTAACTCTTAATTACAAAGACGTATCAAGTAAAACAATGAAATAAATGTGAATTTATATTTTTTTCCTGCAAAGCATCTTAGTCATATAATTAATTATTAACTTTTAAATACAAAATTTTACGTTGTTTTTGAAATGTGCTATTTCTAATTTATTATATTTAATTCAGTGAAAATCAATTGTTTGTGAAATTCACTAATAATTTCAAATCCAAAATGATTTTTGCACCATTATTTTGTGTCTGTAGAATGTCATTTTGCAAACTAAACTAACCTTGTCATAAAACATTATTTGACATTTTGTGAGAATTGAACTTGTAACAGTCATGATGGTCTGCAGGAGTCCTTTCAATTATGTCTTCTTGTCTTATTTCTTCTGCATGTTCATCATGAAACAGATGTTTTCAAGTCCTTGTATGAATGCCCTTTATATTTAATGTTTTTTTCTCAATAAATTAATAGATGGACAAAAATGAGCATCACATCTTTGACATATAGTGAAAAGCATACATAGTGGAGGATATGTGGTCTGATGGCAGTGAGTTGAGTGATGTAGGACAGGTTTGGCAGCCATAGCAGTAATATAAATCTCTGTAAATCTCACACTATGTATCATGCCATAGTTTCTCTCTGCTCATGACACTTCTCGCATTCTATGTGTTTTTTTATTTTTATTTAATTTGTTTAGGTAATATTGGTGTGGACAAAGAAACAACATATGCTGAGTCATCTCTCACCAAGGTCAATATTTTTTTGTTTACAACTCTAGTCTCAAAAGCAATCCCTGGAGTTCAAGTGTTTCATCAATTAAATACAGCATCATTGAACCAATAACAAAAGACTCATGAGAAAATAGTGCAATGAAACCTCATGTCAGAACATCATTTCTCACACTTCCAATGTTTTTTTTTTTAATTTATTTTTATTGATTGACCAAAAGTGAGCTTTTTTGATTTTCTTAGTCTTTCTTGCAACCTGCAGTGGAATAAAGACTTATGACTGCAGTTTGGGTATTATACTTTCTAGGCACTCAATACTAAAAAGCAAACAAACTCTCGCAGAAAACTTTGACATTTGTTATAGTGCTGGCTTTAAAAGCGACATAATGTGGTCGATTGAGATTTGTAAAGATAGTTCTGAATGTGACCTAAGAACACATTCTATATTATTATATATTATAGAAACTTTTAAATGAAACCAGTTAAAGTTATGTTACTGTGACCTCAGTTACTGCCACCTCTGTTGGAAATCCATAAAGAGAAGCAGTATTTTAGTCTTAGATCATCTCTCAGTGGCACTTATTATTCTCACCCACATGGTCATATTTATAGAATTGATCTTCAACTCCATTCACAGATTTGGTATACAGCATATATAACTTCTGTCAATAATTACCCCTCATGTCATTCCAAACCAGTAAGACCTTTTTTTCATAAGCACCGACAGACACTGAGAATAATGAAACCGAAGGTGATTGAGCAAGAACTTTAGCAACACGGTGTTCAAGCAGCAAAGAAATGAGTCCAAGACTAGGTAAAAGCATGCTTGCCTGACAGTTTTCAGTCAGGTGTGATTAAAGTAGCTTGTCTGGGAGAGAGCGAGAGATGGATAAAGGAAAAGAGACACATATTAAGGTGTAGCAGTGCCGTGGAGCCAGCAGTGTTTGGAAGGCTTCTCTTCAATTACCCATGACATGGACGACAGATGCCAGCTTGCCTGCCAAAGGCCTCATCACTCTTTGCACCCACCGACAGGCCATCATGGCAGTGGGAAACTCGTAAACATGAATCACCCTGCAGCTGTCACATCTCATCCGCCCCAACCTAATTAAACAATTAGGGCAGTTCAGTAACGATCATTCACTATGACAGCCAAAGCCGAGGATACACACAGGCCACTCAGAGGAGTCCAGTTAGCAGCTATAGAGCTGATATTTGTCCAGTCACCATAGAAGGAGACAGAAGGAGGTTGTTCAGAATGAGCTCCCTCAAATGAGTGCTGATCTGAGGAGGATTTCATGCTTCCTTCAGTTAGAAACCCGCTTATTGATGATGTTGAAGTTCTATAATAATTTTCAGGGTAAGTACGTAAATTAGGGGTGCAGAAATGTTCCCCTAATTTGAAAATGTACCCTAAAAGAGCATAGTTCAATCATTCGCTCATTCTTTCTTTGTTTTTATTTAAAATCGTATTATTTATTTATTAAAAAATATATATTTAAATGTTAAAGGCTTAATAAACGTTTCTCTAACAACTGACATGTAATTAAATCAGATCTATGTTTTGTTTATAATAATAAATCATCTGTTTCAAGAAGTGAAATGTTCACATGACTGAAGAATGACCCTTTTGTCTCTGCGATGGTTGTTATTGAGAACAGCGGTTGTGGTGAAGTCAAAGAGATAATTTACAGCATGTGGACTGATTGGATTTAATGATGGTAAAGCGCAGCACATAGTGCCCGCACTTATTAAGGCTATCAAAACATTTTATGAGAGCAGCTGCGCCGCCATGGACAGGCTCTGGCACGGCCGTCATGTCCTCATCAGTGCTCTGACCACCAAGTGCTGACTCACCTTAAGTCTGGAAATACTGCGGTAAGAGAACTCTGTAGGCTTCTGCTCCAGCCTTTCTTGACTCAATAAGCATGTTGTCATTTTGGCAGGGATTCCAAGTTGCTACATTCGTACTTAACTTTGCCATACTGAGGTAACTACCAGTTTTACGTCAACAACTAACATACCAAAGTTTATCTGACTAAGTAAACTCTTGTTTCAGTTAATATTCAGTAGTATTATATAAAAAAAAAGATCTTTATTGAACAGTCTCTCTGTAGGTGTTTATTAAGGTTTTAGATTTAGACCACACACAATAGCACTTTAAAATTGGGATAGCAAGCTCTATCTTGGCCTCATCCAAAATTAAATAATATTAAATCAATAAAATCCTACATCATAAATTGGTCACTGATGAACATTTTTGCTCCAGAAACGGCAGCGATTACAAATGCTGTTTCTATCTGTTGTGTTTCATTCATTTGTAATCAAGATATTCATTTTATCATTGTAGTAATATAGCAAGGTTTTGGTGAGTTTGAGATTTAGAGCTGGCTTGAAAAACGAAAGTAAAAAAAGCCATGACACACTTTAATTATTAGGAAAACAAAGGCCAAATTTCCTTAATCATCCTTCACAAAGAGTAAAACCAAAGAATATAGCTCTGATTAGAGGCAACAGATCTATCTATCTATCTATCTATCTATCTATCTATCTATCTATCTATCTATCTATCTATCTATCTATCTATCTATCTATCTATCTATCTATCTATCTATCGAATCAACATAACCACCAGTTGTTCGGTAGGGTTTGAAGAAAATTCCTCTGCTTTCATTCAAAAACATATTCAGTTGCCACACACTACTGGAACTTCAAACAGGACTGATTTCTATTGGTCAGATGAACCTAAAAACAACAGCTCTTTTTTGCAGAAAACATTTGGGTTTGATGCACACAGGGATTATAATAATACTCCTTGTGCACAATGTCCTGCTTTATCTTTCATCTTTAATCATCCCAGTCCTCTGATCTGAACCCTATATAAAGCTGAAGAGGAGAGTGTATCAACATGGACCTGGGAGACTGACGGATATGGAGAAATACTGAAGAGAATAATGGTCTATGATCTCTGGTCAGGTGTTCTCTGAACTCATCAAGCATAATTCATAGGTGAAGACTCAGAGCTGTTATCTTGGCAAAAAGAGGCTGCAAAATGTATTGAACAAAAGGGTGTCATTAATGTGTATTACAAAGAAAAAACATTACTTTCATAATGAGATTTCCCTTCAATGAAAGTTTTGAGGGTTTTGTGTGTGGGGTGTGTGTGTTTAATAAAAAATCAGTGCAGATTTATGCTTTGATAATGCTAGTACATTTAATTTAAGCCTCAATTTAGTCCTGAAGTAGCTCTAGTCTAGGTAATCAGCCCATTAAATTCTGCACTACACAAAGACTATTTAAATAAAATAAATAAATTTAAAATCATGACAGAAAAAGCCAATTTTTGTTAATCTGGTTTTCCATTTTAATTTGGGACTAGGCTTAAGATCTGTCCAGGAAATCGCCCCTTTGTGTTTTTGAATCAGAGTACCATGGGCGAAGTAATTTAAAGGTGCCATGTGTAAAAATTGAGGTAAAAATATCCAAAAAATTACCTACACGCATCAAAAGAATGAGAAGAAATAAGGGCGATGATGTCATTGAAAAAATGTCAAGTTATAGTGCTGTAGAGAAATCAACCTTAATTAGCATTAGCATTACTAGCCACTGCCCAATAGGTGTCGTAATACCAGTTTCGGCCATGGGAGGCGGTATGCGGGCAACATGACCACCAGCCAACCTGCAATACACGAATAACTTGCACGGCTTGTGGGCGTACTTGAACCTGATGTCAATCGTGTGGAAAGTACAACCCACTACTTCATTTCAGTTAAGGGAAGAGAGTGGAAGGATAGCTGAAGCCCTTGGCAAGAGACCCCTCCCACCACCACCCACTACAGGGAAACAACCGAGCTCAGAATTACAAATCAAATCCTATAAGAAAAGGAGCCGAACCAGAGTAAACATCGCCACTGCTTTCCATCGCTGGAGACAACTGATGGACCTGAAAGAAATGAGGTTCGACTCCAAACTTGCAACATTTCTTTTGGACTGGTAAGTTAAATGCTGTTAGTATTTCGCTAGAAGTTTGTTTTATATGTTTGTGTATTTTTTGGGGGGAAGTTATAACATAGAAATGTATCGAAGGCTGTTCGATAAACATGCTAATGTTAGCGATGGCTAACCGTAGCTGCGTTTGATAATTAGCTAGCTATAACTTACCCATTTTTTATATCATAACTAACCTGCTCTGTCTAGTCTGTTGGTCTCCGTGTCCTCTTTGCTTTGTGGTTTTTCTGTGCGTGAGAAAATTGATGTGTGGCGTGAAAGCATGTGAAAAGAGTCGTGTGTCTCATGGTGAATGCTTGAGAGTTGGCAGCTCTGGTTACGTTGGTTGGCGCTAGCTTGGTCAACATCAGCTGTCTGATGTTGACCAATGATGTTGACAGAATGCTGTCTGTCAAATTAATTTAATTCAAATAATGTGTATATACAACTCAAAATGTAATATGAACAAAACAAATAGGAACATATTGACTGGTACAGGTGAAGGGGAGTAGCTTGAAGATGTCATGTTTCAAAATCACTTGACATCACCCAACGTTCCTCTGGAGGCAAAATGTCCTCTTAGGCTTCGGCTATGGCTCTAGGGTTGTTGTGAAGGTAGGGGCGGAGCATAGAGACTATGCCGTTTCTCGTTTGTTACTCTAGAGTAGACCAATTCACTTTATTGAGGCATACTGCCCCCATCTGGTATGGAATGTGGAGTATGACTTGATTTTTTTGCCAGACATGACCTTTAAGTGGAACATGGTAATTATTTATTTTTTTGTTTGTTTGTTTATCTTTTGCATTTGAAAGTTGAACGGAACTGAATAGAGAGCTGTGTGTATGTCACGTAAAAGTTGATTGAGTTATTATTGATTCTAGAAGCTATATTTGGTCGCTAACCTCATAAATGATATTTTAGCAGTTTGGCTCTCTGTCCTTTGTTACAGTTGAACACAAACCACATCAGCTGAGAGAATAAATAATTATTATAAATGGTGCATGCAGCACAGAAGAGGGCTTGTTTCTATCCCAAACTCAACCAGAAGAAATGGAAATGAGCAACAGATGGACGGCAAGAAAGAAAAGACGAAAGGAAGTGAGTGAAAGACACAACCAGAGATTTGAGAAGCATTCATTAATACTTCGCCAGAAGCGCATTCTAATATCAGACACATGAAGCGGTTTTGGACATTTCACACTCGGTCTACAGAATAGCATTATGCTGAAAGTGATTAAGTGGCCATACGTATTTCTCCCTAATCTGAAGCCAGTTTTCATGCAGGGAGGTGATTGATCGTTAGAGGCACCTCGAGGAAGGTTGGAGACCAGTTGAGGAGATTGAGGTGCAGGTTTCCTAGCAACCAGAGGAATCATTGTCTCAGTGAGATGGGGGAACATCTGAGCGAGATTCAGTTCTGCTCCTGCCCTTTAGAAATGCATCTATCACACTGAATCAGCTGCAAAGCTGCTCATGAATATGGGCACGCTATATGATGCAGATTTTCGCCGGTGACATCGAAGCTCTTTATATCTCTCAGGTCGAGGTCACATTTTGAAAATGTGTATGGACGTATTTTGCAATCTGGCATCCTGAATAGCTGTACATTCAAATACACGGCTATGGCAGAAAGAGCAATGGTGTTTTAATGAAAGTGAATGTTTGCAAAAGGTGCCTAAGAGAAGTCTGAGAGAGCGACAGTCCTGTTTAAGCTTCATTGATGAAGTGTCAGGGGTGTCTAGCACAGAGAGTTTCGATACACAGTTTAAACCAGGCCATGAAGCACACACATTTACGAGTTTGGAGGTTCCCTGAAGACTAACAACAAAAGCCTGAGCAACAGTTCCATCTATTGACCAGTCGCAGAGAAGGGTTTGTCTACAAACTATAAATCGTTGCCGTTTCTTTTTCAACTTTTCTTTATGAAATACTGTTTATATATGAAATGTTATAACATTTTAAAGGGAATTCGGGTTGAATCTGTCCTTCTAAATGCTATTACATGACAGATATGTTAATGGCCATTTGTCAGTCATTATGGTCATTGCGCCTCAAAGTGTGATGCGACATGAATCATGTAAACTTTCTGCGCTCAGATTGTTATGTTGCAACACTAACAACAAATACAGTGCTATTTGGTCAAGCAGTGGGCGACACATGGACTGTGACGCTTAGAAAAATGTCAGAAAGCAGCGAATTGACCAGACAGTGCTATCCCACAAAGAGAGCTTGCTATTCACTGTGAAACTAGCCGTCAATGAACTTGACTCATGCTGAAGCAATGCAAATCTGACTACAGTAAGTGGGAAAGTGTTAAGAAGAGAAGGGTAATGTGGTGGAAGGGCTGTGAAATGTCATTTGTTTTTACATCATAGTTTTCACAAGGATGTAGCTTCTCAAATGGATAAATCTGTCATGATTTGCTCACTCTTATTAGTGTTCCAAACTGGTATGACTGGAGTTTTATTATTTTTATTTTTTTGCACAACACACAAACATATATATATATATATACACATACATATTATTATTATTATTATTTATTTATTTTATTTTTTCATATGAAAGCTGTTTTGACCCTTTTGACATTGTATAGACAAAAACAATAAAAAAATTCTTTAAAATATCTTTTATGTCCCTCAGAAAAAAAGAAACTCATAAAAATTTTATAATTCTTTGTTAATCTTTGATTCTTTCTTTCTTTCTTTCTTTCTTTCTTTCTTTCTTTCTTTCTTTCTTTCTTTCTTTCTTTCTTTCTTTCTTTCTTTCTTGTTAGTTCATGTTAGCTCAGTTTTGTTAAATACTAACAAATAATAAATGCTTTTGAAGTATTTTTCATTGTTAGTTAATGTTAACTAATATAGTCAATTAATGATAACAAATAGACCCTTACTTTAAAGTGCTACCAATTAAGAAAAAATATCCAGTGGCATTTATTTTTATTTTTTGTTTTTAATTCCTGTGAGGCTCATTTACTAATTAATATGATGCTATCTGGTGCATGGATCTATAAAATATCAACAAACCTTCTATACATTACTTGACGGTCTCACATAGCCTTCCTTTCCATGTCTAGTAAACATATTATTATTACAAGCATGTTCTCATATTCTTGAGCAACTACCATTTGTGTCCCAGCCTCATGGCCACAGCAGACACAATGATATTTCTCAAGGGAGAGTTTGTGGTTAGAGTCATATGATCAGATCAGCTGCCCAGTGAGCTCGCCCTGATGTGTGTAACCTTGGATCACTTTTGGCCACAGATGACACAGATGCATGATAACAAATGTGCTGGCTGACATATTTATGGCATATTTAACAGACAGATATTTTCCCCGATGCTGCTATCAGCCAAAATGTTATTTTGTAATAAAGAGCACTATGCTGTCCTGGTGCATCATTTACAGAACTCCAAGGCCACCTCAGTGAAATGAATGACCCGATGAGTGTGTCTGTATCTATTAGGTGGGTGTGTTTGTGTGTGTATAGTGAGCTAAATCTCACAAATGAAAAAATAGATACCTATGGACCTATACATTTTTATAATAATAATAATAAAAAATTATATATATATATATATATATATATATATATATATATATATATATATAATTTTTTTTTTTTTCGGTCCCCATGAAGAAACAACCTTCCAGAAAATCATACAGAATTATATATTTTGAAAATCTAAAAATGCAGAAAGTTTTGTGTGAGGGGTAAGATTTGGTTAAAGAGATATTTACAGTTTATGCAGCATAAAACCCATTACGTCTATGAAATGTCCTCATAAAACATGGAAGCCAGTGCGTTTGTACGTTTGTGTGTGTGTGCTCATGGCTTGGACCATCTCAACAGGAAGCAGTATACTAATTTGGATGATTTGCCACTGACCAAATTACATTTTATTAACAAATGACGAATAATTATATTCAAGATGCATTTATGTCAAGTAAATGTACTGTTTCCCAGAAACCGATAGAAACTTTTTGTCAAGTTGTGTATTAGTGCATCACAATTTGGCAAAAAGCGGTAATGCAGGTCTGAACATCACTATAGATATAAGAGAACGGTCTACAATGTTTTTCATGCCACCTATTAACATCCATGAACAAAATTTTTAGACAAAATAATAATAATAATAATAATAATAATAATAATAATAATAATAATAATAATAATAAGGTGATTGTTTTAATCAATTGTTTAAATAAAGTATTTAGCCTACTAATTGGTGTAATTATATTCATCATTATAAAGTTTGCCTGTAATAAAATCATTATAGGACTACTTTATTTATTGCAGAGTCAGTACAGATCATGAAATGAAATATGACATGTTATGTGTAAATAAAAAATAAAATAAAAAAATCTAAATAATTATCAATTGTGAAGATAATGCTATGATTATTCATCATTTCCAAGTGTTTTTTTAATAATGTCATTCTGTAATGTAGATTTTAGTTTTGTACATGTACTATATATATATATATATATATATATATATATATATATATATATATATATATATATATATATATATATATATATAAGGTGTGTGTGTGTGTGTGTGTGTGTGTGTGTGTGTGTGTATACATACGGTACACACACATATACAGAAAATATATATTACTATATACATATATAAATATAAACATACCATTAGCCAAGTGAAAGAATAGGTACTAATTATTCATTTATTGTTTCTTTGCATAACCGAAATCTGTTGTGTGCTAAAAAACAAGTGACATTTTGGTAGAAACATTCATGATGTTCTGGGTAAAAAAACTGAATTCTCTGTGATGCATGTAGCTACATGCTTTCACATTTTTATAAGATGCATCAAATAAAACAGCAAGGAAAAATGTATTATAATAACATTAGATTTTTAGGTCCATATAAAAGGCCAAAAGTGGCCATAAAGAAATGCTCACCTAAAAAAAAGCGATAATATATACTTTTAAAAAACATCAGACTCTGCTCAGTGCATCACATCTCTCTCTCTCTTCCTTGGTGCAGCAAGCAAACATTAGAACTGGAACCGGATCCGGAAGTTCTTAATACTGTAGATGCAATGGATTGAAAATTAATTTCGGTTCTTGATACGGCCCATAAAATTGTTTATTATGCATCCTGTGCATGCATGGTTCATCCACTAGATGGCAGACTCTGATGGCAGATATTTAATGCAGCTCTAGCTGCAGGAGGCTATGCAATCGTCTATCTAAGATCAGGCCTTTAGGGGCAAGTTTATCAGAAAAAGTATTACCACTGGTATTCATGGAGTAAAATAAAAAATAAAAAGTGGCGTATAAGTTTCAAATAACATCTTTAAGATTGAATTTTACCATACCAGCATTAATGTATATTTAAGATCATTATTCGTAAGATGATCCACTCTTAAAATGTTTTCAGTGATTATGTAATCTCTCTCTCTCTCTCTCTCTCTCATTTCTCAGGAAGAGATCCTTTCTCAGCTGCAACTGTTATTGTCTTCAGGATTTCCTCTCTCTGGGGCTTTTCTTCCCGTTTACTTCCTTTCATGCAGTTACAGCAGTTTTTATTCTTCCTTTAATTCATAAAAGAACCACCATGTCAGAGTTTGTCCTCACAATGTCACAGGAGGCAGAAAGGCCTGAATCACCGAAATAGGAAATATTTTGCTTAACCTGTGTCTTGATATTACAGTCAGCAGTTTCAGTGTTGTGACTGCAAGAATACTAAAAAGCAAGGGAAATGCTGTTCTTGTGAAAGGGTTTGATTTTCAGAACAAAGACAAACTGTCCCAAAGGTCCTAACATAAATTAGAATAACTTAAATTAACTGTTTGTAGTCCACTGTAATCTCATGAGTCTCATGATATGTATTTTACATTCAATATGATTCTACCACACACACATTTACTTAAGTTTGCATAAACACTAACATTGAATAGTTATTTAATCTGTTCAATTCTTGATTCAATTAATTGGTTGATTCTATTGTATTTATGATCTATGAAATTATGTTTTAAGTCATCATTATTGGCTTAACAAAGTTGGCTTATTTGCTAAATGTAAAATTCAAACATTTAATTTTGTTCTGCATGACTTTTGGTGCCAGGTTGCTTCCAATGATTCCATAATTTTAAGACTATAGGACTAGGCTGCACTTTAAAATCTAAAAAATGAATAGTTATTGTCACTGTATTTTTCTGCCGTTTTGTTTTTTATATTGTTGAAAAGTATGCACATATATATATATATATATATATATATATATATATATATATATATATATATATATACACACACACTATTGTGCTATATAGTGTTTAAGTTTGGCGATATCTTTGTTAAATTTAACACTGTAAATACAATGGTAAAAAAGCAATACAGATCTACATGTTACAAGTTACTTAACTGCATGTTACTTTTTGTCAGCTCATTCAGTGCTCTGTTACTCCATCAGTAACAGAACTGAGGAAACCAAAAAAAAAAAAAAAAAAAAAAAAAAAAAACTGACAACTTTTTTGCACTTTAGATGTTTTAGAAATCTAAAACATCCACGTTCCACATCATTTCTGGGTGCCTCGATAATATTTTTTGTGTATATTGCATGCTTAGGCCAATTGATAATTTAAAACCAGTACATTGAAACAAACTGCCCCGAAAATATGAAGAAGAAAAAAAAGAATCTGACTTCCCTGTTTGTCTGGGGGTATTGATTATAAGAAATGTAAGTTGTAAAAATTGTTACGTTTTTTATACAGACTGATCGTTTCACGTCATATGACCTCCATATATCGTCACGCGCCTTGGGAGGGCACCCTTTGAAGGGGGAGGGCCCCCTAGTGGGCCACGCAGAATCACCATGTTTGGAGAGAAATCGTCGTTTTAAGACCCTGTGGAGGAGCAGCTCTTGTCATCTCCTCTGTGGCTTTCATGTAGGTCTGTGGTAAGTGTTGGCCTGATTGAGCGCTCGTGGAGGGATGAAGAGAACCGCGGACGGTCACGCGCGTCCAGCATGCGCTCATAAAGCTCTGCGCGTCTCACCTCATCATGACCGGCGCTCACCTCGACTATAAGCGACTGTTCTTGAATTATACAGTTCTTTGATTTGTGGACTACTGGGACTAATATTATATGTAGATATATATTTTTTAACAACTTCTTTGTTTAGCTGTATAAAAGTTGAAGAGAACAGCTTTTGGGCTGTTGTTTGACTGATTTCTTAAATGCATGTCATTTGTTGAAAGTCATAAGAAGGAAGAAAACAAGAACAAACAGCAGAAATAACATCGAAAAGCTAATTTATTCAAGGATCCGCGCGTTGACTAAAAGGAAATAAACATGTCCAGCAGAAGCATCGAGTGGGAGCATTTCGAGGAGCGCGAGAAGGGTCATCGGTCCCCGCGGGGCAGTTCTCATTCCGGCTCGCGGGGTAACGGGCTCGTGCCTAGTCCCGCTCACAGTGCGCACTGTAGTTTCTACCGCACACGCACGCTGCAATCGCTCACCTCCGAGAAGAAAGCGAAAAAAGTTCGCTTCTATCGGAACGGTGATAAGTACTTTAAGGGCTTGGTGTACGCGGTGTCCGGTGACCGCTTCAGATCTTTCGACGCGCTGCTGATGGAGCTCACCCGCTCCCTCTCGGACAATGTGAATTTACCACAAGGAGTCCGGAACATCTATGCTATGGAAGGAGGGAAGAAGATCACCAGCCTGGATGAGTTAATAGAAGGTGAGGCTGCAAGGGTCTAAATGTCTGGATAGACACAACAGACACTTCCAATTCTTTTGCCCATGTGACAAAACACCCAATCCAATGCAATGTTTGCAATGTTGCAACATGGAAAGTCAGAAAATTATGGTTGTTTCAACCCAACTTTGGGGTTAAACATGGACGAACCCAGCTGTTGGGTTAAATTTTGTTTTTAAATATATCTGTCTTATTTTCAGAATGAGCTTTGAGCACTACAAGGCATGAGTGATTCACTTAAGGCAACTGTCATTACTAGGCCCATTCCTTCGCTGACTGAACTTGAAAATAGACATGGAACAGGATATTTAATGGATATATCGCCCACAAATGAAATTCTGTCATCATTTGTTCACCCTCTTGTCAAGCCATTAACAAAAGACAAAAATACTATTTTAGTTTGAACTGTTTTGTTCAATATAATTAAAGTCAGTGGGGTGAGGTCCGAATTCCAGGGTATGGACAAAAACACTAAGTCATAAATATCTTCAAAATACCTTCTGTTCTCCATAGAAGAGAAGGCCATTTAGAACAACATAAGAATGCCATTTTTGGGGGGTGAACTATGTTACTTTGACTGCCGCTGGTCATTCAAATCCAGCACTCAGTCACAATGAATAAGTAAGAATGTTTATCATGTATCTAAATGTTAATAACGTTCTCTTAGAATACATCTTTTTATTTTTAAATAACAAAGTTATAGTATGTAGACTTGACTGTCATAAAAGCCATCCCAATTATCCAGACCTTTTTATTGCTATATGGTATTTAAATAATATAGTGAAAGCAGAATTAATTTCATAGGTTAACATGGTAATCCACGTTATTCTAAACAATTCAAGCTGTATGAGTATATATTTGACTAAATAAGTGCACAAGCACAAGTGGAGCTGCTGTGGTCCAGCATGTGAGATTGTGACGCAGAATGTGGCTCTGTGTTGGCTCAATGATGCAATTGTATAAGTGTGTTGCATGTGAAGTGCTAAGCTCAGCATCTCTTCACGCTGACTGAGGGTTGGCTTAGTTCTCTTATGTTAAAAATCTGTGTAAAGTCTTAGATACACATGATCAAAGCAATGAATGCTACTCGATGAAGATAACGAGCAATATAGGCAACTCGGTTGGAGAGTTTGTAGCTACTGATACAGCTTATGGTTCTGGCACACCTGAGACCCATGTGAATGACGTCAGTGTTACTATAATTCTGTCTTCCAACACTCATATCATGTCAAATAGCTGCCATCTGATTTTGGGTCAGTTTTTCATCAGTAATAGTGACCCGATCTGGAGTCTACTTTATTAATTAGCCTTTTGTTAATTTCTCAGTTTTATAAAGACCAATGCCTTGGGAATCCCTCCCTCCCTCGTGTTCTGAGGCAAATGGAGTGAAATTGAGATTTCATGATACAGTAGTGGTAACAATGAAATTTATGTTGTGGATGAATGGTTCCGGGTCTGTGGTGGAACTAAATGTCGGCTAAATGTCATATTCTTGGTATTAATTGTTGGTTATTTTTCTGAAAATGCTGAAAAAATTATTTGCATTCATAACATTTCCGTTTTTGGGTTTTGTTTAGACATTTTGGTTTTACTATAAATTTGGCTTATTGTTTTAATTTGGATTGCATTCTAAACATGGAATATTAGATTAAATCTCACAGACCTTGATCACACATCTCTTCATACTCTCATATGAATAAACAAACACCAGGTGAGTCATCTTTTCTTAGTTGCATCTCTTAACTACAAAGATGAGAAATATATCTATCTATCTGATTAGATAGTGTATGTAATGAAGCTAAATAGTTTGGTGTGCATAGTATGCACATCCAAGAGTGATGTCACTTAGCATAATTTGTGTTCAGACATGGTCATTGTTTGCTCCTTTTTTCTGTTTGACACTTAAATTCTGAAACATTCATCCATATGTTTGATTTGGACTCAAATATCTTGTGTTTCTATATGAGGTTCTAAACTTTTTTATTTCACTGTTTGTAATTAAATTGGATCTGTAAATTGCTCTACAGAGATGCAGCTCTGGACTTGAGGAGAAGCACTTCAAACATATCTGTGCATATGTTCTACATTCCTCAAGACTGTAATCTAGTTTAGTGTGTTTATGTGTGCGTGAGAATGTCTATCTCAGTGTGCATGTGAAGTGGAATTCAGCCTCCAAATCCATGGATGGTTATATTTTCAACTCCTGATATCATCCTGACCCCTCAACCTTAATATGAGAATCACTTTACCACCATAAAGCTTGCACTGCTCAGCAAACATAAAGCAAAATCACATCCGCAGGAGTGATGTCACACTGAATATCTTGGCAACTGAATGTAGAGGAACAGAACTAACCAAATCAATATTACTTTCTTTGTCAGAGTAAATTGCATACAAAATACATCACACAAATTCATTTTGATTTGAAATTAATTTAATCATGCTTTTGATGGATGTGTTTCCTGATAATTCATCAGAAGCCATAACTGTTGTAACTGTGACATTCAGATATGTGTTCTCTGAGCTGAGGGGGATGCAGGATGGGATGTTTGTCCTCATTTGATACAGTAGCATTTCTTTTGTCCCAACAGCAATGCACTCCTTAGGATGACAAAGCTCCATTTTCAGACCAACTGCCTCTGCTGTAGTGCCAAGATGTGCCATCATCACACATGAACAACAAACATGGCCTTTATTCTGTCATGCACACTTTCATGGGCTTTAATTATTAACACAATGGGCCCTATCATACACCCGGCGCAATGCAACGCAAGGTGTAGCGCAAGTTTGTTTGTTAGTTTCAGTCTGGCGCTGTTCACATTTTCCCGTCCAGCGCCACGTCGTTTAATTAGCAAATGTATTTGCGCTTTGTTTGCGCCCATGGGCGTGCTGGTCTAAAAAATAGGTGTGTTTTTAGGCACATTGCTGGTGCAATGCTATTTTAAGGAGCTGAAAATAGACTGTGCCATAGACCAGCTCAAACCTGGTCTAATGTCTGGCGCAATGTTTTTTTCTGTGTTATCTAAAGAGCGTACACGCTGCTTATTAAACACAGCATAAGCCAAATATTACAAATTAAAGGATTGCAATGCATAAGATTTTTTTGTAGGCTACATACAGTATATATATATATATATATATATATATATATATATATATACTCATACATGTCATAATGGATAGTCATAGCATGTATCAGAATTAGGATATCTATTTGATTAGGATATTTCGAAGACGCGTTTTTCCATCGTTAAAATATCAAGAGTGGTTTTGGACACGCCCTGAGTGCACCTGCGCTATGCGCTTTACACTTTGCATTTAGATCATTAATATAGGGCCCAATGTCTATCAGACATGCCGAAGTTTAGTCATGGAAACGTTTCATAATGAACTCCATAAGAAAGGAATTTATGCAATGTTTCTTGGGAAATAATGTTTAATTCTATTGGTATTAATTTATAAGGCCTTTTGGTTTGTGAAGTATAGCTATGTGAACGGGAGTGCATATTTGCTAACAGTTACATACGAATTCATGCAAAAAGGAAAATACTTTGCTTTGGACTTTGTCCAAAACCACAGCTGAAGTGTGTAGAGAGGCAGAGCTGGGGTCACAGATAGGTTAAGTGTGTTTTATTCAAACCAACCCTTTGCAGTTTCTGGTTATCTTAGATGTGCAGCAGTGGGCTTCAGCAGAGAAATCTGGTCTGTTTTATCTGTGCCATTTTCTCTCTGCTGCCCTTAGTTTGGACCGATGCTCACGGAGAACATCAGATAACCAAAGGTTAGAAGGGGCTGCCCGTGTTGGCCTGGAGGAGAGAGGACAAATATCATGTAGTCAAGAAGTTAAAGTTGAGCATAAAGTGTCAGTTTCTGCATTCACATCCAGAGATGGGAAATGGATAGGTGAGGGAAGAGAATAGGATAGTACAGAGGAAATATATGAGGGTGAATGGGAGTGTAGGTTTTGTCTTAAAGTAACCGGTAGAGGGGTTAGTGGCACATAGGTAGAGAGTAGGATATTTATTAATGTAGAGTAAATGTAATCAACAAATTGTTAGAGATATATAGGGGTTTGACCCAAATGTTGTCTGCAATGCAATTGCCTGTGTAAATTAATTCAAGTTGTTTGCCTGATTTGGGAGTACTTGTAGTGGTAAGGCGTTTGAGATCAAATGAAGCTAGGAGTGAATGGAAGAGTGTAGCATAAGGCTTGTCCAGATGAATGTTGAAGTCACCAAAGAGTAAAAGTGGACTGCCATCCCCTTAGAATGAGGACAGCAGCCTGCCAGCTCTTCTGGAAAGTTGCTTAGAATTTGTCCAGGAGGGTGGTAAAATACCACTTTTTAATTGAATTTAACTTTTCATTTTGAACTTTATCCTACAATTACTAGTTTTATTTTGTGTTCCACTGCCAAAATGGGCTTTCATATCAGATTCATTAGGGCCCAGGGTGCAGGACCCTATTGTTTTTCTAAGGATTATTATTTATTATTTAGTCTGTGGAATTTGTGATACTCCTCCTAGGTTTTTTATCTGATCACCACCAAACTTGGTCAACAACCATAAGACACTGGGTTTGCAAAATTGTGAAGGGATTTTGATATCTCAAATGATTTGGCCATGGCGAGGTGAAATTTTTTTTTTTTGTGAAAAAAAAGGGGAACAGGAAGTGTGTTATAACTTTCACATACATTGTCTGATTTTGATGAAACTTAATTTTTTAAAAAGTTTAAACTGTTTATAAGTTTGCATGGCTTTCTATACATCTCTTGTGTGAGACGCGAGTGCAATAGTCATAGTTTTCCGACCTTAAAAATGTGCTGAATATGCATCTGTGTGAATCACTTGGTTTCGGTTTTAACCTTTATCATGATCTTCTCGGCACTGAACTTCTATATTTCTCTAATATTTTTAATGAATAATGCAGCAGCAGCGCGTCTCGTGAGTTAGAGTAGACTAACAAAACATTAAACTGCAACAATATCACTTACATTATCACCGCTTCTCACGCGCCACTGATGACGTTCCCAGATTCACACCTAACATTCAAATGCAATTTTAAATTTGACTTATATTCATTCTTTATTTACAGTCTCCTCATCAAAAGCAAAGCATGCATGTGTTCATGTTTGTGTGGGCTGTCTGAGTCACTGAAAAGGTTTACCATTGATAAATATCAATACGGTTTTATTTCCAAGGCCAAGTAATATAGTCAGTTATTATTACCAAATGAAACTTTATACACTGTAAAACCGAACAGTGAAATTAATCAAATGAAATTAGTTAATTGCACTCAAATAATAACGAAAGTTCATTGGACTTAATTTAAATAAGTTCTGTTAACTCAAAAATTTGTTGTAGTGAGGTGAACTTAAAATGATTGTGTTTTCTAGTTCCCAGCATGCTTTGCATCAGAAAACAAGGAAAATAAATTTAGAAATTAAGTGTTACTTTGTGTGTTTTTACACAAGATTAACATAGAGGGACATAAGTTAATACATAAATGTTGTGTTATATTAGATTTTACAAAGGTTTATGTTATGCTGGATTTGTAGTGTTACCGTTGTGGTGAAGAGTAGAGCCTGTGGTTAGACTGAGGATGGACAGCAAAAGCCTAATTTTGAGTGTATTTCCCACATTATAGGAGTTGAAAAATAGATAAAATTATGAGTGAATTACTCCCTAATTATAAGTTCAGAAATATAATTATTTAAGATAACTCTGAGATGATTTAAGGCAACTGGAATTTAATTTTTTAAGTTTATGTAAACTTAAAACATTTAAAAACATCACTTAAATGTTTTTGTGTAATCTGTTACAAAATATTTTTTGAGTTCTGTGAACTTATCAGGGTTTACAGTGTAGTAAACTTTATAGTATAGTGTGTCTGTTTCACACTTTTGGTGTTATAGTGCATAACTTTCATTGCTGTAACCCTTAAAACCAGACTGCCAGAGGGTTCCTGTAAATGCATTTGCCCGCTGTGCACCGTTTTTTGTCCACCGGGTGGCGATCCTGTTGGTTCCTTGGGCCCGTCATTGCTGCTTGCAGCTATATTTAGAATTAAGGTTCTATTTTTATAACTTTTAGTTAATATTTAATCAAGTAAAAATAGACTGTATTCATTACCGTATTTAAATGTCTGCTTCATAGATATCCAAATCACTTCTTACTTCCAAACATGATGTGAAAAAGGCATTTGGAAATAAATTAATGATTTAGGTTTTCAGTGAGGTGGCTCTTTATTCATGACTGAAAACCTATATCTGCATTTTAAAGCACTTTGAATAAAACAATTCAATTCATCTTATTCTCTTTGTTGCCCTTGGCAGGTGAAAGCTATGTGTGTGCTTCCAGTGAACCCTACCGTAAAGTGGACTATACCAAGAACATCAATCCCAACTGGTCAGTCAATGTAAAGATGGGCACATCCCGCTCGCTGCCATCTCTTACCACCTCAAAGAATGAGCTAAGAGAACGAGAGAGTAAAGACTTCATCAAACCCAAATTGGTGACGGTCATCAGGAGTGGCGTCAAACCCCGTAAAGCTGTCCGGATCCTCTTAAATAAGAAGACTGCTCACTCCTTTGAGCAGGTGCTCACAGACATCACTGACGCCATTAAACTGGATTCTGGTGCTGTGAAAAGACTCTATACTCTGGAGGGCAAACAAGTAAGTGATAGATCTAAAGATTAATTTAATACAATTATTTAAATAAAGATATTAGCCAAAGCCCACAGTGGGTTGGAATGGCCCCTATGGTTTCAAACAGGATCATTAATCTGAATGTTGTCTGAGTTATTTATGCCCTGGCATTGTCTGGAAATCATAGGAAACCAGCACATGCCTATTACCTTTATTCTGGAATAGTATAATTATTACATCTTTAATTTGAACAGCTATAACTTTTTATCCCCATGTTGAAGACTCTATAAACTTTCAGTCTACAAAGAGTCTGTGGCCAACTGCATTTCTTATATTATAGATGAATGGCTGCATAAAAACTAGCGATCAACAATGTTCAAAATGTCAGTCCAATTAAACCATAAAAGTTGAAGACTGAATTTCATGTGACAGTATCTTTCTCAAGTCTGGTTTTTCCGTTTTTGACATTTAGGTATTTTGTTTTAATTAAAAACAATATTTTCATGACTTGTTTAAGCAATGGATTTTTTATTTAATTGCAAGTAAAGTCCATTTCATCTGTTTTTTAGAGGTAGCTTCCTATACTTACTGTATTTCTCCTTTATCCTTGGATGCACCAACAGAGCATTGTCCTGGGGAAAAATTGAGGCCACACTTTAATATTTTATCACCTTTACTAAATGTGAACACTTCAATGATGCTACCCTCAAGGGACTCTCTGATAATGATCTGAGCTGTTGTCATATAGATAGTGCAGAATTATACATCAGGAGCTGGTAATGACCACCTGAACCTTCTTTAATTCTGAACGTGCTTTAACCAGTCCAGATGGGAAATCCAGACGGGGCTTGTCTTTAGCCAGCTCTGTGGTTATTAGAACACTAAAACAATATTATGTGGTTAAACCAATCTACAGTCCATTATAAGAAAAGCAAAGGGTCAAGTAAATGAATGTGTTTAATTCTGTTGCAGTTTCACATCATTTATTGATATTTCCATTCATCTTAGTAAATGAAATACTTTACTAGAAGTCATCAAAATACTTTGGTTATTTACAGTAGTCTCTGAAAAAAATAGACAGGAACACACATTATATTGGAATTGTTTGACAAAGTATAATATAGAGGACTGGCAGAAAGCACGACTGACCTTTGTATTCTGGTAATGACATGGACACTGATCATTCAGCAATGGTCTTTCCAGCAGAGACAGATACAGAGTGTGTCCCACAGTTCTTTCCTTCTCTTTTCATCTGTACATGTAGCATTTCATGTCCTGTCTGTGTGCTCCTCTGTGTTTGTTTTCTCATCTTTTAAGTTTTTGAGACAATGTATCCTTTGTTTCCTAAAAATCTAAATGTGGAATTTCAGCAAATTAATATTTTTAAAATATACATTTAGAAGGATTTTCATGCAGAAATCATCTGGGGGCAGGGGAATTATCCCTTTCTGTTTTCATCCAAAAAGCTAGGGTATGTGATGGGATGTGCAGCTGACGGGTTGATGATGTTATCAGGGATTTGGCACAGCGGTAGTGAATAGTATAGAAAGCTCCAGGCTGCCTCTCGAACACCGTGAATCTTTTTGGAATTTAGTGAGGGAACCCATTCACATATCTGAAGTCTGTCTCAGCTTAATCTGCCTTAATTATGCAAAACTGCCTCCAAGAATTGCCTGACAAAGGTGAATGTAGAATTATTATGGTAATGTCTTTGGCTGGATTTATATGAGAAAGTGGCTGAAACGAGTCACTTCATTCTCTGTTATACGAGTGTGTGATATTGGTGGAAGAAATATTGTCATATTGAGACCCTGTGAACTAAATAAATACAACCTTGTGAAATGCTCTGTTTTTGGCCCTTTTCATTTCAATATTTACATACTCCCTTTTAGTCACATACTATATAAGTTATTATTGCTATGGTAAAGACATTCACATCTATATTTTCAATTGTTCTTTATGATTCCTTCCCAACCCTCTAAAACGTAGTAGATTAAATCGGTCGCAAATGCATCAAATTCTTCACTTGCGTAGTCGCGTTGACTAAATTATGTCTAACATTAGCCACTGGCTAATAAATTCTTAGATTTTACTTGCCAGTGTGTGAGTTGTAGGCTAAGATTAAGTTTAGGACAGATTTTTTTTTTACTCACCGAACACTCTTACATGACTTCTTGTACTATTTTTCCGTTCATCTCAATGGATGAGCAGTGTGGCTGTATTTTTTACGTAAATTCTAGTGTGAAGGTGCACGACTTATGTGCAAATTGCAATCTTATAGGCTGATGCTCACCTTTTATCGTCCCTATTTTGATTTCAGTAAATAATTTGGAGCGAACAACAATATGATTAATATTCATGATAATATTTAATATTTACGTTAATCCTTAGTGTGTTTTATATTGTTATTAGTATTAGAATTCATATTCATATTATTATTATTGTAGTTTATCCCCCTTTTTACAGAAACACTGAATGACCAACAATAATTTATATATATATATATATTCTAATTCTTGAATCCATTTTGCTTGACAATCCTCATAAGGCTGCGGTTCTCTCTGTTGGTTGTGGATCTTTTTCTTCCACACTTTTTCCTTACACTCAACTTTCTGTTAACATGCTTGGATACAGCACTCTGTGAACAGCCAGCTTCTTTGAGAATATATGTTTGTGGCTTACCTTCCTTGTGTCAATGATTGTCTTCTGGACATCTGTCAGATCTTCCCCCTGATTGTGTAGCCTAGTGAACCAAACTGAGAGACCATTTTGAAGGCTCAAAACACTTTGCAGGTGTTTTGAGTTAATTAGTTGACTGGCATGTCACCATATTCTAATTTGTTGGGATTTGTTGTGAATTTGGGGTTTTTGTTAAATGTGGTCCAAAATCATCACAATTAGAAGAACCAAAAACTACTTCAGTCTTTGTGCAATTAATTTATTTAATACACAAGTTTCACAATTTGAGTTGAATTACTGAAATAAATGAACCTTTCCATGACATTCTAATTTATTGAGATGCACCTATATAACAGTCTGGCGAATAAACAAACAAACAAAACAAAAAATGTATTAGCCAGTGACAATTCTATTGTCAAGGTGTGTAGAGGGTTGCCTTCCACTCTTATTTCCACTCTTATAATCTTACTTATTCCTTGCATTTAAGTCTGGTTGCACTTTTACCTTTGCAAATACAACTATGGCAAAACTGGTTAGCAACAAAGCTCTGCAACTAATTCCCATCGAGCCTTTAATGATTGCTATTATTATTATTATTATAAAATCTTAGAAAGTTTGGAATGTCCAAAGTAGACTTCATTTGAAAAAAACATTTAAACACGTTAGAACGTCTCAACCTGTGAAATGGATTTTTAGCCCAAAGTGCTTTACATTATTCATTGACTTCATGTAGCTGGGATTGATCAGCTAATGGCAGTTTACCACTAATATATGTGGGCTCTAGTGCCATCTATGATTGAGTAGAACATGTCATCTACCCTGCTGCACAGAATGATGTCTGTGAGTGGCTCAGTGGGAGTAGGTCCTGGCACACACACAGATAGCATGGTTTGTCACCGATAAGCATTACAAATATATAATGGGATAGCACTGCAGTTATACCAATGTCTTTAAGACATTTCAGAAATATACCTTTTATGAGGAGAAATTTTATGAATCTTAACACCAGCAAATGGGATTTTTACTTTAGATTGCAAGATGAAGTCAAGACAAAATAAATGAAATATATATATATAAAAAGTTTAAGTCACAGCTTTTAATTCCATGTTATTAGCATCTTTATTATGTTTTTACTTATATTATAGATCTTATTTCTACCTTGAATGGTTTGAAAGTAGTCATGGGGCCCCGAAGTGTCCTATATTTATAGAATATGCTCTACTACAGGCCCGCCACGGCAGAATGAATGTAGTAGAAACAGTGTACTGTACAAAAATTGGTCCACTCGTGCATTTCTATACAGTTTATCTCATGTACTCATCTCAACAATCATGGTAATGAGGCATCGGCAAATAGTTTAGTGCTGCTGTACTCTCACTGTGTCTTTTCTTTGCCGTGTAGTACGATTAATGTCTTTGATGAATCTCTTTACAGCTGAGGTATGAGAAATGGGATGAGAAAGAAAATATTATTCAGACTTGAAGAAGGTAGAAATATCCAACTAGAACAAAATGCAGTCAAAATGCTAATCCATCAGACTGACTTAGATTAAACTTTTCTTACATTTAAGCTGCTTACTCAAACTGAATAATCATTTTATTGCTTTCATGGCATGTGTGTGTGCACGTGTAAATATATATATATATATATATGTATGTATATGCGCAAAAGACAGAATTTGTTTTGTAACTGTGTTTACTTAAGAGCTTTTTTGGTTGTTTTGAGCAAGGCATCACTGCATGTCATATTTGATTGCAGTTGGTACGCCCTCAGTAGGACTGTGAAGAGTTTGTAGTGGCATGTCCTCTATGCACAGCTGCAAGCAAAAAAGATGAAAAGGACATCCCCTGCTGCAGAGGGTATATACAGTAGCTGTTTCTGACTGTATCGCTAGTGTCTTCCAGAGAAATTAAGCCCAAGAGCCCATGTTGAGCAGGGTTATATTGGCTGGAAAGCATTTTTAGTGCATGTATATATTATATTTATTTACACTACCTTTTTAAAAGGTTGGGGCCTGTGAGTATGTTTTTGAAACAAGTCTCTCATTCTCACCAAGGCTGCATTTATTTGTCCAAAAACACATTGTGAAATAAAAAAAAACTGTTTTAATGTGTTTTAAAATGTAATTTATTCCTTTGATGGCAAAGGTGAAGTTTCAGCAGCCATTCAATCACATAATCCTTCAGAAATCATTCTAATAGAAGATAGAAATTGTTTGTAACATTATGGATGCCTTTACCCTTCTTTAATCAATTTAATGCATTCTTGTGGAATTAAAATAATGATTTCTTAAAAATAATTTGAATGGTAGTGTACAATTTGAATGATAGTTTATATGTAATTCTATATTGTTATATAAAAGCTATATTAATCTACATTAATGAGCTTAATGCTTGCAATTTGCAACACCGAGAGACTGCATCTAAAATTAAGGTGGCCTTATCCATTTTAAGCAAAAAACTATCAATATTATTGTTGAAAAGCTTTTTTTTTTTAAAGCCTTGAAATCAAAGAAGTCCCCCCCAATCAGATGCTAAATTGTGAATATTTAGTGGTTACATGCATGTTAACATGATAGCCACTGGATGCAATCCCTTTTTCCCGGCAGGTGGGGGTGGGGATGCTGAGGTGTAGACACCCCAATGTGACTCCATCCAACTCTGCTGTAATTGAACCTAAAGTCTGGAGGATTTCAAGTGCAGCTGGCAGGTGTGAGCCACGTTTAGGGGGGCTAGCGGATCTGTACTAGCAAACACAAGACTCTCTCAGTCAGATACGCTTCTTAACGTCCAACTCCATGAATGACAATCGCTCTTTTTTTCCCTTTCGTTTTTTCCCCTAAAGAGGTTTGCTTGGTTTTACATCACAGAAGCAGATGGAGAGAAAGAAGCTGCATTTTATTTGGCAGGAGTTGCCAAATTTGTAATAAGTCAATAAAACTGATCAATTTTGACGTATTAACTTGGATGTTAGATACATTATGTCTTCTCCCAGCCGTGTGCTTTGTGATTATCTGATGAATGCAACCAATGACATGGTAATAGACCATCCATAATGCATATTAGCATATTAAAAGCTGTACAGCTTTTTATGTTTATATGAAAAAAATAATGTGAACAAGAAACTAAGCTCTGATACAATCTGATAACAGAGACAACAGACTTCAGACCACATCTCTTCAAGTCCTTTAAATCACATTAGATCATCAACTCAGCAGTAAATAGAACACTTTGTAACAATACTTTTCAATCTGCCTGCTAGAGTTTATTTAGATATCCTAATCTCTTTGACCTGTCAATCACCCAAATTAGTTTTACCCCACAGTCAGAACAGGGATAAGGAAATCTGATAGGATTTACCCACTCTAAAGGGTTTGCATTTCAAATTAAATGAATCGTTAGATGAAACAAGTTTAGGTTAGTTGCTTTCTTGCAATATAAAAATGTGATGCATCCTGCGGTGGCTCTGAACATTATTTGCTTCACTTTATTTCAGGGCAGATCAGGATTAAAAGAGTAACTGTGGTCAAAGTATCACGACGATAACAATTATTCTGTGTCTTCTAATTAATATCAACTACCATCTGCAAATGCAACATTACTGTAATATAACAAACCGTCTATGTGGATACTTCATGCAAAATAGAAAGTGCCTCGTGTCTATGGCTTGTCTGCCTGGCCCGCCAGTCCCATCAGCCATCACAAGGAGACTGGGCTGGCACACACCCAGAAACATGTCAGTGGAGCCAGCTGGGGTTACTGTGTGATCTCAGTGCAATCTTTTGTTTTTGTCTGCCCCGTCTGGTGTCTTTATCAAGTGAGTCCACGGGTGCAGAAAAGGATTTCCACGTGCCCCATTGTTCACCGTTTTCAGTTTCCTGTTTATTGTCATTTTTCTTTTCTTTTTTTTACACGTCACAACACATCCACCAATTCATGTCACATTTTTTTAAAGGGGTGGTTGATTACGATTTCACTTATTTAACATTAGTTAGTGTGTAATGTTGCTGTTTGAGCAGTATCTAAACAGTTATTTACTTCTTCTTACTAGTTCCCAAAGTTACTTCCCGGGTTAATGATGTAACAAACCCAGATAAATCTCACCCTTGGGAAAAGACAGTAAAAGGAGCGAGGCCATGATGTGCTGCTTTAGAGAAGAGGAAGAGAAAACTAGAGGTGCATGTAAAAATCTATTCATATATGACTTCTGTCTTCTAACGATTCTAATGGATTCACAAGTTTCAGAATCAATGTTGTAAGGCAGCGGTTCTTTCATTCTCTCTCTCTCTCTCTCTCTCATCCAGCTCAGCTCCAACAATAAACTGTTCCAATTATAAACTTATTTTCACATAGCTATGATATTAAACATGGACGTGCGTGCAGTTGTAGTTCTGTATTAAAGCTTTAATCAGGATAAAACCATATTAAAAGCAAACATAAGCAATAGCATTTTACGAATAACAGCGTATCCAAAAGTATGTGACAACAACAAACAAAAAACATAGGCCTGCCATTAAAAGCTGTGCTTGCACAGGTTCTGCACGATCCTCTTCAATAATATCCTCTGCTTCTCAATCGGGCTCAAACTTATTAACAATATTAACGATGCTGTTGAGGTGGGGGATGTTCAGACGTGCACTAGAGGCATTTAGCCAATCACAACACAGTGGTCTACCTAACCAATCAGAGCCCATCGCCTATTTCTGAGGGAGGGGCTTTATAAAAGCAGGAAATTATCAGCGTATTTCTCAGAGAAGGGACAGAGCGGTGTGGAATAATATGTTTTTATCAAAGAATTAACACATTTTAGACTGCACCCCATAAACACAATCAAGCCTAGAAAAAAGACAAAAAAAAAAAAAAAACAGTCAACCACCCCTTTAAATAAATAATGCAAATCATAAAATATAATGCTATTTTTAAGAAACATGAACCAGTTGAACCTCAAAAAAATGCTGTTAGGAAATGATAGTGCTGATCCTGTTTCAGGATCCCTGATTTTTCAGAAGCAGAATATAAATTATAAATGTTCCTCTTGAATTCTGAAAAATTATTATTGGCACAAGTTGGTTATAACATATAGACCAGCATACTGGTAAGTTAAATGTATAGTGGCAACCAGCAGTAAAATGGATTTAGCTGTATTCATCTACAATGGTATAGGCCGTTTTTGTTGTTTTAATAAAGGGCCATGCATTTTATTTTCCATGCTGTCCATTTCTTTTCTTTTCCTTTTTTTGGCATCTTGTAAATTGGTACAAATACATTTCTGTCTGATGTTAAAGCAAATAACAGCGTTAACTTTTTAATTTTTTGTTTCTATACATTCATAAACATTCACCAATTCCTGTCATTCATACGTTTTTGGAAATAATGATAATAATAATAATAATAATAATAATAATAATGCAAGGCACTAAATATAATCCCTGCTTTAAGAATCTTCCATGATTCCTGCATCACAGAAACAGAATATTGTTTATTAATGTTTCTAATCTTATAATGAATGCTGTGAGCAAATTGTAAATCTGCTCAAGCACAAATTTGGCTGGCACCATAATTTCTGCTAAGATTATTCAGGTTCACAATTTAAATAAAAGCATGAATATTAAATTTTATTTATTTTTTTTACTTAAAATTCAAATATTAAGTACTGTAGAGCAGATAAACCCTTTGATTGACTCAATCGCACACAGCAGATTTAGCGTGGGGAGCCTGGTGCTGATGTTACTGTAGTTTGACAGCTCATCTCATCACAGTGATAGATGAAAACTGATGTCCTGTTCTCTGCTTGTTCTCATCAATTATACTTTTGATGACCGGCTTCTGAGACTGCCTTTATTCTTCTGTCATGTGCAGTTTAAGCTGTAGGAGCTACTTTAGTTCTATTGAAAAAATGTTTAAAAAAAAATTAATAAATAAATTACTTCATGTGGTAACATCTAAATTACATGGTTTTCAAAGATTTGGGGCATGTAAGATTTTTAAACCGTTTTTGAATCTCTTATAATCGCCAAGTCTGCAATTATTTGAACAAAAATACAGTAAAAACAAGAGTATTGTGAAATATTATTACATTTTAAATGAACTGTTTTCTACTTGAATATATTTTAACATGTATTTTTTTTTCCTGTGATGCAAAGCTGTATTTTCAGCAACCATTTCTCCAGGCTTCAAAGGCAAATGATCCTTCAGAGATCACTCTAATATCCAATGTAGTGCTCAATAAATATTTCTTATAATTAATGTTGAAAACAGTTGAAAACTAGGATGCATTTTTCAAGTTTTTAATTCAAAATTCATAAGAACAGCATTTATATATAAAAAATAAAGTTAAGTTACATTATAAATGTCTTGACTGTCACTTTCAGTCAATTTATTGCATCCTTGCTGAATAAAAGTGTTCATGTCTTTTAGAGAAATTGTACTGAGCACAACATTTTAAATGGTAGTGAGTATTAAAAATTGCATAGTATATAAAAACAAACATTATCTATTATGTCTAGTATGTGTCTCTTTCTGCTATAGTATTTATACAATATTGTAGACTTATGAAACTCCATGATTTTTTGCACTTTTTACTTTATTTTTGATTCATTTCAAACCCTCTTGACTTGGCAGCAGAAGTGTCCCATTAAATATGCCTTTAAATGTATCAGCTGCTGAACACACAATCATAACTGGATTTTCTCTGTGAAAGGCCCATTTGTCCACACTGCCTTTAACGGCATTCATTATTAATGGCTGGTGTGAGGAAAACCTCTTTCCTTAACTGCCCCTCCTCTGCTTTAGTAGCTAATGGTTGACAAGCCTAGAAGGGTCCAGCTCATTCAACGCCACTGAGTAATCGATTTTGCTTGAAAGAAACAGCAAAGCTAACAGCACATTAGCAGTAATCAGTGCTGGAGCTATGTGCTGTTCTGTTTTTCCCCTTTCGATCTTCCATTGTCTTTTCCTCTATGTTGACATTCATGTACTCTGCATTGTATCTCTGGTCAAATAAGAACCCAAAACGGCAGTTTTGAGCATAAACTCCTCCCTCATCCCATTTATATTCTGTCTATTTCTTAATCCTTTCGTTCTTTCTGTCTTGACACAGTGTAGAGCAATGCTGCTCTTACACCCTGCATTATTGTCATCCACATAAAGCAGGGCTGTTATTAGTCTCAGTATCCTGTCGGGTCTCGAAGCACAGGCCTGTACTTTAAGGCTTAGAGGAGCTTAATAATACAAGTCTTAATGAACACCTTGTAAGAAACTTAAAATAAAACAAGTAAAAGACTTGTTTAGAATTTGTAATGTTGATTATAGTAATACAGCCACTTTATAGATCTAACAACTAACCTAACCACCTAGCAGCTGCGTCGAATACTCAAAACCTTCCAAAATGCTGAGAAAGTAAAAAAAAAGCAACATGTGGGAAATGTTTTTTGCACATGCATCATGCATCATGCCTCGTTTTGTTTATTCTAGTATTCGTGAACATGAAGCATGTAATTACCATCATGTGCACTGGGACTTTCCTGGTGGGCCAGTCAGTGAAATGAGGGAGACCTTCTGCATCTGAGAGAAGCCCCTATGCATTGCAGATGCCCGTGAGATATTTGGCAACACAACACCAGCATGCACGGCTTGTGCAAGCAACCATCTCTACTTCACATTCACCCTTCTGTGAATGAACAGTGCTCTCTTCCACCCTCAATCGCCATGGCTGAAGTGCCCTTGAGCAAGGCACTGAACCCCCAGTTGCTCCCTGGGCGCTGGATCTATAGCTGCCCACTGCTCCGGGTGTGTGTTCACGATGTGTTCACTACTCTCACTGCTGTATGTGTGTGTGTGCACTTGGATGGGTTAAATGCAGAGCACCAATTTCGAGTATGGGTTACCATACTTGGCAAATGTCACGACGTTCACTTTCATTTATTTTTACTCACAAATATTTCTACCCAGTTTAGAGCTTGAGAAAACTAGAAAAATTCTATACTTTATAAAATGTACTTTTCCACTTAGGATTTTAGGATTTCCATGACTTTTCCAGGTCTAGAAATCCCTCATTTATCCATGTATCCCAGGACTGTTAGAAAGATTTAATGCAAATTAAATTAAAATTAAAAAATTAATGTAATCTTACACATTGGGTTTTAGCTGTTTAAGCTTGTTTTGTCATTTAAAATAATTTTAAGCCATCTTGTAAGCGAGCCAAGGACCCCGGTTGAGAACTGGTGCTTAGTGACAAGCTGTTGTACCACTAAATGTCCTATTTTTGCTCTCTTTTTTTCTGACAGCATATGTGCACTTGAACTTAAGTTGACAAAAAATATGTATCTTCTGTTTTCCATCAGTCAATTTACCAAAACATATTTGGCTCCATTCCAGACTGTACTTCATATTACAGATCCAAGATATCAGCTAAATAGTTTCAGGCATGTGTAATAGTCTGCCAGTGTGGCTTTAGTCTGTTACTGTGCTCAGGCCAACAACGGGGCCCATATGCTCCTCTGATCTGCTGATTGATGGGAACACTGATCCAACCCACAGACCGGTCATGTGGATTCCTTACAGTACAGATTTGTATGTGATTTAGAGAGAACTATTTCAGGGTGTAACTTTAAAAATGTGCTTAATTTGTGATTTTAAAATGACTAATAAGAGTGCTAAAAAATCTAAACAGAAGCACCAAGAGGCTGAAATGCTTGAGCTCAGTTGTGTTACAGTGTCTTTTTATGTGTGCTTTATGATATTTAAAGTCCTCATTGCCACGAGAGGCTGTTGAATCACTCATTATCATTAGCATCCTGTTAATAAAGTACAAGAGAGATCTTGGAGCAATACTCTCTTGGCCTTTTGTGTCTTTCTCTGTATAGTGTCAGGCTCATGAAGGGGAAGAGGGGGCTGTGTTCCTCTCCATCTGTCTGATCTTTCTCTCAATTCCATGTAGAAGTGTGTGTGTGCGTATGTGTGTGTATGTGTGTGTGTGTGTGTGTGTGTGTGTGTGTGTGTTTGATGGAGCTCCACATTGGGACCATCTGTTTCTTGCTGCCCACTTCATGAGTGGAGGAGTGGGCTGAAATCCGGACATCATTCTTTGCCCGCTGCAGTTGCGAGTGTATGTGGGTGTGTTTGCATGTGCTCTCAAAATGATTCCTTTTGTATTCCTAGAGATGCTCTGTATATTACTCATCCTGAATGCTGAGTTGATACATTTATCTTAAAGTAGCGATGCACTAAAATCGCACCATCCCAAATAATTTGGCCAAATGTTTTTTTATTTTTTGTTACAGACTAAATAGTTTGGAGGGCCGAAATGGAAGACTGAAACATGATGTTTAATTAGCGCTTATCAGAAGGCTCATTTTGACTTTGTCAGTAAATCGAATTGTAATGGGAAACAAACTGTAGCTCCTTTGGTAAAAAAAACAGGTATAGTTTGGTATTTTGTACTGCATCTTGTCTTCGATTTGTCTTTGATTGTCTTTGGTTTGTGTTCTGTTCAAATTTCAATCAAACTGCACCAGAGTTTGTTTGGAAGTGAACTTAAAAGGCAGTTATCTGCTTGTTTGGTGTGCAACAAGGCTTGGATGGTACTGGTCACACTTGATCAAATGAATTGCACTAGCATAGCAATCACACCAAAGTTCGCTTTAATCCAATCAAACCTGTCTAGTATGAGACCAAAGTCTCAACTTTCAAACTGTCAATTTTTTATAATACATTTCAAACAATAAATGCTTTGAAATGTTTTTACACTCAAATAGCTGTATGCTCTCTAAAGCTCTTGCGGTGCTTTGATGTCACATGTCGGTGTTGGTCAGGTCAGTCATGTCGGTCTGATGGTGATGATCCGCTTTAAGTCGAGCTTGAAGCTTAAAATTAAACATTTTTATTACTTACCAGCCCTAGTTTAAATCCATTTGTGCAAATAAATTTGCAAACTATCATCAGTCTGAGTCTAGCTATTGGTATTTCAAACTGGTTCTGGATATTCTGCAGTGCCGTATCTGAGCTGCTACATGCTTTATCAGTCCGTCTGTTGGCTGTTGCAGTCACATGGTTACAGGTACTTCCATTCATTTCTCAAACAGTGTTTCTCTCTTTTCCTCTTCCCCCACCCCTTCCTCTCTCTGTCCAGATTATATGTTTGCAAGACTTTTTCGGGGACGATGATGTATTCATCGCATGTGGCCCTGAGAAGTACCGTTATGCGCAGGACGATTTTGTGTTGGATCACAGTGGTAAGGCTCCCACAGCCTTTATAACCGGTAGGCTCAGCTAAACACTAACTTCATTGCAACCCAATGTCTCTGATACTAAACTCTAATAATATATATTTTAAATCCCAAATAAAAGAACATAAAGCGGTTTTCAGCATAACAATAAGCTGTCATTCATATTTTTTAAAGAAAACATACAGTATATAAAATACAGAGAGAAAGTAAGGATTGTGACAACTTTAGGACACTACTGTTTATAATCACTGATCTAATCTACTTAAGGCAGGTTGACATTAATAGACCTGTTGGAAATTTTAAAGGGGTCATGAATTGAGAAATCAACTTGAGATTTAGATATATAAGAGATCATCGTACCAAAAGAATATCCTGTAAGTTTCAGAACTGAAAAAACATCCTTGTTACTGAAATAAAAGCATTCCAGATCCTGGAATGTGCAAACCTATGCCGTAATGGGTTGAACGCTGCCTCCACAGAAGAATATCAACATCTAATATTGTAGCCCCTCCCACTGATTCATGCAGGACATAGTAGGGAAGTAACGTAAGTGGCACTATACCGGATCGAAAACAACCAAGCAATTAACATGCCGTTAAAGATCACAAAATATTGTGCAGTGCCTGGTTGTGGAAGAACACAGATCACAAAATATTGTGCAGTGCCTGGTTGTGGAAGAACACAGTCGCTGCATAACCTTCCTTCAGATTCAAATATTAGGAATGCGTGGTTGAACTTTATTTTTAATGAAGTTTCAGTTTCAGTAAAGCATTTGTTCGCCTCATTTCACTGCGGTTTCCTTTGTAAATAAGACACGGGTCGACGCTAGATTAGCAGAGAGACAGATTAAAAAGCAATGGTTTTTGATGATTTTTGAATGTAAAAAAAAGGCAACACCTCAGACAAAATATTAAATTATTCAAAAAGTTCATGACCCCCTTAAAGGCCTCTAATGCAGGTTCCTCACATTGTTCGGTGTAGTTTGTATTTATCTACTTGTGAACGTGGTAATGCAGGTGGGGAAGGGAAGGAATTCTGTGGCTGTGAAGTTCTAAGTAAAAACTTTATCAACAATAATTTTCATCCAGATTTGCTGAAAAGCCTCCAGATCTTGTAGCATTAACCACACACACACACACACACACACACACACACACACACACACACACACACACACACACACAGAGACACACGCTTCATAACTTGATTCATAGCTGTGTGAATTTAGTTCATCTGCTTGGCATTTTGTCCTAGTTCTTCTTTGCTGCCCCACTTAGGTTAAGTAGGACTTTTCCAAAAATATAAAGACACGGTAAGTTTGTGTCTGCCAGTATTTACTCCTCAACCTTTTCTGTTTTCAGCAGAAGTGGAGTGTCCTTAAAATGCAAGCCCACCACAAATCTAAATCTTCTGTAACTAAGGAACTCATTACACACTCTCTTTCAGATTCTGCTGTTGAATGCTTATATTAAGCTCCATGAAACTGATTAGCTGGGCAGTAATGGCATTTTAATAATGGCATCAGACTTGTTTTATCTTCATCACTTGACGATCTGGTACTCATCAACTAATTTATCACTGTCGGTGTCATTAGCAAGTGCCGTAGATAGGACAGATCGGGCCCAGTAGCTGCTGTAGAATATGAGTCATTCCTTACTAAAGTTCTGCACACATTGCTTTCATTAGAAAGATGGCCTGCTCTTATAGGCCTTGAGTAGACAATTTGATTACGCCTTTGCAGAAAGCTACACAGTCTTACACAGTCTTGGCATGTGAATTTGGAAATAATCCCATTCACCTACTAACTTGTATCTACTGTATATTAGTCATGTCTGTGTTTGTTTCCAATAATGATGGTGGCTCATGCTTAACTGTAGCTTTGGTGAGAATAAAAAAGAATTCTTTAAAAAAAAAAAAAAAAAAAAAATTCTTTTTTGATCTCTAAACTTTTGAAATGTAGTAAACAATAAGTCAACCAGAAAAGACAAAACTTATATATATATATATATATATATATATATATATATATATATATATATATATATATATATATATATATATATATATATAATAACTGCTCCTAATTTTACTTCATAATGAGACATTATGAGACCCGTGCATGCCTTGCTAATTTTTTATATTGTCTCTGTGTCCAGAATGTGAGGTCCTCAAGTCGTCCTATTCTTCTCGTTCTGCTCCCCCTGTGAGATACTCCGGTAGTAAAAGTCCAGGACCCACCCGCCGCAGCAAATCCCCTGGATCTGGTGAGCAAACACTGCACCACCACTAGTTACATGCAACATGGACACAAACCACACAGTCCTGTTACCACATAAACTTATGTTTAAAAAAATGTAACAATCCTTAACAACTGCGATTCACGTCTCTTCCTGTCATCTCCCTTCTCCCACTCCTTTCTGAAATGTTCGGTTCTTTGTTAAACAGTGAGAAGAACAGCAGGACACTTATCTGCAAATAGTCAGTCTCCAGTCAAATCACCAAGTAAGTATTTGTCAAGGTTTTTTTAAACATAAAAGGTCATAATTTAGTTTACCATTGTCCATTTCTACTTTCTCTTTACATTTTTATGCATTTAGCAGACTTTTTTCTAAGCAATGCATACAATGCATTCATGCTATAACTTTTATATTTTATCAATATGTGTGTTCCCTGGGAGTTGAACCCATGACCTTTTGCGCTGCTAACGCAATGCTCTACCACTGAGTCACAGGAACTCTTTAACCCTCAGGATTAAACAAAACATTTTAACAAAATATTTAGACTTCTAAAGGTAAATGACTTCTGTTATGACTGGCTAACCTCTTCACATGTGAACTGAGTAAAGGTGTGGTCACGTTTAGCATGGTTCGGCAAAATCTGGTCATTTCAGTAAGAGTTCCGGTGATCTGAAATTTTACATGATTTTACAGAGTTGACCAACAGTAATTTGCTTGCTTTGAAAGTTACTTCTGTGTAAGCTGTGTTAAATACATCGCTAGTCTATTGATAAGTCAATTGGCTTTTTTTGTCCATGGAATTTTGCCAGTATGACCATAGCTTAACAGCGCCCCTGCAAAACTAAATACAGAATAGTGTTCATTTTCTTTATAATCACAACCATTTCCATTACATAGCGAACAATGGATACTTATATGCTAGTTCCTGTTGCCTTTACCACGACCAAGACTAGCTTAGGAGCTGACAACTAGAGAATCTGACAGCACTACGAAATTCTTGAGCGTCTTGAGAGGATCTTCCCCAAATGATGTAGAATTTACCTAAAGGACATTCATCTTTGGAATGAGCTGCACGTGACCTCTAACCCTACAGTGCGCCATTCAATCATGCTAATAGCTCTCCATCATGGCCTGTCTAAATCCATCAGCTAGACTAGAGTGCTATTTAAAACTCCCTCACTGGCCACTGCCCCGAACCCTGGCATGCACATACTCTAATCTATCCGACATACCAATTGGATGTGTACACTAAATGCAGGCATCCTCATCTGCTTGCTGCTTAGACTGGCTAATGCAATACACACACCCTAAATTCCTGTGCCCGTGAACTGTTAAAGCTCTCTTGCAAGCCCGGAGAGAAATCTGCTCATGCCTCTATCGACAAACTCAGCAGGAAATGCCAAGAACAGCTTCTCTACAAATCCCTGCTCCCTGTGGATTCTGACGCACTTTGGATGCGCTCCGATAATGTGCTTCTTTTATTTTTTGTTTTTTAATTCTTCTACTCCTGTATGTATCTGGATGACATGATCTATTATAAACAGTGTTTGATGCTTGATAACACATAGCTTTCTGAAGCTTGGAAACCTTAATTTAAACTTGTTTTGACTCTGGCACCCTTGGTTGAGAATAAGTACATTAACATAAGATGAAGACTCCAGTTATGTACATTATGTGTGTGAGGAAAATCTGAATTTAAGTTGTTATTTCCCTCCACCATTGCTCTCAAACCACCTTTAAATTCACTTATGTCCAATGTTAGGGAACGTTACTTTTGAAAGTAATGTAAAGTAATATACTCAATAAAAAGGTAACTAATTACATTACTTATTTACTTTTTTATGGAAAATAATGCATTATGTTACTTTTGCATTACTTTTTGTCTTCTTGGGAAGGCTTGCTTATTTGCTTTTAATAACAGAAACCCCAAAATATATATTTTTGGCAACTGTAGAGGCTCTTTCACAGCAAAAGTGAAAGCATAAGCCTCAGGCTGAAGGAAGTACCTCTGCCTCTGCACCTCACTCCCAATATATCTCGGAGACAGGAATAGTTTGGAAAACAAAGTAACTTGCCTTACTTATTAGAAAACATAACTCAGATATTTTGTTGTAAATTTAAAAGTAATGCGTTACAATTTGACATTGTAAATTATATTTGATGTTTAAGTGAAATCACATGTCACATCCTTTTCAAACAGACTGAAATGTATTCAGCACTATTACTGATGATATCCAAGACAATGCATGTGTATCATTGAATAAGCAGTGTAAGTGACGATGTGTGACGATGTGTTTTTCTCTGTTCTCTGTTTCCCTTCCTCTTCACAATCCTCAGTAAATGGAGAGCCGAACAGCCAAATCACTACCCCCAAATCTGCTAAAGCCTCCAGTTCCTCCCCGACCAGCCCCCGCAGCATGTGTAACTTCAAGGTAAACCCGTTGACATTGCAACATGTTTCCACTGTGCTGCTAATCAGTTTTCAGAATAGATTATTTCTTCATCAAGTCAAAAATAAGATCGGGTTTCAGGATGACAGAATCATAACACTCTCACACGTGATTAATTAAAATGATTGCCTCACAACAAGTTAAAGCAGCCGTTATAACGCCCCTGCATTTCTTCAGGTTAGAATGGTGACACTTTAGAACGTAACTTTTTCCTATACTTAAGAAAAAAATACGGTTCAGGAAACAATTATTTTGAATGAGAAATTATGTATTTTTTTCTGCTGTCTAAAGTTTTCATATAATTTTGATGATACTGTATATAAGCGTTTACCTTGTTATCTCTTTGTTGTTTGTTAAATGGTAACATGAATGACGTGTCAGTGATATCTCTGGTAGCTAATATACTAATATGATAATAGTAGGATGTTTCAGTTTGGGCAATTTCTGAAATAAAAATTGCAATATTGAATATTTGAGAATGTTCAGTAGTTGTCTATATAGGGGTAATTTAGTATCAGTATCTAGTAAGGACATAGAAGTCTTCAAAAGCACTTGTAACAGAGAATCTGCTCTGATAGGCCTGATCACTCCTATTCTTAGAGTCTAGGCATGAGATCTGACTACAGATCTGTAATTAAAGCAAAGGTCAAAGCAAAGCAAAGGTACCGGAGCTATCTTTAAAGCTTCCTGAAAGCACAAGGATACATTGCATGACAACAAGACACTTTCATTAATTTTTAGATGATTTATTGTTAGATTTAATAGTGAATAGAGAGTTGTTTGGCACATACTAAGCCAATTTATAGAAAAATCCCAAATGAGATCTCAGTTGTTGTTTTTTTTTGTTTTTGTTTTTGTTGTTTTGTTTTTTTTTTTGAGAGAGAGAGAGAGAGAGAGAGAGAGAGAGAGAGAGAGAGAGAGAGAGAGAGAGAGAGATCCACTTCCTTGTGAATCTCACAAGGATGACTTAGCTTTTCAGAAGAGAGCTTGACATGTCATATATTACGCTTAGATTTATTTGGCCAGTGTCATGCATATTAATTTAATCTCTCATATGTCATAAATTGCTTTGTCTATTTATTTTTTACTTGTTCCTAGAAATCTACTATGATGTCAGAAAAAAAATCTGAAACAAAGTTAAATGTTGAGTAAAAATTATATTAAATTATATTAAGTCTAAAAAGCTGTGTAAGACCAATGTCTGCAAAAACTTTATGACCCTATGAAACAGCCTTTACCAAATTATTCATAGTATTCTACCATTATTGTGCTTTTGAAATATGGCTGAATAAGTGGTTTGATGGTGAGTTGCCTGTGAGGCTGGTTCTTTGCACATTGTTCCTGAAATGTCAAGCTAATTTTAGAGCAAACGCACCAATGTTGTGGTTACATAAATATCTTCCCACTTGCCTTTAGTTTAGTTGCAACAAGCGGATGGGAGTCCCCCTCCGTCTCTCTGTACAGGTATTATGAAACTGTGCCTTCTGTAGCACTATTCAAATGAGCTGCCGTTTCCTTCTGGGTATTCACGTTTTGAGTTGGGATCTTACACAAATGATTGTATCAGTTACCTTAACAGCAGTATATTTCAACTTCCAATCCACTGGAGTATTTGAATCCTTCAATACAGCTTGTAATACCCAACTGTTACTTGTGTACCTAGAGGAATCCTGTGGCCTCTATCACACCAGCTTTAACCAGGGTGCTGCCAGTATTCGTCTCCATTGACTTACTTAGTGTTCTCTCACATGTCACTGTCACTTGAGTCTTATTTGGCTGCTTCATAAAGATAACCTGCAGGCTTTTTAACCATACGGATTGTCAGACCATTTAAAATATTTTAAGACTAGCTCCATTTTTTTTTTCAGCCACAGTCACACAGAGTTTTTCTTCCAGACAGTTCTCTTTGTCTCCTCATCAACCATTTATTTCACTAAGGATGATGCTCAGTGTCAGATGGCAGTGTGTTATTGATAAAAAAATGCTTTATTTGAAGGTTTAGTATTATCTCATAGCTGCTACAGTATGCTCAGTTCACAAGTGCTTTTCTTTTTACTAGGACTGGGCAATATAGTGAACATTAATGATTTGTGCATTATTTTGCCTTTAGCTGCCGAAGGCCTACATCTGCATGAATTCCTGATTTTTGATTGTCATGCTGATTTGGTGATAAATATCAAAATGCATTTAATTAACTTTTATTTGGGAATTGGCTTCTATTGAGATTCGTTTAACATATACTGTACCTTGTTGACTGCTAAGACATGTTTTAATATTTATGAACTGATACATTTAGTTAATTTTAATAAAATGAATAAAGTAAGGTAATAATGTATAGTTATCTTATTTTACCATTAGGGGTGGCCCCGAATAGTTGACGAATCGATGTTTTGATTGGACGAGCCTGATTCGCCAACCAATCTAACAGTCGAATATTTGCGGGTTGTTATTGATTATGTTATTTTTACTATATGGGGGAGCTCAAATGTCTGATTTCACATAGAACTACTGTTTTTTTCCAAATAAGTTAATATACTGTACAGCCTGTTATGATAAAGCTGTAAGAATCTGAAAAGAAAGAGCTTCAAATTAATATTTTAAAGTGCGTTAATAAATCCAACCACCCCTTTAGATTTATGTTTCATTTTCCATAACCTGTGACCGAAGGAGCATGTTGATGGCAAGGATTTAAAACTTTACTAAGACTGACACAGGCAGAGACTGTATTTTTTTTTTTTTTTTACATATAGGCTACAAGTGATTTCAAAACATCATCACTCTACTGGTCATCTTCAGCGCGCACAGCTCAAAACAGAAATGCAGAACATTAACTGCTAACGCATTAGGCTAACGTTATAATGAGAGTACTATTGTAAAAAAATAATAAAATAAAATAGTTAATTGTTATGGTTACCCCGATGTTAAGTGTTAGCTATCTGTTCATCAAAACATAAAACATTATTTACCACGTTTATATCTGCAAGGTGTTCATTACACATTTTCCCTGTGTGTTAACATCATTAATTATGTTAGTCGAATGTCTGACTTGACTTTTGTTAATGTATTTTGCCCTGCCCCCAAACATATGATTCGACTATCAGTTGACTATCTGCAAGATTCGAAAATTCCGATTTGACTATGAAAATCCTTAGTCGGGGACACCCCTAATTACTGTTTGACAGTGTTCACTTGGATTTGTGAATCAGGAAGGTGGTAAATGTGCATTTTTACCAATAATGACTATTCATATTCAAAGCACATTCATACAACTTCACCTGTTTCAGGCAAATTAACTTTTATGATCTTTTATGAATCAGAAATTAATCAAAATAATTTCATTAAACTCTGATTCTATGGAAATATTCACTCGAGCCCTATGTTCAGTGAAACTTTATCATTCAGAAGTTTTTTTTTTTAAGTTTCTCAAGGAAGTCTCTTATGCTCACCAAGACTGAAATATATAGACATATTGTAAAAGATTATTGCAATTTAAAATAATATATTTTAAAATGTTATTTATTCCTGTGGTGACAAAGCTAAATTTTCAGAAGCCATTGTAATATTGTTGCCTTTTTCCATTCAGCACCGTTTCATTGTGAAAAACGTTGCTGAAAACATTCCTTGACCTATTGATCAATTCTTTGATGGTTAAGGCCACGCCTTGAAAACTTTAACTTACCGTATTTTCCGGACTATAAGTCGCACTTTTTTTCATAGTTTGGCTGGTCCTGTGACTTATAGTCAGGTGCGACTTATTTATCCAAATTAATTTGACACGAACCAAGAGAAATGAACTAAGAGAAATGAACCAAGAGAAATATTACCTAAGCTGCTCAGTTCTCCTGTAGCCTACACTGAGCAGCACAGAGCGCCCTCTCGCAGCTATAGACGTTAATGTTTTCTCTTGGTTCTTGGTTCTAAATAAATGCGACTTATAGTCCAGTGCGACTTATATGTTTTTTTCCTCATGACATATTTTTGGACTGATGCGACATACTCAGGTGCGACTTATAGTCCGAAAAATACGGTACTTAAAAATATTTTTTTTTATATGCTCAGCTACATTTGATGTTTGGAAAACAAAAAAATCATTCATACTTTTTTAGTTATATTGCCCAGCCCTATCACTATTGTATGCAAGTAAAATATCTATGGTGCTTTTAAGGAGTTTTAGCTCTGTTTTAGCTCTTTGTGATTTATTTAGTCTCTGTTTGCAGATTCCAGCACATCACTCCTCTGCAACCAACGTGAACGGCTCCTCTGAGACTCCCCAACAACACAACAACAGTGTGAGCCCTGAAGGTGAACGTCCACCCGCTATGAATCACTGTCGTGCCCTCACTCACCTTGGATCTTAGTATGTTTCAAGCCCAGAAGACCCCAAAGGGCATTTCAGGGGCCAGACAAGGTTTGGCGGTGAAAGTGCTGACACATGCCACTCTGTGCCACATTTGCTCAGGCACTCCACCACTTTCACACACTGTGCAAACATCCCTGAGTCAGAATGACCTTCAGCTATTTGTCTGCCTAGTGCTCTGACCAAGTTTGATTTGCTGGATGAGGAAGTTGGGGCTAATCTGTCATTTGTTTTTTTTTTTTACAAAACATCCCTACACCCATGACTTTTCATCTTGAAAACATTTTTGGTCATATGGTAAAAAAGGATGTTCTTTCAGTCTGATATGTTTAATGTATTGGTTTGTTCCCTTTAGTTAATGGAAACAGGAACATTACTGCTTCCACTATTTTGGACAAGTACAAAATTGGCAAGGTTATAGGTGATGGGAACTTTGCTGTGGTAAAGGAGTGTGTCGAACGGTAAGAAAATGATGAGTTATAATAATTTAAAATGTGTTTGTTTTTGTTGTTGTTTTGTTCTGTCAGAAAAACATAAAATAGCTCTTCGGGGGTTAATAAAAATGTGTTGTATTTTGTTTGTTCTCTCTTCTAAGTTTGTTATTGTCGTGATCTCTGATTAAAATGCATAAATAATACTGTCCACATCTAGATTCAGTTTCCTGTTTGTGTTTTTAGGCTAGAATGTACAAAGGAAGATCTCTTGTGCACAAAAAGGCCATCCAGCTCATAAATTGATACCCGAGGCTCTGAATGCGCTCAAAACAGACCTTCATTAACCTCCGTATAACAAAGTCTTTTTTTCTGTTTCTTTCTTTCAACAGATCCACTGGAAAGGAGTTTGCACTGAAGATCATCGATAAAAACAAATGCAGAGGCAAAGTGAGTTGGCCTTTTTGCGACACCAGCCAATGTAGAGAGTGAATTGAGAAAATACAAGCTATGAATATTCCTTACCAGCCATGAAACTGTATTTTGCATTGTTTTGTTTTTTGATAATACATATATTTTGTCCTTATAACGATGCAATTATTGGTGTTTATGAGTTTTGAGCACTGCCTGTAAGGTTGGGTTATTACAATCCGAATGATTTACATCTTAGTGGTCAGTAAATTGTTTTGTCCATTTAATATGGCTGATTAGATTATATTTTATGTACTTCCATTAATCCAGCATGCTGCAGTTTTTTCAATTCATGGGAGAAAAGCTGACCAACAAACTAGACCCAATTGATCTTAAAGGTGTTCAATAGCATTAAGGGATTTTGTACAGACCAGTCAAGCTCTTCTACACCAAACTCAGTAAATCATTTCTTTATGGATCTCCCTTTATCTACTGAGGTTAGAATGGTAAGGTTCCTCCCCAAACTGTTGAAATAAAGTTGTAATGTCATTGTAAGCTGCTAAATTTTGAGTCCTTTTCACTAGAATAACTGAAATAGCAAGACCCATAATTCAGAAGGGGTGTTCACATTCTTTTGGCCATGTATGAATGATATGTAAACAGCAGTTATATTGGTGGCCAATGTCTCATAATCTAATTTCAGTCTGTGTTTTAACCAAGGAAGTTCATTTCCTGTTTGCCTGGTTTCCTGCAAGAGCAAACCTCAGGAATTCATTCAGATTTATTCCTAGGCAGCTAAAGGAAAATGAATGCTCAGAGTTGCTTTACGGTTGGGAATTTGTTGTGACACATGCTTTGAACACACAGGAGCACCTGATCGAGAGTGAGGTGGCAGTGTTGAGGCGAGTTAAGCATCCTAATATAATCATGCTGATTGAGGAGGTGGATACGCCCACTGAGCTCTGTCTAGTCATGGAGCTTGTGAAGGTACTGTTGCTGTGAAGGTTTGTTAGCCACTTCTTATACAGTCTGATACAGTCTACACATTTCTCAACATTGCACACTCTGCTTCTGAAACTTCTGAACTTTATAATTATACAGGTCCTTCTCAAAAAAATAGCATATTGTGATAAAAGTTCATTATTTTCCATAATGTAATCATAAAAATTAAACTTTCATATATTTTAGATTCATTGCACACCAACTGAAATATTTCAGGTCTTTTATTGTTTTAATACTGGTGATTTTGGCATACAGCTCATGAAAACCCAAAATTAACCTAATCATCTGAATCAACTAATTAACTCTAAACACCTGCAAAAGATTCCTGAGGCTTTTAAAAACTCCCAGCCTGGTTCATTACTCAAAACCGCAATCATGGGTAAGACTGCCGACCTGACTGCTGTCCAGAAGGCCATCATTGACACCCTCAAGCGAGAGGGTAAGACACAGAAATAAATTTCTGAACGAATAGGCTGTTCCCAGAGTGCTGTATCAAGGCACCTCAGTGGGAAGTCTGTGGGAAGGAAAAAGTGTGGCAAAAAACGCTGCACAAAGAGAAGAGGTGACCGGACCCTGAGGAAGATTGTGGAGAACGACCGATTCCAGACCTTGGGGGACCTGCGGAAGCAGTGGACTGAGTCTGGAGTAGAAACATCCAGAGCCACCGTGCAAAGGCGTGTGTAGGAAATGGGCTACAGAGAAGCAGCACTGGACTGTTGCTCAGTGGTCCAAAGTACTTTTTTCGGATGAAAGCAAATTTTGCATGTCTTTCGGAAATCAAGGTGCCAGAGTCTGGAGGAAGACTGGGGAGAAGGAAATGCCAAAATGCCTGAAGTCCAGTGTCAAGTACCCACAGTCAGTGATGGTCTGGGGTGCCATGTCAGCTGCTGATGTTGGTCCACTGTGTTTTATCAAGGGCAGGGTCAATGCAGCTAGTTATCAGGAGATTTTGGAGCACCTCATGCTTCGATCTGCTGAAAAGCTTTATGGAGATGAAGATTTCGTTTTTCAGCACGACCTGCACCTGCTCACAGTGCCAAAACCACTGGTAAATGGTTTACTGACCATGGTATTACTGTGCTCAATTGGCCTGCCAACTCTCCTCACCTGAACCCCATTGAGAATCTGTGGGATATTGTGAAGAGAAAGTTGAGAGACACAAGACCCAAAACTCTGGATGAGCTTAAGGCCGCTATCGAAGCATCCTGGGCCTCCTTAACACCTCAGCAGTGCCACAGGCTGATTGCCTCCATCCCACGTCGCATTGAAGCAGTCATTTCTGCAAAAGGATTCCCGACCAAGTATTGAGTGCATAACTGAACGTAATTATTTGAAGGTTGACTTTTTTGTATTAAAAACACTTTTTCTTTCTTTTTCTTTCTGCTAATTTTTTGAGATAGGAATCTAAAATATAAGAAAGTTTAATTTTTATCATTACATTATGGAAAATAATGAACATTTATCACAATATGCTAATTTTTTTAGAAGGACCTGTATATAATTCTTAGATTTTTTAAATATATTATTTGATATTTATTTAGTTTTTATGTCAGACACTACCATTCAAACTACCATTGGCATATGTAAGATATTTATAATTAATGCTTAACAAAGCTGCATTTAATTGGTTAAAAATACAATAAACAGTATATATCATAGTGTATATTATTATGTAATTTTAATGGAATATAATGTATAATAATGGTAATTCCTGAATATCTATAGTAAAATCTGAATATCTAGCAGCTGTTTTTGTGGAATCTGTGATACAACTGTGAAATATATATTACAAGTTTCCTGTATTGCTGTCAGCAAAATTGCACTTAATGTCCGCTTTCGATATTGATCAAACTCTTATTGATTATTGATCAAATACTCCCATATAAAGACCAAAACATTTGACCTCTGGGTGAAAATGTGTTTTTTTTTTTTTTAAATACAGGGATTTTTTGTTATTTGTATTGCCATCTGTGTGTTTCAGGGTGGAGATCTGTTTGATTCAATCACCTCCTCGACAAAATACACTGAAAGAGATGCAAGTGTCATGGTATTGAACCTGGCGGCAGCTCTCAAATATCTGCACAGAATGTGTATCGTCCATCGAGACATCAAACCTGAGAATCTGCTGGTACGCTCATATATGCAGACAAACATATCCTCAAAAGAGACATTAAATATACAATGTACAGGTATATACACCTATACATTCTCCACAGAGACAATAAATCTGAAAATACTTTAGTTCACACATCTTTAACACATACACAGCAGTACAGACATAAAAATAATAATAAAAAAACAATTTTAAGAAAACAACTTTGCACTTTGTATGTGGAAAATGACTTAAAGTATGTCAAAAAAAAAAAAAAACATAAAAATAATCCTTTCGCCTCTTTCACTATGTGTGTCATAGGTGTGTGAGTACCCTAATGGTATAAAGTCATTAAAGTTGGGTGATTTTGGCTTGGCCACAGTGGTTGAAGGGCCACTTTACACTGTTTGTGGAACACCTACATATGTTGCCCCAGAAATCATAGCAGAGACGGGGTAAGAATCATTGATTGTTTTGTTTTCATATCAGCATTGTTTTTTTTTTTATTATATTTATTTATAAAAATAATTTATTTTTCTAAAGTGATTTTGATATGGAGGCATGCATAGCTGTGATTAATAGCCTTTAAAATACTGGGGGATGAATGTTATTGACTGTCTCTTTCTGTCTGGGCATCTCCGCAGATATGGGCTGAAAGTGGATGTATGGGCTGCTGGTGTAATTACCTACATCCTTCTATGTGGCTTTCCACCTTTCCGCAGGTACTGTCCCACAAGATATTGACTGCGCAGTCCTTCATGTTAATAATCTACAGTGTTTAAAATCTGATATTTAGTCTCAAATTGTTCATATTGCTCATGTTTTGTATGTATTGTTTGTAACATTAAATATATATTTTATTGTCTGTGTGCTTGCCATTTGTTTTTGAAGTGAGAATAACCTCCAGGAGGACCTATTTGATCAGATCCTAGTGGGGCGTTTAGAGTTCCCATCACCCTTTTGGGACAATATCACAGATTCTGCTAAAGTGAGTGGAGACACAGGAATAGTTTGCCTTAAAAGTCATAATTGTTAGAAATGTACTCACCCATGGGCCATCCGAGATGTAGATGAGTTTCATTCTTCGTCAGAATAGCAATAGTAAGATTTAGTAACATTAGTGAGTGAAGTAATGCTAAATTTCTCATAATTTGTTCTGATGAAGAAACAAAATGATCTACATCTTGAATGACATGAGAGTGAGTAAATTTTCAACAAACTTTCATTTTTGGCTGAACTATTCCTTTAGCATGCTTTTAACACACTGTCTCACTTTCACCCATGTTTCTTAACATCCTTCATTCTTAATGCTATATTCGCTGTCATTACTCTGCACCCTACTCTGTTTCATCCTACTCACATCACATCTCATTCACATCCTCCTCCTCTCACATTCACCCTATCCAGCTTTAGAACTGTTTTGCTTTCTGGGTTTCTAACATATTATTTTGCACTGAATGACAGATTTTTTTTTGCTGTGGGCAAATGTGGAAAATCAGTCCTAATATCACATTTATTTATTTATTATTTTTTTTTTTGCATACTCATGTTAATGGTATTTTTATTAGGAAATCAGGCCATTATATTATATTATATTATATTATATTATATTATATTATATTATATTATATTATATTATATTATATTATATTATAGGGATATCAAGATCCGATCATGTGGTTTCAGACTCGATCGGAATCGGACGTTATCTCCAGATCAGGACTCCGATATATATATAATAAAGCTGTGAATATATATATAGACTTAAAGGGGGGGTGAAATGCTATTTCATGCATACTGAGTTTTTTTACACTGTTAAAGAGTTGGATTCCCATGCTAAACATGGACAAAGTTTCAAAAATTAAGTTGTACGTTTGAAGGAGTATTTCTGTTCCAAAAATACTCCGGTTTGTCACAAGTTTCGGAAAGTTTTTTTTCGAGTATGGCTCTGTGTGATGTTAGATGGAGCGGAATTACCTTATATGGGTCCTGAGGGCACGTTTGCCGGAAGAGCGCGCGCTCCCATATAGCAGAGCAGAGAGAGGCTGTGCACAGACAATCACTGATCAGAGCGAGAGCGTCCCGAAATGTCACAAAAAAGGAGAGTGTTTTTGGTTGCCAGGGCAAGACAACCCTGCACAGATTACCAAAGAAAAAATAGCATTAAGGGACCAGTGGATGGAGTTTATTTTTACAGAGCATCAACGGAGTTGTGCAAGTGTTTGTTCCCTGCATTTCTAAAATGCTTGTTTTTCAAACAAAGCCCAGTTTGACGACGGATTTATTTCGTTTCGTATCGTTTATTTCTTAAGGATGATGCAATCCCAACGAAAAAGGGTCACGATTGTGTGTTGGAACCGCAGGCGGTGAGTAAAACTGCTTAAAATATCTCTGCCTCCTTGTTAGTGCGTCCGCCTCCCATCGGAGACCCGGGTTCGAGCCCCGCTCGGAGCGAGTCCTTGCTGCTGCTGCTCTCGTTCAGTTTCAGCCTTCACAGCTGTCACAGCTTCCAAACGCTCTCAACGCAACTGGCGCTAGTGATTCTTTAGCTCCGCCCACACGTCATGCCTCCAGGTGCTCGTGTTTTTCCGGGAAAAATCGGTACAGACTATCTTTCTCTTATGAATATAATAAAACTAAATACTTTTTGGAGTTATGAAGGATGCAGTACTACTCTATAGGTACTCAAGATTAACATGATAATGAAAATGAGCATTTCACCCCCCCTTTAAACTAAAAGAGACAGACTAGTCTGCAAATGATCTGGTTTTTTATTTGGAGCCAGAATAAGGCGAGATGAGAACACGGAGCGCTAAACACTCTCATGCAATGTGCGTTTCATTCATACTCGAAGCCAGAGGGTGCTCTTGCGCAGAAAGTCATATCAGGAAATTCCTAATATCGGCAAAAGCGGCCAGCTATCGCTGTATGAAAACAGTTATTTTCACATAAAAACAGAAACTTTTGGAAACACGAATACATTAATATATGATTACGACAATATATGGTTTTTCAAGTCATCTCCAGCAAGTGATAAAGTATATGAACAATGCAGTGCTGATTGACATAGCATTTATTACAGTATATAAACTATTCTACCGTATTATGTGATAAACAGTGTTTATAGTATATAAACAAATCATTATTAGTTGTTATCATCCAGTAGTTAAAGATTTTTAAGCCAATTAAAAGCTAGAAATTTGAGAAAAATTAAAGTTGCCAATACTACCAGTTAGTTTTGAACAGTAACCTTGTTAATGTTGTTTAATTAAAAAAGTCACCAAGTTTTAATTTATTTGATCCAAAGTACAGCAAAGCAGTAACATTTTGACATATTTTTACTAGCCTATTTAAAATAATAGTTTTCTATTTGAATATATTTCAACATGACGTGAAGGTTTAAAATAACGTTGCTAAGTTATGTAACGAGACGCTGCATCAGAAACGCGTTGGGAATGCATCTGCATGATAACGATCTGAAGCAATATGAAACCAGTTCAGTCGAATGACGAGGCATCATAGGCAGGATGACGTGGTGATAAGGAAGCTTAAAAGCACATGCAGCAGCCATGGTTAGATACATAACCCAGAGATTTTCCCCTTCAGGGAAGTTCTGCTGCATTAGAAACGCTTTAGGAATGAGAATACTCACTCCAACATGGTTACAAATTCCTGCCTAGTGTGGAACACTATACAACTGGGACAAGAGAACAGAGGAGCCATGAGTGGCTCCCATTTCAAGGTTGTAAAACCTGACAAACGTAAGCAGGGTAAACAAACCTGAAGCATTACAAATGTCATGCATTGACACCCCAGAGAGAAAGGCCTTCAAGGCTACCACACTTCTAGTAGAGTGTGGCACTCTGACTCCCAAGTGTGAAAAAAGGTTAGTGGATTTATAATCAAAAATATTGCATCCACAATCCACCGACTTAAGGTCTGCTTGGTTGCCAGGAGACCACTCTTGGGTGGACCAAAGTAAACAAATAACTGGTTTAGACTTCCTCCATAGGGAAGCTCTGTTGACATAAGCATCCAGTGCTCTGACTGGACAAACAAGATTAAGCTTTTCCTGGCCTGAGGCCCTAAAGGAGGACGACAAAAGCCTGCAGCATAAAGGGGCACCTTAGGCACATACCCTAGCCTAGGGTATAAGAATGCCTTATTCATACCAGGTGCAAACTCCAGAAAAGAAAGGGCCACAGAAAGGGCCTGAAGATCATCACCTCTCTTAACGAAAGAGATGATCAGTAGGAAAACAGTATTAACTGTAAGGAACCACTTTGGAACTTCTTCAAGAGGTTCAAAGGGAGGATTACGAAGAGCTTCTAGGACCACGGCCAAATCCCAGGACAGCACTCTAGAACGTGAAGCAGGCCTCAGCATCAAGGTGTCATTGTGGAAATGTGTAAGCAACAGGTTTCTCCCCAATGACTGACCACCCAGGGGGCGTTGTAAGCAGCTATGGCTGCCACATATGCCTTCAGGGTGAAGGGGGTTAACCCTGTGGAAAACAGTTCTTGCAGGAACTCCAGCAATAAACCCACCTGGGAGTTGACTGGCCCGGCCAGAATAGGGCTACTAGCAGCGGACAAACACCATCCCAGTGCATTCTGGGGGCACTGTATAATAAGGCCTGCCCTCAGAAGTCCAGCACAACAAGTGTCAGGACTTCTTGGCCGAAGCCTTCTAGGCAAGAATAATGGTTCTCAGAACAGTCTTCTTTCTCAAAGACTTAGACCGGGAGCACCACTCTGGTTCTGGCTGTTTTGCGGGGTTCTGATCCCTGAGAGAGACCACTGGATCTGGTGGGTGAGGGCGAAGAAAGGGACAAGCTTGCTCTAACCTCTCCTCCAGATCCATTTGTGATCCCCACAATCATAGCCACCACTTTGCCTCAGCAGAAGCAGGACCCGAGCCGTGCATAATGCTTGCCAGGGCACCCTCCTCAAAGAGTGCCCGGTGGAAGCAGAGTGTACACAGTGAGAGCTTCAGTTAAGAGCTTGAGACCTGTCTGAGCGTGCTCCACTCCCAGACGAGCAACGCAAAGATTGCTATGTCATCCCATCTATGACATCTTGCCATTCCATTGGACTGATTTCCAGAGGTGTCAAGTAACGAAGTACAAATACTTCGTTACTGTACTTAAGTAGAAATTTGGGGTATCTATACTTTACTTGAGTAATTATTTTTCAGCCGACTTTTTACTTCTACTCCTTACATTTTCAGGCAAGTATCTGTACTTTCTACTCCTTACATTTTTAAAAATAGCTTCTTTACTGCTATTTCATTTCGGCTTGTTTTCATTCGGCTTGTCATCATTAAAAAAAAAAAAAAAAAACTATCCAGATATATCGCGCCATCCGGATGCAGTGAATTTAATTGTGGTTGGATGAGAAGTATAAACATATACCATTCCGACACCCTATTGGTTTGTACGCGATCCATCGCACCTGCACGTGACACAAATCACATCACACTCCAGCAAGGACATAGCCAGTTTTGGGTTCGTTTATCAAAAAATATATATTTCTTAAAAGTAGGGTTGTGTATGGAACCAGTATCCGATCGCCTCAGAGTCAGTCCCCTTAAATTTCACATGAAACCAGCGTCAGACCGGTCTCCTCCCGTCTTTCAGCGCGCTCTTCAATCCGCAGAGGCCCAGGCCGCGAACGGAGCAGCGCATGCGCACTTAAACAAACAGAGGACACAAGGTATGTGTTTAATAAACTATCAGTCGGTTTCTCATCTGTAAAGTTTTCGCTCATCACACCACAGCCGTTTCCTCCAGCGAAAATCTAGCCATTAATACATATGAACGAACACATACTTTAATTACACTTATTTAAATATACTTAATTTAATCATACGTACTTTATACATACACTACTGTGCAAAAGTCTTAGACACGTTAGTATTTTCACTTAAAAGAGTGGCGTTCGGAGAGTTATTTATATATTTTGCTGTAGTGTGTCAGTATAAAATATCAGTTTACATTTCCAAACATTCATTTGGCCATTGTCAGACTGGTTGTGCATTCAAAACCGCACTAGATTATTATTAAAATTAATGGCAAACTGATATTTCCCACTGACAAACTACAGCAAAAGATATAAATAACTGGCTTAAAACCCTTTTTGGGGTGAAAATACTAATTTTTCCATTAGACTTTTGCACAGTACTGTATTTTAAAAACGACATTGTTGCTACTTTATAAAGAATGAGCATACGGTAATTCACAGGACTGATTTAAGACAGTGACAGACAGCACTCATCTTAACTAAATATCAGAGATATGACAGAGATACAGTAGAAACATTATGTGTGGTTTTGTATTAAATAATGACCCAGATTGTGAAATACATTTATTAGCCTTAGATTAAGGGAAGCACAACTTGGGAAATGAGAGCATCCAAGCTGAAAGCTATGGATTTATTTTAAATATTTGTAATGTCCTTTAAAGTTATCCATAGTTTTTTTTGTGGTTCTTTTTTTTTTAAGTATCGGTTCAGGCACCGTTTAGGAGTACCGTTTTAAAAGTATCGAAAAGGCACTGGACCCTACTTAAAAGTTATTATTTCTCACTGGCTCATTTACCAAATGAGTGCTTTTTCTTCGTCCTCCACAAATTAAGCTACTGTAGGTAGTTCGGTAGCGAGACGTTTTAATAAATTAGCGTTTTCGATTGACGATGCGATTGACAATGTTGTGATATGCTTTACCAACTTTGTAACTCGTTACCCCCCAAATACTGGACATAGCAGACGTATGTACCGAATACAAGAAGCTATCAATCAAGAAGGTATCAGGATTATGACTTATTTTTCAGTTTTAGTTTTTGATTAATCACTTGGATTAATCATTCATTTTAACAGCACTATAATGTTTATTGTAAATAGACAACCATACAAGAGTAATTGTTACTAAGCCTGCACCAATGTTCTTGTCCATTGCCCTCGCAGATTCCTGCAGCTAAGCTTGGATGTACATTTACATTCCATTAAAGGTTATTAATGACATGCCTCTAAATTTTGACTTTTTGCATCATAACAATACTTATTGGCAACTAGTCATCATATCTCTAGTCCTTTAATGTATTTGCATTGTACTAAAGTGCGTTCATTTTAAATGGGCATATATGCGGCTGATGAAGAACTGAAGGTCGAAACATTGCTTGATTATTCCTCTGGAGCAGTAGTTTTCAGTGTTCAGACTTCACTTCTTTATTTGTCTATATCATTCAGTTGTCTTGCACCTGTGTCCGAATTGGATGTTTGGGATGTGCACACCATTTTTGTATTTTCATATATGCGGCTGAAACAGGAAGCCTAGTGCATCCCAAATTTTTCAACATGAACATTTTAATATAACATTATAGTCATTATGGCCTATGGCCTTTAGAAAAAGGATTTTTTGAGGAGGTGGGGTAGTGTACAATAGGCCCCTGTGGTGCGGCCTAAGCTTTTGTTCTTAATGGCATTTTTTTCCCCTTACATTACTTTTACTTTTATACTTTAAGTATTTTTTTAAACCAGTACTTTTACACTTTTACTTGAGTAAAAAGCTTGAGTTGATACTTCAACTTCTACAAAAGTCTTTTTAAACCCTAGTATCTATACTTCTACTTGAGTAATGAATGCCAGTACTTTTGACACCACTGCTGATTTCACACATGTGCAGAGCACGTCATGCAGAGACATGCGTCACACATTTCTGATGCAGCACAACCCTTACCAAAAAGTAGTATACTTTAAGTTTATTTTATTAAGTACACTTAGGTAAAGTTCAAGTATATTTTTAAGTATAATTCAGGTAGCAAGTTTACAAATATCAGTGTTCTAGTAGTATACTTGTAAGTGTTCTTTCAATACTCTTAGCAAACTTTGAGTAAACAACTATTTTACTTCTATATCTGTAGTTTGTACTGCAGTTATTCTAAAAGTGAACATACAGTATGCATACTGATAGTTTACTAATTAAATTTGTACACTTTGAAGTATATTCTCAGTAAACTACTAGTTTAGTAGTTTTATACTGCAAGTATACTCATAAATTTTCTTTAAGTGAACTTTACATCATACTTTATGTATACTGCTATGCCCTTATTTAGGTTTTCGTTTGCATATATTTTTTTATATGCATATCTGAACATACAAAACATCCAAAGAAAGAACAGGTATCTGCCTGTAAACAAAAACATTTTATTCTAGCTTCATACATTTCTTTTTCAAACACTTTACTGTGGGTAATTTCATTAAAAAGAAATATAAAGAAATAACATTTTGAACAAAATGCTGAAAAAATACTAGGAATTGGGTTCAGAACAATAATCAAAAGGTAGATGGAGTCGATCTACACCCCAAAGCTTGACTGTAATTATTACCTCTTCACCGGTCGACATGTTATTCCATAGCATTACAGTTATGATGCTGTTTCATGTCAGATGATTGTGTTACATGTGCTAGTATCTGTTGTTTCTTTTTCTTCTTCACTTGTGTTTTTTTTTGGAAATTCTGTACAGAAGATGTGTACTAACGCCCTATACCATAAAACAATGAAAACACAGTTTCTAAATCTATTTAGACTTTTTGGAAGTAAAAGTCAAATATACTTAAATGTCATTTTAAGTATATTTCTGAGAAGCAAATAAAAAGTAAACTAAACGCATACTTTCCTATTTTTTTTGTTTAAAAGAAGTATACTAATAGCACACTTGAATAAACTTATTTTTCATAAGGGAAGTCTCTGAAGGGGAACTATTTGTTTTCTGTCTTGTGTACCTTTTCTGTTTTTTTTTTTGATAAAATGAAGTACATTTTCTTGAAATCTGTTTATTGAAAATATGATAATGGTGTGTTCGCACAGGAGTTGATTGGTCACATGCTGCAGGTGAATGTGGAAGCAAGATACACAGCAGAGGATGTTCTGTCTCACCCCTGGGTCACGCTAAATGTGTGTAAAAAGGTTTAGTGCTGTGTGAATGTGTGTGTTTTTTTGTCAAGTTAGATATTGCATGTGCTACATTACAGTATCAGATTTCTATTTATAATATATAATATGACAAAATGTTGCATGATTGGCCACTTACATACTCATAAAACATAATTTGTGTCATTTGACCTGTATTAGAAGTGGTTTTGATTTATTTAGTCTGAATGTTTTGGTGAACACAGTTATATTGCTTGCCATTAGATTGGCCTATCCTAATATACTTCAATAACCAACAGGAGGATGCTGCAATGGAAAACAATATGAAGATGGAGGTGGCAGGTAAACTCAAAAAGCACTTTAACGCTGTGCAGAAACGGAGCAACATTTCCCCTGGAGTCTCTGTTATTGTGGTGAGCACACACACTCACACATGAGAAACAGTCTGCACATCATAACTGCAGCTGCTGTCGTCTGTTAATATGCTTTGCTTAAAAAATAACCAATGTCATCCTCTCAACCCCTGATGATTAGTACTTGGATTACACATCATTCCGAAGCATAGCCGTCACTGAAATTACAGCCACTCTGGACACCAGCATCAAATCAATCAGTTTGTCTCCCTCAGCACTCATGACTTACATAACTGCTAAATCTCAGGAAATATTAGAGATTATTGTATTGTAAGCGAGCAAAGAACAAAATATGCCAGAGCTATAAAATAGGACATGACTGTAGAAAACAGCACATCAGGTGCAAGAAAACAAATCATGCTTAATTTCTCCATAGAAATTGATGAAGTGATAATGCATAAACCTGTCAACACATGCCACAAGTAACATGATTTCAAGTTTTGAAAAGCTTTTTAAATATGTTCCAATGCCAAACTGATGGTTAGAATCTACCCTACTACCCATAAATCCTTGAGAGCCAACCAAAAGACCTTTATATTTGAATACATTTGAATGTGCTGTTTTTATGCTTATATTCAGTGACTATTTGATTTTCTATTTTACCTTTTTTTTTCAAATACATAATGCATTATGCAGTATGTTTTTAATGTTTTTTAAGTATTTTACTCTCACCATTTACTTTATCAAACATATAGTAAACACAGTAATATTGCAAAATATTATTACTATTTAAAATGAGTGCTTTCTATTTGAATATAGTTTCAAATGTAATTTATTCCTGTGATGCAAAGCTGAATTTTCAGCAGCTATTACGACAATTTTCAGTATCATATCATCCTTCATAAATCATTCTGATATGCTGATTTGATGCTCAAAAAATAAAAATAAAATAAATTGTGTTAAATACAGTATGTGAAAAAAGTGTTGCTCTCTATAGTGTCTGAAAATTGCTTGAAAAGGTCTCATTATAATCATTTTATTGCTTGACAGAATGTACTTTATGAGCTCAGAGGGAGACATGGGTGAAGCATTTTCAGCCATGTCCACCCCCATGTCTTATTAAATTCCCATCCCATAAACCCCTCACTACCAGCCTTGTCTTAGTTCTTCTCACTATCATTAAGGTGCTTGTCTCTGTAAATGCGTTGTTTTCAGTGTTGTCACTGGTTTTCACCTTGTCTACATTGTCACGATCAAGCATACTACCGATCATTCATTGTTTGTACTTGACCCCATCATGCAGAAAGGAAATTTCATTTTTGATATTTGAAACGAAGTCCTCAGTATACATTAAAATAGCTGCTATGCGGTATATTGAATATTCATGACATATTTGCATTGACTCTGCTGGAGATAAATTATATCAGTGAACATTCTGATGATACTAATATAAGCATTGCATAGGACACATTTGTTCTTGGCATTTTCAGCAGCAGCAGCAAGGACTCTGGCTTGAATAGGCATTGATGTGAATCTCATTTGACAGTTTGAACTGTAAAGGCAGGGCTGTACTACACCCCTTCCTTGCTCTCCCGAGACCCGAAGTGATGTCTACCACTGGATATTGGGTATTTGACTCCAAACCTAAACCTCTTTTTAATGAGCTTGAGTTCTTTGACTACACTAAAATCTAGCAGCCGACTGCCTCTTATTCACTCTCACTGGGTTTTTCAGCATTTGCTAGTCCTGCATCTAACTCTAGACAACAATTATATCATACCTCATGTCCCAACCATAATCTTTTTGTCTTTCCATCTTATCATACGACTCCATGTTCATGGTGGCTCTCTAAATTAATTTATTGTGGTGATATTCTGCTTTGTTGCATTCTTGCTGTATATCGCTTTCTTTCTGGGCTTTAGCTGGAAGGTTTGTATTAGCGTGCATGCAATACTGACTGCTTGTAATATTAACACTCCAATTCAATGGGTTCTCTCTCTCTCTGTTGCCTAATCCAGACATAGTCTATTTCATGGCTGCTGCCAACGTCCCAAAAATGAGCCTCACTCTTAGGACCTTGACCACTGCCATCAAAATTTTAAAGACGGTGTTTTTGTAATATGAAAATCTGCCATCTTCTTGCAGTATTGTAATTAATAATTTAAATGAATAAATCTAATGACCAGGGGAGAGAGATGCTCAATTATGCACAAAAAAATTGCCTTGGATGAAATTTTGTACTGAAAGTTTTAATTGTTATTTAGATATTTGAGATCAAATCGGGATTACATTTTTCCCCTTTTAATTGAATATGCATTTTCTTTTGTTTGAAAGCTAGTATATCTATATTTATTAATAGGGTCCTGGCACATTCTATTTGTTTTGTCAGCTTTCTTTTCAATAACTGGTTTTGTCTACAGCTGAGGAACGTACCAAAGAAACCAGAACACAATTGAAGCGAATAGCTCACCCCAAAATGAAGCTTTTTCCAATTACTCACCCTCAAGTCATTCCAAATATACTGAAAGATATATATAGATTTATAGATATAGATTTTTTTTTTTTTTTTTGAGAACTGTCACACTGGAACCATGGTCTATATGACTAATTTGCTATATTACATGTGTTCTGAAATGATAGCTTTGTAATGACCAGACTAAAGTTGATGCACTGATAATCAGCTCTCAAATAAATATGCTTCCTATGGCATGCATTTGATGTCAGTAATAACAAGTGTCTTGTAAGCACACGTCATTATATTAAACTTGCATCAGTAATCAAATGGCTTCAGAAGAGTGGTATGGACTTCCGTGCTTTTAAATTGCTTTTTGTTCATTTTAAAACTTGACAGCTTGTTTGGATAAGAAAAACAGCATTGTGTGTGTTTGGAAGCATATGAAGGAGAATAATGTCAGAAAGTTAATTTCTGAGTGAACTGCCCCTTCAAATGGCTATATTTTTGCTTCAGTCAAGCAAGCTGATTGATTCTGAAGTATTCCTTGTGAGATGTCCCTCAGCTGAAGTATTAGACGTTATGTCAGCATTGTGTATGAATTTGTGCTGTATGTGCTCAGTTAGTAAGACTAGTCTCTGTCCTCTGCTTCTGCTCTCCCCATGGCATTGCTATCCTTTGACTAGCTCCAAGGCAATGGTATGTACTAACACTAACTGCTATGCTCCTCCCTCGCCGCCTCTGTCACCTCACACATACACTTTTATACTGGGTGAAAGTGACAATAACATCACTGAAGGTGATTATTCTCCTCTACATGACATGGGAATTTGACAGCTTAGAGAATTCTTGACTCACTTTAATCCCGTCATGAACCTCAGTCTTGTTTTTCACTCTCTGCCATTTATTTAAAAAAAGAATAATAATAACTGCGGTGGTCTTCTCCCACCTGTGATGTGATAGTATTGACTTTTCAGTGAAACCAGGTCATGTATATTGTCTTCTGTATCTTAGTTTGAATGTGTTCCATATAAAAAATGGGGAAACACAGAACAGCTTGCTTTATTAATTAAAGTGATATGCAAAAGTGAAAATTCTACCATCATTTACTCACTCAAATGTTGTTCCTGTGACTTTCTTGATTCTGCAGAGCACAAAAGTTGTTTTGGTGGCATTATTTAGTTACAGTGTCAAACTAGAGGCAGAATGTTTAATTTTTAGATATAATAACTACTTATATCTATGGTGTCACCACTATTTCTGCCCAACTAAATATATATATATATATATATATATATATATATATATATATATATATATATATATATATATATTTTTTTTTTTTTTTTAAACAAAAAACAAAAAACATAAAAAAAAACTACAAATATACAATTTTTTTTCAAAGTGTAAAACGCAAATGAAAAATGACCCTTTAAAGAGCCACACAGATGGGAAATCAAAAATTACCTGTATTACAGTGTATGATGTAGCTGTCCATCAGTGTAAACAATGTGCAAAGTAATTAAACCAAAAAGTACACGATTTATAAATTTATTGGCTTCTAAAGTAAGGAGTCGACTCTGAATCGCTGAAACGAGTCGTTATAGATTTCAAATCTTTTGCCCATCTCTATGTACGTCACTAGGAGCACTTTGCATAATAATCTCCGCCTACTGTGTTGGGAGAAACAAAACTCTGAACACCCCCCCCCCCCCAAACACACACACACAGACGCTCTGGTTGGTGAGAGAGCATCATGTCGAGGAGACGGTGTGTTTTTAATTGTAAAGGCAAGTTTGTTTTATTTTCATTGCCAAAGAATGAAAATCAGAAGAACCAATGGCTAAAATTAATTTTTACCACAATACCAGAGCAGTACAACAAATCCCTTTTGTTGTGTTCACAACATTTCACTGATGACTGCTTTTCTAATCTCGGTGAGTACAAGGCGGGATTTCAAAGCGTTTGGCCATAAAAGAGGGTTCATTACCAACTTTATTTAGACCAACGAGCATCTCCGAATCACAACGCGAAGTATGATTATGAAGTTATGTGTTTGTTTTCTCCCGAGCGTCTTATATCAGTATGTGTGCTGTCTGCAGCCTGTCTGCGCTGATCTTCATTTACAAACACGTCATTAAAATGAAGTGTAGCTCCGTGAATACTCAACGAAGAGACATGAGAGAGATATCTATAGAAAGGTTGACATGTCTACTTTAAAATTAAACAAGTGCTGCTAACAGATATTCTGTGATAAAGTAATCCATGTGAAAATAACGCGATGTCCGTTTTTCAAATCTCCCTTCATTACATCTAATGTGACCACACCCCCGCGCTGAATGCGCTATTCAGATTCAAACTGAAGCGTGCGGCTTGAATACACCCACACAGAAGAAAAAGCAGCGAGACTGTTCAAGTTTTTTTATTTTACTGTTTACTTCGCGATGAGAAGAATACGACATAATTCACCCCAAACAGATGCTAACGCATTGTTTACCGTGAAGTTGTGTGCGGAACAACCAATCAAAACTATGTCAGTTGACCAATCAGAACACAGTATGCAACCGAAAGGTGGGGTTTAAGCAGCTTTGCGCAAACCTTTTGGGGATCTCTGAGAATTGAGATAATTTTAAAATGATATTTTGACAAAATGACAATGTTTTTTAACCTTGGATGGATTTAAACCTAATGTACAGGACTTATAAACAGTGATAGGAAGCTTAGAATTTTCATCTTACTGGCTCTTTAAAGCAAAGGTCACAGTAAGTTTTGACCTGCAACAGTCATGACATCATTTTCTTTTTAAAAAACATAATTAATAAACATAATTTACCTTGTCTTGTGGACCAACATATTTTTCGTGTTCCACAGAAGAAATTCAGTCATAACATTTTGAAACAAGATGAATAAATGATGACAGAATTTTTATTTTGGTGCACTGTCTCTTTAAGATTGAAATGATCTCTATCTCTTCCTCCCAGATCATAACTTCATCTCACTTACTCTTTCCCTACTGAATTGTTTTCAGTTTCCTTTTCATTTTTAGGTGGGTGCACATTATTCATGTGAACATTAACATATTGTTACTCTCCTGTAGAACACAGCTCTAGATAAGGAAACCATCCAGCTTTCTCGCCGGCGTCAGGACCGCAGCCTCCCTCCTCCAGGAAAGAGCCCCTCCTCCACCCACCCAGAGAGACGACGCTCCCATAGGGGACGCTCATCTGTCCAATCAGAGGACTCTAGGAGTGCTGCTCCCATTGAGCCTTTAGCCTCAACAACCCCCAATGCACCATCAGCACCTCTGCCCTCCCCTCACTCTGCCCAACCTCCCCACTTCCCAGAATGCAGTGCTGAGGCTGAGGTCAGCAAGGGCCTGCAGCTGAAAGAATAATACTACTTAGGGAAACAACATGGAGACAGTTTCAAATATAAATCCATAAATACATATACAGTATAGCAATTCTGCGAATCTTTGAAACTTAATATTAACTAAAAGACCAGAATACACTACATGATGTTTGCCCCGATTTGTATAATCTGTACGAGTACATTGTTCAAAGTAAGAGCCAGTCTGCAGATTTCACAAGCCAACTTGTGTATTATAAGCAGCACAGACTTCAATTTCTTTAGTTACAGATTATCATTCCACCAGTTAAGAGAATATCAAACTTGTTGATATTTGAGATGATAATATAACACATAAATTGACATTTGTGTGTCTCGAGGTGAGTTTGTTCTGAGTGAGTTTCTTGCGTTTGGAAAGGCTTGAAAGCAGGGTTGCCAGGTACCCCAAATATCAAAACTCAAAATATGCCTAAAATATTTTTTTTTTACAGTTCTGCGATATACACAATTCCAACTTGAAAGTCACCATGTAGTAGTAATTATAAACAGTATGTTTCATATAGGAGCTCAAATGTTCCCCTTCCACAGAAAACTTAACATCCAGCACAGTTTATAAAGTATTTCGATATACAGTAGCATTTCAGTTCATTGTAAGAAGATATTTTGAAGAATGTGGGTAGCTAAGAGACTCTGGTCCCCACACACTTCCATAGTATTTTTTTTTTTTATTATTATTCTATGGAAGTCAGGTCAGTGTGGATCAGCAACTGTTTTGTTACCCACATTATTCAAAATATCTTCTTTTGTGTTCAACAGAAGAAGGACATTCACCTGTTCTGTTTTTAAAAGTAATTAAGTGTAAACCAGCCTTTAACATAGCTACATTGAGAACTGTCTGTATAGTGGTTGTCTGCTTGTCTCCCTGCTTTCCTCTTCTTCCAGTTTGGCTTCCGATTCCAGCTCCCAGAGTCAGTTTGAAAACGTAATGTGTGATTGGTTGTATAGGCACTTTGGATATGAAAGATCCGTTCTGCTTTTGTATTTACTGACGTGAAAAGCTCATGTCCCGATTATGAATAGCTAAACACTTTTTAGGGTGGATGTAAGTATGCGACTGGAAAAAGATTTGAATCTGGCAAAAAGAAGAAAAAAAACTTGTCCTGCTGAAACTTGAAAGTACAGTATCTGTATGTTTGAAAGTAGACTGCTTGACTTTTTGACTCTGCTGCAGAAACACAAGAAAGCTATTTGCATTTGTTGGTGTGTGTTTTCTTAAGAGGGTGTGCCTATAACACTGCTGTATTCTGGGGTCGTTTTGCAGTAATTTAGAGTTGCCTTTATATGAGCCAGTAAAGCAGGAAATCTGTAGGGAGCAAAGCCAGAGTTTTGTTCTTCTGCTAATTTATTTGTACAGATTAGACCAAATGTGATTTTGTATTTTAGAATTGTTTGACATTTTCGATCCATTAAGTGCATGATATTTTGATTTCTCTGTTGCAAATCGAATCTGTTTTGCAATCTAAAGTCTTGGGTTTGTCATCTGTTGTTCCATGTACTAGGATACTTCTGTACTTGTTATCTCTTTGCTCACCATGGCACTGATTTCTTGAAACTGTCGGGCTGCAGGGAGTGATTGAGGGTGTTAATAAACGTATATGATGCTCTCCTTTTTTTTTTTTTTTTTGACGTGCTTTGGAGGTTTTGAGAAATATGGCAATAATCAGTATCATCTCTGGAAAGCTAGATTTCATAGATGCCATTTTCTGTTAGTGTTCTTTATCATCACATACTCAAAGTAATGCAATAAAATTACCCTGCTGTTGTTTGCTTGTTTCGTCTTTATTATGATATATGGCCACGGAATAACCTTCTACAAAGCAACCAAATGGTTATATTTTTTTCTGTCTAGCGATAAAACGGACGCAATGCAATGCTGACATCTGTTGGGTGAAGGACGATACTACATCAAATTAAGAGAATAAAAGTTTCAAACTGCCACAATTTATATAATTATTATCATGTGTGGTCTTCACTAGTTATGGTCTTACATTTTTACATTTGTATACCTTTTTTTTCAGTCTAAATATTTCACATTGACTAAGATTTAGGCCAGGGGTCTCCAAACTCTGTCCTGGTAGTGCACTGCTCTATCAAGCACAAGGTCGGGGGTTCGATTCCCCGGGAAAACGTGGTAGGTAAAATTTGATAGCCTGAATGAACTGTAAGTCGCTTTGGATAAAAGCGTCTGTTTAATGCATACATTTATTTATTTAAATAGCAGCTTTAAGCTGTAAAGCATTAATTTATAGCAGAATAAGTTATGTGTCCGGATATTATGAAAAGGCCAAACGTTGTTAATATTAACCACAAAAAGTTTCACATTTTTTATTTCATTTATATTTAATTGAATAGCACTATATATTTTTTAACACTGTTATGAACAGATAAAAATAACAGTAAAGAATACTGGATACTAATTAGAATGAGCTATGAAATATTGCATAATAATGACCCAAATTGAAATCTAAACTGGATATTTCACCTGATATTTTACCTCAACGCAAGTTTGAATAGCTAGTTAGCGCCACCTAATGACTAAAAGTATTACTGCGTTTAAAAACATGGCCTCGGAGAGCAATGGGATTTTTTTATATTAGTAAAAAAAACTAAAATAGAATATAAAAAACTTTGACCAGAAACACAACACAATTGTAAAAGACTTGAATAAGTGGGACGAGAGAGAACTTAAAATAGAGCAAGACAGCAGCATAAATAGAATAACAAAGAGCTTCATTATCCGTTTTTGCTGGCATTTATTGTTTTAACAATCTTCCAGCACCAACACAGACACAACATATAAACAAGGAGTAATAATAATAACAATAATAATAATAATAATAATAATGAAAACCTCGAAAATAAAACTAAATTTCCCATAAGCCCTAAGCACATCACACGCTATTGCGTCATGGCGTAAACGCCATTGGCCAATTCCTGTTGGGTCGGCCATATTGGAATTTGAAGTCTGTTATACTGTGAGCAAGTCGGCAGTCTCTTAGATTATATCTCTCAAATACAGTAAATTTTACCCGTATTCGCAGCGCCATTGCCTGGCATTGCACCCGAGACCTCGCTGTTTGTAGACGGAGCGCTGTCTGTGTATTTCGTGGGGTAGAAATGAGTCCTACAGACGCAAAACGCGGAGCGAAGCGCAGGAAGAATAAGCGGGGCGGCGGCGCAGGGAAGGCCGGAGCTCCGCCAACACCCTCCAGCGGCTCCGCACACGGAGACCCGAGCACCATCCCGAGCCTCAACAGAGAGGTGAGCTGCACCTGGGGCATGCGAGGCGGTTGATGCTGGATCAGAGCTTAAATAAACTGTAGTTTAGTCCAGATCACAGGATATCGGAGGCTCAGGAGAACTCCTCTAGCTGAGCACACATTTACATAGAGCCTGAGCTCAGCTTTACTGATCTAGAGCTTTAATCTTAAACGGTTCCTGGTCTGATCACAGAAACATGGAAGGAAAATAGTAAAGAGGTGTGCAAAGCGTATTTAAAGTGATTTTATGCAGTAGATGTGGATGTTTGAGTGATGTGTGCTGCTCGGAGTGATGTAAAGCTAACGTTAACTTGTCAAGCGCTGTCCAGTTTTAGCTGATGTGTTTACATATGCATTTCAATAGATATATTATTGTTAACCTTCTCACATAAAAAGAGGAATAAACGCGGTTTTTATGCTGGAAATATCACTGTTTATCACCCCGCGATCCACAGTATTGTCACCACGTAGATATAGACAGACCTAATGCTAAAGCCAAAGTGTGTTCAAATTATTCACTTTACACATTTACTAACTTTTAACAATGTCAAATTTATTCGTATTTAAAAGTGGATTTGTTGTTATTATTATTAAGCAAAATTGGCTAAATAATTGCCCTTCTGAACTCCAGCAGTGGTGTCAAAGTAGGAACAAAACCGGAAGTGCTTGAAAATAGTCGACGCTAAATGTCAACAAACCCTTAATTACGCCTGTCAGTGGTTTTGAATCGAGTCTTGTGCGAAGTTTGTGCATTGGACACAAATGTAACATGATGTTATGTCTTTACATCAGCACAGTTATTTCTTAACGTGTTCCATATTTATATACACACATTCTTACCTCAGTTTCTCAGCTGCCTTGCTGTCGTGTGTTGATGGTGTTCAGCTGAAGAAGTGTCAAGGGACGAACAAGCCACTCGCAGCACAGGGTCCAGTGTTCAGGGCTTTGTCAGAGACATATTCTTTCTGCTGGCATGCCTCTTGTTTCCAGGGAAACCACATCTGTAGCTTAACAAGAGTATCAGTCTGTGTTGACATAAGCAACCTAAAGAGGCCATTGCATCGCTGGACTGAATTACAGCTCTTTACCTTGCACGGGTTCTGGTTAATGCGATTTCAGCCACCAGTGGGCAAAATGTTGTGACCATGTCGTTAGTAAGAAATGACAGACAGTTAGAAATGTTAGTGTTTGGGTCTTATATGAATTGATTATTGCATCAATTCGATTTGATCATGAATAAGTCTGAATACAGAAGAACATTTTGATGCGAATTGACAGCCAGAGTCAGCTCGGGTCAACTCAGGTGAAGCTGTGTGTAATCTGCTATACAGAGAGCTTGGAATTGGGACATTTTTGTTAAGGTTAGATTTTAGCAGGCACTCAAGAAGTCACATTCTCCTTTCCCTTAGAAAACTGACAATTTTTGTTATTTGTAAGTGTATCATTTATTTATTTATTTTTCAAAACAGATTTCCTAAGTTTCTTTGCCCCTGGTTGGACAGACACCCATTGGTTAAGCCAGTGTGTCTGTTAATGTGCTCGAGTCAACCAATCAGTGTTTGACTAATCAAACAGTTGGCTTGAATTATGTTGTCTCTGCGTATCAAGCTAAGATAGAGAGAAGCATTAACATGGAAAAATTCCCCACCGTAGCTATAAACAATACAAGCAATGCTGTTTTATTTTTTTGAGATTTGGTATTGCTGTCTTTGTTCTTGCTAGCATTGATTTATTGAATTGCTGATAACCCGCTGTTACATTATTTACAAGCTTTTGCTAATTATTTATATACGTTTTATTATCATAGTTAACGTGATAGTTCACCCAAAAATGAAAATTCCATCATTAATTACTCAACCACATGTTTTTTTCCAATCCACTAAGACTAATACAATTGAAGATATTTTAAATGAAATTCGAGAGGTTTCTGTCCATCCATTGACAGCCTTAGTAACTTTCACTGCGAAAGCCCAGAAAGGAAGTGAAAAGATCATGGAAGTAGTCCATGTTACTCCAGTGATTCAATTTGAATTTTCTGAAGTGATGGGAATGATTTTTGTTTGCCAATATATGCCCCCCCCCACCCCCAGGAATAATCATATACATTTTCTTTACCTACGCTTCAGTTTCCAATGTTTCATTTAAAATATCTTCAACTGTGTTCCGAGGATGAATGAAAGTCTTAGGGGAATGGAACAATGTGAGGGTGAGCATTTAATGAGCGATTTAGATTGGGTTAACTATCCCTTTAAGATCATCTGAGTAGTTGCTTTGTCTTGACGGCTATATTAAATTACAACATTTAACATATTAATTATGGCTGGAACACAGGAAGGAAAATACTCTGTGGTTTCCTAGTTTTTAAGTTTTTTTTTTTTTTATGTTCCACATTTTGGAATAAAGATCAAGTGACAACTCAGCACTGTACATGAAGAAATCTGCTTATTGTGCAAAAGTAAAAATGAAAGCTATTGGAATTCAAATCATTATTGGTTTGCCTTATTTTAATGGTATATTATATCAAAAATAGGTGTTCTACTACTATTAGGGTTCATTCGGGGTAAGGCTGGACGATTATTCAATTTCAATATCGCTGATTTCTTTTCAGTAACATTGATATGATTTTTAAACACATTTCTGATATGTCAATATATATTACCAGTGTTTCTCGTGCATTGATTTATTTGTGGCGGCCCACCACAGTATCAACATTTTACCTTCACAAATAGATTTTCCAAAAAGGCTTTGACGAAATCAAAATGAGGTGCGGGCGTTTTCTGTAGCAATTCTGAACCCTTTTCATATTCTTTATCCTGGCTGAAGCACTTTTATTTCATTCTATAAGAATAATCAGCCTATATTATAGTTAAAATGGAAAGATATTCATATTAATAAGGTGAGTCTGAGAGTCTTGTGTTTATTTGACAGTGATTTCACATTTCTTGGTTGTATGGAAGCCAAATACAAATAAAAGGTGAACATTGTGCCATTTTTATTTAGAAAATATTGTATAGTTTTATAGGAGGATGTTTCATAGATTTGGCTAATACATTTTTTAGAAGTTTATAAGTAAAGACGTCCATTGTGGGTGTTCTTGACAGTTTTTTGGAGGCTTTTTTAATATTGTTCATATTGATATCGGAATTATATCATATCGACTGAAATTAAGTAATATATTGTGATACATTTTGGCCATATCGTCCAGCCCTAACTCAGGGTCAGCCTTTATCCAGTGAACTGATTTAACTCTTCTTCATGGTTTTGCAAAAGGCTTTTTCTTTGTGATTTGGGAGCTACGAGTAGTGCATTTAGGTGGCACTCTTTTAGCTTTGAGCTGAAGTTGTAAACAACAGTGTGTATGTAATTACATTATTGTAATAAGTTTATAACCTTGCGGCTTTGGAGAGTTGATTTATGGCCGTCTTTCACTTCAGGTCCCAGTGAATGGTGCTCCACAGTTTTCAGAAGGGCCAGTAAACGCTGACTTCTCAGGAGTCCTTCAGGTAACAGGCAAATCTTTCACTTTGCAACATTTCTACAGCACTCTGCCGTATTTGCATTTCCTCTGTGTGGTAGCACAGCTGTGATTTCCTGAGAGTCTGCTCCGGTTTAAGTTGGGTTACTGTTTAGAAACATATTCTTGTGTTGATCCATTGATCTCCTGTGGCGGATGGCCATTAGTGCAGTTTGAGTAGATCCTGTATGGGCATTTTACGTTTCTAATAGAAGTGAAAGCTGATTTCTCACAGTTTGTTTCGTTGTCTTTCACTCAGACCCCGTTCACATTCGGGGTGAACCAGAGGGCCCCTTACACCACTGGGGACCATTGCCTGTTGTGTCGAAGTGAGCGCAAGGACACTGTCTCCCATGACATTGGAGGATCCAGTCAGAATGGGACAGCCCAGTCGGCCAAATCTTCCAGCGCCCTTCAGTTGCCTCTGTACGTCTGCTCCGACTGCAAACGCACCGTGGAAAAGGATGATCGTCAGCCTTCCCTCGACCAGTTGGTACGTTTAGTTGTTTCTTTCCCTTCAACACTTGCATTTTTTACTTCTGCCTCTAGTCTTAAAAAAAAAAAAAAAAAAAAAATCCTAATTGGACACATAATGAGTCTGGGTTCCTGTAATTAACTTGTTCATTTTCAGCTGAGTCAGAGTGTTGAACGTTTAAGGAATTATTGGTGCTCTCAATATTGTTCCCTCATTAAAAAGGTTTTATTGCTAAAGCAACTAATTGTATGTCTCCGGTCATATCATCAGCCTCCCAAAAAATCTTTTTTATTTTGCATAGATAAGTAGGGGTGCTCCGATCACGATCGGCCGATCATTATGCGCATCTCCTCAGTAAAGCCGGTTTTCTAATCAGCGGTTAATTCCATCAGGTGCGTGATTTCTCATAGAGCAGCTGTTACTACACAGAGCCGTTGTTAATAGAGAAGATGCGCAAATCACGTTAATTTTCAGCGTTTATTGGTGCATCTTCTCAGTTAACAACGGCTCTGTGTAGTAACAGCTGCTCTATGTGAAATCACGCACCTGATGGAATTAACCACTGATTAGAGAACCGGCTTTACTGACGAGATGCGCATTAACGATCGGCCGATCGTGATCGGAGCACCCCTATAGATAAGGTTGCCTAATGAGGGCTACCATGTCTGATCTCTTTCTGGTGGGCCTATAAAATTAGAAATTAAATTGGAATGCATATTCAACAGTAAAATAAACTCAAATTACAAACAAGATTTAGATTTGTTTTTTACCGGTCCGGTCGGGCCATTGGTTCAAATTATTACTTGCTCTGCCAATATTTTCGCCGGCCTTGCCACAAAATAAATAAATAAATATAATAATAATAATAATAATAATACAATGGTTGCCTTTGACATTGTTTTTGATCTATGTTATCTTATATTCTAATAAATAATCTTACATGACACCAATATTTTATATACCAGTTAAATTCTTACAAATCTCGATTTCAATTTTGAAAGAACAGAAAAAACTACTAGCCTGACAGCTATAAAGTTCAATCATTATTAAAGACAAGTGAACAGTCAGTAAATAAGAAAAAATGAACAAATTACAAACAATAGCACAACCGAATATAAAGAACAAGATACAAATTAAATGATGCTTTAGGATTTTACATTGTAGATGTTAAGGTACAGAAATCTGATAATCACATCTAAAATAACATTTCCATAATCTTCACTGTGTTCCACCTTGATTTTCTTAGCCATTTGAAATAGGGATGCACGATACCATTTTTTCAGATCGGATCCAATCTCTGAGTATCTCCGATCTGATCTGATACTAGCACAGGTTTTTTTCTTTTATTTTAAATGAATGTAGAATTTCTAAACTTCTGTGTTTACCTGATCATCACTCTTGTGTGTGCTAAACACAATCTGCTAAACATGGAGAACTTAATTTTAATGAAAAAATATATAATTAGGGGTGCTCTGATCACGATCGGCCGATCATTAATGCACATCTCGTCAGTAAAGCTGGTTCTCTAATCAGCGATAAGTTCCCTCAGGTGCGTGATTTGTGATTTAATGGCTCTGTGTGTAGCAACAGCTGCTCTATGTGAAATCTGAGGGAATTTACCGCTGATTAGTGAACCGGCTTTACTGACGAGATGCGCATATAGATCGGTCAATCGTGATCGGAGCACCCCTATATATAATCATAATCTATGACAAAAAAATACTACTATAAACTAGAAGAGTGGATAATTCATCAGCAAATGTTTCTAGAAACATCATGGGTGCACAATAATTTTATAAAAACATTAATCTAAACATAATGTGAAACAACATTATTTGGTAGGGACCCAGTAAAAGGTAATAGGACTAAATCCGGTAAAATGTTACACTTTCAGGATTTTTCTTGGGTCCAAAATGGTCTTCGGTGGTGGCTGACGCGAGAGGGCACTCTATGCTGCTCGGTGCTCCTGTAGCCTACACTGAGCAGCATAGAGCGCCCTCTCGCGGCTGTAGATGGTATTGTTTTCTCTTGGTTCTTGGTTCTAAATAAATGCGACTTATAGTCCAGTGCGACTTATATATTTTTTTCCTCTTCATGACGTATTTTTGGACTGATGCGACTTATACTCAGGTGCGACTTATAGTCCGAAAAATACGGAAATTGCCATTAGGAAAAAAAATTATAGATAACAAATGATTATTGACCAGCAGTGTATTTGATTTATTACAGCAAATTAAAAGTAATAGAAAAGAAGATAACTCATTGTAAAAAAAATATAAAAAATAAATAGGCTACATACATAAAATTATTGTATTTGAAATTTCGGTAGCACTTTATTTTACAGTCCTGTTCCTCATGTACATACTATGTACTTATTATAGTAATTACAATAACTATGTAATAACTAGGTAATAACCCTGAAATTTTTATGTATGCCATAGTATCATTAAACTAGCATTTAACAATGGACAAAAGTTTTTTTTTTCTTTTTTCTAACCTATGGCCATAAAGGCTGCTGTGTAATTTGCCCCCTGACTTAGCATTTGAAGAATTTAGGGGAAGCATTTAAATAATCCTGTGAATGCAGAATCAAATCATTATAATCAAATTTAATTATTCAAAATTGGCTCCACCCCTGCATTAATAGTGTTAAATAGTTTTAACTGTTCAATCTTTTTATTTATATATATATATATATATATATATATATATATATATATATATATATATATATATATATATATATATATTTGTTTTTGACCACTTTCTGCCACTTTAACAGTGACATTTGTGACCAAAAAATATTAGTTGCGAGTTAAGTTTTTGCTAGTGAAGATATAACTTTAAAATGTGCATGTAATAATGCCTTTTTCCTGATTGTTTGATCACATCTTTAGTTATTTTTGCGTATTAAACTGAGACAATGCACATCAAAGTTTTAGTGAAAAAAAAAAAAAAAGAGTTTCAAACAGTCCTCATCTCTGCTGCACAGTAGCGCTGATGCACACCTGCTAAACACAGCTCAGTTGTGCAGCGCGAGAGAGATCAAAATGATGGAGACGTAAGAAGTGAAAGTGAGGAAAAACATCATCTATTTCGTGCACAACTTGAACAAACTACACCAGGTAAAGCTGTCAGCTGTGTGGATATTGCCAATATCGTTACAAATTCTTGGTTATAATCATCAATAATATGGCTTCTTCTTAACAAGATCTTAGTCTATGCTATGTTCTGTTCTGATAATGCGTGAACTTCATTATTTGAAGCGCACTTGACGTCCAGTAATTGCAAAAAGCTTTGTGCTTTTTTTTACTTTTTAATAAACAAAGTATCGGCTTTAAAATTATTCCAATTTAATACAAAAATTCAAACAATATATACAATTTTGGCACTCTTTAATGTGACGGGCGTAGTCGCTTTAGCACTTAACATCAAAAGGTAGACTATTTTATAAGAGAGCCCACAGTACAATTTGCTGAAATGTCTCATGTAAAAGCTCATTCAGTGTTTTAAACAGCAGAAAACATGTAAAGCTTGTAAACATTGCAAAGTAATATACACTTAAGTCAGAATAATAATTTGATGTCCATAAGCTTATCAGTCAGCTAGAAAAATAACTATAAAGTGGAGCATTTTGCTATAATTATGCACTGTTGCATTTTCATATTTATACTTAAATTGATACTCCACCCCAAAATGAAAATAGTCATTGATCACTTACCCCCATGTCTTTCCAAACCAGTAAAAGCTTAGTTCATCTTCAAAACACAATTTAAGATCTTTTGGATGAAAACCGGGAGACTTTTTACTGTCCCATAAACTGTTAAGTTACCCTGTCAAAGTTCAGAAAAGTAAGAAAGACGTCATCAGAATAGTTCATTTGCCATCAGTGGTTCAACCGTAACATTATGAAGTGATGAGAACACTTTTTATACACGAAGAAAACAAAAATAACTTTATTCAACAATTTTCTCTCCACATCACCGTAGCGCCATTTTGGACATTATGAGCTTAATGCAGGAAGCTTATGTTCTTCTGTGTCTGCCGTGTCACAAGGTTGCAACGTTTTATTTCAAATCAAGGCGTAAATATAAGTGAAAAAACGTATCCTTGTGGCGCGGCTGTATTTTTGTCGCTTCATAATGTTACGGTCGAACCACTGATGGCAGAAGGACTATTCTGACGATGTCTTTCATACTTTTCTGGACTTTGACTGTGTAACCGTGTACTTGGCAGTCTAAGGGACAGTAAAAATCCAAATATCATCCAAACTATCTTAAATTGTGTCCCGAAGACTAACAAAGCTTTTACGGGTTTGGAACAACATAAGGGGAAGGGATTAATGACAAAATTGTCATTGTGGGGTGGAGTATCCCTTTAACCTGTTGTCTACATGATTCAACTTCTATAAAATTGCATTTTACTAATTAAGAAAAACAGGCTGAAAGTATGAAAGACATACACTTTTAAAAATAAAGGTGCTTAAAAACCAATTTTGGTTCCACAATGAACCATTCAGTCAAAGGTTCTTTTAAAGAACCATCTCTTTCTCAACGTTTTATAATCTGAAGAAACATTTTACGATACAAAAAAACATTTTGTGAAACGTAAAGGTTCTTCAGATGTTAAAGGTTCTTTATGGAACCATTTAAACAAAAAGGGTTCCTCTATGGCATCGTGAAGTACCTTAATTTTTAAGAGCGTATGACAACATTTACAGGATGTATTGATGAGGGGCCCAAACTACACTCAGTGACCAAGTGATGCTTATGGCCCATGATATTGCTACAGATTCTGTGTAATAAACATTGCATAACTGTATATTTAATGTCGGAAAAGACATTTAGCTCCCACTTTAAGTGAACCTTATTTCCCAGGTCATCTACAAGATGGATTAAAATGCTGTTAAAGTCAAGAAAAGATGAGACATATCACTTGGCAGGATGATTGAAATATTAAAATGTAAAAAAAAATTTTTTTTTTTGTAACCCCAGGATTTGTCAGTGTTATCCAACTCTAATTTAAAGTGTACCATAAATATGTAGCAGCAGAGTGTCAGAGGGTTTTTGAAAATAGCTTGCAAACAGAAAAAGTGGTACATAAATATTTTCTTGTTCTTTATCAGAATCAGGATTTCTTATTGCACATGCCAATGGGTAATGGCGGTTTGTCCCAGGAGCCCTTGGGGGCCGGAGGACGACTGACAGTTGGTACTCCTACACTGCCTGCTCCAGATCTCAGCACACCCCTCACTGTAGACACAGTGTGTAGCTGTGAGGCCTGTTACGAGCGGAGGTGAGTCCTGCATGAGTTTTTAATACATGTTGTGGGATCAGCTCGCATGGGTCTTATAATCATGTCTGTTGGCTAATCAAGACTTATTTCTTCATCTACGATGCCTGTGGTGCCTTTGGTCAGGGAGATCACAGCGGAGTCAGAGCGGGAGTCGCAACAACTGCAGAATCACTGGTCTGAGGTCAGATACCTGGTACGGTGCATTTACCGCCAAACTGGGACTCCTCTGGCTGATGATCAGGATCAGCCTCTTGACCGGGACAATGGGAGCATGAAGGAACTCGTTGACAGGTATTGGCATTCTCCTGAAAACCTCTGTATATTGTTATTGAAAAATTATTTATAGAAAGGATTGCGCCACAAGCAATCTGTTTAGCAGTTTTGGGAAACTGACACACATGTGCACTGACAACCGTCAGAGTTGTTGTTAGATTCTAGCTTACTTGGTGCTAAAAATTCAGCTTTTCCATCACAGGATTACAATGCATTTTAAAATATAATAAACTAGAAAAGAGTTATTTTAAACTGAAGTAATATTTCACGTCAAATAAAAGCTGCTTTGGTGCGAATGAATCTTATGTTTAAATGTGTTACAAAATCTGACCGACTGAAGTTTTGAAAGATGGTCTAAGTAATGTCTAACCTAAAAATGTTATGAATATGGGGTTTGCCACAAATACTATTATCCATTACTTTAACAGAATGGGTTGTACATTTTGCGGAGTTAAAAAAAAAAAAAAAAAAGTTTAGTTCTGTAAGTGCTGTATTTCAGGCTCTTGACAACAGTGAAAATAACATCAAGCACTGCTGTCTTGTAGATCTGCTGACCCTGTGTAATAAACTATCACGTTAATAACTCCACTGGACGACTCTTGGAATCTCTTTATTTCTCTCCTCCCAAAGCCTCACCTCGCTTTCTCTTTATTTAGGCTTTGTGAGAAAGATCCTTACCAGTTGTACCAGCGTCTGGAACAGCAGGCAAGGGAGTACGTGTTAGAGATGAAAGTACGGCTGCTCAAGCACTTGTCCACAGGCTCAAAGGCACCTGGTGCAGTCGCTCAAGGGCCTCCACAGGCCCACCAGTTCATCTCACTGCTGCTAGAGGAGTACAGCGCACTCTGCCAGGCGGCCCGCACCATCAGCAGCTTCCTGCTCACCCTGGTGTGTTGTTGCAACCAAGCCATATTATGCATACATTCTGGTGTTGTCAAAAGTGCTGGTACTTCACTATCAAGTCGATACTTGTATTTTAAGTAGTAACAAACAATACCATTCGTTCTGTAGCACCATTAATAATGACTTGTTTGCAGGTATATGAAAAATGAAAATCTGTTTAAGCACCAGCATCAGTATTAGGCTACTACTACTAGCACTGTTCTTCTTCTTCTTCTTCAGGAGAATGAACATTTGCAGAAGTTTCAAGTGACATGGGAGCTCCACAATAAGCACCTTTTTGAGAACTTGGTGTTTTCTGAACCCATCCTGCACAACAGTCTACCTGCCTTAGTGGCCCGGCTCAGGTATGGTATTAGATGAATCAGTTAAAACTTTATCATTCTTATAGGACTCCACTGTGTATAGATGCAATTATTTTGTTTTCGTTGAATAGGCAGGGCACAACATCCCATGATTCATACAGTGAGGATATGTACCGTACACTGCTTGAGAGATACCACCAGCTCGACCAGGAGATGAGTGCAGTGGCCCTCGAATGGCTGGAGTGTGAGAAGAGGATTGATGACTATGTTGATGAGCAGGTATTTTTTGTTGGCCAGTAAAGTGAATGTAGCCTTACTGAGCTAATCATTGGTGGCTCTCTTGCATGATCTTGCATTTAAAACCAGTTTTGCCTGTTTGCAGTTGCTTTTCAAGGTGGAAGGTCAGAATCTCACAAATCAAAGGACAGAACCTCACAAGTCTTTAATTAATAGAAATGTAAGTTGCAAATTCTGTCAATCATTGCAATAATTGCATTATTAATCTTCATACTTGAATTTGTCCTTTACAAAGCAGTTTATTGAGTGGAGTTAAATGAGTTTCTCCTTTTTTTTTTTAATAAGATGTCTTTAAGAACCAAGCAGCGGATGCTCCAAGAAGATGCAGAGATATTCAAGCAGAAAAGATTGTTTGAAGAGCAGGTAATATTTTCTCCAAACCAGATCTTATTATCCCATTGGGCTTATTGAGAATAATAAAAAAAAAAAAAAAAAAAAGGTGGTGTCAAGTGTACCAAAATTAACACCTGCAGCGCTTCTGCAAGTGGAGAAAAACATAATAAAGCTAGGCTATATATATATATATATATATATATATATATATATATATATATATATATATATATATATATACACAAATACATATACACAAATAAATAAGGCCGATACGAGAAATATAATTTTACTTAAATAATAAATTAAGAAAATGAACGAAAAACGCAGGTTCGGTTCATGTTTGTGCTGCGCGAATAGAAACCAGACGGCGAAAAGTGGCGTCATGTTTTTCGTTAAGCTTATTTTACGAACAAAGATTTGTGTTTATTGTGAATATACACAAATGAAGGCAAACCATTTACAATTTTGATTATTTTCATGACTAAAATGAGTAGCCTAGTTGCTTCCACTGTTAGAGGGAAAAAATTCAAGATTAGCACACATTAGCTTTGCTACCTTGAAAATGCAGCCTGTTCAATATCATAAATTCTCAAAAATATAGGGGAAAAAAAAACACTGCTCTGTTTAAATATGAGAGAATACCAGAATGAGAGACCCAACGTTGGTTTCAGTTTTGTTTTAGCTTAAATTAATTTGTTTTGGCTTGTCGTTTATATTGCTATAACTTCTTAAAGGCCTATTTTTAAATCTTGTTCTTTTTCTTACTGTTAATTGAAATAATTTGTTGTGGAGTGAGGGAAACTAAAATAGCCTAGCTATGTTAACAGTGTTTATTATAATGTTTGTAAACATTTTGCATCGGCACTAGGCATATTTCTGGATGAAATGCTACTTATTATACACAAAATATGTTTTTTTTTTCTTTTCTAAAAATCCACAAAAAAATAAATAAAGAAATGACACCATACAAATAAAGAAATGACTTTTAAAACCGTTTAACTGATTGTATCAATCAGTCAAAATTCTTAACGACAGTTAAGAGTTAACCGGTTAAGATCAACATCCCTAATGAAAATTGCCCATTCAGTCACCAATTGCACAAAACCTTTACACTGTAGCTTTAGATTCAGTTGTCACTTTTATAAATGTATCAAGTATATTAAGCAACACAAATATATTCAACATAGATGATAATAAGAAAGGTTTTTGATCAGCAAATAAGCATTTTAAAGGAACATGTGACACTAAAGACCGGAGTAATGATGCTGAATATTTTTCCTCACTGTCACAAGAATAAATTACTGTAAAATATATTAAAATATGAAACAGTCATATTTGCTTTTACAAGGAAACATATGTATATATATAGATCTTATTATCCCATATAATAGATTAAAATGGCTCATTTGAAATCTGCTAAAGGTATGCAGAATATGCGTGTTACCCAAATAAAATAATGACTAAAAGTGCATCTGCAGCAGTGCAGCGATCGTTCACGTACAGAGTAGCGCACTTCAAAAATGTGTCCTGTGTGAAAGCACATAGAGTCTGTGCTGCTTCTGCACCACATACGTAACGCACACGGACTGCATACGCACTGCAGACAGATATTGTGTGAAACAGGCATGCGTCTTGTCGAGGTTTCCATTGGGAAGCTTCTTAAAAAAAAAAAAATCCCTGAAGCAAACCCGGGGGCTTCAGCTGCATCCATGTTAGCACGTCACGTTTGATGTAGTAATTTATTTCACAGTAGGCATACACACAGGTTCGAAGACTCATTCTCGCCCCCTACAGTGCAATTCAGTTAGGTATAAATCCGTGCTAAAATATCAAGGTGAAAGTCATCATAGCTCGCCTAGTATAGACCCAGCTCTCAAACCCAACTTTGAAAATAGATTAACGGCGATATTTTTTTTTGTGCCCGATAAGAGTCTCCCATTAACGCAGCACGTTAACGCTGATAACGGCCCACCACTAATATATATACACACAAACAGACACACATATGTGTTTCCTTGTAAAAGCAGCTGTATTCACAATTATTGTTTTAATATTGTGATTGCAGCTTCTACCGAACAGTAAAAAATCTCTGGGTGGTGACAGTAAGTTTACAGACACAGTAAAACAGATGCTTTCATCCAGACTGAGTATCCCAGACTGTCCCAACTGCAACTACAGAAGGAGGTACTTAACAGTTTCATTCAGTTATAATCTTTGTATAATGTGTATGTAATAAGTTTGATTGGCTGGTCTTTCTTTAAAGGAAGAGGGGCCACTTTTAGAAAACAAGAGACAAAAAAGACAAGCAAGCTTTAGTGTCCTTTGAGTATCCTTACCCTACACTGTTGTATATTGGTAGCCTGTGTAATCACTGAATTAATGAATTTACCTCCAGATGCACCTGTGACGACTGCAGCCTGTCTCACATTTTGACCTGTGGCATCATGGATGCTCCTATGGCAGAGGATCTGCATCTGAAGCTGCCCCTGCAGGCGGAGCCTACCCGGAACTACCTGTCAGAGGTCCATCCCCCCAGCATGTCATCAGGCAGCTCAGGGTCCGGCTCGACCCCGGGCTCCCCCATCACCATCCAGCAGCACCCTCGCCTCATCCTGCCACATGATGGCACCACCACATTGTGAGTTAAAACCGTTTTGTGCTTTCTGCTTGATATGAAATTAATCTGATTGCTTAAAAACTCATTCTCAATGTTGGTCCCATAAATATCTACCAATTTTCTGCTTTTATGAAAATAAGGTTTATTAACAAAATGATCTGTATCTTTAACTACACATTGCCATATTAACCATCAGTCAGTAATGATACTGAAGATTTTCATGAGCCTTAAGTAGTACATATCACTGACAGTAATGACAACTTGAAGTTTAGCGAGTGAGTCAAATATTGATTTAGTAACTCCTCTGACAGATTTGATAAGCTAATTCATTGAAGGGCTACTTTGAACCAGTGACTCTTTAATGACTCTTTTTAGTGATTCATTAATGGAGCCACATTATGAGTCACTGTGTGTCAGTGAGACTACATTTTGTGTGCAGTTCTGTGAGGAAATAAATTTTCTCACTGCATTCAAGTAAAACAGCTTTATATATGCATGAGTTCACACACACACACACACACACACACAAACACACACAACCATTCAAAAGTTTGGGTTGGTAAGATTTTTGTTTGTTTGTTTTTGAAAGAAGAGCGTTATGGTCATCATTAAATTAATTTAAAAAAAATATTATATTATATTATTATTTGGAGAGGATATGTAGAGGAGTGGATCAAAATCCCTTCTGAGATGAGTGCAAACTTGATCAAGTACAAAAAATCTCTCACCCCTGGGCTTGCCAACAAGTCATGTTTTACTTCATTTCACACACTTATTTATTTCATAATGCAAATCAATTTATGACCTTTATATAATGTGTTTTTTGGTTTATATTCTGTCTAACCGTTCAAATAAACCAACCATAAAAATTACAGACCCTTAATTTCTTTGCAAGTGGGCAAACTTACAAAATTAGCAGGGGATCAAATAAATATTTTTTTCCCCGCTGTATTGCACTTTTAATTCACTTTTCTATTTTAATATGTATTAAAATTTGAATCTATCTAAAAATAGATTTATACTTTGCACTGTAGTGTATATAAATGCAAAATGCAGTCATTTGCAGGTGATTGCAGAAAAATGTGTTATTCCCTGTCTGCTTGCTTTATGGCAGCATTTTATAGTAATTTTGTGAGTCAAGGGTTTTTACGTGGATAATGCTGAAATGTAGACTTGGGAATTTTTTTGTAAGGTGTAGTACTGGTAATAGGTCACCTGTGGACAGTATTGCAAGATCAGATAAGAGTCAGATCAGGCAAGTTCCAATTATTATAGTCATTACTGTATTCATGATTTCATTATGTACTTTCCTGCGGAGCTCAGTAAGTTTCTGTTTTTCAATAGCGCAGTGTCATCAGTTTTTTTTTATTACATCACAACTCCCAACGGCTGAGTCATAAGGTTTCTTTTACTTTCTTTTTCTTCCACAGCGATGATGAAGTGCCTCCAATGTCTGCCATCTACCCTCTGAGTGGGTACGAAGACCCTGCGGTGGTGGCCAGCTTTAATGGCATCCACAGTCAGCTAAGTGGGGGAGAAGAAAGCATGAACCTTAAAGATAAAGTAGGTGGCTGCTGATCATCTGTTGTTGTCACCTACAGTGTAAAATTAACATTTGTCAGCTGAAAAAAAAAAAATTTGACATTTGAATTTAGAAATGAAGTTACTTGGATGGTAATAAGCCCTCTTCTCTCACTCTCCCAGTCTTCACGGGGGAGCAGCAGCAGTAGCAGCTCCTCTGAAGGAGATGACGAGGAGAGGGAGAGTGGTGAAGAGCCTCCAGGCCAGAAAGTGTCACTCTCTGGAGGGAAAAATGACCGTCCGCCTCCGTCATACCCTCATTCACAGGTAGAGTGTAAGAAAATATCTTACTGGGACTTTAAGAAATATATATATACATATAGAACAACCGTAGTTTAATTACTAACACAAAAATAGCATGATCTAACAAAGCAAATAGTCGATTTTCCATAAATGTGTGTGTATGTGTATATATACACATACATAAACTCACTTTATTAGGTACTCCTTGCTAGTACCAGGTTGGTCCATATTGACATGATAGCATCACGCAGTTGCTGCAGATTTATCGGCTGCACATCTATGGTGCGGATCTCCTGTTCCACCAAATCCCAAAATTGCTCTATTGGATTGAGATCTAGTGACTGTGGAGACCATTTAAGGAAAGTGAACTCATTGTCATGTTCAAGAAACCAGTCTGAGATGATTTGAGCTTTGTGACATGGTGCATTATCCTGCTGGAAGTAGCCATCAGAAGATAGGTACACTGTAGTCATAAAGTGATGGACATGGTCAGCAACAATACTCAGATAGGCTGTGGGGTTTAAACAATGCTCAGTTGGTATGTCAAAGTGTGCCAAGAAAATATCCCTCACACTATTACACCACCAGCAGCAGCCAGAACCGTTGAGACAAGGTAGAATGGATCCATGCCTTCATGTCCTTTACGCCAAATTCTGACCCCACCATCTGAATGTCACAGCAGAAATCGAGAATCATCAGACCAGGCATTGTTTTTCAGGTCTTCTGTTGTCCAATTCTGGTGAGCCTGGGTGAATTGTAGCCTCCGTTTCCTGTTCTTAGCTGACAGGAGTAGCACACGGTGTGGTTTTCTGCTCCTGTAGCCCATCTGTTTCAGGGTTCGAGGTGTTGTCATTCAGAGATGGTATTCGGCATACCTTTGCTTTAATGAGTGGTTAATTGAGTTAATGTTGCCTTTCTGTCATTTCTAACCAGTCTGCCCATTCTCTTCTGACCTCTGACATCAACAAGGCATTTTCATCGACACGGCTGCTGCTCACTGGATATTTTCTCTTTTTCTGACCATTCTCTGTGAACCCTAGAGGTGGTTGTGCATGAAAATCCCAGTAGATCAGCAGTTTTTTAAATACTCAGATCAGCCCATCTGGCACCAACAACCATTCCACATTCAAAGACTTTTAAATCCCCATTCTGATGCTCGGTCCGAACTTCAGCAAGTTGTCTTCACCACATCTAGATGCCTAAATGCATTGAGTTGCTGCCATGTGATTGGCTGATTAGCAATTTGTGTTACCAAGCAATTGAACAGGTGTACCTAATAAAGTGGCCTCTTGAGTGTATATATACTCTCACAATTTCGATCAAAATGATTCAACCCATTTAAGATTTTCAAAATATTTTGTGATAAAAGTGAAAATGTCAATATATTATGTAAAATTGTATTAATTATTTTATAATGCAATATGTTATAAAAAAATCTTTGTTTACAGTTTTAGGATTTTTTTTTTTTTTTGGAATTCAGTTATATCATATTTATTAAATAATTCAGCATTGCTGATCTTAAGTAATGTATTTTTATGGTTGAGTACAAAACACTTAATCTGCTTGAGCTCTTACACATGTACACAAGTTTAGCCCTCGTGCTAAAGTTGATTAGCAAATATGGCCTCTGGCAAAATGCTAAATCTTTGTTTCCTATGTAGGTGGATCAGGTACAACATCCATGCGAATGCCATGTGTGCAATCAGGGCAACGGGGACAGTAGTGCCTCCAGCCTGAACTCCACCAGGTTGCATGCGGGGGGTCACCAGTTCTTCTCAGAGAAGACGGCAGCCCACCCTGCCCTCCACCTCTACCCCCACATCCACGGCCATCTACCCTTACACAACCTCTCCCACCTGCCCAGACCACTGCTGCCCACCCTCTACTCCACCCCTCCGCTCACACACAGCAAGGTTAGACGCACGCACAAGCACTGAAATGCACAGGAAATTCCCAGCCAGAGTTGTGTGGGTTATAGCTGCTTGGTGAATTTGCTGATATTTTTCCAGCCACAAGGGGGTGACTTGTATCAGAAATTATAATCTTTAAAAAAGGCACAGGTGCTAAATTTCACTTCTCACTGGGTATGTCCCTTTCCACATCATTGACTATTGCTTATCAAGCAGTGACACGATGTCATCATAAATTTCCCATTACATTTTCAGTTGCTTTATTGTAAATCCTTTTAAAAGAACATTTCTTCATGAACTTTTCATGTGATGATCCCAACTCTCTTCACATCATCTTTTCTAGACTCTCCCTCCCACCCCCACATCCAATCAAACAGGTGGAAAGCAGCAGGTGTTCAACCCCACCCTACCAGAGCACGTCTACCAGAGCTGCTTCAACACAGCAGGGGACTGGAACGGCTCTTTGCCATGTCCCTCGCTCAAACTAGAGAACCTCTGGGACACGCACATGATGAAAAACTGGAACCCTTCTGTGCTTCTCCAGGAACCCCTACCTGGTCAGTTGCTCAGGCCATTTTAAAGATGATGTGCACACGTCAAAGTGGACAAAACGACACTTCCATTTTGACTAAACACAAGCTTTTAAGAATTATTCAGGTGCTTTAAACATAAACAGGCTCCATTTAGATCTGGTATTAAAGTTTCTGGGGATCTGATCATTCAGAAGTATATTCAAAGAATTTTGGTTTCATGCCACTTAAAAAAATAGCATCTGTGGAAGAACCTGTTATAATTTGGAAAAGCACAATGTGCATACAGGACCAGGTTCTGTGTTCAGATACTTACAATATTAAAAGGAGCAACCTAGCACCCCTAAATTGTACGACTTGGCACCTTGCAACAAGTCCACCCTCATCGTTCTGGTCGACCAATATAGTTTATTTATTTATTTATTTATTAATACTTGTGTTCCTGTAGCTCAAATGGTAGAGCATTGCATTATCAAGCGCAAGGTTGGGGGTTCGATTCCCCGGGAACACATGATAGGTAAAAATTGATAGCCTGAATGCACTCTAAGTCGCTTTGGATAAAAAAGTCTGCTAAATGCATAAACTTAACTTAAACTTAACTTAAGAAATCATTTGATAATGGATTAAAAAAAATTAATGAGTAAAATAAACATACTTTAGATGACAAAGTATTTTTCACAAATAAATATTTAATAAAAAATTTAATTAAAAAGGAAGCAAACACTGTAACCTACAGGGCACTCAGTATTTCGGGAAGTTTGTGTGCACTGGGAATCATGTTTTTCAAATAAAACAAAGGTAACACTCATTTTACATGCAGCACACAGAGAAAATGACATGATTATGACAAAGGGCCAATATATCCGTCAACCACTACTTCAGATACTTGACTAAAATATCTGAGAAATAAGCTTAATACATTACGTTAGTATTTTATTTAGTCACAAAATCAGATTCCGTTCTCCCAATGCGTTTAAAATTCATGAGAACGGACACATACACACTAAAGAGATTTGGGAGTGACAACTGCCTTAAAATGCCTGAGGGAATCTCTGAAATTTAGAAGTTAAAGTTTTTATTTTCTATAATCTTATCCCCCAAATATAAATGGGATACAGGATTCACTCACAAGATTTGACACAGTGATAACCATAGTAAAAGTTCGACTTAAGTCTAAGTAAACTTAAACCGAAGTAAATAAACTAAAAACTACACACAATTGAAGCTGTTTGGCTGAGCTGTATTTGAGTAATGTTAACGATCAGAGTCATCTAGTCACCTAGCCATCAATAGGAAAAAGCAGTCCACAGAGGTGTGTTATGTTTACACTCAGTAAGTTTTAACATTATGCTCTTTCTGGACCATAATTGATGGGTTTCCCCGAGACCGCATCGCTAGTGGTGAGAAACTGTTGGGAAGAGATCAAAATTTGTGAATGAGTCAAAACACAATTTTCTAGCACCACACCACAGACGAGCCGTCTGTGTCCAAAAGTTGGGTGACGCCACTGTAGTAACAACTATTTGTTCAGTTTGGCACTGTACAGATGTGTATTTATATACTTATTTTATATGCATTTAAATGGTCACTAATGGACCTAAAAGGATATGTGTGATGACTTCTATTGTTTTAAGTGTCTTTCTGACCCTGAAACTTTTCTCCTTATCAAAGGTGACATGCTGGGCCCTCCCCTTCCCGACGTGCCCCTTCTCTCCTCCAGTTTGGACCCTAATGTCAATCCCCACTTTGCTCCATATGACAAAGAGAAGAAGAACGGCGCCAAGAAAAAGTGTCTCTTCAACTACCAAGATGCCTTCATGGAGGCGAGCGAAGTGGTGATGGCCACTTCCTCTGCCACCTCCTCTGTCTCCAGTACCGCCACCACTGTCCAGTCGAGTAATGATCACTTCCACGTTTCTAAATGACCCTGATCATGAGTGTTTCGATTGGATTTTGGCTTTCCTGTGCTTATTTTCCTCCTTTTCCTCCTTTCCCTTTTTTATAGATGAAGTTTTCCATAATTTAGGTAAAGAGGACCATAGACATCCCACTCCTGTTGCTCCTAGGAATAGTCCCACTAGTATCGCGTCTCTCCCCCCTCTCAGCGGAACCTCGCATCCCTCTTCCCCCAACACACACCTACCCAGTATAGGCACCCAGTCCTTCCCAAAGACTGTAACTCCAGGCTACATGGATATCCATCAGGGTCTGTGCTTGTCAGCTGGTGAGCAGCCAACCACCCTGGGCGAGGGTTTAGTCAGTGGTCCAAATAGTGTGTGCAGGTCAGTCCCCCAAGTATCTGATTTATAAGTTTTCTGTCTCATGTCCCTGCTGTGCCAGCATCTGAGACGCATAGACAAGCTGTTGTATTCAATACCATGTCAAGCTTTCAGTTTTTAATAAAGACACCAGAGTATGATCCATATAGTCACAGTTGGGATGTTTTTGTCAGTGATCCAGACTGTGAGGGTCATCGCTGTGAAGGGAACGGAGGCTATGAGCACCAGCCATATGAAGGAGAGGAGAGCCAAGATGAGGACAGCAGCTCAGAGCACAGCTCTTCTACCTCCACCTCCACCAATCAGAAGGAAGGAAAGTACTGTGACTGCTGCTACTGTGAATTCTTCGGTCACGGAGGGGTATGGAAACACTCTCATTTGGCTGTCACCAAACTGTTCAATTAAAAGTCTTCCTAATTAGGGTCGGGGGGTTTGACCATAGTAGTACATCACAGCATAGATTATTGAATATAATATGATTCACAATTTATCACAATATAATAGAAAGCAAAAATGGTTCATTAAATTATCAAGAGGTAATAGCTGTTTTTGAAAAATGTAATACTTAAAATAAAACAATTAAACACTTGAGATTAAATAAAAGATACATGTAATTTGATTATATTGTCTGGCATGTATTAATACATTTTTGGATGTCAGCTGATATTAGTTTTAATATATGTATATATATATATATATATATATATATATATATAACTTATTTTGGGATATTAAATCGTGCTTTCTCATTTCCCATTTTCACATTTAAATTGCCTTTGCCGTCATCTGACACTCACTCAAAAAGTGTAAAATATAACGTTTAGCAAATCTCAAAATAAATATCCACTTTTCATATTGTACTTTATAAGCTTATGATGCCTAAATTCACCTGTAGCATTTAAAACAATTGATTTTAGTTTAGTTTTTTATTGATTTAATATTCATTAAGAGAAAATAATGATTAGTGGCAAGCTTTACCATCAACCGTATCATCTAATGATAATGGGCTTAATGGTATTTGCAACAATTGGTACATGATGCAAGATACAACTTGTCACTTTAATGTCACTTTAACATTAACACAAAGCGGTCCTGCTCACCGATGCATCCATGTAAAAACATACATCTACCAGGATATAGTAGACCCTTTTTTGCCCTAACTCACTGCATACATCATACCATCCAGTTCTACTTCAATTATAGTCAACCACTTTGATGTTCATACAGTGTTAGTGATGGATCAGTGCATGCAGTTATTTCCTGCACCATATCAGTTTTGCATACTCCACTGCTTATGTAAATCATATCGTTAAAGGAACATTTGTGGAAGCAGTTCATGTTACCTGTCTATCATTAAATAAGCTAATCAGGCTTCTGTTGTTTGTGGCGTGTAGCCCCCTGCCGCACCCACCAGTAGGAACTATGCAGAGATGCGGGAGAAGTTGCGACTCAGGCTGACTAAGCGCAAAGAGGAACAGCCTAAAAAAGAAGAATTGCTGCTCGAGCGGGATGGGGTGGAGGACGATCGCAAGGTAGAGGACCTGTTACAGTTCATCAACAGCGCAGACAGCAAACCACCCAGCAGCTCCAAAGCAGCCAAACGTGCCCGTCACAAACAGAAGAAGGTAAACTCATTTTGTAATCAGGAATTCACATACACTTTTTTTCTAAATCTATTCAGCATAAGACTATATTAAAATGCAATACAACTGTTTCTTATAATGTTTTTTTTTTTACTTTATTATAATAAAGTCTAAAGTCTTAAGTAGTTTTGCATAACCTTTTATTCTTAAAAAAAAAAAAAAAAAAAAAAAAAAAAAAAATATATATATATATATATATATATATATATATATATATATATATTAGTGCTGTCAAAATAAGCACGTTAATGCAGGCAATATATTTTTTTTCAGGTTAACAGCATTACAAATATTTAACACAATTAATGCAGGGGTGGAAATAGTGTTGGGCATCCCCAGTCACAACTATTGCTTCTGTCTTTTTTTCTCGACAAGAATTGTTTATTGAGAAGCAGAACGTCTTTATGACCACATCAAACGGCAGACTTTCAAACGCACACTCCAACTTCACCTCAGCGACAGGCGCTAGTCAAATGAGGGAGGAAAATGTACGAGGGAGCTTCAGTAGAACTACAGTGAACTGCGGTCACATGATGTTGTCTTATGTCAGTAAAAAAAAAAAAAAAAAACATGTCAGTCATTATACTGTACTTGTAACATGTGCTCTTCAAACGCACACTCAAATACTTTAAAGTACTGTATCATATTACAGCACAAATGAAACTATGAGAGAATGTGAGAAAATAGGATGCGCGTCAGATCTGTGTCATGTTCAGCAGCCAGAATAACCTAATAACCCAGCTTCTGCAATGTATCTTAATCAAAGAACAAAAGGAAATTATTATCTTTTGTAACTTTAAGGATTTATCTATTTTTAATTTAGAATTGAGTGTTTGATCACTTTTTTCAGTTTCTGTAGATTTCCTTCTTGCTGAAGGGCACAGGTAAATATGACATTTATTATAATGGGTTTATGTAAAGATTAAGTTCACTAGAAGTTCACTAATTTTTTTAAGACTAATAAATGTTGATAATTTTAATGATAAATAATGAAAATGATACAATTGATAGCAGTTATAGCTACTGTAATGTTGAATGGCTATAGTCAATGCTTAAATATTAGGGGCGGGGGGGGGGATGGTGGGGGTTATTTCATAAAGACATGAGTAGTATTAGTGATACTCAACTTCAGACATAAAAAATATACCAGTAAACAAATATTTAAAAAATACTGTCTTTGTTATTTCTGTATTAATTTGTGATTTTTTTTTTTCAATATAAAATTATATTTAAAAACTTAAATGCTAGGATTAGTCATGATTAATAATAATAATTAAAAAAAGTGTGATATCATCTTTTTAATCGATTGACGGCACTTTTTAATCAAAACTTCAACATTGTTTATTTGTATTTGGAAAAACACTCCTCATGAAATGTCAAATAATATGTCAAATAATTTGACCTTTATATGACAAAGCAAGATTAGTTCCGGTTTTAAAATGCCATGTTGACCCAAAACGCTTAATGATATTTAGGAATGAGTAATGCATAAGTTATATATATAAAAAAACACACACACACACACTAGTCATGGGATTAAGCTCTCTTTTGGGGTGTCATGGAGTTAACTGTCTGGCGGTTTGTTTGGGTGCAGCTGGAGGAGAAAGCCCGTCTAGAGGCGGAGGCTCGGGAACTGGAGATACAACAGCAGTTTCTAAAGGAACAGAGTAGGCGGCAACAGGAGGAGGAGGAGGCAGCACTGAAGCGGGAGCTGCTCCGTCTGCAGGAAATGCAGCAGTTGCGGGCATCTAAGAAGAAAAAGAAAGACAAAGTCAAGGAGGTAACCAAATCTGAGAATCCTCTTGTTCCAACAACCAACAGCCCTCAGCCTCTTCAGCAGACAGCACAGAGCGTTTTAGAAAAGAACATGCAGAACGGCAAAACACAGCTACTGCACAATCTCATCCGTCTCAGTCCTAAGGAGCCTCGTATAGAACCTGAATCCCCCACTGGTGGGAAGAACGGCCCATTGCAACAGCCTTGCAAAGAGAGACCTTCAGAGTCTCTCGCCCTCCAGAATGGCACCTCCTCCCACCCGGAGTCATCCCATACCAAGGTCAAACCCAAGCAGCACGCATATGGCTCCAAACCCAACAGTGAGGCCACAAAGAGGCCAGCTGAGACCTCCAAAGCTTCAGAGCTTCCCAAAGCCGGGAATGCAGCCAGCCCTCAAACTGACACCAAAGCCAAGCAGAAAGCTTCAGACGAGTCAGTGACCGAGATCAAGAGGGACGAAAGGACTAATGGGAAAAAGCCACAGAATGGAGGGAAAGACGAGAGGATCTCTCCCGTTACTGAATCTTCAGCTGTAGAACCTCCTCAGCAGAACGGCAAAGTCCCAAACAATGAGTCCCCTCAGCCCAAAAGTAAAGCAAAGAAGAATAAGAAGAAGAAAGCGGACAAGACGAGTAACTCAATAGGTGAGTGTTGTGAATTGCCAAACTGTGAAGATAAAGGATAAAAAGAAAACATTTGTCCATTTTTGAATAGAAAATCAGAGTCAGAACTCTCTTATTGTCCAACAGATGATGTTTTTCTGCCCAAAGACATTGATTTGGACAGCGTAGACATGGACGAGACCGAACGCGAGGTGGAATATTTCAAAAGGTAATTCTTGGTATTTTTCTGTAATGATTTAATCTGGCATTCATGACCTTTTGCTTCCCAATGAATTCATTTTTCTCCCTTTTCGCAGGTTCTGTTTGGACTCGGCGCGACAGACAAGACAGAGGTTATCCATCAACTGGTCCAATTTTAGCTTGAAGAAGGCCACGTTTGCTGCACACTAATGGGTCTTCCTTTCAAGAGACAATGGCAGGAATCAATAAATGTTCCTCTGGTTTCTTCTCTCTCTCTCCCATGTTTCGACAGACTGATCGCTGACCCCAGTGCTGCTATGTTTCAACTTCTCCGCCGGTCTACATTATCCACGCCGCCTTGCCTTGTCCTTGTTGCTATGGGTTCTGCAAAGAACCCAAAATGGGCTTATATTCCTGCAGTACTTCTGGAGAGAGAGAAAAAAGAGCAAAGTCAAAAAACAACCACAAAATGCTACTCTATAAGTTTATCCCTATTATTTTGGTTTCCCTTTTCGTCTTTTAAAAAGCTTGTGTGCTTTTTGTCAGTGAGTGGGCCGTGTCCCTTAGGTCTGCGCCATGTTCTGGGTTTTCTCTGGCTTTATGTACATTAGGATGAAGGCACTGCGAAAGACATGCTTCAGTGTAAAAGAAAAAAAGATGAATATGAAAAAAAAGATCCTTTACTTCAGATCAGCTGTGGCTTTGCTCACCTTTGCACCTAGCACTGCACTTCCTCAACTCTTCAAGAGAATCGGACTGGTCAGCTTCACGTCATTGCCCCGTACTTCACTCTTTATTGGGAGAACGGCTACTACTTGACAATGTTCACATCAGGTTTTCAGTTCCATTTCAAATTGTTCGGTGTAACAACTGTGTTCAAGTTACCATTTTATTTTTGTTTTCTTTCTTTTTTTCCAACTTGTACCAAGCTTGTATCAGAATACTTTCCGAATCGAATCGAACAATACTCACACTATCAATCTGTTATAGAGTGTATATTGTATTAACACTGAAGCCGGACTGGCTACTTTTTAACATATTGTTAAGTAATATTAAAATCTTGTCTTTCTTTTTGAAAGATGGAATACAGTAGAGTGGCAGGACATTTCTGTGTCGGTGTCTTTTTTTCTATTTTGCTCCATTACGTAACCCTTATCAAATTCCTAACCTTATCCAGTCAAGGGGAAATACAAAACCTACTGCAGATCAACATTAAAGGAGCCACCTAACACCCCTAAATTGTATGACTTGGCACCTTGCAAAAAGTCCACCCTCATCGTTCTGGTAAGTGTTAATAGTTTTACATTAACTGCAACTTAATTATTTCAACAGTCATGATGGTGATAATAATAGATATGCAAACATTTCGGATAATTTGCTCAAAATTTGAGGTGAAGTCATTATGAATAATTTTCGGTTTATTTTGCTTGGTTTTCTTTCCTGTGACTTTATTACCAGGGTGTGGCAGGTGCAAGTCGGTGAAACTATTCCTTCCAATCCAAGCACTGAGCATCACTGGAAGCAGATAATGCAGTATTATTGTTGCTGCTGAGGTAAGTGTGTTGAAAGTGAAAATAAACGTAAAAGCATTTCAGATTTTATCATTTAAGTAAGCATGCATTTCAAGTTAGCATGTCCTACTGAATGCATGTTGAGATCAAGGTTATATTTAAGTTAATATTTTTTAAATGTCTTCAGCAAAAAAACCACGTTAAATACTGCTGTTAAAATCATTTTCAAGTCTATTTGCCCTGTATGTCTCCTATTCCATTATATATGATTTTGGCTTTTTCACGTCAAAATTGCAACAAAAAGTGTGATTACCTCACTCTTCAAAGGATGCATTAGAATCCTGTTTTAAAATGGGAGGGAGGGCATATTTTTAATCTTAGAAACCACTTGACAGACTATTTCTATACATATAACTCCCACAGATAGGGAACTTTGGTCTCTCCATCATCATCACTTTGTTTTATGTAGGGCTTTTTTTTCTTTTTCTTCACTTCCTGCCAAAAACTTTTTCGCTGTGGTGGAACGCCTACCTCCATTTTAGCGCGTAACAAAGAAACACCAGGTTAGATGAATTTCTATTTGTCTTGTTAGAGATGATCTCATTTCGATAATGATGCTAAAAATACAGCATTGCCACCAAAGCTTAAAATTTGAAATGAAATCAAATAAAAAAAAAACAGTTATTTTAAATGGCATTCACAGTTTACAGTATTACTGTTTTAATTGTATTTTTTGATTAATTAAATAAGAATTAAAAAAATAAGGCTTATTTTAAAACAAAAGCATTTAAAAGCAAGAAGTGTAAAAAAAAATAAAAAAATTAATACAGTAATCTAATTTGTTACAGTAAACCGGAGTTAAAAGAAAATCAGTTAATAATTAAATATATTTATATGATTTAAATATGACCACGTGTTTGCCTGGAAAATCGGAGAATGAACAATGGGAGATTTTTCTGAATCTTTAGTTTTAGTTGACCAGTTTTAGTCACCCATGATGCAATGCTGGAGTTACCTCATTTATGTGAAATCTTTTTTTAGATAGACATTTCTGGTTGAGGCCAAATTCACTCTGTACTTTCAATATGAAGTTCAAAGTAGTTGTTTTGACAGAATGAGAAGTGCAACTACACAAGATGATGTATCAATACATCCCTTATCTTGTCTCCCATACTGAAAACCCACAAACCATTGTCTTCCATATGACATTTGGATATTATCAGTAGAGCGCAAGATGAATTGACTTGGCATATGCATCCCAATTTTCAACTGTCCTTTTATGATGCTCTTTTGAAAGGAATACTAGCGGAGCCTAGACGTCTTCAATCAGTCTTGGACAGTAACAGGGTCATAAAGAGCGCGAGAGCTGGGCTTATTAGAGAGAAATCAAAGATTGGAGATTAGATCTAGTTTGCAATCACTGGTGAAGATCTTTTCATTGAGGATGGCCCAGAGCTGGGGAGAAACGCAGACAGCTCAAGAGGGAAAACCCCCATCGTTCCACATACTGGAATTGACAATAGAGTTCTGTCTCAGCGCTGATCGCTCTTATCAAAAAAAAAAAAAAAAAAAACTCAACAGGCCACGATCACTCTAACACAGCTGGTAACAACAGCCCTTTAACTGATATCTCTACCGTACGGTTGAGCTTAATTTGATAGGGAATAAATCTATCAAAAGAAAGAGATGAGAGAGTAATCTTTCCACAGCTGTTCTACCCCATCTCTGTGTCTTCAGTTGCCATGGGGGGGGGGTTTGGGAATTTCCAGTTTTCTAGCGACAGCAGCAGTTTATTAAATTGCTTCTGGTCAGTCATCAGGTAGTAGGGTCAAACAAGCAATCAAGGAAGTAGGGATGAAACCCTTATCCAAAATCATGTGGACACCATACAGTTGATACGTCTGTAAAGGAGATCATATAACGCATATATTGCCAAATGTCTGTATGTGTTATAGAGACACTTAAATATCTCTTCTTTTTTTATCTTTGTGGACCCTGAAGGTTATGAAATGTATCCAAGATACTAATAAAGTCAAAGGGATGTTTATAACTATATCGAGGGAAAATAACTAATAGGAATAGTCCTCTGAATTTAAATCAAGATTTACCATGGACTGACAGCTCAACCATACGGTATAGTTTTATATAACATTTAAGTTATAAATTATTTATTAGATATCTACTGATAAGAATTTTAAGCTCCCTTTAGGGTTGTTAAAGAAAGTTAACTTTATTTTCCCATAAAGGGTTAAATAAGGAAGTTAGCCAATGCTCAGGAATTCCCTGCTTTCACAATCGGTCACATTTATTTCCCTCTTGGATAATCATAGCAGGTAAAGTTATGGATATTAATAGGTAAAAAAAAAAAGAAGAAGAAGCTTCACCATGGTAGGCTACTTGGAATTTTTTGTTGGTGTTTTTTGGCTGGTGTTGAATCTTTGAGTCGGTGGGCTAATTGTGTAAGTGACATTTTGTCTTTCTGTGAACAGTTTTACTGTAAAAGTCATGTGTTCATGTGACCTAATTATTTCCACTTCCTAAAGGTTGATTGTGGTGTGAGTGTGTGCTTTTCTGCAGTAGATGTGTGGGCCTCACTTTATTGTAGGTGTGTATGAATTGTGTATGCGGGGAATCCCTTCCAGCCTACCTTTCACTTCTCCAAGGAAAAAGGTTTCGTAAAAGAACAAAACTACAGCGGGCCCACACATCCATCACTTCAGCTTTTTGCATCTCCAGTTACCATCTACACAGCAAGCTTCTCGGTGACTTCACAACAAATGACTCCTGCAGATAGAAATATGACACTGTTCTTTGTAAAACTCATCCGAAGTGTGTTCTTGTGCTTGGGCGACGTCATTTCGAGAGTGGCGACTTGACTGAAGCAGAGCATGAAACTCCTGCTGGACTTTTCCCTCCTGCCCCCGTGGCAGCTAGCTAGGGTCGTGCGTCTGAGCTCATCAAGGGTTTATTGACTCAGGGGACAGTGGTGCTCTTTTACATGTCTGACGTGATCTTATATAATCTGAATAGGGGCCTGCACTTATGACCAGTTTCCCAGATGTAACACACTGGTGGTGGAAATAAAATACAAATTCACGAGGGAGCCATTTAGGAGCCAAATTACGTTTTGAGCAATATACACAAATGTCAATATTGTTTTGTAGGAATATTTCTGCCTGTTTGAAAAAAAGAAAAGGTAACAAGTATTGTTGATTATGGTTCACCCACCTTACAGTTTTACTCCCAAACAAGTTTCAATTTGACCGCACTATGCAGAGGCATCGAACAATGAACAGTTATATTTTTAGAATGAAATTTATTATGACATGATTCTGTTGTTGCGGTTAGTAATGGTTTCCAGTGGGTTTAAGAGTGATTGTCCACGATACACTATGCATATCCTAGCAAGCTGGAGAAAAAAAAAAGAATATATATACAGTACAGACCAAAAGTTTGGACACACCTTCTCATTCAAAGAGTTTTCTTTATTTTCCTGACTATGAAATTTGTAGAGTCACACTGAAGGAATCAAGGGCTATTCGACCAAGAAGGAGAGTGATGGGGTGCTGCACCAGATGACCTGGCCTCCACAGTCACCGGACCTGAACCCAGTCGAGATGGTTTAGGGGTGAGCTGGACCGCAGACAGAAGGCAAAAGGGCCAACAAGTGCTAAGCATCTCTCGGAGAACTCCTTCAAGACTGTTGGAAGACCATTTCAGGTGACTACCTCTTGAAGCTCATCAAGAGAATGCCAAGAGTGTGCAAAGCAGTAATCAAAGCAAAAGGTGGCTACTTTGAAGAACCTATTTTCAAAGACATATTTTCAGTTGTTTCACACTTTTTTGTTATGTATATAATGCCACGTGTTAATTCGTAGTTTTGATGCCTTCAGTGTGAATCTACAATTTTCATAGTCATGAAAATAAAGAAAACTCTGAATGAGAAGGTGTGTCTAAACTTTTGGTCTGTACTGTATATATACATATCTCAATTCATTCATTGTACTTCTTGTGGTTGCACACAGGAAGCACTTGTGCACTTGTAAGTTATAATAGAGTTTTGTAGTGATGAAATGTTTTTGTAGGCCAACCTAGAATTTTGCATCCCTCAACGAAAACCCAACCGATTTTTTCCTTTGGCTTTTGGATTATTGCAAAAAATAAGCTCTGTGACTGACAAAAAGTCATGATTCTTACATGTCTTGTTCATCATTCACAATTAGACAGGACTTTTATCTATTTTGAGGCCTAAAAACAGTCGGCAGATGTTAAAAGCTAAATGTAGGCCATTCTTAAGCTACATCACCAAGTGGTAACTTCAAAACACATACACACACACACACACACACACACACACACACACACTCCCTAGTTTTCAAGCGTGCAATTATGCACTAAACAAGGCTGTGAAAGCAGACTAGTGAGTAGATGAGATTGCCTGTTCTGCATGACATTTAATGTCCCCAACAACCTAGTCCCATTTAGATAAATGTCAAAATATCTCACGCTTGTATTAACCACAGATCTTATTTCAAGCATTTAACCAAAAGCCAACGGACTTCAGGATGATGGAACTAGAAGAGCTAAAATGCTAACTCGTTTCCAGGTTCTGTCCTACAAAATGTATGTCTGGACTCTATTAACTAATTCCACAGAACCACATAAGGATGCACACAAGCCTACAGACTATCACCAATGGTGACTTTATTATTTTGCTGCATTTTTGGGATTCTCAAACTTAATCCCTTCATTCTGGGTTGGATAATGTTTCTAGCATCTCAAAACCATGGCAGCAGTTTAGATTTTGATTTGTTGATATTAGTGTTCTAGTTTCAGTTAAAGACAACCTTGTTTGTTCCTATAGTCTCCTCCCCTTTAAATAACCAGTCCCACTATATCCCAACAGTCGCTTGTTTCTCTTCTAGTCACTTGTAGGCCTGGGGACAGCTGAGAATTTGCTGTAGTTATAGCCCGTCCATTCACTTGTGTTTGGGAAGGGGTTTTCCACCACTTGTGCGCATACACACACACTTTCAAATCCCATGGGACTTGAGTTTAATGCTTCATGACACACTTTGCCTCATGATCTTGCCAGCATTATCACAACTCTCTCAGTGTCTGGTTTCCCATATCTTCCTAAAATGTACCTTTGGCTGTACAAACACTGACAGACACGAACAAGATAAAACAGTTTAGAAGAGGGTCCTTAAGCAAATATTTTATTATAAAAAAATAAATCCTACTATAGTTATCACATTTCTCTGTCTCAGTTTGGCATCTCTATAATAATTTCTTATTGTCAATTAATGTTTTTGGTGTCAGTGCCTTAAAACCCCCCAAAAAGTGTTCAGATACACTTTAATAGAAGACCATTTTGTCATACGCAGCATCTGAGACGTGAAAATTTCACAGGGAACTTCCTCTCTTACTTAAAACTAGAATGTTTTCAGCTGCAGAGGGGGATCGAATGGCAAGTACCTCACAGTCAAAAAGTGCCTGACGGAGCCATTTAACATTTTTAACCAGAAACTAATGTTTGATATATATGTATATGAATCAGAAAGTCAAATGTTGAAAGAGTATTTATAGTGTGTGCTGTTCTGCTCTGTATATTCTGGTACAAATGAACATCTCTGATTTAAAATGTAAGCCCAAGGCAAATACTAACAACACACTTACAAATAAAAAAAAATGAAATATTAAAATAGCACCATAACAAAAACAGTATCGGACAGTCTAATAACAATGAAGCTTATGTATTAAATATAAAAGGTTATGTACATTTATCATCCGTATTTGGCAATAATAAAATAAAATAGTAAAAAGTGCATACTATGTCTTTACATGAGGTATATGATACCAATTTGACAATTCATTTGAATTATACACAGATCTGCAATACAGTATTTAGCTAAATTTGATTGAAACTAATACAAAATGTCCCATACTTAAAACCATAAAACCAAACAAATGACAAAACCCAGTGACTTATAAACCAAAAATGCTTGAGATTGAATAACTTTTCGTAACCAAACCATCTGCATTCAATGACAGCCCATGTGAACTGGGAATGACGCACCCAAAGTCACGTCTTGAGTCCTATGCCACAGGCGACCTTCTTAACACCAACTAAGCCCACAATCGAAAAGCCAAGTAAAAAAACAACAAAAAAAAACTCTTCCTGCGACACGATCCTGTTCAAACGTGTCCCTGCCTTCATCAACATCCTGTCAAACATCCCATAGTCTGCAAGCGTGTAGTGATTCTGTCCTCAGTGCTTTCAGTGCCCTGTGAAAAGTCAGTGAGGTGAGAGACTCACAGCTTGGCACACTCGTCCCAGTGTTTTAGGTACTCGGCCGTGTGCTCGTCGTCATATGTGGTGAGACAGCGAGGGCACTGCAGTTCAGCGGCTCCCTGCGGTGCCGTGTTACTGATAGTCCTCTTTGAGTTAGTTTCTGGGGGACTGTTTCTTAGTGGTTCGGCAGTGTCCGTCTGTCGGTGGGGAACTTTTTTTAGGCCCATGTGAAGTCGCCGTGAGGATGAGGTATCTTGGACACCCTGAGTGATGAAGAAAACACTTGTGTTATTTAAAGGATATTGGACTTGGATTTTAAAATCTCATGCTGGTTGGGTTGTAATGAAAAAATGGTAACCTAAATATGGTAAATGCACTGGTTTTATTTTTAAGATAATATAATTGAATATAGCTGAATCAACCTAGATACATTAAAGGGGTCACAATGATGTGATTTCAAGTTTTCCTTTCTCTTTGGAGTGTTACAAGCTCTTGGTGCATAAAGAAGATCTGTAAAGTTGCGAAGACTAAAGTCTCAAATCCAAAGAGATATTCTTTATAAAATTAAGAGTCAACCACTCCTACCTTAAGCAGCTCATTCTAACACCCCCCCCCCCCCCCCAACATGCCTACGGTACGATGTGGGAAGATTTCCATGACACTGTAAATAGCCTACAATGCCGGTGTCTGTTTCTATGAAGTGGGGGCAATTCTAACTTTGCTAGGACAGTCTTGTGCTTCTAACTCACAACCTGTAAGTATGTTTTCATATTCATAAGAATTTGGCTTCTTGCCATAAAAAGGTCAAATTAACTTTTCAAGAATTTGCGGTCTTTTAATGTGGCTTGCCTGTGTGCGTATTTGCAGTTGAAGTCGCCCAACTTCATCTTGAAGATCCAGGATTTTACCCTGAGCCCTTTCTCGGTCTGCCCTCTCCGATTTGAAGTCCTCAATATAGGCCAAAACCTACAAAAGAACAAAGAACGGATTGGTTTATGGGCAGCAATCCAAACAAACCAACTTCTCACTTTGGTTGTGACTTTCTGTTTAAGAGGAATTCAGAATCTGCAAGTTGAACTGATAAAGACCTGCTGCTCAAGCATCTGAATGCGTTCCCGGTCTCTTCTTTTACTTTCATCCCTCTCTCTGCTGAGTCTCTCGCACTCCATCATCTTGTCCTGCAGGAGGCCATTGAGCCGCGCGATCTCCTGCTGTAACAAAGGCATGCTGCCCGCGACCAGAGCCGGAGCCAGAGTCTGGGTCAGGGTCGGACCTGCAGATGCCAGACCATTTGACTCTTTCAACTTCTGACACAATCCCCTCACGCAATCCTCTCTACTGGAGTCATACTTCTGCCACTTTGAGTTTAAACTTTCCACCTGAGATGGAACAAAAGCATGTATTTATGATGTGAACAGAAAAAAAAAAAAAGACATTTTCCAAGAATATTTTACATTGGTTCTTTCCATAAAAGGTACAGAGTGACATTTTCTGCAAATGAAACGGGTAAAACAAATGTCAGTGAGTGATGATCAAACAACGTGTGATCCTTACATATGCAACTCTCTTTTTAAGCTGGTCATTCTCCTCTTCTAACTTGCTGATGATGACATTTAGATGAGGAACTTCAGGGGAATCATTTGTCTGATGAAGACACAAAAGCAAGGTCAAATATAGTTTTAAATTAAAGTGTTTTAAAGGTGGTCCAGATGTTGTAAAATACTGATAGTTTCCCCAACACACCTCATTTGCTTGAGTTCTCTGATCTGTCATGACTGTCTTGCTTTTCTCTTCCTCCAGCCGCCCCAAAAGCTCCTGGCACACCTGCACGGTGGCCCCCAGCTGTGCTCTCAACTGCTCGGCTTCTTCAGCGAGAGAGTTGCAAAGGACGGCCCTGGTGGCCTGTGTCCGATCGATTTCGGCCAATGTGGAGCGCAGTCGCTGGATCTCCCTCTCTTTCTCCTGCTCGGGCCTTTCCCTGATGGTCTCCAGCTCTTGATCCTTCTCCTTCAACTTTTCTTGCAATCTCTGGATCTCCTGGAAAAAGCAAACAGTCAGAAGACCCCTTCATGGGTATTTCCTGACAGGTGAACGTGAACAAGAAATTCACTTAATCTCACCACAGCTCAAGCACACACTGTTAAGTAATCATGTGTTAATGAACAAATGGAAACTCGCAAACCTCTTGAGAAAAAAAAACAAACAAACAAACTGAAACCACTGTAAATTAGTCTGTTCTTATTAGTTAACCAGACTTTTGGGCACTTTTCAAATGGTGAGACTGGAAGACCAGTTTAAACCAGCTAGGACTACCAAATCGTTGTAGACTGGATTAAGCGCTTTATTTTTATTATTATTGTTGTTCACTTGATTGAATTAAAGTATTTTTTACAAAGAAGACATACATAACAGCTTTACAGTGCTTTTGTTTGTAAAATGTGCTGAGAAAAAAAAAAAAAAACTTGGCATGTTTTTGTAGATAGGAGAATCAGGAAGACATATGAAAATGTGTTTTAACTTACTGTTTTACTGGATTCCAGTTTCTGGGCGGTGTCCACCTCTGACTCCTTGACTTTTTGCTTTAATTTGCAAATTTCCTTACACAAACTTTCGATGAGAGATTTCGACGGCCCTACAAAATAGGGCTCCTCTCCCTCCATGACCAATGTTTTCTCATAGTTCCCCAGTCTTGCCCTCAAATCGATAATAATTCCTTCTTTGGAGGAGACCAGTTGATTTAAACGAGAGATTTCTTGTTGTGTTTCGTGGTAAAATGTGTTGAGTGTAGAGTAGCTGCGCAACTTCGCCCTCAGCGCCTCGTTCTCCCTCTTTACCTCATCCATGCTGAACATAATCCGCTCACGCGTTAAAGGCAATATATAAAGTTCGGTTTTCCCATAGATTGTACAGGTTTGAGTGTCATAGGCTGGCATGCGTCTGCTGGAGACCAAAGGCAGAAAGCTTCAGCTTGTGAGAGCCTCACTCAATTTCGAAATTATTTTATGAAGAGGGGATTTCCTTGCGGGGACTTCCCCATCTCAAACTGGGTAACTTATATTTTTTCTCGCGTTTCACATTAAACGTCGAAAAATAGTTCGGTAACGGCCCTACTTTTGGCATCAAAAGAGTTAATTGTCGAGTCGTGTGGGGTTTAATTGTTATTTTACACATTTTACAGACAGTTGACGCTCCTATCGGTATCAGGTTTAGGAAGATCACAGAACAGCTTGACACCCGGATGTTGCGCGTGCACAAATATTGCGCGCGACCTGTACTCTTCGCAGCCTACGCTGCCAGTGACGCGACGCGGCAAACTAGAGTAGCCTACACTGCTTCCTTGATTGTCATAAGACAAGACATATAGTCCCTTATATATGGCCATTGTGCAATGCGTGTGAAGGGAGCTGCCTGTGGAACTTGGCTCACTAGGACTGATGGCTTTCAGATAACAGAAGACATATTTAGACACATAAAATTAAGCCAAGGCATGAATCTGATGAAAGTATGGGAAAGTAAAACATTTTTCACGTCTTTTAAAGGGTTAGTCAACCCAAACATGAAAAATCATTTACTTAACCTCTTGTCCTTCTAGATTAGTCATCTTCCTTTCTGCAGAATGCAAAAGAGGATATTTGGGGGAATGTTGATTTCAGTTCCCTTTCACTTCCATTGTAATTTTTTTTTTCTCCTTACAATGAAAGTAAATGGAACCGGAACAGCTTGGTTACCAAAATTCTTCAAACTTCATACAAGTTTGGAATGACATAAGGGGGGAGTAGATGATGACAGAATTTATTTTGTGATGCTTATCCCTTTAAGTACAATTCAGGAACATTGGTTGGCTTACAATGTTATATATATATATATATATATATATATATATATATATATATATATATATATATATATATATATATATATATATATATATATATATACAGTATTGTTCAAAATAATAGCAGTACAATGTGACTAACCAGAATAATCAAGGTTTTTAGTATATTTTTTATTGCTACGTGGCAAACAAGTTACCAGTAGGTTCAGTAGATTGTCAGAAAACAAACAAGACCCAGCATTCATGCACGCTCTTAAGGCTGTGCAATTGGGCAATTAGTTGAAAGGGGTGTGTTCAAAAAAAATAGCAGTGTCTACCTTTGACTGTACAAACTCAAAACTATTTTGTACAAACATTTTTTTTTTTTTTTTCTGGGATTTAGCAATCCTGTGAATCACTAAACTAATATTTAGTTGTATGACCACAGTTTTTTAAAACTGCTTGACATCTGTGTGGCATGGAGTCAACCAACTTGTGGCACCTCTCAGCTGTTATTCCACTCCATGATTCTTTAACAACATTCCACAATTCATTCATATTTCTTGGTTTTGCTTCAGAAACAGCATTTTTGATATCACCCCACAAGTTCTCAATTGGATTAAGGTCTGGAGATTGGGCTGGCCACTCCATAACATTAATTTTGTTGGTTTGGAACCAAGACTTTGCCCGTTTACTAGTGTGTTTTGGGTCATTGTCTTGTTGAAACAACCATTTCAAGGGCATGTCCTCTTCAGCATAGGGCAACATGACCTCTTCAAGTATTTTAACATATGCAAACTGATCCATGATCCCTGGTATGCGATAAATAGGCCCAACACCATATAGGAGAAACATGCCCATATCATGATGCTTGCACCTCCATGCTTCACTGTCTTCACTGTGTACTGTGGCTTGAATTCAGAGTTTGGGGGTCGTCTCACAAACTGCCTGTGGCCCTTGGACCCAAAAAGAACAATTTTACTCTCATCAGTCCACAAAATGTTCCTCCATTTCTCTTTAGGCCAGTTGATGTGTTCTTTGGCAAATTGTAACCTCTTCTGCACATGCCTTTTTTTTAACAGAGGGACTTTGCGGGGGATTCTTGAAAATAGATTAGCTTCACACAGACGTCTTCTAACTGTCACAGTACTTACAGGTAACTCCAGACTGTCTTTGATCATCCTGGAGGTGATCATTGGCTGAGCCTTTGCCATTCTGGTTATTCTTCTATCCATTTTGATTGTTGTCTTCCGTTTTCTTCCATGTCTCTCTGGTTTTGCTCTCCATTTTAAGGCATTGGAGATCATTTTAGCTGAACAGCCTATCATTTTTTGCACCTCTTTATAGGTTTTCCCCTCTCTAATCAACTTTTTAATCAAAGTACGCTGTTCTTCTGAACAATGTCTTGAACGACCCATTTTCCTCAGCTTTCAAATGCATGTTCAACAAGTGTTGGCTTCATCCTTAAATAGGGGCCACCTGATTCACACCTGTTTCTTCACAAAATTGATGACCTCAGTGATTGAATGCCACACTGCTATTTTTTTGAACACACCCCTTTCAACTAATTCAACTAATTGCCCAATTGCACAGCCTTAAGAGCGTGCATATCATGAATGCTGGGTCTCATTTGTTTTCTGAGAATCTACTGAACCTACTGGTAACTTGTTTGCCACGTAGCAATAAAAAAATATACGAAAAACCTTGATTATTCTGGTTAGTCACATTGTACTGCTATTATTTTGAACAATACTGTATATATACACACAGACCAAAAGTTTGGACACACCTTCTCATTCAAAGAGTTTTCTTTATTTTCATGATTATGAAAATTGTAGATTCACATTGAAGGCATCAAAACTATGAATAACACGTGTAATTATATATGGAATTATATACATAACAAAAAAGTGTGAAACAACTGAAAATATGTCATATTCTAGTTTCTTCAAAGTAGCCACCTTTTGCTTTGATTACTGCTTTGCACACTCTTGGCATTCTCTTGATGAATCTTGAAGGAGTTCCCCAAGAGATGCTTAGCACTTGTTGACCCTTTTTCCTTCTGTCTGCGGTCCAGCTCACCCCTAAACCATCTCGATTGGGTTCAGGTCCGGTGACCGTGGAGGCCAGGTTATCTGGTGCAGCACCCCATCACTCTCCTTCTTGGTCAAATAGCCCTTGATGCCTTCAGTGTGACTCTACAATTTTCATAGTCATGAAAATAAAGAAAACTCTTTGAATGACATGTGTCCAAACTTTTGGTCTGTACTGTGTGTGTATATATATATATATACTGCAGATTTGAAACGTCATGCTTTTTTTTCCCAAAAACAGAGTTTTATGATGAATGTGTAGTGGTGCGAAATGAAAGCATTCACATTGGGTTTTTATTGAGCGCATGCAAAACGGGTAAGTAATTGTTTTGTTACCAATTAATAATTTGATGGTACCATATTATAGCATATGGCACCTGAGCAGAAAACTGGGAAATAGCATCTGACAACAGTTTTTACCCCTTCTTGTCATAATGGATAATGCCTGCCATTATCTTGGATCACATGTGTCAATTGTCTAGACAATGAAAGCCAATGGCACTTAGTCTGTTATCTGAAGATTGAACTATAAAACAGTCATTTTAATTATACAGTAATTAACAAACTTACCATGTCTAAACCCCCATTCTTAGCATTAGGAATCTTTATTCCTCTGCCAAAAGCAGCACACATGAAACAGCAGAAAGTCCCGCTCATCATGTTTGTGTGAGTTCATGATTTTCTGCCTATAGGGAAACCCCACCGCTGTTCTTTAAAGTTTGCCACCATCTTGTGGTGTCAAAACAGCAATGACATGGGTTTGACAGACATTATATAGTACTTGTAAATAAGTCAGTCGCACACAAACATAATTATTGCAATATTTCCCTGATGAAAGTGCTCTTTCATGCTTGATGTTACACAACAGCCATTTCAGCTCTCTATACACATTTTTATTGTTTAGGCATGCTTGTGCAAAGGTATGAACTAAATCTGTAAAATTATAGGCAGTGAAGTTGGTAATTACACTTGGATTGCATTAAGGCAACCCTTTCATTTTAGGAATGTATGGTGCTTGCATGCAATTTTTTAGCATTAAGAATTCTTGGGAAAAACAGCAGTCGTGCGATGCTTGACTTTTTATTCAATTTATTTATTTGAAAATGGTTAATACCAACAGTATAAATAAAGGACTACAAATTCTATACACATACAAAATACTACACACATCTCCAGCTTCACAGAAATAAAAAAAAACGCAAAGTACTGTATAAAATCTAAATATCAACGTAGGCTTACAATGTTTAATTTATAGTTCAAAATCGACTGAGGTACCATTATTGTTTAATGATTTATATTAATATTATATAAATTCCTTACATACTCTTCTTTAAATATTTTCCTTAATAGAACATTCCCATTTTAATATTCCTGGGATTTCCACTTGCAGATATCAGAGCATTGAGTCATAAAATGATGCCTTAAACTGCTGTTAGGGCTCAGTGACATCAGGCATTAGGATGCCATTGAAAGGGTCCATTGCACCATCATCACCGATATCCAGAGGAAAGTCTTCCTTGCTGTCACATTCTTGGCTGTCAGCCCCTGGCTTGCACTCAGCGGAGCGACTTTCGCTGTCCACTGGGCTGTTTTTGGACTCCGTGCTTTCGCTGCTGCTGCTGCTGCTACTGCTGCTGCTGCTATTGCTGGTTCTGTACTCAGCACCGTCAACACTGTTTTCACTGCTTTCACTGCTTTCACTTGTGTCGGCACTGTTATCCTCCTCATTTGTGTTCAGAGCAACTGTTTCCTTGCTTTCACTTGATTCACTGCTTTCACTTTTTTTTGACGCAACACTAGTGGACATGATGTCATTCTCTTCTGGCTGGCTGGTCACTTGCACTTTGCCATTGTTGTTAATATGGACCCATTTGAGCGTGTAGATCCAGCCCTGTGTAGATGCATTATGATTATGATAGTCATCATTCCTGTGTTAGCACACATGTATGATGCATGAAATTGGATGTTCCTTACCCTACGAACATTTTCTTTACTGCTTTGAGTGTTATCTGATGTCAGTGCAGTCTCGCTTTTTCCAGACTAGATAGCCATAGATGACAGAACATAGGACAGTATAAACAGGAAACCAATTTCTCTGCAATCTGTAAGCTTTAGAGCGTGAGTTTTAGGTTATGTTAGGGTAAAGTAACTTACCAGACTTTCCACAGAATGGCTTTCACTAGAAATCTTGACATATATAAAAAAAAAAAAAAAAGATATTTGCAGTCATATTCATCTTTTAATTGATTTTGTAAATTTGTGAAAAGATATAATGAAAATGATGATTAGTTATACCGGTTCATTTGAGTCCGATTCAGTTGATTCTGAACTCTGTCAAGAAAACAGGGAAAGTGAAGTGAGCCTATTCTCTTAACAGAAATATATACAAATATTTTGTCATTAGATGTGTTATCATAACAGTATTTGCACTTACACTGCTGTCTGAGACAGTGTCCTTAGACCTCTGCAAGCAAATAAATACATGTTTTATTTGTACATTATTCTTTTTCATTAAAGATTCAAAATACCATACAAAAGTGTTCTTAATTTGTTTTTATTAGAAATTTGTAATTACATGCATTTTCGTATATAGTTGGATATTTTTGGGGCAAAACTAAAACAAAAAAAACACCTACTTCAACTTAAACACTTTAAAAAAAGTTCAGTTATGCATTTCATTTTTTATTATAATCAAATCCTTTCATCTGCAATTCCTTTCAACTTGCAACATGCAAGTCCTTAAAAAATGAAGTTAAATTGGTTAAATTATTTTGTTGTTAAATTAATAATTTTTTACCTGGTTCACTTTTTCTTTTTAAAGACATTAAAAACATATATACAGTTGTCCCTCCTTCTAGATATGCATTAAGTTTATTTTTGTATAAATGACATGGAATTTGACTGAAAGCGTACCTCTTCTGAAAGTTCTGAGGTATTACTCTGGTCGGAGGATTCAGACATCGAAGAGCTTTCTGACTGTGAAATATAAAAGATTATAAAACATCTCTACCTAAAACACTTTTAAACTTGACAAAGTTTCTTTAAAATAAACTGAGCATCGCTTACAGAGTTGGATGCATGCTGAATAATCTCCATAGCCCTTTTATGCAAGATCTGTGTGATAATTCAAGAAAGAAACATTGTCAAATGTTTGGAAGGACAGAAGAACATTTCAACATTATCCACTGCAGTACTCACTGGATTAGCACAGGCTGCTCCCAGCAGACAGAGAATCAGTATGGCAGGTTTCATTCTGAAATACAAAATTTGGTGAATAAAAATCCATATTGTTATTTATTATGTTTTAACATTATTACGTTTTGACATTTCTGCTCAAAAATAAAATATAGTGTAGGTATGAAAACCTTACCTTTCTCTTCTCTTAGTCCAAAGTCCAAGAAAGCAGAAGAGATTAAATGAATGAGAGTACTTTACGGAGACTGTTTATAGCTAAAGCCAAGGACTGGATTTAATGGTATGTCTAGAGAAAGTGCTATTTAACAGGCTGGCTCTTCACGAAGGTAACAGCATCACTTCCTGCTTGAAACACTCAGATTACTGTGGGGGCACTTTAACTGGAGCTGGAATATACAAGAAAATGAGAGTGCCACAGTAAGAATGTTTACATAATGCAATGACACACTACAGTGCGCGCTCACCCAAACTTCCTCTCCTGTACATGTCTATTTTAGGATGCTAAACTATAGGGTGTGTGGCCTCTAAACGCGGAGTAAGAGTACTGTCTGATCCCACACTGAGACAGGAAGTCCATAATGAGAGCATTCCAACACAGAGCATTTCTTTTTTTTTCATAGAAAAGCACGAATGTATATTAATGTATTTTTTAAATTCTATATGTTTATTATGAACCTTATGTTTATAAGCTGTTGAAAACAACAAATGGCATCATACTTTTGTGATAGCTTGCTTATATAAATATCCTTAATATCCCCACATTGATTTTTTTTTTCTTCTCTCACCATTTCCTGAAGCTCCATATTTAGAGTGCAACTTGTGTGTGTGTGCGTGTGTGTGTGTGTGTGTGTTGGTGAAGAGTAGAATATTTTAATTTTACAAACATTCCTCACTATCATAATCGTTTTCATTGCAATGTACCCAGAAACCCACATTCAGCAGCACACCGAGATGTATACTGATAATGCTGCGTGCAGAGGAAATATAAAACAATTTATAATGGTTCAGTAATGAAAATTCAGCTTTCGCAATTTGAGTGGAATTTGCTTGCAGTTATAATTGGATTTCCTGAGAAAAGTGGAAAGGGTAGATGTGCGAAAGATATAAGGGAAAGGGAAACTTCAAGAAACAGAGAGAATTATTATTATATTATCGTATTTCCAGAATGTTATCGTAAAACTAGCCAAACTGTTATCTTACGGTGTTGTTGGAAAGCACACAATCATTTAAATGTCTTAAAATATACTTTTTATAAAATATGTATTTTATTTTAATAGACCTGAATAAACTGATACGCTCTTACCAAATAGGTGCACAGTTATACAGTTATACACAGGCCCAGGGGCCCAAGCGAGGGGAAGAAAAAAAAATGAGGAGTGTCTTTACATTAAGTGCAAATAATGCACTTGTTGGCAAATGCTATTTACAGCAGCTCCGCCCACCAACGTCTGGTTGACACTCACTACTAAAAAAGACACATTCGATTCGATGGCTTCAGTGGCGTAGGCAGTAGAGGGTCAGATTCACAAAAATATCCTTTGACACGATTGACCCGGTTTCGAGTTCGCCACTCACACAAATTTTTGTGTAAATTGGATATAGAGCCAGCCATTCTGACAAACTTTCGAACTCATGAAAATGTTTCTATTTTCAAAACGTTAGTTGGTACGAATGGTGTTTTATATATATATATATATATATATATATATATATATATATATATATATATATATATATATATATATATATATATATATATATGAACAAGACATTGTACCAAGGGGCCTCTGAATTCCTAATCCAGGCCTGACTCCGATGAAAATTCAAGGTCTGGAAAAGCACTGAATGGCTTTTAATATCTGCTTTTAGCTTTGAATTTCAAAATTCCCTGTCCCAGGGCTGTTCATAACTTCAAGATCTGAAAAAATAATTACCAAGCATCAGGTTTTCCACATAGATGTGAAATAGATGTCTTAAACATTTTAAGAAAACATAAATAGTTTGTTAAAATACAATGTTAAATAACCTGAATCCAAAATTGCTAATAGACTTGAAACATTTTTACATTTTTAATGTTGCAGCGAGTTCAAATTTGTAACTGTGTTTTTGAGTGACTTTCTGTCCCTCTGTTCTTCTTTCCCCACCCCCCACCGAAGCTTCAGTTAGTTGTGTCTCTTTGAATGGCCCAGTGCAGATCAAGGGCATCTGATGCACAGAGCTGAGGGGGAGGCATAAGGGAGTGAGAGGTACTTTGACTGCCTGCCTCTGGGTTACTCTCTGTGACTCGAAAATTCTTCCCCTTTTTACCGGCGATATCAGAACTCAGGTAAGTCTCAAACTGCAATTTCTATCTAATTGAATTAATTAAATGATCACTTCTGAATTAATAATAAGGCAATGCAGAAAAACCCGACACCTATAGTATTGGTTTCATCAATAACAAATGTACATTTTCATTTATTTGCAGTTTTTAAATGCTGGAGATTCTTCTAGCACAAATTGATTCCTTTTAATTGCAAGCTTGTTTCTGAAAGTATTTTACAGGAATTAAAATGTGCACAACGTAATTTTTGTCATTCATGAAAATGTATTGTGCATGTTTGGAAAAAAAATAAGAATAAAACAAGTATTTAAAAAAATAAAATAAATAATAATAAAAGGAATTATATAAAAAAAAAGTTATAAATCATCTTTTGGCATGCAGTATCTTCATGCCATTGCACCCCGTTTATTGTCAATATCAACATGGCTAAAAATGGGCACATTGTCTCTCTGTAGGAAGAAAAAAAAGCTTGTGTACTTAGTGGACTCTTTTTCCAGTCTACTAGCTTCTGATGTTTGCTTTGCCCCTCCGGACTTTGAATGTGACTTTTGAGTGGGGCTCATCTCCTGGGCCCCGTTACCATGACAACTGAAGCAGCTGATTTGTGCTGGGGTGTCATGGTAGGAGTACGTCCAGCATACAGATGGATAACTCTGAACCCTGTGTGAGAATGGCCCAGAGGGGAGTAAAACAGAATTCTTGGGACATCATGTCACTTTAAGTTTTTCCAGAAGGTTTAATATAGGACATAGGATTGTGCTGACATCCATACATTATATTTATATATTTATAAGACCTGATTCTCCTCTGCTTTTTGGTCTCAGCACTGGCCGCATATGTAAGTAAATCTCCAAATATAAAATTTCTATAATCCTGCTATCAAAATCCACATAATCATGTTTAAAGATCAAAGAAACGAATGGAATCAGTCAAAAACCACCAAGATGTTTCCAAGAATTTTTTTTCCAAGGAATAAAGTTCAAAATGCAAGCAATGAGTAATATGCATGCTGGGAATTTGAGACAAGGAGCTTTTTTAGAGAGTCAATCAAATGTTATCAAGTGTGCAGATAAATCTGCGGAAACATTATAAGCTGCAATGAAAGCTGTTGTTATATATATGACCAAGGCCAACAGAGAGGGTTTGACACAGCTAATCACAAACATGGCTGTATATTATTCCATTGGCTTACTCTTGGGATTGGAGTGGGAGTAGATGAAGTCTTAAATGGAGTTCTGCTGGGCAGTAAATCAATCCCACAGTCCCGCAGCTGGTGAAAGGATAATTGTGTAGATTTAAAATTACAAAACGCCTCACTTAAATCACAAAGCCGAGGCATGTTTTTCAGTTCAGCTAGGAGAATGTAATGCAAATGGACTATCAACATTAGTCACTATCAGGAAATACTCACTAGCAGATACTCCACTAGCAAAATATCCGTATACCTCTAGGAAATTACAACATTGGTTAGCCATAGATAATTGAGTTGGAAGGATTACATGAACAGCAATGTCATTTCATGTTGGTATGAGTCGTGGAGCTGAAACAAGATTGCTCTCTGGGTAAATACAGTTTGTTCTGCAAATAAAGCAGTAAACATCATGTGCAATGGCGTCTACATGTGTGCAAACTCTTTGCTGAAAAAAATGGAACATTTTTATCATTAAACTTCAGCATGGTATTGTACAGTCCTACTTATTGCTACCTGGAACTGGTGAGATATTTGACAGCTTAACCTTAACTTTCATAAACCAAAACAAACGGTTGCATTATTTATTTATTTTCTCTTTTTTTAGGGACAAAGTAAGCTGACTCCAAAAGAGCAGGTGATTCTTAAAAAGGTTGAATTTACTCGCAGACCGGAAAAAAATAATTAAAATAAAATAATTTCCCATATACTAATGCATTAAATTGTGTTTCCTATAGTTTTCAAGTCATTCTTTCAGCTATGTGCCTATATTTAAAAAATATATTTATAAATTATACACACACACACACACACACATATATCTATCTGTCTGTCTGTCTGCCTGTCTGTCTGTCTGTCTGTGTGCGTGTGCATGTGTGTGTATATGTCAGTGTATAATTGTGTCTGTATAAGGGAGTCAGTGAATTATTCACTCAACTGATTTGTTGAACACTAATTCAATCTAAATATTTTATTTCTTGTTTTATAAATTAATCCAGGAGCTATAATTTGCTGGCTTGAAAATGATCAGTCAAATGGTCAGTCTTTTATAGTTTTAATAAAAAAATATATATATATTTTAATAATAAATAATTTGTATTTATTAAGTCAGAGTCAGTGAAGCCTCATGAGAGTAAGGATGGAGTTCTGGCTTTTGAGTCCAACACTCAGGATCCAGAGGATGAAGACATGAGTGAGGAGAATGAGAGCCATGTGGAGATGAAGCAAGCAGCGGAATAAAAGCTTGAAAGTTCAGAGGAAGATGAGAAGAATACACCATTGCTCCTGAGTGAGGAGGCACTGATTCAGATCCTGCAGGACCACGGGGAGGTAGATGAACCTGTGGAGGAGGATGAAGATGAGAATGACAATCCAGAAAAAGTCAAAGAAATTAAGGACATGGACGAGGAGGGAAAAAAAGATGGAAAATCTACAATGAAGAATGAAGATGGAACTGAAAAAAGAGAAGGTGAGAGCAAGGTAGAGGATGCAAATGAGACTGATAGCAGTACTGAGGCAGAGTTACCAGTGGATTTGGACTATGCAGGTGATTGTGATGCTTTACAGCCACTACCCATCAACCTGGAGGAGGCCAAAGTTACAACCATCAACACTATGGGAAAAAAGATGGAGGAAACAGCTGAAGATGTGATTCCCACAGTCACAGTGGACTATGATTCCCAGCAATCCAACACTGACTCTGAGGACATTGCAGAGGAACAGGACGTGCCAACAGAACAATCCTAAGATGAGTTTAAAGCACCTTTGCAAGTCTCTGAGAATGACAATGAAAAAGAGAAGAGTGATCAACAGGATGAAGAGAACAGCACTGAATCTGAGACTACAATTCTTTCAAGTGGCAAAAAGGCAAAGAAGGAGAAGAAAAAAAACAGAAGAATGAAAGTAAAAGCCATGGAAAGGGTAAAGCCAAGAAGCAGCGAAACAGCCAGCAGCCGGAGAATATGCAGAGTGACCAAGCCAGTACAAAAGAAGGAACTGAAGAACACACTCATAGGAAAGACCCAGAAAAACTGGAGGAGCCCACTGAAAATACAGAACCTAGCTCCAGAAAGAAGAATGGGAAATGGGTACAAAATGCATCACACATACATTGTTGTTATAAAATATATGTGAAACAATACATGATAGTATGTACCCTACACATACATGCTTTTAGTAGATTAATACTTGAATTGTAAATGAATTATTAGTATTTTGCCAAAGGACTACAGGGTAAATTCACCTACTACTGCAAACAGTTTATCTACATGCTATTAACACCAGGCTGTTTACATGAAGTCAGTGTCATACAGTACAAACGAAATGATTGAGTTTCTTTTAATGCCAATTGCATCTCAAACACAAAGGTCAACAATTCTGAAGTTAAATGTTTATTGAGAATCACTAAATGCATGTCCGCATTTCTCTGAAATTGTATTACTTTTCTCAATTGAAATATTAGTGGCGCTGAAAGGTTAACCTCCACGATTTAAATTATCCACAATTTTTCAAATACGATTTTTTTCTTTTTTTTAAAGTAAGCTTTTGTCAAACTTCCACTTCATTAACTACTAAATGATCTAAACTTTAATGAAACTATTGATTAGGCTACAGGTTTTGTTTCAGACTCAGTAGGGCATTAAGTATTTAATTTAGGCCACATCTTTTTTTAGTATATTATCTCAAAAGTGTTTGAAATGTTTAAATGTGTTGGTTACAGACTCGCTTGGTGGGGATGAATCCTTTACAAATTAGGGCCGCTATGGAGCTTTACCCTGACATTCGACCCACCCATCGGCCCAGTGGACAGGGGTTGCCAGCTAATGAGTGTTGTTTCAACATTGTCTTCATAGCCCCACATTCTTATTAGGAATCTGCTGAGCATTTAACATAGACTGTCAAATCGCCCTGGCTTAAGAAGTCAATGAGAGCCTTAGCTCCAGGTTTATGCTCGTAAAGGAATGCTGGCACATCTTTACAGAGTTGTTATAACCTTTATTAAAAGTCTCTTTGAGAGCCTTTTAAAGCAGCAGTGGACGCTTGAATTGAGGACACAGTATTTTACAAGATATTTGCACATTCTTTCGGTTTTTCCAGACCCCTGTGAGAACATTCACTGTAAAAGAGGGAAGACATGCAAAATGAACGATGAGAAGAAGCCTGTCTGTGTGTGTCAGGAGCCGTCAGAATGTCCTCCCAGTGTAAATGATTTAGACCATGTAAGTATACGTAATTACTTTAATTTGCATTCAGCTGATTACAGTAAAACTGCTTTAACTTCCAAACGGACACTCTATGAAAAAAAGATACAAAGCTGTCACTGGGGTGGATCCCTAAGGTACAAAAGCTTAAAGGTACATTCTCATTTACCACCAAAATTTTATATATTACATTAAATGTGCATGCTAGTACCTATAGTGTACATTTTAGTAGCCTACCCTTTGACAGAGTACTGCCACAGTACCTTTTTTTTGTACCTTCTAAGAGCGCATTTTTACATATTTAATTACAGATCCAATATGTAATGGAATATCGACACATACTGATTGCAGAAAAAAGTATACCAGAAACATTTGCAAGTAATTTGCTGTTGTCTTTGGGATATTTTCATTGTAGGTATGCGGAACTGACAATAAGACATACTGTATGACACATCCTGTCAGCTCTTTGCCACCAAGTGTGGCCTTGAGGGGACCAAAACAGGCCACAGACTTCACCTGGATTACACTGGATCCTGCAAATGTAAGAAACACGAATATGCTTATTTTAATTGTTAGCACCTGAGAGGTTAAATTAGGTGAAAATGAAGGTGTCAGAAGAAATAAGGAATGTAGAGTTTCTACATATCTACTTTTTTGTCTATTTTAATTTCTCCTAATGTTTATTTTGTGTGTTTTGTCTGGTAGTTATTCCTCCATGTCCAGAGTCAGAGTTGGTGCAATTCCCTCTGCGTATGCGGGACTGGCTGAAGAACGTGCTTCTGCAGTTATTTGAGCATGAATCCATGTCTCCTGGCTTTCTCACAGCTAAACAAAGAATCAAGTTATCAGAGATACTGAACAGGTTTTCAAGTTAGACATCACGTCTCCCAAAGAGAGATACTGTATTTGTATGATAGGTTTAAAATAAGAAACTGGTGACAAATTCTACTCAGCTTTCCAACTTCAATGTTGATGTACCACCCTGAAAAATAGCCCTTGATTGTATCTAAACCATCATCTATGGCTTCATCACAGATGACTAATGGTCTGCTCAACAGGTTCAGAAAACCTATGAGAGTGAGAGACGGCTTCATGCAGGCGATCACCCTGTTGAACTTCTACAGCAGGACTTTGAGAAGAACTACAACATGTACTGTACATCTATCCAGTTCACTGGCAGTTTGCACAGATGGACCAGCATCTTTCAGATAGGTGGGGGCTGTGTGTCTGTACAGATTTCTACTTGCAATATTATTTAGTTGATCAGAAATGATGAATCCCAAGTATCTCTGTAAATGAAGTCAATAAATTCTCTTGACATTTATTTTGCTATCAAATTTCCTTCCAGCTTCTGCTTGCTGCCAGAATTTCATCTAAAATGCTGATAAAAAAATATCTGATTCCTGCAACTTGCTTAAAGCTACCTAATTAGATAAGAAGACAGAGTTTTGGGAAATCTAGCTCTGCAGTATGTGCATATGTGATTGGCCACGAATGGGCAGTTCGTGGGCAAGATGTCTGAGGCTGAAACTATTCTAACTCTGACTTATACAGGAGGTTCGGTAATATTTTTAGCTGGTGTGAGGATGTGGTTGAGGGACATTTCGAGAGAAAAAGACAGACTCTGTGCCAATATATCCTCCACAACGTCAGTGGTCAGACAGAGGCTTTAAAGCTTCAATGCAGAGGAAATCTGTCTACGAATGATTTACTTACAGATGTCTCGCAGCATTAATCTGAGATATGAGAACATTTCACACAGTAGCTTTAAGAATCTAGTGTTGGTCTTTCAGATGGTGTGGACATGACATATCATCAGAAATATTTTCTTTCTTTTGTAAACTGGTGGATACACTATGCTGTTGCAGGTATCTTTCTCATTCGGAGCTGGCTCCTCTGTGCGTTCCCCTAGTTCCAATGGAGCATTGCACCTCAGTCTTTTTCCAAAGGTGTGAGGCTGACAAGGACGAACTGGTCTCCTTCAAGGAGTGGTGCAGCTGCTTTGGCATTAAAGAAGGTAAAAGTATTTTGAAGGCCTTGTCTAAAACAGCTGACAGTGTTTTTTTAATTTATTATTAATTCACTTTAGATTCATTATTTATGCACATGTTTTAAATAAATCAAAAACTATATAAACAAACCAAGTTTTTCAACTTTTCCATCTTTTCATTCCTACAGAGGACATGGATACCAATCTGTTGTTCTGAGCAAGAGCAAATGCCTAAACAAGCATATCTGAGCTAATAGGAGCAAAACTTTGTTTTTATTATTACATATGGCAGATATAATATTGGAGCTCTGTTCAGTGAAATGGTACTGTATTTTATGTAATGATCATGATGACAAGAATGTCTAAAATCTCTTTTTTGGTGCATTATATGTGTAAAATGAATGAAAGAAACTATAGGTAATAATTTAGTTTGAGTTTGAATATTTGAATATTTGTATTTATTTCTTCTTCTTCTTTTTTTTTTTTTTTTGATTTATGTATATTATATGAGCTTGTTGTCAAATAATTAGCCTACAATGTACAAATTATATTAAATGAATGAATCCTGAGTTTAACTTTGCGTAAAAGTTTTATATCCTATGTAATAAGCTTCAGAAGGTTTGTTAGGCACACTAACAACAGTTGTGACTGTTGTGACAACTGTGTGTGAAAAAAAAAAAAAAAAAACTGTGTGGGGTATGACCACTATAATTAAAACAAACAAAAAATGAAAAGAAAAAAATGTGTCTGGGGGAAAAATACCCTTAGGAAGTCATTTAATTCCTGCTGTCAGAACTGTGTGCCGTGTGCAGTGTAATTCAATGACTGTGTGACTTCTCTGAGCAGTTGATGCAAGGCACACAGTCATCTTCTCTGATTAGACTAAGTACCTCACATTCAATTAAACATTTAAGGACAATCCATAAATATGTCCCATAAATACTACATTCGGGTTTTCCCCCAGATAGATTCAGAAAGTTGAATAATTTTAGTTTGACTTTTGCACACACACACACACACACACACACACACACACACACACACATATATATATATATATATATATATAAATGCTGCGACTACAATTTTTTAATCGTGATTAATCACACGATGGTCTACAATTAATCGAAATGAATAGCATAGTTATGCACTTTTTTCATTTAAAGGTACTGCTATATGAACAAAAGTACAATAACATTTGGTTTTCAGACACTTTAAACAAGTAAATATTTATTGTAAATCTGAACTTATAAACATTCAATTAATGTTTTTATATTTTTTTTAATAGAAAAACAAGTTATGTTCAGATTCCAGAGCCTTGATCATAACATTATAACAGGCATCTTCCTATTAGAGACCTGCACTATCGTGGGACCCATTGCAGCAGAGTGCGCTGTGGGACAACACTTGATGGGCGGGTAGAGACTTGTGTGTGCAGAATGTGGGAAAATACTTAGGGTGTGTTCACACTAGGCAAGCTGAACCCCCAAAGCCTGGTTTGTTTGACTAGTGTGATCACTCTATTTAGCAGTCCCTGGCCCAGTTGGAAGAGGTGGGCCTGAGTTCAGTTATACAGGTGCATCTCAATAAATTAGAATGTCGTAGAAAAGTTCATTTGTTTCAGCAATTCAACTCAATATGTGTAATTCGTGTATTCAATAAATTCAATGCACACAGACTGAAGAATAATGTGGGATAATTCATAAAAAACATTTTTTGTGAATTGTTGGCCTTCTGTAAAGTATGTTCATTTACTGTACATGCACTCAATAATTGGCAGGGGCTCTTTTTGCTTTAATTACTGCCTCAATTCGGCGTGGCATGGAGGTGATCAGTTTGTGGCACTGCTGAGGTGGTATGGAAGCCCAGGTTTCTTTGAGAGTGGCCTTCAGCTCATCTGCATTTTTACTCTTGACAATCCCCCATAGATTCTCAATGGCGTTCAGGTCTGGTGAGTTTGCTGGCCAGTCAAGCACACTAACACCATGGTCATTTAACCAACTTTTAGTGGTTCACAGAGTATGATGACTGTAGCCAAATTCCTTGACATGTCTGTATGCCTTGAACCCAGCCTCAGTCCATTCTTCGTGAAGTTCACTTAAATTCTTGAATCAATTTTGCTTGACAATCCTCATAAGGCTGCTCTTTTCTCGGTTGGTTGTGCATCTTTTTCTTCCACACTTTTTTCTTCCACTCAACTTTCTGTTAACATGCTTGGATACAGCACTCTGCGAACAACCAGCTTCTTTGACAATGAATGTTTGTGGCTTTCCCTCCTTGTGAAGGGTGTCAATGATTGTCTTCTTGACAACTGTCAGATCAGCAGTCTTCCCCTTGATTGTGTAGCTTAGTGAACCAAACTGAGAGACCATTTTGAAGGCCCAGGAAACCTTTGCAGGTGTTTAGGTGTTATGAGTTGATTAGCTGATTGGCATGTCACCAAGTGTGCAGTCAAAAAATTTTTTGTGCTGATCATAAATACTTTACACTGAGTGAAGAAAAACGTACAGGGAAGCTTTTGGAAGGCATAGATCAAAGAAAACGATGCTTTTGACATTGTTCATAAAGTAGTCAATATATTTTATTTAGTCTTCAAATTTATTTTTCATTGATCTTTAAAGTAGCCTAGCTACTCTTCCAATCAGAAGAAATTGATTGTCTAAACGTAATGTTAGACTTATACATACATCCATTGTAATATTGGCATACAAGTTTTACCATTTCACATTTATATGCCTAGAGAAGTTGTTGTGGAACCTTGTTTGTATATATGCAGGTTTGTTTAACTTTTGTCTCTTTGTACATAAAAAAAACAATTTTAAATTCTATAGTTATAATGAAAACAAATATTTAAACTCTTATTTCAATATTCTGACATGGTACTGACAGCACAGTTTTATCAGAATGATGGTTATTTCACATTTTTCTGTTTTTATGCTTCTTCAGAATCAATGATTAGCTATAATGTGAAATTAGTCCAACTTCAGGGTGAGTTTTATGCTATTTTCTTTCTAGAAAAACTAACTGATAAGGCTGGATAATGCTACATGACTAAATAGAGTTTAGCTATAAACTTCATTCACCTCAAGCTTTTATTACAACAGAGCTCCTGGTAATCTATGTTTGTTTGTATCTGTGGCTCTGATAGGTGGTTTGCTTGCTTCACTTGATACAAAAATTTTAAATACAGTTCCAATTTTTAGATTACCATGTATCATAATATGTCTGGCAGTTACTGAAAGTTCATTATTATATTTAAAATTATTACATTTTCTGTAACCTGAAGATGGAATTGATTGTTTACATTTAATATAGCAGTTGTGAAACATTGGCTTTGGGAACTCCTCCCCTTCTCCGAAATTACTGAAACCTTATAGGATAATGGCAGTAAAATAAACTGGCCAATTGTCACTGATTATGTAAATTGCATGCAAATACTGATAAGATTGCAGGCAGTATATACCGTATTTTCCGGACTATAAGTCACACTTTTTTTCATAGTTTGGGTGGTCCTGCGGTGGTCCATCCAAGAGAAATGAACTAAGGCCGGTGACACACTGGCTGCGTGGCGCGCTGCTGCTGTAGAGGGAGACCGTTGACAGACCAGGCTCTTGTCTTCATGACAACAATATCAACTTTTTTTTACACAGCTACACCTACGCCTACTGATAAAGGACACCGTCAAAAGTATTGACGGCGAAATAGATTATGTTTGACAGGTGCAACATTTGAAAATCGATAATTATTTATTTATTTTTTAAATTACATTTATATCTGAATTTATGTCAATCTACAGACTTTCAAATATCAAAATATCATGAATTCATATATATTTGTGTACAAAATGACATATAAACACATTATCCTATTATATTTTGCCTGGAAACGCTTCCAACACGCGCGCGTGTCGCGGTAAAAAATAGGCGTCGGTTCTATTTCTAGTATGCACGCGTTTTCCGCCCAGCTCGAGCCGCGCCTGAGACGCGCGTCTCACGCAGGCGGTCTGTATGCTCTAACCTGTTAACATGGGAGCCAAATTAAACACCGACACGCCACGCGGCTGAGACGCTTGCGCCACGCATCCAGTGTGTCGCCGGCCTAAGAGACATGAACCAAGAGAAAACATTACCGTCTACAACCGCGAGAGGGCGCTCTATGCTGCTCGGTGCTCCTGTAGTCTACACTGAGCATCGTAGAGTGCCCTCACGTGGCTGTAGACGGTAATGTTTTCTCTTGGTTCTTGGTTCTAAATGAATGCGACTTATAGTCCACTGCGACTTATATGTTTTTTTCCTCGTCATGACGTATTTTTGGACTGGTGCGACTTATACTCAGGTGCGACTCATAGTCCGAAAAATACGGTAATGCAGCTAGAGCGTCTCGCCTCAGAAATTTCTCCTTCCGCTGCTGTCGTCAAAGATGCACCAGAAGATACTACAACTTCTGCACCTCATTCAGTGACCACCTTGTTGACTTTGCACAGACCCCATAGACCCGCTGGAACCACACGAGCATTGCATCTCCTGCCTGGGCCTGGTCAACACTGAGTCTGACTGTGTGCATTGCCTTGACTTGCCAGCATGCGTTTTGTGGGCTCGGAGGAGCATTGCCCATTGCTGTATAGGAACAAGACCCACTCCCCTCCCTTGGGGCCATGGTCCTCTGCATTTTTCTTTATTTTCATGACTATGAAAATTGTAGAGTCACACTGAAGGCATCAAGGGCTATTTGACCAAGAAGGAGAGTGATGGGGTGCTGCACCAGATGATGGCCTCCACGGTCACCGGACCTGAACCCAATCGAGATGGTTTAGGGGTGAGCAGGAATGCAGACAGAGGGCAAAAGGGCCAACAAGTGCTAAGCATCTCTCTGGGAACTCCTTCAAGACTGTTGGAAGACCATTTCAGGTGACTACCTCTTGAAGCTCATCAAGAGAATGTCAAGAGTGTGCAAAGCAGTAATCAAAGCAAAAGCTGGCTACTTTGAAGAACCTATTTTCAAAGACATATTTTCAGTTGTTTCACTCTTTTTTGTTATGTATATAATTCCACATGTGTTAAATCATGGTTTTGATGCCTCATTGTGAATCTACAGTTTTCATAGTCATGAAAATAAAGAAAACCCTTTGAATGAGATATTGAGCTTCAAAGTTTTTGTGTTCCATTCGAATGTCTAGATAGAACCTTATTGTTTTCTGAATAAAAATCCCATAATGTACACAACTTTACAAAAATCTATCTTATAAAGTAAATACGTTGACACAGAATAAGAACATGTGAATAACTCAATTTTGACAAAAATATCAGATTGAACCTAATAATTCCAAGGGGACGAAATGTTTATTTTTGTTATTAATTCATTTATTTATTAACAAGAAAATGTATATTTTTCCATGTATCCAATTTATTTCCTGTTTCTATATAACCTTGGGATTATTAACCAACATAAACACTCATTCATTCCCTTACACACGTGTAACACAACAGTAAACATGTACGTTAACATTACTTCCACAAAGACAAGGCGCTATTTGAACTCGCGCACTGTTGAGAGTTCAAAACATTAACCTCTCAACAAATATGAAATGATGCAAATATTTGTTGATGGAGCACATGAAGTATTCAAGTTTTGGCATCAAATAGAATATCTTTTGAGGCGAACATAATCAAGGGAGCTTTGACGTTTGATGGCTTATTTATGACTTGGATACGTTACTGTAAACTGTATTGGCTTACAGCCCCATGCAATAGCTAGATATATAAATAAAACATTGGAAATATTGAATTAAAGACTAAAATTAAATGGGAGCATCTGTCATACGAATTATTTTGTTTTTATTTGTTTAGTTGTTTTTTTTTTTCCAGTAGAGGGCAGCATTACATCAAAACAATTTTGCACTAGTGACTACCTCAAATGTTTTCGAGGATGAGACTAACGGGCATACACAAAACACGTATATTGATTTATTCTGCAATAATTTATTTCAAAGGGCTTATTTTGCTGTGGTTGTGTCAAATATTTCAGAATATGGATTTGTAAGTTTGTTTTGAGGCTCTCTGGGGTTTTATCAGGTCTTCCTCTGGTTCTTGAGAGCGTGTTAGCATCTGAATACAAAAATGACTCTCTTAGGAGAGGTTGTTCAAACATGATCCTTGCTGACTTCTAAAAACCAATGTTAGCGCTGGCGTAATTGTTTGGCCGTGGCCCCGGAGCATTGTATGAATTAGATGAAACAGCTAATGGTGTACAGGTGACACTTCAAGGGCTCTCTGGCACGTTAATGGAGTACGAAGAGGGTGCATGTGAGATGTGCTGTTAGGGAATTCAGTTAGAAATCACATGTATGTGTGTGTGACTGAAGTAGCATCTGACTTGAACATCCCCCGTTTGATCCTCCATCCATCTCTTTGTCAGGTTTCCCCGGTATCATCTTGTCCATTTTAGCAATCTCTGCTGTAAATTACAGAGGCAAGAGGTCATGGGTAACCATGCCATACATTTGGAAAATTGTTGCTTATTATTGCATATAATCATAGTTATTTTATGTAACATCATAAAGGTACTTTTGATGTTTGTTTGTGTCCGTGTAATGGTTATGTTATCTTTGTGCACTTTTTTTTTTCTCTCGTCATTATTTATTTTTCAGTTTATTTATTTATTTTTTGTTTACTTTGATTTATGAATTATTTATAGCTTAGATGAAAAGATTGTCAGTTTATTGATTTCACATTAAGCTCACAACCTTCCTGCCCTTTCTAGCGCTGAATATTTAGATGAATTTATCTCAGCATAGAAAACTTCATTAACAATTCATGAAACTAGATCAATGCAATCAAATTTACTTATCTGCTAAAATACTATCTATAAAACCATCTTGCTTCTTACTACTCTTTTGAGTCATTGTTTAATTTGATCAAGGAAGAGGATAATGAGTGTAGCTGCACATCTAAGCAAGGCTACTGCAGTTGGTCTATGTAACTGGCTTACATTCAGTTTGGAAATTGATTTTTTTTTTTTTTTTTTGTGCATCACACAAGGTTCAAGGTTGGGATGAAATGTCCTTATAATGGAATTAAATTTCAATTCAATCAAATGCAGTCGTACTAAAAGCTGCTCATCCAATTTTCCTTCACCTCTCTTGCTCAATTTTAGACGCATCTTAGTCTCAAATTGGACAGTAGTTTTGTAGGTTAGCATGACTGTTAAGATATGTTTTGGTTCTAAAAATAAAATTAAAAGAAAGGAATAAAAATGTAGATAAATAAAGATGAAAAAAAAAAAATTACTAAACGAAACCATAATTAAAATGAAAGCTGTTTTCAAAATATTAATATAAATAATAATATAAATTGTTTATGTGTAAACAAACAATAATTAAATAGCACTGGTCACATGCAAGTTTGATAAACTGCTGCCTGAATATTTTGGTATTCTTTTTAATTTATTTTAGAGCTATAACTTAATTGAACTTTTGAAAAAGAAAAAATAATAATAAATAACTACACTGTTTGGTTCACTCTCAGAGCATTATCAAGCCAAAGAGACCATTTAAAGGTTTTTAATTTTTAATATTTTCATTGTTGGTGCTGTCGCATCAGGTGTTTTCAAAACTAATATATTTGCAGACATAGTGGCATTATGTATCCAACATTTCCAATTATTTAATAAATAAGTAAAGATGGAAACATCACTATATGATTTGGATAAAAACTGGATAAAATCTAGAGAAAGTTTACTTGCCTGTTATCAGACTGTGGATCAACCAAAGTTCAGGATAGTGAAAGATTACAAACGTCTCACCTGCCTTATTCACTCTAAAGATGTGGAAAAATACAAATTGAAATCCTAATGTCTAAGAGTTTGTGGTTCATAGTTTGCTGATGTTTACATGGTTCCCCAAAAGAAATGAGAACATTTTCTAAATCCTTTATTGTAGTTGCTTTCCTGTCAGAAAAAAGGTGTGATGAAAATGTCTGATAACATTTTGAAAGTTTCAGGCTAAATAGGATAGGTATCAGTCTAATTGAATTATCATTGTTGTCTTTGTGCATTGTTGAATGCACACTCAATCTGTACTTTCCTGACACATATATTGCAATTAGAGCTAATTGTTTGTCAAAGTCATTGCAGCTAAACTTATGGCTGTATATTCAGTCTGATAAACAGATGTTAATTGCATTTCATTTAGCAGGAGGATAACTTGTAGCCTGTTCAGAGGCCTAAATGATTTCCATGGATTGTAGAAAGCTTGTTCATAATCCTAATGAGGTGATTTATAAAAACATTTAATTATTCTGTGATAGGTTAACACAGTATTGGTTATAGTGTGGCATCACAATTCATTGGTGAACTTGAAAAGTGTGTGCTTTTACTTTCATGGTATTTCCCTGTGTTGTCACAGTAATGAGCTTGTGTCATGTGATGGAGTGCTTCGGCACTGTTTTGAATTGCAGGCCATGACATATTGAATCATGTGCAAGTAAAAAATCTGTAGTCTTTATAATGGTACATATAAAGAAACGTGCTATATGTACTAGATGTTTTATGAGCTCAACCAATTATGATGTACTCTATTCCTCACAGCCTCGTTTTCATTCCTGTCAAAAATGAAATATGGCATTAGCCGGACTAAAGTCTATTGCCTTTTGTGATACACCGTAAAGCAGTTGATAAATCTAACGACTAATTAAAAAAAATGAAGAAAATCAGTGGATAAATATTGATAATATATATATATATATATATATATATATATATATATATATATATATATATATATATATATATATATATATATATATATATATATATATATATATATATATATATGATTATTATTATATTATTATATTATGAACTTTAGTCAGGTCCACATCAAATCAGTTCAGTTAATGTTTGTATATGTAATGTTATTTATCTATTTATTACATTTTATTGCATTTGTTAAATTATTATTATTATTATTTTCAAATAAAACAGTTAAATCTTTAGAATTAATACTTTTGAACAAGTAAAACTTTAATCAGCCAAAAGATAAAACTAATGTGTTGTTAAGTTGGGTAGAAGTTTGATTGTGAATTTTAAGTTGGCAATAATAGTGATGACTAATAATGTGTTTGCATACTGCTGTCAAACCACTGTTTTACTTTCCATCTTAATTACAATAGTCAATACATCACAGTTGTCTGCTCCTTCCCACACATTTCAATGTCTCTACTTTTTAATACCACTGCCCCTTACATTCTTCTGTGCTAGTCATTATATATGGATAATGCATGTTGATAAATTAGTTTACTTATATATATATACTGTAGTTATTTATAGTTCATTGACCAGGCTTCTTTTTCTTTTTTTTTTGTGGTTGCAGAACACATTAATACAGTATTTTCAAAGTAATTTTATAATGCCTTTAATTTTTTTCTCATCCGAGTCGGTACTACTGTTTTATAAATTGTGATTAATATCATAATTCAGTATGTGAACTGCAACTGGAACCCTAAACATCACACTGCTCTTCAGTCGTCTGCTCAGGTGTGACACAACTCTAATTGATAGCTGTTGCAAGAAGCCCAATGCAGAGCCACTAGGGTGGGCTTGGGAACCAATAATTTGCTCGAAATTTTCAGAGGAGAGTTACATCGGAGTCTCTATTAACACAGACTCCTCTCCATCCCTTGTGCCAGCTTGGTGAGATCGATGAATGATCCATGTCACAGTGGCAAAATCAATGCTAAACGGATAGACATGACTTTAGAAGCACAGTGTGTCGTTAAGGTTGCGTCTTGGCGAGAATGACTTATTTTCCAACAGGCTTTTAGAGAGTGTTTAGTTTATTTAATGCATGGTTAACAGTGTTGCAGCAAATGTGGAAAACAGTTTGTCTTTGACATTGTCACAAGTTTGTAATGAGATTTGTAGTCATGTTGACCCTGCAGATAATTAAGAGACAATGCACTAAAAACAAGTTGCTGAGGTACATCCTCTCTCTTTTATTCAGTTTTGAGAGGTATTGCAACCAGCTAAATGTATTTCACTGACCAGCCATTGCTTGCTAAAATCTGATACAGATTTTTCCTCCCTCAGCAAATGCAAAATGCCATATTGCAAATGCTGATTATCCATGGAGATGTTTATGGGGTTTGATTCAGTCAACAGAACTGTCTGTGCATATGAATGCAATTTTTAATCTCTCTTTTTTTTTTATGAAGCTGCACAACATACTTTTTACAGCAGGCCCTGGAGGAACAAAGACACAATTACAGGTTAAAATTACTCAACAACTGCATCCAATTTCAGTTTATTGTAATTGTTTGTTCATGTGGTTCTCCTTTTTTTAAGTTCAGCGGGATTTACATTGATTTGCAGATTTACATTTTTTATTCGTCATGAATGTCAGAGGCAGTCTTTAATCTGTTACCTCTCTTCCAATCTTAAATGTCTGTAAGAGATCTCTAACAGAGTTTGTAAGTTTGACACTTTTTGTTGTGTGGTGGGGGAAACATGGATGCCCATTAAAACCCCTTTTTATTTAATGTGCGAAACCATACAATGTTGTGTTGTGTAAACAAAATGTAACCGATTTATTAAAAGATTAAATTAAAAGGGAACCTATAATGACTGTCATGTTACTGTTCTCAGATTAAGTGGGGTAGCTTGTTTGATTCTCAATTTTAAGTTGCCAGTTGACAATTGTGTTGCCCAATAATGTGTGTATGTGCATACTGCAGATAAACATTGTTTTACTTTACATCTTAATTACTATGGTCAAAAGATTCTGGCTTGTATGGGAGAGTTGCAAGAAAAAAATCCACTCCTCAGTAAAGTCCACATGCAGTCACATCTGAGCTGTAACAGAACACATCTTGAAGATTCTGAGGCAGCTGAGACTAAAATGGAATTATTTGGCCTCAACCCTAAATCTGTTGGAAGTCCAATACAGCTCACCGTCCAAATAACAGCATTCCTACAGTAAAACATGGAGGTGGTAATGTCCTGTTATGGGGTGCTTCTCTGCAACAGGGACTGAGCACTTGTGAGGACAGTTGGGGCAAAATATTCATTGAAATTCATAGAAAGTCATAAATAAGAAGACACACAGCAAAACTGAGAACACAGTGGTTGAAGGCAAAAAAGGTAAGTCTCCTTGCATGGCCTAGTCAGAGCCCAGACTTAAAACCCATTTTACAATATCAAATTTAACTGAACTTGAACAGTTCTGCAAAGAAGAGTGGGCAAATATTGCAAAGTCTAGATGTGTAAAATTAGTAGAGTCATATACCAACAGGCTGTAATTAAAGCAAAATGTGGTTCAAAATAATAGTGACACAAAAGGTGATTTATTTATTTTTTCTCTGAAAAGTTGGTGTTCTATCTTTTACTTGGATGTTATAAGTTGCACTGAGTAAAAACAGCTGGATAAAACAAAACCACTGTCCGTCTTCATTTCAGGTTGCAAAGCAACAAATGTGATTATTTTAAAGGGGGAGATTATTTTCTATTCCCACTGTATATGATTAGAATGCATATGCATGCACACAGGAAGTGTGTAAGAGGGTCATTTAGACTGTTTGCATCAAGTATTTAAAAAGCAATCATGTAATAGCGTGCTCTTCATTGCCAGTTGGTGCAGACTTTCCAATTATACTGCAAGATTTCATATGTTTCACATTTACAAGTTCAGTCTAGGCGAGGACATATTCACTGTTTGTAGATAACTGATTGCTGGCTCGTTATATTTTCTTTAAGATCTTGAAAAAAAATCTGAATTCAAGTTCAATACAAATTGTTCACTTATATATATTATGTCTCATGGCCCTGATGTACATGTAAGGATATTCCAATCTCAGTAACCCAGTGTACATTAGCTCATCCTCTCATTCATGCTCTACAGTTGCACATTATAAATGTGTCTTGCACTGAGTTTTATCTTGATATCCATAATGGCATGGTGCATTAAATGAAACCAGCCCAAACGCTGAGAGGCACAATAGCATCTCAGCAGACTTTCGGGTGCTTGTTAACTTCCACCCTTATCACTGCTCGTCCTCAGCCCAGCCTCTCTGGACCAGTAGGAGAAATCAATAACGTATTCCCTGAGCTAAATCCTATTTCTAACCCTTGAAACATCCCGAGCAGAAAACCTGCAGCTCTCTGTAGCCTTTATTATGTGGAGACTGTGGTGCATGCAGGCGTGGAAACAAATAGCCACAATTTAGCGATGGTGCTTTGATGAGACACAGAGAAATCTGTCTGACATGCAGAATCTAATTGAGTCTCTAGAGTCTGATGTTCTCTCTCTATCTCTCTCGAACCACAAGCTGAATGCGTCGCACAACATGAAACAGGACCATAGGTGCATTTGAAAGTGACACATTTTTAATTCGCAAGAATTTTGTTCCTATCAATCTTGTACAATAGCAGCGTTCACTAGGATCTCTACGGACACTTTCCTTAACAAATAATGACTGATGTGTGAGGAAATGCAGAAGCCGTGGCCTAATTATAACTTGAGAACGTGTTCAGTAATGACTCTAGCTTTTTATGTCACATTGTTTGCTATGATAAGTGTTGCATGCAGCCAAAATGTTTCTAGTATTGCTGGGGATCCACATGCACAGGAAAAAAGGATGCAGAAATCCTTGCTAGCTTGTCTTGATCTTCTGTAGATGGAGCTATTGGCCTTGCCTCTGCAGCTAGAAATATATCCTCAGGAATCCAAAAGCCCACAGGGCCTGATTAATTTAAAATAGGAAGTGTAGCAAAACAGACTTTTAATCACTTCAAGACTGATATGGTGAACTGGGAGAACATATCTTAAAAACCCTCAGAAATTGATATTTATCGGGGAAAAAGAATAATTAAATATTCTGTCAGCAAGCGTACACTTACCATCATGTTATTCATGCTGTCACTATTGTGATTAAATGGTACTACCTTCTGAGGGATTATGAAACATTATGTTGATTTTATTATGTTGTTGTGATGCTGTTTTTTTATGCTATGTTGTGATGCAACTCACCACCATTTAACATAACCACATTTGGCTTTGCAGCCTGAAATGAAGATGGTCAAATGTTTTGTTTTATCCAGCTGTTTTACTTAGCGGCATTTGCAACTTATAACATCCAATTGAAAGATATTACACCAAAATGTCATAAAAAAAACCCCTGAATCACTTAGTTTGAAAAAAGAATCACCCCCTTCTGTCAGTATTTTGTTGAACCACCTTTTGCATTAATTACAGTCTTTAGTCTGTTGGGATATGACTCTACTAACTACACATCTAGACTTAGCTATATTTGCCCATTCTGTGCAGAACTGCTCAAGCTCTTTCACAGTTTGAGGCGATGTCCTGAACCAGAGAGGGTCTGTGTTCTACCAAATACCTCCCACTTCTTAGTAATAGCCTTCACTGTGCTTCTAGGCACTGATAAATCATTTGACATATTTTTTTTAACCATCTCCTGACTTGTGCCTGCCCACAACTTTATCGTTGAGATTGTATGACAGTGCTTTGCCATCCAACGTTGATTGTTTGCTTCAGTTGCACTACCAAGGATTGAGCAATTGTTTTTGTTTTAATTTAATTTTTAATATATATATATTTTTGTTTTTAAGTGCAGGCATTTGGCTGGATAGCTGGATGAACTGAGAACATACAGAGGCCAGTGACAATTGCATGTGGACACATATGAATCATATGATCAAATATTTGCAGTTGATAAATTAATATCTTTGGTGAAAGTTAATAATCTAATTCACCAGTCCTAGTTGACAATATGACTCTGCAAAAAAAAGTACACAACTGAAACTTTTCTCAAGGGAAGATAGTCATTGTATCTTTTTTTTCCCCCAAAGAGCTTGAGCTCCTTATGGAGACAGATGCAGGGTTTAGCATAATAATGCATTGGCAGCAACCACCCATGGTTAATTCAGATGACCTTTTCTCCTGTTTTCTACCATGTAGAGCAGGTGTAGAGTTGTAAATGTTCATTGCTGAACTTGTTAAATGATTTCCTTTCCATTGATTTGCCAACTGTCTTCTCAGAAGCTAATAGTACATTTGGTAGGGGGTATAGGACAATCTCGGCCATTAGTTAACCAGTCCTTTTTGTCTGGGTTTGTTTTGTTGTACTATCTAATGTATTTATTAGAGAAGCAGCACGCGATGTTCTGATGGGCCTGTGCTCTTTAAACATCACTCCTTTATAACAGGTTCTCTGTTAATGTAATTACGTTCTGTGAGTGTGTTTGCTCTGAGCTGATAAAGGTAACCTCTCCCCAGTGTGCTGTGTCCCCAGACCTGCAGTGTGGCTTTCGTTCTCTGCTGTTCTAAATAGAGTGAAAGGAAATTTGGAAGAGCGAACTGTAAGCCGAACTCAGTGACCGTGAGCCAGCCAACAGGAGCTAAATTTGGCTTTGTGATCTACCCACAGGACACCTACAGAAACTTTTGACTAAACAAATAGGTTATTCTAATGTGCAATGTTATATAAGCCTATTCTGTTGGGAAATCGACTGTAACATTATAGCAAATACTATTTAAAATGTGCAAACATTAATAACAATAACAAGATACATAGATTTTTACTAAAACATTGTAGTTGTGTAAGTAACGTTTTTTACGTGGCCAAGTGTCAGAATTGATGGGAATATTTTATTTCTTTATTTGATTATTATTATTCTTTTTTTTTTTTTTTACTTTTCACTTTTTAAAGTTTGATTTGAGAAACAAGCACTAACGCACTAACTGCATTTATAAACACTAGTTTAATATGCTTCATATGGAGGCAAGATGAATAGAAAATATAATCTAGGCTTTTCTGAAGACAGTCAGTTCCCCTTAAAGATACATTCATATAAACCTCCACCCCCGGTTCAATATTTAGGATTTTCTTCCTAAATTTCAAGCACCACGAACAGTAAGCATGCTCTGCCGGGTACCATATTTTCTCCTCTTTTCGTTCATCTTCAGCATCTCTGGCCTCTGTTAATGGCCATTTTCAAACGTAATAATATTTACACAAAATGTACATTTTGGAAAATATTTGCAATGCAGTTGTGTGGAAAAGAGATTGGCTGAAAAAAAAAAAAAAGTTCAGATTTACAGCCAGTTGACTAGTGGATCTCTAATATTTGGCAATTAAATACACATTTGGCTGTGAAAGTATATCCAATTATTTTACAGATTTAACATAATTATTTATTTTATAGATTTTTAGCAGATATTTATGCTTTTTTTTGTTTGAAATTATCTATCTTCAGATTATTTTGAATTATTTTACTTGATATTATTTAAAATAAAAATACATGTCATTGCAGAAATTATGTAGGTGTTATTTACTATCTTTAACTTAAATAGTGTAATTGTACTGTACCTGGTACAGTAACAAAACGATTTTCGCCCCCATGTCTTTTTTTGGTAATCGGTTCTTTGTTCCAGACTGAGGCTGGGAAGGAACTCTCTTGTCTGGTGTGTATTATTATGCATCTTCATGTAGGATTCTGGTCAGTTAAAAACATGGAAATATGAGCTCATCTGAAGGTATTCAGTTCTGTTGCTGTCTTCCGCATCAGTTTCGCGGTTTGTGTGTGACCTAAATGTTATACTCAACACTTATTTATTTGATTTTGATGTCAGTTAATTATCCAATTTGACAGATAGATCTGTGACTCAGTCGGACTTCGTAATTAAATAATGTTGAATCATATGTGATAAGACTTCCTGGTGTTATGGAAATTTTTGTCACTGTCTGTCACTATGGTTACAGGCATATTCATGGCTCATGTGACAGAAGGGTATTCATTTACGTTACTCATTCATTTTTTATTTTTTATTTATTTTAGCTGCACATGATAGCAGATAGAACAATTTGAGTATCAAGTTTTACACACAGGCGATATTAAAAACTGTTAGTAAATACATTACTAGTCTATGTTTGATAATGTGCATGAATCAGAGGGATATGCTCATGAATCATTTGTGGTCTAAATTAATTCTTCCAGCTAAAATATGGTGCAGCTGCGTCTGCCCTTTCAGATGATTCTACAATATGTTATACAGCTCACGAGAAGAAGAGGCATCCATTTGCATAGTAATAGACAGATAATGTCATGACCAGCTGAACCATGCCGTTGTGTACATGGTTGGTTATCTTAAGGTGGTTTGAAATGTTTGGACTGAGGAAGAGGAGTTTTCTTTTACCTCTCACACATGAGAATACAGATATGAAGCAGCTGTATATATTTTGCATATGTTTTAAAGTAAGTCATGGGATAACGTGGGAGGAGAGATTAATGGACCATATAGGGCTAAAGGTCATGGCTGCTGTTGAGCAGCTTTAAGATCTGCCTTCATTCACATTTCTGTACTAAATGCTATTCAAAATTATAATTAGTGTCTCAAAGATTAGTTTGTTGAAATGAATATTCCAAAAACAGCTGGATGGTGTAATATCAAACAGAAATAGTAAGGGGTTTTATTGATTAATCATCGCTATTTATTTAATGTTATCTGCATAATTTTTTTTATTTTTTTTTTTTATCTGCAACAACATTGTAAACTTTAATGAAAATACATTTGGTAATTAAATTTGAAAAATCTGTTAAAGTCACAAGAATGACAAAGTAGTATATCCCAAAGCTTTTCTGCTACACGCTCAAAGATAAGTACTTCTTTCTTTCTTTCTTCTTCTTCTTCTTCTTCTTCAAAAAAAAAAAAAAAAGTGTGTATATATATATATATATATATATATATATATATATATATATATATATATATATATATATATATATATATACACACACACACACAAATTGGGACACAGTGAAGGATTCATTTTCCTGTGGTGATCAGTGAATGATTTGGGTCGTTTTGTTTTAAAAGGTCATGCTACTATTCAAAATGTTTTAAAATACATTTTATGTTTTTGAGATTAAAGTTACAGTTTACCAATGTAGTATTTAATCAAACGTATTCAAAGTGAGAATATTTATATTTACGTACAATAAGATAAAAAAAAAATCTTGTCATGCTTCCTCAAAAATCTAAAAACTGTTTGAAATAATGATAATTAGAAATGTGTCTTGAGCATCAAATCAGCATATTAGAATGATTTTTGAAGGATCATGTGAAACTGAAACCTGGTGTAATGACTGCTGATAATTCAGTAGTGCCATCACAGGAATAAATTGCATTAAAAAATATACAATAGACAATTACAATAGACAAAAAAAGGTATTTTAAAGTGTAAAAATATTTCACAATAAAACACAAAGGCTATTCCGGGCTGTTTAGGGTTCTTCTTTTTCTTTTTTTTTCTTTTTGCATCTAACAAAAACAGATAAAGAAGTGCACAGCCCAGATGCACAACAAAAGGACAATTACATCTATAGTTAAGCTTGAGGACCAAACTCCTCATTGGTGCTCAGCTGGAAGCTTTGTTGATCAGAAGACACTACAGTAACAGCTTCGGCTGCTTGAGTAAAGAGAAGATTCTGGGGTGCTGGCCTTTTGGGCAGAGTTTCAAAGAAAATGCCTGACACTGGCAAATAAACAAAGGCTAGGATGGACAAGAGAACATAAAGATTGGATTGAAAACGATTAGGCTGATGAAGAGTATTAAGGATGGATAAAGTTTAAGATTTTGAGCTGTTTTAGGAACAGTTTAATTGTAAGGGCTGTGGAAACTTCCTACAAGCCAGTCACACTAGTGGGAGGTGCATGGAATGAAACTTCTGAACATCTTCATGACGATGGATGAGGTAATATATTCTGTATTAATTTAGTATTAGTTTCTTTCAGCATTACATTTCAGATTGAATGTACATTCAGCTTTTACAGTCAGGTTTTATTATTGTTGTTATTATTGATAATATTTTATGATTAAATAATGCATTATTTATTTTAAAAAAATAACTAATGATCAATGAATTCTGAATCACAGCAGCTCCTTTTGTAGATAAACCCCAATGTTGTTGCTATATTTAACAACTCTTTTGCGAATACATTTTATTCCTCATCATTGTTTAAAGATTCCATTGTAATTCTGCCAAAGTTTAGCAGCGGCAGGTGTGACCATGCTGAGAGTTATTCATATACTGTCTGTAAGAAGTGTTACGTATCCCACGCTGAGCACTACAGGCTCTTACACAGCACATAAATAAACACCCCACACCAGGCACATCACCTGGCGGTCATTACTCTGCCTCCCTCATAAGGTGAAGTGCAATCTTTTTATTGATAACAGCAGGTAGACAAACACATAAAGCTTTTTTATATCATCGTCACCAAACACAGAGCATCATTTCTTTGCGCTGTGCAAGCTGTTGCAGTTTAATCAGACATGTTGTCTTTAAATAGAGCATTTGCCTAAAAAAAAAGAAAAATATGAAAGAGCAAAAAGAGTAGGAAAATTTGATGACTATAAAATCTAACACAGAAAGGACTGGGAGTGGTATATGTATAACTGCTGTACATGAAACTGTTTTCTGTAATATGTACACAGCCTGTAATCTACATTATGTAACAATGCACAGTGTTGAAACAATGATAGATATAGTTCATGGTTATTGTACAAGAAAACAACATTTTCCTATGTTCATAATTACTCAAATGGAGCACCCACACAGGACGCGCTGATAGCCCTTTAAAATAGTAGCAGAACATGAATTGCATTCAAAAACACTTCTTGATCTTTCCAGAACGCCTACATGTTGTTGTTTAGTATTAATGTTTCACATTTGCTGCTTTTGGAGTCATGTTTGAGGCAGCTTGGTACACTAATGAATACAAAGGATGTAGATAGAGAACAAAACACTGTGTAGATGAGAGGTTCGCAGTGCGGGCATAATTAAGGAAGGCAATTTGATTTAATTTCTTGACCACTTACTGTCAAACATGACTCAATTAATCCTCATCCACAAAATAATGATGTGGTCTTTTTTTTTTTTACCAACGGTTGTTTATCAGTGGCTCAGAACAGGGAGTAGTACATGGCCAACGGGGAAATGATGTGACAATTTTAGCTATGAGGACAATTTAGAACTTAATCTGAGTAACATTAGAATTTTATTTTAAAATATAGAGAACATGAATATGGAACGTGAGGCTGTGCATTATTTCAAATGAGAGAATGTCACGATTTGCCTACTGTGGCGGAGACGAAGGAGTGTGGAGACAAAGTGTGTAAGTTCATCAAAATGCACATTTAATCACACAAAATGTGTTTTTTTTTGATTTTGTTAACGTTAGGTTAACAAGCCCCTTCACACAACATGATGTGATGTTTAAAAAGCATAATCAAGGCCATTTGTTTTCAGAGGCATTGGGCTTGCGATGCATACTGAAAGTCTTAACATTGTTAACGCACTGTAAATTCCAAAGGATCAATAAAACCCCTTTAGCCAGCAGGCCACCTGCTGACTTACATTTCTCTCTGGCAGGAAAAGTAAATTACTACCTTTCTCAAGTGAGACCATTAAAGAACGTTGTCCTCATCAAATGTTCCCACCTTGCATGGATGGTTTCTTTTGTGCTGTAATGATATGGAATTTGTATAGGGGTTATGAGGAGAAAAGAGGAAAATTATTAGCCATTTTGTGATTCCATAAAGAGCTTTTAATTTAGCTTCAGGTATCCTAGTCTAGCAGTCACAATGGTCAGGCTTCAACCAATGACTTCAGTGGTGATTTAACTTAATGTAGTTGGAACATGGCGAAAATAAAATAAGATGATAAAACCAAAAGTGATCTTTATCGAAAAAATAAATGATATACAGTATTTAGATAGTGTTTAAGATGTATATAACCATGAATAGTACTTTAAAGTAGTCTCCAGTTTTTGTGTGTATCTATGCTTTAGGGTTTGGGAAGATTATTCACATTCATAATATTGATTTTCTAGAGAAGACTTGGTTCGTTATACTGAGGAGATAACCTCTGCCCAGTATATGTTCTAGTAAATTGTCTAGTAAAAACAAACTGCTCGATTAGATTGGTTTTTGATGTTTTTTTTCTGGGAGGGATGTTTTGCATGCCGCAGTAATCACATTATTCATCAGTGGTGTGTGTTCCATGTCTCCCTTCCAGGTTCGGTGTCTTTTGAGGATTTGTGCTATAGCTTTCAGCAGGGCAGCACTGTGCACTGTTTGTTGGTTATCAGTGCTCCATCCTTAATTGAAGACAAAACCATGTTATGTTTCTTATACCCAAAGGGAGGAATGAGATACAAAAGATGATGAAAAGATCTGATAAAAGCATGGAATTCTATCCTCTGGCACTATTTTGCCTCAGATGCGAGGATATAAAGTAGAGGAGACAAATGGAACATACAAGTGGACTCTGTTTAAAACACTTTACAGTATCTAGTGTGTGTAGTGTGTCAAGATACCAAAACTTAAATGGATGGTAACAGTGCCAGTAAAATTTCAGGGTTCTCTGTACCAATTGGTGCCATTACAAAAGCTGTTGGAACTATTTAACTATTTTATGAAACTGTTTGAAAATAAACAAACTAACCAGCCACTTTATTAGGTACACCTGTTCAATTACTTGGTAACACAAATAGCTTATCAGCCTATCACATGGCAGCAACTGAATGCATTTAGACATTTCTTTTGGCAACAGTATAAGTGTGTTTTAGAATTTGGATGAAATTAGTTATCAGCATAATTAGATATATACCTACTTTTTCAAACACACCTTATGGTTACTCCTTGAAGTCCCGCCAAGGTTTGGAACAGAGAATATATATATGTAGGGGCAGTGGTGCTCCAAACTTCACATGCTGCTGAGTTTGATTTTTACATTAACCTCCGGCGCCCTGTAGAGAGAGGGACTCCAGATCTGATGCTGTTCAGCATGAGCAACATCCACCTCCTCTGGAGAGAGATTAAACATCTGCTCAAATTACAGGAGAGTATAGAGCCAGCCACTGTGATTATCACACACACACACACACACACACACACACACACCTAGCTTCCATTATTCAATTTCTGAAACATTCCTGATGGTCACAGCGTGTCTGTAACTTGATTAATTCCAGGGCTTTTAAACTTTATTTCTTTTTATGACTCTATTCATTTGGGCAGGACACATTTACCCAGAATCATCCTCATGAAATTAAAAACTCCAGATGTCTCTGTTTCTCTTCTGTGTACTGTTCTCTCTTTCTCTCTCTCTCTCTCTCTCTCTCTCTCTCTTGCTCATATATTTCTATACTTTCAAGTACATTGTACAGCTAAAATCTTTTTTTTTTTTGCTAAATAATATCTAATATACACTCAACGGCCACTTAGGTACACCAGTTCAATTGCTTGGTAACACAAATTGCTAATCAGCCAATCACATGGCAGCAACTGAATGCATTTAGGCATCTAGATGTGGTGAAGACAACTTGCTGAAGTTCAATCCGAGCATCAGAATGGGATAGAAAAGAGATTTTAGTTACTTTGAACGTGGGATGGTTGTTGGTGCCAGACGGGCTGGTCTGAGTATTTAAAAAAACTGCTGATCTACTGGGATTTTCATGCACAACCACCTCTAGGGTTCACAGAGAATGGTCAGAAAAAGAGAAAATATCCAGTGAGCGGCAGCTTTGTCAACCACACCGTGTGCTACTCCTGTCAGTTAAGAACAGGAAACGGAGGCTTCAATTTACACAGGCTCACCAAAATTGGACAATAGAAGATTGGAAAAAACGTTTATGAGTCTCGATTTCTGCTGTGACATTCAGATGGTGGGGTCAGAATTTGGCATGAAGAACAAGAAAGCATGGATCCATTCTACCTTGGCTCAATGGTTCAGGCTGCTGGTGTAATGGTGTGGGGGATATTTTCTTGGCACACTTTGGGCTCCTTAGTACAAATTGAGCATTAGTACAAATTGAGTTTAAATGCCAAAGCCTGCCTGAGTATTGTTGCTGACCATGTCCGTCCCTTTATGACCACCATGTACCCATCCCCTGATGGCTACTTCCAGCAGGATAATGCACCATGTCACAAAGCTCAAATCATCTCAGACTGGTTTTTGAACATGACAATGAGTTCACTTGTCTCCATAGTCACCAGATCTCAATCCAATGGAGCAGCTTTGGGATGTGGTGGAAGGGGAGATTCACATCATGGATTTGTAGCCAACAATAAATCAGATTTTTTAAATACAGTAAATATATTTTATTTACAAGACCTGACTAAAACACCACTGCATCTCTCAGTCTAGAAGCTAAAAGACTTTATAGCATATTTTATCTTTTTAGATTAGATTAATGTGTATAACAATAATAGACAGTGGTCTTGACCAAATTTCAATTTATTTTAATATCCTCTCAGAAATTCTAATCAGCCACTAAATGAGGTAATACGACCACCCTGACCCCATCCTCACCCATGACACTTTTTTTTTTTTTTTTTTTTTTCTCGAGTGCCTTGCTGTTCCAACTGGCTTCAAGCTGTACAGCATCTGGGAAGAGATCTGAATGCTAGTCAGCTCTCCTGACATTACAGCACACTTTACAGCATTCTGTCCCTTGGTTTTAATTGCTGAATGTATTCTTTGTCATTGAAACACTCTTGTTTTTTTGTTTTGTTTTTTTTCTTCAATTTCAGATTCAATTTGCCTAACTTATTTAGCTTGTTAGCTAAAATGTTCAATGTAAAAGCCTCATGCTGTAAGAAAAATTTATGTTAGTGGAGAAGTTTGAATGTCTTTGAAAACATGTTAATGTCATGATTCTGCCTTCATGTCCTGACTTTTCTCTAGTCTTGAGGCAGGATCATGACAGACCCGTGTTTTGTGTACAAGCACATGGCCTTGTCTTTGGGCCATGTGCTTGTGTTGTCTCGTTCCCTTGCCCCGCCCTCGTTGTTATCCTAGTCTTGCCGTGATTGCCGTATCTATGCCACCTGTTGTGTCTTAATTAGTTCTCCTATTTAGATCCCCTAGTGTGCTCTGTCTTTTGTCGGTTCATTGTTCCTACTTGAGATTGTCTCCTAATATGTGTTTCTACTTGTCAGCCCTTTGAGAAGTCTTTGTATATCTGTGAGTGTTTATTTGTAGTTAGTGTTCTAGTGTTTTGAGTCTTTGTTTATTGTGTCAACATAGTCCTGTTAAGTTATTTTGAATCTGCCCCAGTCCTTGTTTTCCCCCTCGTGGGTTTTGTTTTCCCCTTTTTGTGTTTAATAAACCCTTCGTGTTGTGATTCCTGTCTGCACTTGAGTTCCTCCTTGCCAAACCCGTGACAGTTAATTTCCGGAATAATAATATTAGCAGCAAAGCTACAGAAATGGTGTGAAAAACACTAACCATAACAACATTAGTGCCCACACCAATGCACGGTAATATTCTGCTTATTATAAGTGCACACTGCAGTTACATGGCCTGTTACCTTAAAGGTGCCATATAATGCAAAAATCACTTTAATAACTTGTTTGTTTGAACAGTTATTTGTCCGCAGCGTGTGAAGAAAACCAGCCTATAATGGTCATTGTTTTATAATCCAAAATCATAAATGGTCTCTCCACAAAAGCAATTCCAGACTATGACGACATAGATAGTGAAAGTCCCACCCATTTGTTAAACTCTCTGCACTATTAGCATATACACAGCCCTGAGGTAGAAGTTGCTGTCCGCCATTACTGTTCTCTTGCTGTAGCTGCTGGACATAAAATGTCAGCGCCAAAGAGCCACTAAAAGTGTTGTGTGTTAAGATGCACCAACAAACATAGGAGTATCCATAGACCACTGAGGACTTGGTTAAATTCAGTTTGCGAAGGAAATGTCCCGAAATTGTTTTTTTTTAAATATTGTGTCAATGCATTTATATGGCATCTGTAGATTCTCAAGTCAATTGATTCTTGGTTGTCGGTGTTTTGGTTCATGGTTTCGGTTGGAAAAATAATTCTGACAGTGATTTCAATGATATTGCTCCTCTGTGTCCTTATCATTACAGATGTGATGTGGACTTTTCTGTTCTCATAGAATTAGAAGGACTGCTTAAACTTTATAATTATGGTTATGATTACATCCCTGGTTGTGAACAGCCCTTGAGACTATTAATAATTTTTAGCCATAAAAAAGTTGTCACAGTCAGTAAAATCGCTCTGGGGTCCTAACATCTGAGCTGCAAATGCCATGAAACTAATCACTCCAGAGCTGCAGGAAATGATGTGTCTTGGCTTTCTCTATGTTGTGGTCTATGAATCTTTACTTATAGTGTTTAAGGTTGTAAAGTTCTTAAGGTCAGTCTTTCTACTGTTTGGCTGACAGGTGGATGATGTACTAGTGGTTCAAAATAAGCTACCTCACAGGAACTTGGTGAGGTAAGAATCTGTTATTAACCTTACAAATGTACTTTACTCAACTGAGCTGGGTTATATCAGCGCTTCAGGTTTGACCTTCCAGGCATCTAGACAGATGCATTTGTCAGAGTGGTTGTGATCCTCACCTGGAATGACATCCCCTTTGGTGTGTGTTACAGAGAAGAACATGAGTAAAGAATTAAGGAGAGTAGGAGAGCAGTTTTCAGGTGAATAATGGTCTTTTATTGATTATCAATATATATATATATATATATACATTTTTTTTATGTGATTGCATAGAACGTACATATGTAAAATTAGAAAGAAAAATATTGTATGTACTGTTTAATTATTATGCATGCCACTTATTGCTGTTGCTTTGTCTTTGTGAGTTTGAGCAAAAGCCAATTGGAAAACTTGAGATTGTTCATTTTGACAAGAAATGACAAGAATGTCACTTCTAAACGGTAATTACATTTCTAACCCATGTGCCAGAGGATAAACACTAGTGCTGAATCTTAATAAATGAATCTGATGGAGAGACTCATCCATATGTGAGCTGCACAAACATTAAAATTAGAGACAATTTGTAACCCAAACAGATGCACAGACAAAAGGAGCAGAGCATCCTCTCTACATCACTGCTTCTCTAGAGGTGTGCAGCCAACTAGCAAGTGAGAAAAGATCTTGTGCAGATATATGCGTATGGTGTTATATATACAGTTATATATATACAGTGGCATGCAAAAGTTTGGGAACCCCTTGCAGAATATGTAGAAATGTAATTATGTTTAACAATATAAGAGAGATCATACAAAATGCATGCTATTTTTTTATTTAGTACTGTCCTGAGTAAGATATTGTACATAAAATATGTTTACATTTAATCCACAAGGAAATTATAACTGAAATTATTAACCCCATTCAAAAGTTTGTGAACCCTAATACTGAATTTGGTTCCTAATTCTGTGTGTGGTTACATGGATCATCCATGACAGTTTTTTATTTTTTATTTTTTATTTTATGGTTGTTCATGAGTCCCTTGTTTGCTCTGAACAGTTAAATTGCCCACTGTTCTTCAGAAAATCTTCCAGCTCCTGCAGATTCCAGCTCCTGCAGTTTTCCAGCATATTTTGTATATTTGAAGTTTTGAACACTTTCCAGCAGTGACTGTATGATTTTGAGATCCATCTTGTCACACTGAGGACAATTGAAGGACTCAAACACAACTATTAAAACAGGTCCAAACATTCAATGATGCTTCAGAAGGAGAACCGATGGACTAAGAGCCTTTTGGAACTTTTGGAATTTGGAATATGAATGAATGAATGGCATAGTTTCTTTCAAATGCTGTTTGAAAGGAACATATAAAGATATTTTGAAGAAAGATTGGGTGTAAACAGCATTTTGAACCCCACCGACTTTCAATGTATGGACAAAAACCCACTGAGACAATCTTCAAAGCAATCTTTCATGTTCAACAGAAATAAATAAATAAATAAATGCATACAGATGGGATGACACGAGTAAATAATGACAGAATTTCCATCTTTTTAAGCTGAATTGAAAACAGTGCATACTCTGTATGTAGTGTATATACATGGATCTTTGAGCCCGGTGCATTAGCATTATCATAAGTAAAATTTGTTGTATTTTACCAAAATGTATCTGTTTTTGTGACTGCACAGTAATGTGGCCATGTGTAAATGTGCATTCAATCAGATTCACTGTCAGCTGCATTGTTAACCAACTTTATGGTGGATATGTTTCACCCATGACAAATGTGACCTTACGCAGTACATTTTAATGCTGTAAATCTAGACGTTCTCTGAGAAGAGGGCCCATAAATACAAGAGCCATCGGTCTCCAAGACCCAGAAACTAAGATTGAGTAGTGGGTCAAAACTGCCTATTGAGACAGCAGTAAATCTGTCAGACCTGCTCCTCATGTCTATGGGACATAAAAACACCGAACAGAACAATCAGGGCGGAACGATGTTCAACATTTAATATAACCAATTGAACCCCAATTGCCTCAGGTTGAAAGCATACAGTTCTGTCATTCAGGAATAAAATATTTCACTAGACTGCTTTTCATACCTCCATTCTGACATAATATAGCTGAGAAATCATTTCATCCTAAATTGGGCGGCAGGCAAACAGAACCACATGATTATTGGCATCACTCTCCAAACCATGAAATCCATTCAGAATTAATGATGATGATGCTGAGAAAATTTGTTCAAATCAGCATCGTATTTGTCCTAATATAGGCAGTGTGAATCCATGATGGTTTCTGATGAAAATATTAACATTCACCTCCTAATCTGCTTTCGGCACCTGCCTTTTACCCACAGGGACCAAAGCCTGTGTATCTGCGATAATTCAGGATCAGCCTGTTATATCTACAGGTGGCTTTCTGGAGCCAGAGACTTTGTCTGCTGCGATGCTGTGCTGTTTTAGCCTTTGGAACTCAGTAGGTTTTCTAATGAGAGCACCATCTGTTCAAAACAGCCCTCATCTGTTCTCAAGCTAATGTATATCTTATTGGAAACCCATGCTTCTAAAAATACCTGGCAAAATGGCTTAGTCCTTCTACCTAACCTGGCGCAGGCTCCCCCACATTGTAATTAGACCAGGCCTGCATATCCATCAAGCAGCTGATGAGAACATATTTGATATGACAGAGAACAGTAAGCCCATCTAAAGGCAATTTAACTGGAGGAGAAAATAAATATTGAAAAAAAAAAAAAAATTGAAGGCAATGAAAAACATGATTTATGATACTTCCAAGCTGAAAAGTGTATATCTATACGATTGTACAACGGAGTGCAACTGATTGAGAAAGAGAAAGCAATTACAGTTTGATTTGATGACAAATTAAATGCAGTGTAGAATGCACACTTTTTTTCATGAGCTATATGTGTGATATGCAAGGTAGAGTTTGTGAAATTAATACAGATTTAGTATGTCATGGCAGTGTTTTGGTCAGTGATATGAAGCTCATTTTTCTCCCTTGTCAATATATTAAATCTATATAAATTAACTTCTTTTATGGTGGGCTTTTTTTTTTTTGGATATTGCTTGAGTGCATAAAAAAGTGATATTTTGGTTTATAGAATATTTAAGAGAAAATGGTAACACTTTCTATGAAGCCCTCATTTCTAACACGTCATAAGGGTATTCTTTAGGCATTTTTAATGAATGCATAATGCATTATATAAAAATAAAAAATAAAAAATAAAACTTTAATATTATGAACATGTTGCATGTCTTCTGGTTCCTAACAGTCAGCAGAAGTGAGAAAAAAAAGTGTTTAAATATGGATATTTATCTTACAAAAACGCATGAATTCACTGTGAAGGACGTTTTATTACAGATATGCACACTTTATTTCACGTCTTCAGTTGGCGATAAACACCCGCTTACCCCATTGAAAGGCTTGGCTTGGAAGAGCAATGGCAATTTTTTTATATAACTTCGATTGGATTATTATAAAAGAAGAAAGTCACATAAACCTAGGATGCTTCGAGGGTGAATAGAAGATGGATGAATTTACATTCTCGGGTGAACTAACCCTTTAAGAATACCCTAAACATAGGGTTCATATCAAAAGTTTTACCAGAAAATCTTAAAGAAAACCCTTTTGAGGATTTTGGTATAAAATAAAAGTCAAGTCAAGTCACCTTTATTTATATAGCGCTTTAAACAAAATACACTGCGTCAAAGCAACTGAACAAAATTAATTAGCCACAAAACAATGTGTCAATAATGCAAAATGACAGTTAAAGACAGTTCATCATTGAATTCAGTGATGTCATCTCTGTTCAGTTTAAATAGTGTCGGTGCAATCATTTGCAATCAAGTCAACGAAATCGGTGTAAATGAAGTGACCCCAACTAAGCAAGCCAGAGTTGACAGCGGCAAGGAACCAAAACTCCATTGGTGAATACTGATTCATAAAATCGATTCACTGTTTAGTAATATTTGATTAATGCCTTATCAAGTTTTGTGCTGTACATTATTAAAAAATAATAAATGCTGCCGTGATATAAAAATGCTAAAACAGGAAAAGCTGTGAAAATCCTGCCAGTTGAATGGCTAAATTTACTGTTCTTTGTGTGTTCTTTAATTAAACAAGAAAAATAATTGGTGAGTTTCAGACATACTTTAATAAATCAGCATTTCTGGATTAATTATAGAGTCACAAGAACTAGAGACTTGGAAAATGAAAATAAAAATGAAAATAAAATAATGTTATTTATGTAATTTCCATTACCTCTATCAGTAGGATTTGCCCAGTATTCCATTGAGAAGGTGCCATACCAGGGGTATTGTTTACCCCAAAGTGTTGATGTAATTGGCTCTCTGAAGTCAGAGAATTGCTTTAATAATGCCCTGCAGCTTGCCAGGAAAGAAGATATTAAAAGTAAATATCCTCATCAAAGGAAAGAGGCCGCCACCTGAGGTGCCTCAATACATTAGACTGTATTAAAGAGCTGTGGTCTGTGGCGCTGCCACTGTTGGCTCTGCCCATACTGTGAGTTAATAACTGTTCCACTGCTGTACGCCTTGTAATAAATGTTCAGTCTATGCCCTCAATTAACATGGTTATGAACCAGTCTTGGAAAGAGTTTATTGAATGCCTTTATTTGTGTTTAGGCTAGGATGATGATTCTCGCACACTCTCATTTGTGTCTTAAACCCCCATGGAGTATGCTTTATTAAGTGTACAATCATGGCCAAAAGTTTTGGCAGTGACAAATTTTGTGGTTTGCAAATCAGATGCATTTTAAATAATTGTTAAAAGCTTTATTGGCCAAAAAAATAAACTTTTCACAAAAAAACAATAATTGACTAATCATATGACGTGAAAATGTGAATGAGTACTAGTCAGTTAAAATCACTATCATACTAATTAGATTGTAAGAGCAGACTGATTGCTATAAAAGGAGGGAAGAAGCACTTCCAATCATTGTGTTCTCCTTAGCAATGGTTAGCTCCAAAGAAACGAGTGCAGCCACTATCGCTTTGCATGAAAATGACCTCACATGTAAGGAAATTGCTACAAAGAATATTCTACCTGAAAGATCCATTTAACGGATCTTCAAGGAGAGAGATACGACTGCAGTGAAGAAGTCTTCAGGACATTCCAGAGTGTCCAGCAAACACCAGGAACATCTCCTCCTGAGGAGTCAGCTGTGGATTCTTGTCACCAGCAGTGCAGAGCTTGCTCAGGAATGGCAGCAGGTTGGTGTCAGAAGAGCATTTGGATGCACAGTGAGGCCAAGACTATTGGACAATGGCCTGGTGTCAAGAAGGGCAGCAAAGACGTCACTTCTCTCCAAGAAAAGTGAAATTTTGCAGGAAGATATGCTACATATTAAAGGGTAAGTTTACCCAAAAAAGAAAATTAGCCCATAAATTACTCACCCTCAAATCATCCTATGTTTATATGGCTTTCTTCTTTCAGACGAATCCATTCGGAGTTATATTGAAAGTTGTCTTTGATCTTTCAAGCTGTTCAATGTCACTCAGCGGGTGTTACAGTGCATCAGTCCAAAAGAAGTTAAATAAAAAGCACCCATACTTAAAAAAAGTGTCTAACACAGCTCCAGATGATGAACAAAGTCCTCCTGTAACAAATTGATGTTTTTTTTTTTTTTTAAATAACCATATTTAAAAAGAAATAATCAATTTAATATAGCTTGTGCTAACTGTTGTACACAGAACTCGGCCCTTAATTGGCGAAAACTAATTAAGGAACCCTGTTGTAGATGTTAGGTTAAATGAAATTAAAGTGGCCAGGTGTTATTTAAAAAAGAGAGCACTTGAACCACAGTTTGTCTTGGAAACTCATTGTGATTGAATAGATGAACAATGAAACCTGCCTGAACGCTTCTTTGGATTTCATCTGTACTTCGAAATAGCATCGTGTTATGGTCTCCTATACTGGCTTATTACTGTCGACAGATTTCGGAGTGGAGGTTAGGCAAGGTCCTGCCAACGAAAAGGCCACATGTCCACAATATTCCCTTTTCTCTACCCAGTCTCCTGCCAGCACATAGATATCATTACCTGTTATGACTGGTTGGGTTTCTAAGCAGTCTACCTGGTTCTCAGCATGCAGTATTAATCATGCCCATGGGGCTGTATGATCTTCAGCACAACCTTTAAAAGACCTTGGTTTTCTGACGGACTCCAGCCCCAGTTTATGAGAGCATGGTTTAGAGTTTATCAGTGGCCACATGCTTCTTTTATACGGTATTTGGGTCCACAATTAGCCTTTGTTAATGAGATGGAAATAAATTCAGAGAGGCACTTTGGGTCAGGTGGAATGTATCATGATTATGATAATCTGACAAGTCCCTTAATTGAGGTTTGGGTTAGTTGGGCTATTTATTGAAAGTTAAACTATGTTTAGGGGTATATTTGTGGGTGAAGTATTACATGCATTGATTTAGCAGATGAAAGTATTGGAAACCTATATATGTACTTTTTTATTGGTGTATTATTCGGTTATATGGGCAACTGATGTCATGTATCATCGATAACAGGCCTTCCACTCCATGAAGTTGTCAACTCTGACCCATAATTCTTTAAAATTGTTACATAATGGGTTTATGGAGGACATTTCAAACTGGCTTAATTAGATACTGTGTACATTGCCGTAAGCTAAATGCCAAGCCTCAAGCTAATTGCAAGATATGTTATGTTGGTGTTCAGCTAGAAAAACACATGGTTATATGAGGACAAGAAGTTGACGCTCAAAGATATAATAAGATATAAGATGCTATAAGATATTGAGAGTGTTGTAACACTGGATGAGCTATAAAAACCTAAGCCATTAAGATAAACCCTACCCAAGCATAGTCTTTATCTATTTATTTTTTTCTCTGGACGTTTGTGAGTGTTGATTGCACCACATCTTTGATTTTGTGGACAAAAGTTTTTTCAAGTATTAATAAGCAGTAAAATATTTTTTATGAAAAATGTAGGAACAAAAATAACAAAATTTTATTAAATTACTTTTTTTTAAGCATTTTAAATAAATTAATAAATCAAGTCCAAAAAAAAGCAATGCAACTGTTTTATTAAAATATTTAATAAATATTAATATATTATGCCAAACTACTTAGTTGTCCTTCAAGATTTTTTTTTTTTTTTTTTTTTTTTGGCTTTCATTATGTTTTAGTTCTTTAACCTTGAAGTTATTTACTTACCAAAAAATACCAAATACCAAAATTCTATTTAGTTCAGAAAATTAAAAACAAGCTCATAAAAGAGGTGTGTGTCACTGTATCACTTGCATTTTTATGAAATTTCTAAATAAATCCAGAAAAAAATAGCATAAAATCATTTTCTAATATACCATCCTGATCATTTAATTATTATTATTATTATTATTATTATTATTATTATTATTTATTTATTTATTTATTTATTTATTTATTTATTTATTTATTTATTAATTTTTTGCTATTTATTTAAGTTCTAACATAGTGATCAGTTTCATATTTTAAAGTTAGCTGTCATTTAATTTCTTTTCCAGGATACTCTGGACTCCATGACCATCCTGCCCTTGGCCTGATCAAACATGATTTTGAGAGATGGATGAATCAGAATGATGCCTGTCACTCATTCAAGTCCAGCTTTAGATGTTGGCACTGTCAAAACAGTTTTGAACCCAGGTTCCACTGCAGGAGATGAAAGCTGCGGATAAACCCATACAGTACATGCTGTTTGAATCGATGCCGCAACTGTCTGCATGTGCATAGATAAGAGAGAGGACAGCATGCGGATCCTCCAGAGCCTGCTGGAAAAGAACTCCCAGGTTTGTCTCCAATCAAAAATACATCTCCTAACCGAGTTTTACAGCACACCTAATCGATGCTCTTAAACTTCAAAGTAGGCCTGCCGATGTCTCGCAGCACATAATCAGATATCGACAGGTTAGTTTTTCAGTGTGATGGGCATAGATTTGAAACACCGACTGCAAACCGCTTCATGCTTCTCACTTATGGCCCAGGTGCTGAAACAATGGTAAATCCATGAAATGATATATAAGACATGCTTCAAAAACCAATTTTAATCATTTTGCTTTTATTACTGTGGAGAAAAAAAAAATGGGCAAGTTAAAAGAGAGGAGGCTTAAACTGTGACAAGGTCAAAGAACAACGAGTAATTTATCTGGCTTCAATGATATGCTGACATTTTATTATAAGATAATGAACAGATAATAAATATTCAGGTGACTGAAAAATGATGACATAAAGCCAGACCCACAGAGTGGGAGGATGCACATGTAGGTGGATATAGAAGCTTATACATATTCAGAGTTAAATTCTGCTGCAGTGTTTTGCATTCTCATGCTTGATCTTGTCTAATCATTTCAAGGGTAAAGAGTAATTAGCAGATGCAGGTCCGCTTTATTTACTACCATAGCATTTTTGAATGTCCTTGAAACCTTATTTTTTCTTTTCAAGACAAAGTCTGTGCATTGGTTTAATATTTCGCAGCTAGGTCATGTGAAGTGCATTTTTAAGAGTGCAGTGAATTTAAACATCACTAAAAGTGTTATAAATTAGGGGCAAATTTACTGCATACAATCCTATTATCTCATCTGTATAAGCACTGGTTTGAAATATCCGTTTGCTAAAGTCCTGAAGGGGGAAAATAACTCCCATGAAGAGATTTATGTATGAACCTGTTATCAATGTGTCAGACATTGCTGATTTAACTTTCTCCCTCTGTTATGACAAGGCTTAGATTCACAATGCTGCATTTGGGTTAGTCTGCTTTGATGACAGACACATTAAATTGAGTAATGACAGCGTCAGCTGCCTTGATTATGAGGTACTAAAAGAAATGGGATGTAGACACTTCCAAGCTGGGTGTGGTGTTCCGGAGGAGGGAACTGCATTACTTCATACATCAATATTGAGCAATGCAGGCTCAATAAAGACAAGCAGTTTTTGGGTCATTAATATAAAAACACACTTGTGTTTTACGTGGTTTGCAGAAAGTGTTATTAAATTGTTTACAGTAGGTATTGTAATGGAGCTTATTGCAGCTTGGCAGCAAAACTGTGCAAAATAAATGGCAATGGACAAGGTCTTTTGAAAGAAGCTTTTGTTTTTGTTTAAAGCTGGGTACTGGTAACCAAACAGTTTGAATCCTGCATTATTGTTAAGTACAAGTTATGCATTCTTAATGATAATATCTGTTACAATGAAGTCAGTCTCTAATTTGGTTGCCAGGGGATGTTTTTTGTTGACGGTCAAACAAATGCAAAGCTGATGGTAACGTTGCCGTTTTACTTTCTAATGTGTCATCCTCCAAGCGTCAGTCAGGTATTTTTATGGAAAAGTGGTCCATTCAGCTCAGGCACTTATTAAATGCATTATTTAATGGACCCATTTTTCGTGTTTTTTTGAAGCTTCGATTGTGTTTACAGTGTGCAATATAAAATGTGTTCATGTTTTGCGTGTAAAAAAACAGGTTTTTTCACACAATTCACCTATCTGTATACCGCTGTTTTCACTGTCATAAAAATGGGCTGATGACTTCCTTGTTCCTCTCCTTCAGAAACACGTAACAAATTCTGATTGTGCCAGCAGTTCCTGTGTTGTGATTCGACAGCTGAGCTGAGTGCACGCAGCCCTCCTGGAAATGTGATTGGGCTAGATTTGGACAGGTTTTGAGGAGCAAGTTGGCAGGATTTGTTTTGAAAACCTGATCTGAACCTTAGACAGTAAAAGAACGCACGTGCTGGAGATACACTTATAATCACAGGAGCGTTTTTACTGACGAGATGCGCATGAAAATCGCATTCAATTTTTTTGCACAGCCATAACATCTAGTTAACAAAGCTAAACAGCGTTGCCCCTTTGTGTAATAAGTTACAGAAACGGTTATACGCACCAACTTAAATAATAAAATACACTTACCGGTTGTGGTCCATAAACAACGCCTTCTCCAGACAAAGAGGGAACTGCTCCATCTTACAGGAATAATATTTGTGTGAATCCGGCATTAAACTGATTGAGATAGAGGAAGCTGTCCTCAGCAAAATGTGCTGCACATAGTTTTACATTTGGATTATAATTTTCGGGAACTGAGTTAAACATAAATTGTAACCATTAATCTCCAAGTACAGCGTCCCTGGGAAGCCCAGACAAAGATGATTGGACTCCGAGATGAAAATAACAGCGTTTCGACGACATGGCGACAAACACAAACGCAACTCTTCCTCTTCTCCATCGCAGTGCAGCCCAACAAGGCCACACCCCCTTTTTTGTGTATTCATGTGGGCGGAGGTTAGTCCAACAACTGTTTTAGTGATGTCATTACTGCAGGAACTAGAGGGATGTAGTCAAAACGGGTCGTTTTTTGTATGCAAATTCTGTTAAATAAAATATTGAACTTTGTGCTTTAGAATTTTACAGATATTATTTATACTCTAACAATGACATTACACACTAACTCAAGTTTAAAACATGGGATCACGAAGAACGGGACCTTTAAAGGGACAGTTCACCCAGAAATGAAAATAAAGTGTCACCATTTACTCACTGTGGTGTTGTCACCAAAGAGAGATCAAATGGATGTTAACTTTAGTTTTCAGTTAACAGTTGAAATGTGAAGTTCAGATTTCAGAAAACATGAAAAAAAAAATATATATATATAATTTCCATAGTAACAAGAAGGTCAAATTTGGAATGGAATGGCGAGTGTAAATGACCATTTTCATTTTTGAAGCAAACTACCCCTTTAACACTTTTACTCATTGTTATGTGTGTCAGAAATGCAGCCATTATCTCTGTTAATCTGATCAATGCTGTGTCATATGAGATTCTTGCAGAGATGTCGCTGCAGACATTTCCTCCCCTTGGTAAAGCAGTGGTCCAAGTGAGGGGCTTGGCCTTGTTCATTACTCTTCATTACTCTGAATTCATCCCTCAGTAGTTCGTCCCTCAGTGGAGCTTTGTGACGTGACCAGGGGGGCCACTGCATTTTATTCGTTCCTGTTCTCTGTGTGATAATGAGCCCATCACAAACTCGGTGTTCAGGGGTCACAGACATAATTTCTCTGCAGAGAGACTGAATTTCTCTCATAATTTCCTGCCTGATTCTCCATCTTCTCGATTCACTAAACTCTCTCTCAGTTAAGCCAATAAGGACAGGGGAATTTAAAGAGCTGTGAATATAAGAAGTATGTATATTTTCCCATGAAGTCCTGTGAATAAGTGTAAGTATGTGAAAACCATTGTGTGTATTCTATTAGCAAGAGCCAAATGAAAAGAATCCAAATTATGTTTGAAAAATCTGAAAACATATCTCCCAATAATTCTCCAACTTTCTGGCATCTCTGATATTCCTTCCAATATGGCCACTTTTTCAAAGAATTAGAATTTTTCATTTTATTACTACTTTTATAACTCTTTTTTTTTTTTTTTTGAGGGCCTTGTAAGTTTAAGAGTTTGAGTTGTCAGTCTCTTTTGTTTTATGGCAAAGATAACAAAAATGGCAAAAATGCTGGCATAATTTACTCACCCCAATGTAATTCCAAACCTGTATAAATGTCTTTTTTGGAACATAAAAGATGTTTTGAGAAATGTCTGTGTCCATTCAGTGGAAGTCATTGGGAACCAAAGCGTTTTCTTTGTATTTTGTAGAAGAAAGTTAATCATGCAGGTTTGGAATGACAAGAGGGTGACAGAATTTTCATTTTTGAGTGAACGGTCCCTTGAACTGTCTTTAGGCTCAGAGTGTAATTATTTATCAAATCAACCTTTAGAATTACCTAGAACAATTTCATAACTGTACTTGACAGTCCTTGAGCTGCACGTGCATGATGCACAAACTTTTTAGAAATCCTTTTTCTTTACCTCTTTGACTTTTTTTTTCTACTGTTTTACCTATCAGGCACAGCATATTTTGTCAAGATCTGAAAGGACAAAAATGCACAATAAAAGTAGGCCATATGACTTACACATTATACAGGAAGTCTTCCAAAAACCTGCAGTTGCTTTGTGAGCAAAACCATAAGAAAGCTGTTTTTGTAAGTTTGAAAATACAGGGAGCATGGGTGAAATTTGAGAGATTTTCAGTCAGTAATGACGTTTTGAACAAGCTGCATTATACTTTTATGTTTTTTTGTTTCCTTTTGTGTTTCAAGGAAAAAATAATTACTCTTTTTTTATATTCCGACAATGGAAGTGGTGACTTTAGATGTATACATGAAGATACGAACTAGAAACTACTGAGCTTCGCACAAACTAGTTATATATAAAATACCATTCTACCCATAATTTTGTTATGTGAAGGTGACATCACCCCATTGTTCCTGCTGCAACATTCCATTTTGTCATCCTTTTTCTCTATCTCTCCCCCTCTTTCAATGTCAGTGTAACAGAGCATTTTGATTTGAGAGTCTTGGAAAGACTGTGCTGTTATTGATAAGATCGGTCACCTGCCACAACCACAGTGATGAACGGACCCAGACGTTCATTACTGAACACCAACACATTTATAAAACTTCCATTTGATCAGCTTGGCCACACTAAGCTGTGTTCTCTGAATGTGCTCAGTGCACATCACTCTTTGATAAAGACCAGCCAGGTCCAAAATGGATATAAGGTAATGTAATATTTATGTGAAATCATTTGATCAAAAAGCCATTGGACCTTAAAGAGACACATTGTCATTGAAAAATGCTGTTGTCCCTCAAGTATAAATGTCAGCAAGTATAAGGCTGTTGAGGCTTCATTCAAAATCGGTCACCTGAAACTTTTTCTTTAATAGTGAACATAATTGATTTGAAATGGCATGTTTTCAACTTAAGGGCAGACATAATAATGTTTCTTAAATGCTCACTCAAAGCTATTGAGAAATTTTGAATTGCGCAAATTATGAAATTACTGTTAATGGGGGAGTAGTGCAGTATTTATGATTGCATCCAATAATTTCCATTCCCCATGATTCCATTTTTCAGGCTATGCTTTTTTGCTCGTGCTTTTCAGAACCTTTACAATGATAATTTCCCTCCTTCTGCAGGAGAAGCACTCTGTAATGACAACTTGCATAACCTCTCTCGGTCTCGCTTCACATGCCGGTCTGTGATATTGGCTCAGAATAAGTGACAGTGTGATACAATCTACTTTTTACCCAGCTCTGGATTTTGACAAGTGCAATTAAAGCTCCTTTAGCTGTTATCTGGTAGGATAATGCACATTCACTCTTGCCTTAATGTGCAACATTCTCTGAGTTTTCTTGCTTCCCTCTGCAATTCATTGTGTCTGACTTTCTCTCCTTCGCTGTCTCAATCTCACTTTAGCTCAAATACATAATTCAGCTCAGGAAACTGATGTTCTGCTGTCAAATGTGCCTTTGGCTTTTTGCCCCCTTTCTTCATTCAGTGATTTGTAATGTTGTCTCTCGCTGTCAGTGAGGTTGGCTGACATTTCATTTTTAGCTTTACAGATCTTAGTAATATTCTCTGTGATCCTGGCAAAAACATAGAAAAGCTTTTATTTCTTTTAGTGCTACAAAATGACAATGAAATAATTTATTGTTTGTTTCTTGGAATATTTTGTCATGCTAAATGCAAAAAATATTGAGAATTAACCCCACAATACAATTACAAATGGTAACATGCTTCTTGCTAACTTATTAAATAAATAGTTAACCAAAAAAAATGAGGCCATCCAGGATGTAGATGAGTTTGTTTCTTCATCAGAACAGATTTTGAAGAATTTAGCTTTACATCACTTGCTCATTATCGGATCCTCTGCAGTGGATCTTTGTATTTCTTTCCTGATTCAGACGAGATCACGAGACGAGATTCTTCTTTCTATTTTGGAAAGAGGACTCATATTTTAGCCAAGTCTGAATGAAAAAAAAAACATTGTTTCTCACAAACACACTCTTCACAGGATGTTAACTGATGGTCTGGGGTCATGTTGATTACTTGTGGATTAATGTAATGTTTTTCAGCTATTTGGGAAAAAAAAATCATCCTGTCTGCACCCATTCAATGCGAAAGGGGGTCCTTTGGTAAGCAAGGGATGTACTGCAAATTTAAAATATTCTAGCGGTCCCCCCAGAGTGAGTTTTTTTTTAAGACAACCATTATTTGAGAATGTTCCCCTTGCTGTTTCCATGGCTGGTTTTGTCAGACTTGTTACATGACACACCGCGCCTACAATAACACTGTGTGACAGATGGATCGCTTTTTTGTTGTTGTTTTTTTTATTTTTATTTTTTTATGCACAGACTTGCCTACCACGTCATGAACAATCTAATATTCCGATTCATAAATATGTGTAAATGAGTGTGTTTTGTCGTTTAAAAACCTTTCTAAATGATCTTGATCATGATCTGTAATGTGAAATGGGAGCTGCCATGTTTGTTCGCGCTGCAATGCAGAGAGTCCTGTCAGTCAGATTTACAGCATGTGGATAGACGTGTAACATGGGCTCTTTTGGGCTCATTGAAGATCAAGTGTGCCCATGCATTCTGAATCATTTGAAGATGTTTGATTTTGCTTGACGGAAGTCCAGACAGAAGAGCATTGCAATAGTCCAGCACAGAAATGACAAGGGCCGTTAGAAAGGGCCTGATCTTTCTGTTGTTGTGCAATGCAAACCTGCAAGATTGAGCAGTCTTTGCAATGTGCTCTCTGAAGGTCAGCTGGTCATCAAATGTTATACCAAAATTTCTGACTGAAGTTGATGGGGTAATTGTAGAAGAACCTACTTGGATGTAGAAATCATACTGTAGAGTTGGAGTGACAGGGAAGACAAGAAGCTCAGTCTTTGCCATGTTCAGCTGTAGGTGATATTCTTTCATCCATGCCAAGATGTCCATCAGGCATTAAGTGATCCATGCAGCTACCGCTGGATCATCTGATTGAAGTGAAAGATAGAGCTGTGTGTCATCAGCATACAGTAGTAATGGCAGGAGAATCCATGTACCTGTATGATGGGACCCAGTAATGTTGTGTATATGGAGAAGAGGAGGGGTCCTAGAACTGATCCCTGAGGAACCCCAGTTACACGTTGATGTGCTTTGGATACCTCCTCTCCCCAAGCCACCCTGAAAGACCTATCAAAAAGCAGCAGAAAGATCCAGCAGAATAAGAACTGTTGATTTTGAATCAGCTTTTGTAATCCCGAGGGCTTCCGTGACTGACAGTAAGGCATTCTCTGTTAAATGGCCACTCCTGAAAGCTGACTGGTTAGTGTCCAAATTGAAACAATAATATCTAGTTGAAAAAACTCTTTTGAGGGTTTTCACTTTGAATGGAAAGGGAGAGACAGGTCTGTAGCTATCTGTAAGTGGTTAAGTTGTATTTCAACACTGTTCCAGAACAGTACAACCCAAATATTCAAGTATGTGCTGCAGGTGCAGATTTTATGGAAGATGAGGACTGTTTCCTGAACCAGTAGTCTGTAATGCATCTGTGGCACAATGGCTGTTTCTATAAAGCTGAGCAGTTCAAACATTGCAAGCGCAGTCTGGTGCTTCTGACTCACAGCCTGTAAGTGCGTTATTTATTTTTAAATAAATTGCCAATGATGATTCAAATGCGAGTTTTGAGCAGTGTAGAGTAGGCTTTTTTATTGTTTCTCAGATCACAAATGCAGACATGGTTTTATGTTTACACAGCGTGATAATCAACGCAACATGTAAAAGGAGTGTATAAGTCATTATAGTCAGTAATTATGTCCCAACTGGATGCAACAAATGCCTTGCTTATAATTGGTTTTATTGGTTTTGTCTCGTCTAATGTCCGGATCGTGAATGGATCTTTCTATTTAACTGGATCTTCTTAGTGAACCGGACAAACCCAAATCGAACTGAATCATTTGAAATGGTTCGCATCTCCACTATCTATTAATCCACAAATTACTTAAGTTATTTGGTTTACTTACACCAGGGCTGATTGAAAAAATTCAATCGGATCACTCCAAGCAGAATCTATATTTTAACTTTCTGTTCCTGCGTTCCTCTGATATTATTACCGTTCTGAAACCGTTTCGGGTGGAAGATATACAGGTTAATAACGTTATTTTTAAAAAAACAATATTCTTTGCCAATAACAATATTTTTTGCATAATAATAATAATAATTTAATAATAACAAAGTACAGCATTTTCTTTACTTAAAAAGAAAAGGAAAAAAAATTGAGATCTAACGTTAGCCAATAACCAGCTGCGCTTAGTCACAGCCAATACAGCATTATCTTTTCTAGATTTTGACCAAATGTAAGCTACAAAAAAATATATATTCATTGTTTAAAAAAAAAAAAAAAAAAAAAAAAAACACTTGTTTAAGATTGCGTTTTGAGAGTGAAAAAAATAAAAAATAAATAAACAAGTCGCCGCTCACGTTGCATTTTATTAGCCCTATTACTTTTACGAAATTACGAAATAATGAAGGTTAAAATCCCTGTAGTCTAAAGCAAAATGTTTACAAACATTATCAAAACAATTATTAGTTTCTCCCCCAAACCATCTAAAGTTTAGGCTACAAAAATCCAATCCATAAATGAATTAATTTAAGGTGAAGCTGATGCCTACCCCTCTCATTCGGCACAAATCCAAATGTTTTCATGTTCCCGACATATCTGGATGCTAAAATATGATATATATATATATATATATATATATATATATATGGTTATACAGAAGCAAGACATTATTAAAATCTGTCAAGCTTTTCAAAATAAAGAAAACTACTCTCTGCTTTTTTCTTTTCCTTTCCGAAAACTTTGGAACGTGTCACGATGAACCGTAATTTGGCACATTTTTTCTTTTGTTTCGTTAATCTGTCAATATGATTTAAGTAAAATATATTTAGTGTATATGCCTGTATTCCTTTTTATGTAATCCTATAGTTTTTCTGTTTTTTTTCCATTCACAGAAGCACTGTAGGTACGTGTCATCTGTTGAATTCATTTCACACTAGGGATGGGCGATATATATTGAATGCGATTATCACGTGCATTTTGTCAGTAAAGCCGGTTCCCTAAATTGCCATTAGCTGCTTTCAAAAGGAACGCCATTTAATAGACAGAACCATAGATCACTGACAAGCTACACAATATCACGTTCATTATCGCAGATGAATCGCCTTCAATAATGAACGCGATATTCCTTGTCAGTGAACTATGGTTCTGTCTATTAAATAGCGCTCCATTTAAAAGAAGGTAAGTAAGTAAGTAAATTTTATTTATATAGCACCTTTCACAGATATAAATCACAAAGTGCTTTACAAAGTGCAATAAAAGAACAATAAAACTAAGAGAAAAAAAATTAAAACCACAAAATATTAAAAACATAAAACATAAAAGCCCAATTCAACTAAAAGCTTGTTTAAAAGTGTCTTCAGCTGCTTTTTAAAAGAATCAACAGAAACGTCCACTCGCAGTGACAGGGGCAGGGCGTTCCAGAGTCTAGGGGCGACTGCTTGGAAAGACCGGTCTCCCCGAGTTTTAAAGCGGGTTTTGGGGACCGTTAGAAGGTTCTGACCAGAAGACCGAAGAGCGCGGGAGGAGGAGTAAGGGGTCAGCAGGTCAGTGATGTACTGGGGGGCCTGTCCATGCAGGGCTCTAAAAGTCAAGACTAAAATTTTAAAATCAATTCTGAATTTGACTGGAAGCCAATGTAATGAAGATAAAACCGGGGAAATGTGCGCCCTTCTGTTGGTTCCAGTTAAAAGCCTGGCTGCAGCATTTTGCACCATTTGTAGTCGACTCAGAGACAATTTGTTCAAACAAGTAAAAAGAGAATTACAGTAATCAAGACGAGAAGAAATAAAAGCATGAATAATCATCTCCAAGTCAGTTTTGGACAATAACACTCTCAATTTGGAAATATTTCTCAAATGATAAAAACAGTTTTTGACCAACTGTCTAGAATTACTGTCCAGAGACATCGATTGGTCAAACAGAACACCAAGGTTTCTGAGGCTCGACTGGACGGAAGAACCCAGGGAACCAAGGTGTTGTTTGATTTGAGGTATTTTTTGGTCTGGTGCAAAGATTAAAGTTTCAGTCTTTTTTGTATTCAGCTGTAGGTAGTTATTGTAAAACCAGTTCTTTATGCAAGACAAGCAGTCCAACAAATCAGTAAGTTTATGAAACTCAGAGTCTTTAAAAGAACAGTACAACTGAATGTCATCAGCATAAAAGTGATAAGACACATTTTTAAAACTGTGAATTATTTCACCAAGAGGGCGAATGTACAATAAAAACAAAAGAGGACCTAGGACTGAGCCTTGAGGAACTCCATATGACAGAGGGGTCACTTCAGACAGAATATTGTTAATAGAGACACAAAATGATCTGTCACTCAGGTAGGAAGAAAACCACGAAAAGAAGGTGAACCGGCTGCACCCATCCCTATCTCACTCTATCGTCAGAAAAACTCTAAGGGTGGTGCATTGCCATTGCACTTACCTATGATAAGTTCACTGAGCGGACATTTCACTCGTTGGCTTCAGCATCACATTTGCATAGGCTATACTACTGGAATTCGTGATTGGTTGAAATATTAAATGGAAGTATGGAAGTTACTGTGTTATGGAAGTAACATAGTATGTTAAGGGGCATAACATTTCTGTCACAAGCTTGAGGGATTCGGCCAATCACAATGCACTGCATAGCTGGCCAATCAGAGCACACCTCGCTTTTTCAGACCGACGAGCTTTGTAAAAATCGGCACATTTCAAAAGGCGGGGAAAAGAGGATAACAGTAATGTGCACTATATGGAAAATAATGTATTTTTTTTAACCTTAAACCGTATAAACACATTGCATTACACCAATTACACCAAACAATGTTCTTTTTAGCAGCATCATATGACCCCTTTAAGGCCGAGTCTGCTTCTGTCATTGACCACCTCTATCTCCACTTTCAAGCCAGTTTACTTTCTCTTATTTGCCTGCTTGTAAAATGCAGTTTGTCAGTTTCTTAACTAAGAAATATACAGTAAGTGGCAAAAGCAAAGGGGGTTGCATTTCAGAATTTTTAGAGAAAGAGATTTTAATACTCAGGGTTTAAGTACTGCTATTGATCTAAAAAAAAAAAAAAAAGAAGTTTCCTACAGTGAGGCTACATTCAGTGAATCTGTACTTGTTTGGAACTTTATATTCTATACAGACTGGTATATTCCAAAATGTTACATACATATTTGTTTAAAATATGCTTTGAAAAACAAATTCAGTTCCAAGATTCAATTATAGGTACATTTTAGACATTCAATTCTAAAACTGTTTATTATTAGTGGGTAACATTGTAATTTTACTCTGCATGCAGTATATGAGAGATGTTCCACTATTCTTTGTGTCCAAGTGAGCAGTCATGTTCTATTTTAATGTACTTAAAAGTGTAATTTATTCCTGTAATGGCAAAACTGAATTTTCAGCAGTCATTATTCCAGTCTTCAGTGTCACATGATCCTTCGGAAATCACTCTAATATGCTAATTTGATTTCAATAAATATTTATTATTACTATCAGTGTTGAAAACATTTATGCAGCTTATTCATATTTTTCAGAATTCTTTAAAATATAGAAAGTTACAAAGAACAGCATTTATACATTATATATATATTATATTATATTATATATACAGCTACTGTAGGTTTGAAGAAGTAGGCATTAAACTTCATGCATGCATATTATCTATTTATTTTAATTGAACTGAAATCTTTTGAGTATGCAGTAATAATGTGAAACATTGGAAGGCATTAACCGGTATTCAGTGTTTCATGTTGCAGATCTAGTTTTTAGAAAGTGCATAACTGCTAAACCAGCTACACTAACTATACTGCTATTCAATGAATTAATAGGTTTCATGTTTTTAGAGAGTTGAGGACCTTTGTGTCAAAGAAAACTAAAGCTCTTGTAATGCAGAGCTATTTAATGTGTGCTTTTTCTAGCGAGAAGCTATGCCCTCAAAAGGGGAAATGAAAAAGATCAATGTTGGAGAGTATAATGAGGATATAAGATGTCTCTGGAGGCAGTTTTTCTCCCTATGAATTTTAAGACCGTTTCAGGCCCAGTCCAATGTCAACCAGATTTGCATTTGATTTATAGTCACTGTCACTAAGATTTTGACAGATGAGTAAATCCAAAATATTCCCATCTTTTGCTCTATTCACCCGAGAACACAAACACAACCATACATTTTTTTAGCTTGTCCTTGCTTTTATTAATAATTTTCAGAGGATAAACCACAGGACAATATTACATTTGAAAGCAGCATTATTGCACAGCTGATGATGAATCTTCCCTTATGGCGCACTTTGAGACAGGAATAAATTACATGCTTCAGGATTAAACAGAAAGGGTGGGGGCTACCAAATTGCTCTTTATGTTAAATGACCTGTAGTACATGCTGAGAGACTGAACTTAGTTTTTAACCATGTGCACCTTTCTTTTCTTTCTGTGGACATATAAATAAGAATGAATAAATCACTCTCCACATCCAGTGCTCTCAAAGAACAGCTTGAGAAAGCAATAAACTTCAACATCAATACATCAGAGGGAAAGTCATACCTTCATCTCCTCTGAAATGAGCCCAGTGGTCCCCTCCCACACTTTAGGCTCTCATTTCACTGCAGTTCATTCGCCTGAAGGTCTAAATTGTCCCCACTGGAATATTGGCTCCAAATACACTATTACAAAGCAATTTTGTTGGTAAAATAAGCATGATGTGACTGCTGTTTTTGAGGCAGCCATCTTTTTTCATTATTAAGAGAGACTCAAACTTCCCCCTGAGATGCACAGTAGTATCACATTTGACACAATTCATCAATACTATTCATTATATATGGATCTGCTCTGATTGAGAGGTGTGCATGCTATGCTTTTTGAAAAGGTTTTTTATTTTTTTTGGAAACAGACTTGCTGTTATTATTGTGTAATTCTTCAAAATGCCTTCCTTAGAAAAACATAATACCACAAAACAACTTTTAGCCAAACATTTATTAATTTCCCTTGAACCATATTAAAAAAGTCAACAACACCAATTTCTTTGAGCGATGTTTTCTTGATCCTTTCTTTAGTGTGTGGTTTACAGAAAACAAAGCTCGGGGTGTCCGTATCCACAGGGACTCAATTAAACCTTCTGACTCGCTGTAACAAAAGCATTTAATTGTATTTATGTGTATTATCTTGCTAAAAGTTCAGGGTGTTTAGTGACTAAATTCCTGCTAAGTCATCAGATTACATTTTATTTTGCTCTGAAGGAGCTTTATTGGAGTGTTAGTCTGTACACAGATGAGGTTGTATCCTGAGACCTGCCTTATTTGCATTGTAAACATAAAAAAAAATAAAAATAAAAACTACAAAATGCTTCTTCCCAGGTCTGTAACGTCACGAACCCAGATAAACCCCGCCCCCGGGAACACACTACAAAGGGAATGAGGCCATGTTGTGCTGCTTTAGAGAAGAGGAAGAGAAAACTAGGGGTGCACATAAAAATCTGTGCATACCGTATATGAACCACGATTCTGTCTTCTAACTTATTTCAGAAAAACTTTGCTTTCATCTCCAAAATTAATTACTGTTGCCCTCTGTTTGACAGAATAGGAAAGAGTTCACATTCAGGCAGAACTTAGCACATGCACCTAGACCTGAAAGTAATAACTTGCATTCCTATATATCACATTCTTGTCACTAGTAAAGTTTTTTTTTTTTTTTTTTCACCTTCGTCACATCCACCATTGCAGGTCGCCTGATGTATTGTTATTGCACTCTGGAAGTCTGGATTCTATTCTAACTTTTTGCTAAGGGCATAACTCAACCTGATCCAATATACTCAACACCAGACCTCACAGAAAATAAAAATGGAGAAAAGCTAGTCAGCATCACTCCACATCCATTTCATCCATCTGGATCCATATTAAGCATCCTAATAATTCCCTGACCATGAGTGTTTTGTCTTTTGGTGCAATTAATAACATGTTGATATACCATACAATGTTGAAAACAAGCCTCAGGGGCAGCTGTGGCCTAATGGTTAGGTCTCAGGTTTAATTCTCAGTGCTGGCAGGAGTTGTAGATAGGGGGGAGTGAATGAACAATGCTCTCTTCCACCCTCAATACTGAACCCCAAATTGCTCACCGGGTGGTGGGAAAAATAGCTGCCCACTGCTCCAGGTGTGTGTGTGTGTGTGTGTGTGTGTGTTCCCTACTCACTGCTGTGTGTGTGTACTTGGATGGGTTAAATGCAGAGCACCAATTCCGAGTATGGGTTACCATACTTTGCAAATGTCACAACTTTCACTTTACCAAAAACGCAATGCAATGATGTGGAAGTTTCAACTTTCAATATTTTATTCAGAATACAACATAGATGACATATCAAATGTTTAAACTAAAAAAAATAATTTTAAGGGAAAAATAAGTTGATTTTAAATTTCATGGCATCAACAAAGTTGGGACAAGGCCCTGTTTACCACTGTGTGGCATCCCCTCTATTCCTTGTCCTCTTTAGTCCAGATGACATGGCGTCCCAGTTTTCCAAAAAGAACTTCAAATTTTGATTCGTCTGACCACAGAACAGTTTTCCACTTTGCCACAGTCCATTTTAAATGAGCCTTGGCACAGAGAAAACACTTGTGCTTCTGGATCATGTTTAGATGGCTTCTTTTTTGACCTATAGAGTTTTAACCACCAACGGCGATTGGCACGGTGGATTGTGTTCACCGACAATGTTTTCTGGAAGTATTCCTGAGCCCATGTTGTGATTTCCATTACAGTAGCATTCCTGTATGTGATGCAGTGCCGTCTAAGGGCCCGAAGATCACGGGCATCCAGTATGGTTTTCCGGCCTTGACCCTTACGCAGACATCCCAACCTGCAAAAAGTCATTTCGGGGAGGTATCCCGAACCCCCCCCCTCCCCCCAAGGAAGGAAACACATCTCAGCTGTAGTCACCTTCTCTGAATGGGAGAACTGAGATATACTGGAGTAGCCTTCCCTGCGCTTAGCCTCCCTAACATATTGTGGTCCCTAAAAGAAAACTTTATTTCTATAAGCTATAGGCCTATGTAATTATTTGTTAATTATGTTTAAATATGTAGATTACTTTTACTATTTATATAATCTGCTTATACAATTTATGTAAACTGCTTTTATTTATTTTCCATTGCAATTTTAAAAAGGTCTAAAGAGTTTGTTGTTTTCATGTAGCCTTGGCAACTAGCCTGAATAATATGCAGGCTATAATTATTATTTTTTTTTTTTTTGTGGCACTCTGCCATGGTGCTCCTGTTTCTAGATAGACATAACTGATTAATTTTGTTCGGGAGAAGAGATAAAAGCCCACCCACACTGACAATTGATTGGTTGATTTGCAGAAACAGGCCAATCAGGATGCTCTCTGTCTGACATGCGCTTTGCACACACGCACATTAGCATACACAGGCAAGGTCTCTCGCTCCCTCTCCCTCTCTGCCGTGCGCGCGCTACATGGATTGAAACATATAGTATCTGTTTCACATGCGCGCTTTTGCTCGCTCGGTCTAGATTCCGGGAGATTTAAACTAATTTGCGGGTCTCAGGGAGCCGCTTTCAATATGCGGGAGACTCCCGGAACTTCCGGGAGACTTGGGATGTCTGCTTACGCACAGGGATTGTTCCAGATTTTCTGAATCTTTGGATGATATTATGCATTGTAGATGATGATAACTTCAAACTCTTTGCAATTTTTTCTCTGAGAAATTCCTTTCTGATATTGCGCCACTATATTTCACTGCAGCATTGGGGGAATTGGTGATCCTCTGCCCATCTTGACTTCTGAGAGACACTGCCACCGTGAGATGCTCTTTTTATACCCAATCATGTTGTCAATTGACCTAATAAGTTGCAAATTGGTCCTCCAGCTGTTCCTTATATGTACATTTAACTTATCCGGCCTCTTATTGCTACCTGTCCCAACTTTTTTGGTATGTGTAGCTCTCATTAAACAAAAAATGTCTCACTTTCAACATTTGATATGTTATATATATTCTATTGTAAATAAAATATAAGTTTATGAGATTTGTAAATTATTCCATTCCTTTTTTACTCACAATGTGTACAGTGTCCCAACTTTTTTTGGAATCGGGTTTGTACATTTCCTGCAATGAAAAAGTCACTTTTTTAATTAGCACTTACAACTGTATGTTACTCAATTTTTTTCCATAATAATTTTACCTTTGAGTGTTCTTTAATGTGCATCAGCGGTCATCGAAAGGATTCACATGTGAGTCTCCATACTGTACTTCAGAGCCAAAAGCCCCCTCCGTATGAGATCCATGTGAGAGCCAAATATAGTGTCAAAGATCCTCTCACGCTGTTTCTAGAAGCCAGGGCCAGAGGTTGTAAGCACTGACTCCATTTGAAATAATAATATTTCAGTCCTGCCTACTTCCTGTCTTCAAATGAAAAAGGAGACAAAAATATTACAATTTAAATTTCTGTGACTTGTGGAATATTTTATATGAAACTTGAACTTGAAGGTTATATTTCTGATCAGTATCACTCAGCCCTTATTATGCATTCCTAGAAAACATGTATTGATGTTCTTTAATGATTCAATCTGAAAGTTTACATAGGTCCATACAGTTCCACTGCAGCAGCTGTAGAGTTGAATGACTGGCCACAGAAGCAAAAAGAAGCCAATAAAGCGCTGCCCTTGAGTGTGCGCCAAGCACCCTGTGACACACTCAACCCTCCACAGAACAAGGTCTGCCAATACAATTCATTAGGCAGCCAATTACTCACTGCTGAGGCTTTTTTTACAGTAACAATCGCTGACCCACAAAGAGCTCACTACAGGAAGGGAGCTGTTATCTTGCCTGTGCTCTACCTGCTTGGCTTTCCAGTCATGGAAATTCCTTGACTTTGCCCCTCATTGAGGGGCGGGATATTTTGAGAGAGGAGACCTCCTCCTTCATTGCTTCTTTTCTTTATTGGTGTCCTTTCAGCCTGAAGCGTGTCAGCCAAATCAATATCGGACTCTGAGGGAGATAGATGAAGCAGACAATGGTTATAGGGCCTTTTTTTTTTTCATGTGTTTGCTGCATTATTAACCAAGAGATTTCATTTTAGAATGCTCCTCTCTACCTGAAAGACCTAAGAGCTTAATTACAGAAGAATAGCCTTGACCATCTGCTTTCAATACAGCCTTGCCTCAGACTACATAACTGGATGTGGTTTTCAGCTCACCTCTGTCTTACATTAACTATATAATACAATTTTGATTGATTTGAAATTCTGGTTCTGTACACAATAAGAGAAGAAACAGAAATCCTTTGTGAAATAATTATTTAAGCACTGAGCTTCTCAGAGGATGCTAATGTGTTAAGGTGAAAATCAGAAGCACTTTTTGTTTAACATATTTTGCATATGCAGCATATTTAATACCGAATGAAAGCAAAATTGGAGTTTGCTTTAGATATTATGTAAATATGATTTACACTTTGTACTTTTTTTCTTGTCAGAAATCGTGATTAATCACTTTTTTTTGTATTCTATCGATAGCCTTATTTATAAAAACATTTTTTTTATGCAGTTAAAATATAGACATTTTTTTGTACAGTAGATTTTTTATTTAGATTTTAATAAAATCCACATACTGTCAGGGTCATAACCTGCTTTGATTTTGTCTTTTTCCCAATGCCTGTGCTGCCTGTATCCTGTGTTTGCCTGCCTGTCTCCTTGGTTCCCGTTTCCCTCTCTAGTTAGTTTCCATGGTTTTGGATTAGTTGCCACACCTGGTCTATTTCTCCATTATTACGTTCCCTGTGTATTTAAGCCCTCAGAATCCCTCTGCTTATTTTACAATATTGTTTTTGTTTGTTTGTATGTATGTATGCATGATTCTTTGTTGTTGTTGTTTTTCCCTTGTGGATTTATTGAAATATCTTATTGGACTCTTCGTTGTATGCTTTTTATACCCAGCAACATGTGATGTATATGTTCAAGAAGGTATTTTTTTCCTTCCTGCAAAGATTCTCACCACTGAGAAAAATTGTCACCTTACTCAGTTTTTCCAAATACATTTACTATGAAAAGCACTAGACAGACTGACTGACAGATAGATAGATAGACAGACGGACGGGCGGACGGACGGATGGATAGATAGGTTTGTATTGATAGTGTTTCTAATAAGGTTTATATGTTTAAAATTATTAAACTTACAGTTTATCTTGAAGTCAATATTTATCAATAAATATATGCATGTATGCTATATTGATTATATTCAATTTGCTTTTTGCCCAATTGAGTGTTCTACTTTGCTTTCCTTTGCCCTAATAACACCTCAACTGAATAAAAAAGCAAAAACTCATGGTTGATGGCTTTGACTTATCTAATGCATTTAGGCTATTTAAAAAGGATGACACCTCTCAAGTACCACTCAGGCTTCCTATTACAATATTGTAAATGTAGAGAGGCGGGAAAATTGTGCTTGCCGAGCCATTTTATGGGGTCTTTAATGTACCCGATATTTGCATTGCTTTTGAAAATAAAAGAGAGTTAGAGATAGAGCAAGTCTTATATTCTAAAGTTTCATGATTCGTGTAGAAATACTGGGCCAACATGCTAGTTTGCCTAAACAAAATTGGATTATCTATGACATTGTCTGGAAATTATATAATATTTAATATCCTGTAACAGTTGAGGTGTCTGCTTCCATCTCCCCATGCCATTACTATTCTCCATGGGAAATTAATCATGTAATTACCTCTATTTTCTTGGTGACATCCAGTCAGCATTTTGGTGGCTTTTACCTCAGCTTCATTATTCAACACTGAAAAGGTTACATTGATTTGGATTTTCTCTGAGGGGAGGTGGGGGGGGGGGTGGATTTTGCAGTCTTAGGAAGGAATCTTAATATATCATGTCATTTTTGAGAGCAGTAGTGAGAGGCTTCAGGAAACGCAGGCATTGGTTTTTTGGTGTCAGGGGACTGTGTTTGCATTGCAGAGCAGCCGCTGGTATTAAGAGTAATGACCAAGTGACACAGATAATGTCACGGTGGAATTTTCTGCATGCACGGTGGCAGGTCAAATGACAAGCCTTTATTTATGACACAACAATCTTTGCGCTTTCAATTAGCCCAAGTTGCTAGCTAATGACCTTTTTCAGAATTATATTTCTGTGCAACATTGGAAAGCATTTCTTATACCCCTCCTTCTCCCAGGCTCTTGATTAATCTTGTTCTCTAATTTCCGTGACGCTGTGTTTGCTTAATTTCCCTGCAACTCTGAAATGTTTGACAATGTTTATGCAATGTCTTGCTCCTGTCTCTGCATTCATTGTGCACATTACAGGCAATACTGAATGGGCCTTTATTATTATGTTTCATAGATCAGCTCACTCTTGCGTTGACTCTCTAAAACAGAAGTGAAAGAAATAATTATTTCTGTTTTGAGGGATCGCTGTGGTCCTGAGCTACGAATGGTAAGACCTAAATGCTAGAGACATTACATCATCTTCTCTCTGGTCTGGTGAACTGAAACATTGGATCAAAATGTTGCGTGGGGTGCAGCACAATGTTCAGTATCAGATAAACAACCACTGACTCAGAAGAAAGGTGTATTCCAACAAAATCTCATTAGTATTCTTCTCTCATGGTTCTAACACATGCTACATTTTCCCATGTTTGCATAGGCACTGAATTATACATTTACGCATTGATAGCAACTAAATATATATTTTAGGCATGATCAACATTAGGGATGCACAGTGTTTACAAATCCTTTATAACTATAGCTAAATAATATATGTATATGTGTGTAGCCTGTATGTAAATACTGAATGTGTTTGTGTGTGTGTATATATATATATATATATATATATATATATATATATATATATATATATATATATATATATACATACTGTTGAGAAGGGGCGAAGTTACAACTCATAAAATAATATATATATATTTTACATTATTATAATATACTACATTCTATTTTATAATACATTAATTTAGTTAATGAAAACATTGATGCAAAAAATACATATATATATTGACAACCTTTTATGGCTGTGATGAGACTACATGACATGATTAAACACTTAATCAACATCAAACAACAATGAGACTAAAATGTAGTTAAAAAAATATAACTCTCTATATCCAGAAAAGAAGGAGGAACTCCACAGCTTTTAATGTTTGCACTTTTTTAATGTTTAATGTAAGTCTTTTTGTTGTTTTAATATAATTGTGAATATAATTTGGAATTATTCAAATGAATATCATGATTTCCCCTTAAACTTTTAAATTTGACCAACTATGTGAAGTGAAATAAACCATGTGTATATGACATTCTCTGTATTTGTGATTATATATGAAAGTGAAATATTTCTGATAACATTTTTCAAATAACAACAGTCATATTCAGTAAACACGATTATATATAATCTTTTCATATATATATATAACCTTAATCCTCCCACACGATATCTCAGACAAGCTGCAGAATGGTGAGATTATTAGGTAACCACTGAATAATAGAATATACTTTTTGAGTGGGGCTCTCTATGATTGCCTTATTGAGTCCTCGACCATCCTTTACCCCTTACCCTGACAGTATCTCAGGACCATATAGCAATTTCGTGGCAATGTAGTGCCTGTGTGACTATAGCAAATCTATGAAATAGCTTGTATATTTGTTTGTTAGGAACTTTCTGAAAGGTATTTGGTGAAACTTTAAAATAACACGGGCTTACATGGTCACATACAGTCTCATATAGACACATTCTATGCTCTTATTTGGTGTGTGAAATGATGTTCTCAGAGTGTCAGGATGTTCAATTTCATGCAGAAGCAGTTTCATCTTATGTGAAACTTTATAGAAAATAATGACATACGTTTGGCGGTTCGTGTGTGCGTGTGTGTTTAGGAGACTCAGAAAGGCTGTTAAATTTGGCCATGAAATGGGTTTACAGCCAGTCTCTCATCCATTTCATGAGGGCTGGAGCTGGTCACCCAAGAACAGGCATTTGGGTCACATCAACCTCTCTTCTTTTCCATGCTACATTAATCTAACTATCCACCTCAGATCTGCTGTGAAATTAGCCCGACTAAATACAGATGACTTAGCAGATGTTTGTGGAGAAAAGGACTAGAAATATCTAAGAAAAAATGTTTGCCACCACACTCAATTTGGTTTACCAACAAAAGGGGAGGTGCAACCAAATTCACGTAAATAGGGAAAATTTTCAACTTTATTGGATAAAAACATGTGATGTTTTGGCCATTTTCAGGTGTCTGATATGGCCAAAACGTCACATGTTTTTATCCAATAAAGTTGGAATTCTTTAAAAGTTGAGTGTTGCAACTTTTCCCTATTTACATTGTATTATTATTATTATTTTTTTTTTTTTAAAGACACTTTTACCTAAAGTGATTTAAAAATTAAAAAAGATCAAAAGCAGGTTATCATGATGCCCACATTTTTTGCAGATGTTTCTCAAATGTAAATGTCCATTGAGTAGTTTTAGGATTCACACGTAAATAAATGGACAGTAAATTCAACATATGAATTGAAGACACCAGTCATAAATATAGGCTACTAATAGCTTTTAATTTTATACAGTAAGGTAATTATGGCTGACTAGGAATAGTGCAATTCTTCAGCCAAAAACCATTGCTTTGTGTGAAGCTGCATACATCACTAAGTGTCAGTAGTATAAGATAAGACGGAAAATTTGCCTTGGGTTCATGCATATGGATGCTGTAATAAACATATGTCCTATAAGTAAAAAAACAAAAAAATGATGCTATGAATGTAGATCTTCCACAATTATTTTAGTGAATAATTCCACATATTTAATTTATTACAATTATTATTTTTTTTTTTATTCATGTTTCTTTTTCTGCTTTTATTGAGAGGACAGTGGAGAGGTGCACCTGGCAGAGAATGACTAAGACTGTTGCACATATTGACAACATTTGGCGCTTCAGATAGAAGGGTTATAAAGCCTAGAAGGACATTTACGGGAGTAAATGGGGCAGTTAGGATTGTGTCGCGATTGAGGAAGATTGATTATTTTAGCAGAGGATGCCGCTGTGATTTCCTCCAATGAGTAAATCTTGGTTCTTCTACTGGGTGAGTGATCACAGTCTAGCTGGCTTTGTTTTTTTTTTTTTTGTTTTTTTTTTTTAACTAAGCAACAGTCTTGTGTTGTGACCCTGCATTCATCAAAAAGGAAACTGGAAGTCTCCAAATACTGGTTGCTAGGCATCAGGACAGAATCTTCCAGAGGGCCATTGGAGCTGTGACACCATTTCATAAAACATTTTTTTGTGTTTCTGTTATTCCAGTTTGCCCTGGTGACATTTAGAGAAGAAAGAATTATTTTTGGATAGTTGACAAACCTTTTTTAACAATCAAATTCTGTTAACCTATTGTATCCTGGATTTATAATTTGACTCTGTGTTGTAAAAGATTCATAGATGCATGCAGGTTTTTGCTTTCTTTTTTATTTTATTTTTTGTCTGCGTGAAAATAACCGAAAGTGCCAAGCTTCTGTTGTTAGACTAACAAAGAGAGAACTTTTCAGATATCTCTGAGTTTGCTGTATGACTGGTGTTAGAAATTATCTTTGTATAGCACATAGTAGATGCATTAGTAATCGATGATTCTGGTTTTCTCTTCTGTTTTTCAGAAATATTCATCACAATCTTGCAACAGCATTTAAATAGAGGAGTCATTGCTCCAGTGCACCCACTGCTGCAGCAATAATATTCACTGTTTAACAGGTGCTTCACAGACTGCAATCAGATGTCACTTTAAATTTTCCTCAAACACCATCCAAGCATCTCGACCACATAAAATATATACAAACGTCTTGTCTACAGGGGAACACATTGTGTAATGAGAAATGGGTTCCGACAGAAGCGCTTGTGCTGAACGGCACAGCAATGCAGAATGAAGTCATGCTAGTGAAAATTTCAAGCAAGTATCACAAATGGTTTTATTTTGTGCTTTCTGTGTTTTAAAGAATTGAGTCAATTGTAGAGCTTGTTCATTATCCACCCAAATGCAGCAAACAGCATCTGATAAAAGCTCGATATGTGCCAGTAAATTGGTCGAAATGTAATGCACATGGAGGTGGAGGACTAAACCAGTGGTTCATTAAGGTTTGACAGCACATTTGGCAAAATCAAGCTAAATCCGATCCTTTCAGTGCCTGTATGTCTTTAACTACAGCCTACTGATAAAAATAACCCCACATCTCCACACAGAAAGTTAACACTGAGGAAAATTGATAGGCAATCTGGAGCAATGATTGGGCAGCCTTGCCTGATCTTTAACTGCTCGCTACAGGGGATGATAGAAATTGTCTCTCTCACTAAAGCAGCCCAGACAGTTTTACAACCAAGGCCATTGCTTCGCTCAGTGATGCAGTGTTCAACAATCAGGGTCCTTCTGTTCTGTGATACAGTATATCAGCTAACACAAATGACTCGATTACTGTTTAACAGATACAAATGTATTCTGTTCTCTCAGCCTATTTTATTTAGCCATATACCAAAATTTGGTCAATTCTACAGGTGTTTTGTCAATGCAAACTTGTTATCAGACAATTGAAAACCATTTATTTCTGGCTTGCACAAAAGTAGATATGACAGAATATGTCCAGGGCTCAACAATAAGGAAGTCTGCTGGCTAAGAGTCAGTGTGAAAGCGTTTTGGCACAGTTGTGGAATTGTCACTTGTCCATTTGTGTCAGTTTTCCATTTCCATTTCCACTGAAAATCTTTCATTTGTTAATTTTATGAACTACCAGTTATCATTTTGGAATAGTAAAAAAAAAAAAAAAAAAAAAGAATTATTATGTTTTTGAAAGACTCCTCTTATGCTTATGGAGGTTGCATTTATTTGATTAAAAAAAAAAACCATTATATTGTGAAATATCATTTATATATAATAATGAATATATATGATTATTAATACTGAAATGCATGCATGTATACATAAATACTTTTATTCAGCAAGGGTGCATTTAATTGATCGAAAGTAAGAGTAAAGACATTTAAAATGTTACAAAAGATTACTGTTTCAAATAAATGTTTCAAAAAATCTTTACTTTCTATTCATCAAAGTACATATAGAAAAAACAATTATTTTAAATGTTAATAATATTTCATAATATTACTGTTGGTAACACTTTACAATAAGGTTCAATTTTATATGATATAAATGATTAACTCACATGAAAAAACAATGAACAATACATTTATTACAGTATTTGTTAATCTTTGTTAATAATAGTTAATGAAAATACAGTCCTTTATTGTTAGTTTATGTTAATTCACAGCACAGCATCTAATGTTAACAAGCACAACTTGTTACTATTTTTACAGTATTGTTTGATCAAATAAATCATGTCTGGTGAGCATATAAGAGACTTAAAAAAACAAAACAAAAAAAACAAAAAAAAACAACAACACATAATTATAAAAAAAACACATTACAGTTTATTCAAAAAAGTTATCTCCTGTGAACTAAAAATATATATTACACCTACAGTATGTCATGTCTGTGTCCTAGAATAGAGACATTATTATAGGCCTTATTAGCAGACCCATGCTGAATCTGTACCCACAGAATTCTTCAGAAAGCTCCACAGATCTCCCCAGAACTAGAACGTCTGTCATTCCCTCATGTGTTGATTTATTAAATGGTTTTGGCCTAATCAATTATACAATCAGCTACCAATTAGAGAGTAGTTGTCAGCTCCATTTAACATATTTCACATATTTAAATGCATTCCGCATTTTTCCCCCCAGTCAGAGCAGAAAATGCAATAAATAAATAAAAAAATTGCTTATTAGTATGCATCCTTCATTGGCATTCAGTATTGGTTAGAACTGAGATGGATCATCTTAATTCTCTGTAAACATTCAATTAGGAAATCGTAGATTGATTTAAGTAGACAAATAGATTAAATATTACTAAATTATACTTGGCATATTTGATCAGGCAAGATGGCTTTTTCATCCATAGATCCTCCTTCGCAAATATATCTTGAGGTCTGTAATCTAGCCTGGTTTGTGATTGCCCTGAGCACATGACTGCAATAGGTCCCTGGTGCAGTACAGTGATAATTAGCTTTGAATCCTCTGTGCTGTTGTTCTCCTTGGTGGCTGAACCCCATCAGAGCCTGGACGGAAGGACAGAGGACACGTCGACTCCTCATGTCCCTGGGAACCAGAGGCTCAAATGCTGCTTTACAGGAAATCAATACAAGCAGGGACCCTGCCGGCTCTGGGATCAGTGGGAGAGCAGACAGACAAGCTTTTTTGACTGTTCACTCATTGGAACTCTAGTTGAAAGAAGAGGAGAAACTAGCAGAAACTAGGCTGACTTACAGTACTTTCTGCAGTAATTGACTTAAGAATGTGCAATATAAAGAACTGACTTGACAAAGGAGGGAAGTCAAAATTATGTATTTAAGGAATGAGCACAATTAAAAAAAAAAAAAGGAAAAAAAGTGGTTAATGCTTGAGTCATAGGCATTTGAACCAAAATGTGGTATTAGTGTTTACTGAGAATTTTACTTTGAACAAATCAATGGACACTTTTCAAATAAAACACATATCTCAGAGATGGTTAGTTTTGGCATGAACTAAAATATCAGTATGCAAACATGAGTGTAGAAGGATACGGCCTTCTGTCTTTGATGGTTGCCTTTAAATCCCAGCAGCTGAACCTAAAATGCAGATAATTGCCCTTTGCAAAGCCCTGACTAAAATGTTACAGACCATTTGTACCTTAGCAACTGTAGCTATCCACCTTTTAAATGTAGTGTAATGGAGACTCAATGTCTATAGGCTCTACTGTTTAAAATGCAATTTAATGAAAATACTGCAACATTTTGTTGTCAGGTGAAACTGGGTTAATCTAGGAAATTGACAGTATTCTTTTGTATTATTATTAAATCTTAGTTCATTTATATATCCATTTATATTTTAAATAATTCTTTAAATGAATGATGTTGTTAAACTATCTGTCATCCCTCATTTTCAAATATACCTGCATAACATCAGAAAACTCATTTAGGTAAATTAAAGGTTCTAACTTAATATAGAAACAAGAAATCACAGTATCACAGTGAATGCATTGTAGAAGGATTAGGAACAATTTCTTTTTTTTCTTTCTCCTTCTTCTTGTTTTTTTTTTTTTGAATGAACAGTACTAGAGAGAGATTCTTTGTTCTGTATTGTGACCAGTGGGGGAGCAAGAGTTTTATACAGCTGGTGGCCAAGGCTAATTCCATAGACCTTGACAAAAATCAATGTCAGTATCAACTTCAACCTGTCATAAAAAAATCAAAATAAATAAATAAATAAATAAATCCTATGATGCTATGAGAAGGGTCTGGCTGCAGACTTGCACGTGCACTCTCAGACTTGCAATCTCAGACACTTGTGCTTCTGGTAGCGACGTCACTTGCAGTCTTTATTTTTTTATTTATTGATAACTTTTTGTTTGAATCTCTCAACATTTTACAACAGTAGTCAGGTAGTAACGAGAAGAAAAAATAAACTAAATTACAATGTCACTTGCAATCGCCACTTGCACTCTCGGCTACCTGTGACGTCACTTGCAATCAACACAAATCTTGCGTGTTGCCAATGGAGACAAGACGCTGTGGTGGTGATTAAACAATTAAAACTAAATTAGTAGGCCTACTACTATAACGTACAGTCCTGCAAGAAAAAGACAAGACCGGCAAATCCGTGGCCACAGAACAGCATACGCAATGCACAAAGTCTTTCGTTAAGAGCTTTCCTCCTGTAGAAAAAATGACATAATGTATATTAATGGAAAAAGACAGTGATATAAACAAGTTGTAGACAGTTTATTCTGGAAAAATGCTTAATGCAAAACTTTGCGTTTTGTGTTTATTCTGGGCTCACCTGCTTACCTGTACATATTTAATAATGTAGAAAAGCATATTGAGTTTGACCTTTATCATTTTAGTCCATTATGCCACATTTTGCGGTATGTGAGGAAAATACTATATGCATATTCATTAAAATAACTTAAAAGAACTTTAAATTTAATTTTATATTTTAATAGCATCTTAATACATTAAGCCATGTTAAGTGTTATGTTTTTCTACAGGAGGAAAACGCTTAGCGAGAGACTTTGCGCAAGCGTTCATATTCTGGTGTTCTGGCCACGGATTTGCCGGCCTTGTCTTTTTCTTGCAGGACCCTGTACATTATAGTAATAAATTAGGTTTAATCATTTAATCACCACCACAGCTTCTTGTCTACATTGGCAGCATGCACGATTTGTGTTGATTGCAAGTTTCGCAGATAGCAGAGAGGGCAAGTAGCGATTGCAAGTGACATTGTAATTTAGTTAATTTTTTCTTGTCTTTGCCACCTGGCCACTGTTATAAAATGTTGGGAAATTTAAACAAAAAGTAATAAAAAATTCAACTAAATAAAAAATAAAGACTGCAAGTGATGTCACTATAGCGGAAGTGCAAGTGTCTGAGAGTGCAAGTGCAAGTCTGCAGCCAGACCCTCTTGATGATGGCTGAGTACGTCACATTACCCCACATTAGCAATACATTCCCATCGTAACTTCAAATGTTAGTCTATTGGACCTTATTTCTCTTATTTCTATCAACTGGTTAATCAGATAGAAATTAGAGAAATAAGCTCCAATAGACTAACATTTGAAATTATCTTATAGCCTACAGTGATTTTTGTAAATGTTGTTCAGGAAACCTAAAACTTCAACTTACTTCAAACAGGGCTGCCAACTGTTGAGTTCAGCCTGGAGTGAGAATTATGCAGGAATAATTAACAAGCTTGCGATTAAGTACATTCTCAATTTTTCTAATCTAAACTATACAGGGAACCCTATTTTTAAGGTTAAAAGTAACAAGTTCATATTAGACATTTTTTTAAATAGTTATGTCTATACATTTGTATTAATTATAATATAAAAGAGTAATTATTGTATATGAGTTAAAATATTATAAATGTTATTTTTGCTAAATTCTCCTCTCTAGTATGCATTTTTCTTCCTAGTTTCAGATACTGAATGGATTTTCTGAGGTTATTTGACAGTGTTTTCAAGCTGTTGTCTTTTCACGGTTGAAAAACTCATTACAGAGATTACATGAGACACTATACATTCAGTAAGTTGTAGTGTATCTTTCAGCATGCCCTCGGATGTTCATTCATGTTTATTTCATGCTAATTAAAATGCACTCTTGCTTCTCATGAACTGAGGCAAAGCGGGAGTGCACGTGAACCATCATGCCACCAAAGAGCTCCAAAACTGTAAAAAAACTGTTTCTGTTTCCTGTTACAAAATGTAAACTGCTCTGTCTTGTCTGTCAGCAAGTTGTTTGTGTCCTCTTTGCTCTACAATGTTTTTCACTTTGTATAAGAGTACATGCGGCATGAGAGCGCATATGTGAGAGTTAGCAGGGGCTTGAAACTACACCAGACCAGATAAAGTGTGATGCAGCACACAAGGCGTGTCTCGTTCTTGAATTTGAGACTAAAAAAAAAAAATGCTTCTTTCAGTACAAATAGTAGCATATTAAATTTTAGTGTGGAACCCATGGTGGCCAAACAGATGTCAGGGGCCACCTTGGACACCTCTCTGGCTCTGCAACTGATTGTGGCATATATCACACTGTAACGGATTTATATATATATAATATATAATTCTGGGACAGTTATATTAATCTTTTAGTCTTTGGTTTGATTTTGAAATGTGGGCGCTGCACTCAAAAATGAATGTGCACTCAGTCAGTTGTGGAGGGCTGGGGTTCAAGAAGAGTAAATTATAGAAGTCTGTCATGCCATTTCTGTCATTTCACTGAAAGATGGAGTTATGGCATTTTGATGGAAACTTACAAGGTCAAAAAAGAGAGCTGATGAATGAACAAATGAAAAAATCATAAAACACAATAAGATGAATTTAGAAAATCAAGAGAGTGAATTTTCATTTCATGCTGACATTAAAGGGGCTGTATGTATTTAAGTTTTTCTACAAAACTAATGAGACCTTCCCTGAACTTGGTTGTGTGTGAAAGCCTGTATATTTTTATGTGAAGTACTCGGGATGTTTTTGCCGAGGAAATCAAAAGGATGTGACATTTATGCACACTCCTGAAAGCCTTTCTTCCATGACACATGAAACGAATGCTTAAAAAATGTTCAGTTTAATGCTGAAAGAGTTATTCTGTACTGTAATATCGTTATGTCATGCTAAAAAGGATTAATTCAAACTACAGTCCATATATACTAGTATATCATTTCAAATATACTACTAATAATAATATGCCAAAATGATGCCAGTCTTAACTGCCTTTGTCACTGCTGTAATTGTAATTGAGGAAATACACAACACATTTACATCTTCATCTAAAAGTCGCTCTCATCATCGTGGGTGGTGTCTGGATGTTTTTTAACAGTATATCACTGCAAATGTTTTTCCAAATTTTTTATTCAAAGCTAAGAATGAAAAAATGTGATGTGAGTATCAGGCTATTGAATCATATTTAGTCTCACATGTGCACTAGTGAAAGCACAAGCAAATAAGTTGCTGGCTGCAGTTCACTTAACAGCCACCGGTTTCTGATTTCCTACAATCATGATTTACAGTCCACTTAAGGCTCATTTAGGCTTAAAACTTGCTTGAGATACGCCCTTTTTTAATACTTGGTTTATATCAAACAACCTTGTCATTGAAGGAACAAATATGCTTTCAAATGTAAACTGATATAAAACAATGAAAAACAGGGAAAAGAAGATTAATTGCAGAATTTAAGGCTTCAATGATAAGACCACACTGTCAGTTACACAAAACAACTCTCATCATGCAGAGACTGTATATGTTTTCTGCTTCTCATTTGAATCGTCATTCAAATATACAGAATTTCTTTTGTTTTTTTTTCTTGGTGAAGATGGGTGGAACTGTCTGCCTCCTGGTATCCAGCATAGATCCATTTTTAATTTGATGTGCAAGGAGCTGCTGATAGTCAAATAAAGTAGGAGGATTATTAATGTATGACTTCAATATAATGATTTTCTCATCTGCCAATCAAGCATCCTCCTTTTGTGGCAGCCCAACACAAATGGCTGCACTGTTGGCATTTACAGAATCCCATTATGTCAGTCTTGGAAAAAAAGAACATTGGAAAAGACTTGAATCAATGGCTGGTAATTATTTTTATCTGGCCAAATAATTATACAGAAGGAATCTAGCTGAGGATAACACTGCCAATAATCTGAGGGGTTAGTTTTTTTTTTTTCTTTTTTTTTTTTTTAAGATGCAAGAAAAACTACATCTGCTATATTTCCTTGATCAGCTACAATAAAGGATGAGCTTTACAATAATATTAAATTAATTGGCCTTGCTATTTACTTTCATCCTCAGCATAAGATGAGGAGCTAGATTATTTATTTGATGCAATATGGGACTTTGCTATTTGGAACTACATTTAATTATACTTTTTCCATCTCTTCTCTAATAATGTGGGAATAGCACTTCTAGAAGGGTGAGAATTTTTCATTCGTTTAATCCCCTGCTGACTGAAAATGAAGTTTATAAAGATGGAATAAATTTTTTCTTCACTAACTGAAAGGTTCTCATATATTTAATTGATGAAAGTAATATCCTATTCAGTCTACAACAGGGATCTCCAAACTTGCTCCTAGATTGCTGGTGTTCTGCAGATTTTAGCTCCAACCCTAATTAAACACACCTAAACCAGCTAATTAATGTCTTACTAAGGTCTTACTAAGCATGCAAGAAAATTCCAGACATGTGTGTTGAGGCAAGTTGGAGCTAAACTCTGCAGGACAACAGCCCTCCAGGACCCCTGGCCTACAACTTTAGGTCCTTCATGCACATTCACATCCCAGAGGATACTCAGGTTCTCAGCCTAAAGATTCACATCCACAGTCCCCTCTCACAGACAGTCTGATGGATATAGTACACAAATCTAGGGTGCTTCTCCCGTACAACGGTGTAACTCGCTGATTAACCACCATAGTACGATGCATTATTGTTAAAACAAACTAGCTAGTTACCACTGTTTCCTGAACATGGTCGTATCTCTGTCGTTTGAACCACATTAGTTCAACAACATAGGGCCATTGCACACGTCACACGCATGTGGTGGAGGAATAACTTCTGCTTCTGATTAGACATCTCTTAGATCATGCTATACTGAACATGGCATCTGATTACTAATTTAATTTTAATATTTCTTCCCTGTCATTTTGCTTTTTTGATGTTTGATTCAAACATCAAAATCTGCTGTAGCAGACTGTACCATCTGCGACAGCTGAGGAAATTCAGGGTCTCCCCACCAATCCTGAAAACTTTCTATTCAGGGTCCATAGAAAGTGTATTGACTCAGTGTGTCTCAGTGTGATATGGGAAGAGCTCCAGTCAAGACTGCAAAGCCCTGCAGAGAGTTGTGCACATAGCTGAGCACATCTCAGGGTCTACTCTCCCCTCTCTGCAGGACATCTACCTCAAACGTTGCAAATCAGAGCTGTTTAAATCATCAAAGACTCCATCCACCCCAGTAACCATCTTTTCACTTTGCTGCCATCTGGTAAGCGCTTCCGTAGTCTGATGGCAAAAACCGAGAGACTCAGGAGGAGTTTCTTCCCCCTGGCCTTAAGGCTCCTAAACTCAAAACCAGTCTCTTAACATCTTCATGTCTCCACTTAATATTCACTTTATCAGTAAGATATTCATCATACACTACCTCACATTGACATACTGAAACTGTTGACCTGTTTGCACATTTGCCTCTTGTACATTCCTGTGTATCTTAATATTTAAGACTACAGTATAATGCTCATATGAACATTGCCTCTTGTTCATCCCTCAGTATCTTAATATTTAAGACTACAGTTTACTTTCATGCACATTATTTTCCAATCTATATAGGTGGCTAACAATGCTTTTGGGAAACGCACCCCTGGAAAGCACTTTCTCCATCTGGCTAACTATAATCTGATTGGACGGCTCAATGCAACTTCATTGAGTAAAGCACCATATGTTATTTTACAGGTCCACCTGGAAAACACTTTTTTTTTTTTTTTTTTACCAGGAACCAAACTGAGAAAATAAACAACTTTTAAGGTTTATTAAGGTTTGCCAGGCTAGTGGTATCATTTGAGACTTGAATTTTGAAATTGTTGTTGTTGTTTTTTTTGTTTTGTTCTTTTTATTGTTTATATATATATATATATATATATATATATATATATATATATATATATATATATATATATATATATATATATATACCCCAATTCTTTTTTAATTAATGAATTAATTTAAATAATTTATTTATAAATAATTTATTTATTTCTCATTATTCACTCAATTTTCACAATACACTGTATCTCACAGTGTATATATCCTGCAGAGTGACTTTGTGTCTTGCAATAGCAATTTTTCCCCATAATTGTAAGTTGCTACTGTATTAATTTCACAATTGACTTTATTTCTCATAATTGCTTTTTCCCCTAACAGTTTCCTCTTTATATCTCATAAAGTGACTATTTTTACAATTGCAAATAAAAGAATAAATTGTTGTGAATATATTTCTCGTAATTGCTTTATATATCATAATTGTGGTTTCATGTTGGTTTATTGCAGTGCATCTTTAGGCGAAATCTCCTAAAGTCTTGCAATTGTGAATAACAAATTCTGTAACAGTGACTATTTGCAACGTTTGCACCATTTATCACAATTGTGACTCTCACAGTTTTACTTTCTTATTTTTAACTTTATCTCACAATTACCTCTATCTACAGAAGCCTGTAGGAAAACTTTCAAAGGCACCTTTGTGTGTAAACTTTGACATGGTAATATTTACTGTGGTATATCAACCCATTAAGTGTAGTTCTTCTCTGTGAAGCAAAGTTTTTTTTCTTCTTCTTCTTCTTCACTCAGTGATGTGCCTCACATCCTGTTGTCAAGACAAACATGTTATTCAGCAAACACAACACATTCTTTCAGTTAGACTTCATTCAGCTGACAAAATCACATTTTGAGATGAAGGCACATACCTTGTTTCAACAAGACAGAATGGCTCAACATGGAGCTCAGCTTTAGATGTGTCAGAAATATAGTTTTATATAGCAAACTGTCTTGACAGGACTTTGATTTTGTGGGAACAAAATAGTAATCCGTGGGTAAATATATGATCTTTAAAAGCAACTAAATTATGTAACTGAATTGGCAATGTGTGTTTTAGGTCAACGTGTGTATTACAAGGTTCTGTAATTAGCTAAATTTGCAGCGTTAGCCTCTGGGCTGAGAACAGGTAGTCTTATTAATGGTAAATAGAGGTACTCATTAACCTGGGCAGTGACACTGACGGTAACATCATCTAATTACAGCTGCTGCGCGTCCCATTGGGGCAACCATGTGCAGCGTGCTGAGGAAAAGGTCTAAGTCATTATTAGCTTTTTCACGCACCTCGCTCAGTATTCTAGCTTAGTGGAAAGTGCAACATGCTGTTTATTAAAAAAACAGTGCTAAACAACTGCTAATTTAAAGTGTTTTTTGTTCATATTTAGTCATACTAACAAAAGGAGTCCAAAATTGGCAGCCGATATCATAGCACCAAGGATGATGTAAACATCAGCAGTGCCATCATGGCGGAGCCCTATTAGATCAGTGGGAAACAGACCATGGTTCTACAATTCACCTTCTTCTGAGATCGTAGATTAAATCACCCTCTGTCTTGCAATTTGGCCTTTCCATTACAAAAGACAAAGGGAGGCGGCTTCTTTACAATGACTTGCCAGACTTGTGCTGCACACTCATTTTGTTTTGGCTCTGACTGCCGTGGAATACTAATGCATCCGCAGTTATCTGAACTCGGATTATATATAGCCATGCCACAAAGTGTGAAGCCTTAAAACAAGTTTTTGATATTATTAATCCTAGCACGGCTTCAGTTAATTCAGGATAAAAATATAAAATAAAAACAAAAAATAATTTTAATAATCACACCAACTATTAATTTTTAATTCAGAAAAACCAAAGATGTCTAAATTAAGGCTGGGTTCCATTCAAGACAGTTGTAAGATTTGCAAATGCTTATTGTTGAAATCCGATTTTTATTGTTGTTGTTAAATAAAAAGATGACTGATTTTGGCTGGTCTCCATACAAGAGGATTGTATGAATATTGTAACTGATTAATGTTGAAATTTGATGAATGATTATTATTATTGCTATTGTTAATAATAATAAAATATTCATAATGACTAAATTTAAGCTTGTGTCTATGCAAAGCAACTGCAAAAAAGTTTGATTCCGGCCATTATTCACTCATTCTGTGCACTTAAATATTTAAACATTTAGGCTAGTTGTCATACAAGGCAGTTGTTTAAACTTTTAAAAAACTATTGTTGAAAATTAATTATTGTTATTTATTCTAGCATAATTCAAATAACTCAACATTTATGGCACTTGTATACTGTTGTTGTTCTCTTATTGGTCTGATTGCTTCTATTGTTCTTATTTGTAAGTCGCTTTGGATAAAAGCGTCTGCTAAATGATTAAATGTAAATGTAACTCAGGATAATATAACAACTCAACACAATAATAACGGCAAACTATCAATATGAGTTTAAGTTTTTTTTTTTTTTTTTGAAAGTTTCACTCATTTTGTGAACCTAAAAAATATTCACAATGCCTACATTTAAACTGGTCTCAATTCAAAACAACTGGAGAAAAAAGTTTGTTGAAGCATCTCTATAAAAACACCAGTAGACCCAACACTGCATTAAATTTAATTCAAACACTGAAGTTTGAAATTTCTCAGTATGTGAGACATTTTACAAGCCTAAAGAGATGCCATGCAGAGAACCACATTAAACCTTTTTTTTTTTTTTTACAGAAAGGCTCCCATGAGAGAACGATTTCACACTAGTCTTTGAATTTTCACAAGCAACTCACCCGTTGAACAGCATCTCACTTGCCTAACCTGTCTCCAAAAATATGTTTGTACAGTACATCACCTAAAGCCTTTCTCCTCCTCCTTATTCACTTATTTCAAAGTTATGTATTCCTACATGGTTATTTTCAGAGCTTCCCTATAGACTATCTTATGACTTTGAGCTATGGTCCTTTCTGCTGAGTGTGAAACTTAATTTGTGAGTGAATCTATGTAGTCCATTGCACGATTTGACAAGGACTATCCCGAGAGGCATTTTTGAATTTTCTTTAGACTTTGTTGTGAGCACCCCCCCCCCCCCCATTTTCGGCTCTCAGAAGGAGATAGAAATCCTCAGTGTGACATTCTACAGCACAACTTTCTTTAATTTGTCTTAAGCTAATGAGAGCTGCAAGACTGCAGTCTACACATAGTGTGAACATTGAGTGTTCAACAATTTAAGCTCAGCTGGCAGTATGCATCATTATGTTGATTACCACCAAAAAATAATATATACTTTCCCTCCTTTCTTTTAAAAAATGTATTTTTAAAAAGTAATAATAAAGCACTTTAAATGGTAGTGGATGGGGCATCTGCAAATTTCAAAATATCACACACAAGGTTAACACATGTTTTAAAAAATCACTTACTAACTGTATTTGTGTAAAGTTATGTCCAATTCTGCAACTTTATATGACAGATTTATATATATAAATTATATAACATGTTAATGCCTAAAATGATAAATGATAATATAATTATGCACAAGTTAAAATAATACTGAAGCTTACAATTCAACATCTCCATTCTCTCACAGATCTCCATCAAACAGTTCTCTCTCTCTCTCTTTCTTTGATATATTGGCATTAGGCCCAAGCAATAAGAAGAGACCCTCATACACCTACATGATTTATTGAGAAAGAAAAAACACATCACCTCCAGCTGGATGCGAAATGATGGCGGCTCACTCTGCCTGCTAAATAGGGCCCCCAGTATGCTGTGGAAATAAAGGATTTCCTCACTGCTAAACAGCTGGCAGGTAATAACACATGTTGTGTTCTGTGACCACCGCAAGGTATGTGAGTTTGGTCGCTGTTATAATCCAGTGACAAGAGCAGATGAAGGGTGACTGTGTCTATGTGTGTGTGTGTGTGTGTGTGTGTGGAGGAAGACTGCACTCTGGCCCTTCTGCTGTAATGCATTGAAGTTAGAGGAAAGTCACATATTCCGTGGAGAAAGACTCTGCTAGGCCATCACCCGGAACGGCTGATTGTCTATTCAACTAGCGTTCTGTATTAACATTCAGGAGGTGGTTCATTTTTAAATGGGTAGGTTTTTAGGACACACAGAGTTTCATGGATTCTTGGCAAGCAGTGCTTGAGCCGCGGTGCTGTCGTTAAAGCCGAACATAGACAACAACAACACAACACTGCGGTCACATTTAGAAGAGCTGCCGACTGTTCTCTGTGCCTGCAAACCCTTCATCTGATGTAATTTGCAATGTAGCACGAATCTCAAATTTCTCATTGCTTTAAGAATGGTTACTTTATAGCCTATAAAAAGTATAAATTATAAAATATATGTAAAACTGTTTAAAAATGAAAAATGTTTCTTCTTCAGACTTCCTATGGAGTTCTTTTACATTATGTTTATGAACTGTTTGGTGGAATGGACTTTCAACGGAGGGACAGAAATCCCCCAGGTTTCATTCAAATATCTTTGTGTTTTGAAGATTAACGAAAGCCTTATTGATTTGAAACGACATGATGGTGCATTAACAATGACAGAATTTTCATTTTTGGGTTCATTTCATTTCGTTTTTTTTTTTTTTTTTTTTTTGCCATTTTGGACACAAATTATCATCAGTACATTAAGTATCTTAGGCATTAAAGGGATAGTTGAGCCAGAAAATGGAAATTTCTCATCATTTGCTCTCCCGCTGTCATTCTAAATGTGGATGACTTTGTCTTTTTCTGTGCAAAACAAAGGAAGCTGCTGTGTTTTTTGAACTTTTTCTTCATAGGGTCTCATCTTTGTGAGACATTGTTCAATCATATCTTTTTTGTCTTCCATAGAGGAAAGAAAGTAATGGAGGTTCTTCATAATCCATTATCAACTGGTAATTAAAATCTCTTAAATGAAAACTGCCTCAATTAATTACCACTTGCTAAATATAATAGTCTTTCTTTTTATTTGTTGGTTAGTGTCTCGCTGAGACACTCTCGCTCTTTGTTGAGGCTTCATTCTCTCCCCACTGTTGCTTGTTTAAAGAGACATGCTGAGTCTCCCACATCAGCATTTTACCTCCTGGAATCAGAGCCAATTTGTTGATTTAAGTCACACACTGAGTGGAGATTGATGGCTCTGGAACTGCAGGACTGCTTATCGATTGATCACACAGCCTGTAGATATGTGCTCTTCTGAATCGTTCATCATTGTAAAGTGCGTCCATAAACACCCAATGAAAGTGCTTTAGTCCATGTAAGATTGCACCGAATGATCTGGTGAAAATTGCTATGCTAATGAGCCATGCAGATATTTGGGGCAATGTTTAAGTGAATTGCCATCACAGCTTAAACCTTTCTTTTTCCTGTATCTTTTGGGGAAAATTCTGTTGCTGAAATGTCAGTATTTCATAAGAGAATCATGCAATGCTAAGTGTAAGAGAGCATTACATATCCTTCATTTCTCAAAACAATCACTGTGTGTTGGTGGATCGTTTTGCTGTAAATACATCAGTTTTGTCCATGTGATGTTTTTCCATGTATAAAAGGGAGCTGGCATGTCACTGAGCCTCTGTGCTTTGCATATGTGTTGTGTGATTACAGTGGTGGAAGCAGCCAGTCATCCATGAAGACAGCAGCAGCTCACAGATTTGCTGCACAGCTCTGGGGCAATGGCATTACACAACACATTGGCAGGAAAAGCTTTGTGCACACAAGAGACTGTGGCCATGAAAGCTCTAGAAGACACCAGGAAAACTCTCATACAGCTGGATCTAGGTAGGAGGACTGTAACTAATCTATAGGGAGAGTTGCAACTTTTCTTCAAGTCAGGATATATATATATATAATTGTGCAGATTTTACAGACTGTATGAACAACCATGCATCATTAACAAAGTACTGATTGCCTACATTATATACTGTACAGTAGGCTTTTGAGTATAATTTATAATATGTATTACAAAACATTCAAATAAATGCAAAGGAGCATTTTATTTTTCAAATATACACAAAATTTGATAGCTGCAAAATTCTTTATATTTACATACTATAAAAAAAAAAGGTTTTTGAAAATCAAAGAAACAAATTATTCCAGATACGATGGGAAGTGATGATGCAAAATAAAACTATTGGCTGTAAGTATAATCTACCATATCTACTACTAAATAATCAAATATATGCAAAGTTGTTATTGAGCATGGAGGACTAGGAGTGCCATTTAAAAATAAAATTAACAAAATGTTTTAAATATCCTAAAGAGATATCCTTTACTTTTTCTTTTTTTTTTTTTTAAGTTAATTTGTTGTTGTCATCATGCATGAACTGCCCAATGCCATTGTTTTTAACCCAACTGTTAAATTGATGAGTTAATAATTAAATTAAATTAAACTAAAATGACAAAAGTTGCAAAAATGCATTTTAAAATTAGTTTTTCATGTGTTTTAATTAATTATTTTGATAAATCATTTAAATGTCTCTCTTTTCATAATAATAATAAAAAAGTATTTACTTGAAATTGTAACCATGAATTAAATAAACCTTTTTGACTATGCATATTTAATAATAATAAAAAAAGATTAATCTATTTACTTAAAAAAAAAAATAATTAATTAAATCATTTTAACTATCTATTTTTGTCAATTTTAAGGAAAAAATGATTTAATGTATCTGCTTACATTTTATTAATAAAAAGGATAATTAATAGATAATTAATAGTCCTGTGAGTGTTGATAGAAAGATTAATTATTATTATTATTATTATTATTATTATTATTATTATTATTATTATTATTATTATTATTATTATTATTATTTATGCAAATGGAGAATTTACAAATAATCTGAGACCATATAATTTGTGACTGTGAGTAAAATTTTCTTCTTGGCATCTCATTCTTGCATGTATATATGAATATGTACTGTACTTGTATGAATAAACACAGAATGTATTATCACAACACACGAGCCAGCGCTCTCAGTAATTGAACCGACTCTATTGGCTAGAGAGGGAGTTTATTTTGGTTGTGCTCTAAACCCTCCCTTGTCTTAAAACTCACTTGAGAAATTGTGAGGAGCCATAAATATGCAATTACATGCGCCTCGCTGCATAAGAAGAGCCAGAGTTGCAGATGCTGCATTTGCGACCATATTAATATGCACCTGTCTGGCTTTCTCAAAAGGCAAGTATTGTTTAAGCACAGCAGGGAGGCTTGAGAGAAAACGGCACCTCATTCATATTCATATCTCTCTCTTTCTCCCTCAAACACACTTAGCTCCGCTGACTTGCAGGCAGAGTTGTAAGTACTCGTGTATTCTGGACAGCTGGCAGCATTTGTACTCTTTGTCCTCATAAGAAAATAAAACTTCACTCTTCATTTTGTTTTTCGTGAAGCTCCTTTTTTTCTATATTAGTAGTAATACAAATTAAATAAATTTATTTATGGTTTGTTAAGATGTGAAAATAGTAGAAGTCTACACAACAAACAAAGACCAAATATATGGCCTTTTCAGAGTTAATGAATAATATGTTAACATGAATAGTTCAGTGAATAGTAAAGAGCTTAAAATGACTAATTAAGCTAATTATTCCAAACATCACTTGTAAATATAAAAAGAGGATAAGGTTATATGTGAATGGAGGTTTAATAACATTTGTTAGCATTCAAAAGTACATAAACAAATAAGCTTTGTCTTAATTTCTTGTATTTCGTTGTATAATCTCGGTTTAAATTAGTCTATTTGTAGATTTTAAAAAGTGCACTATCATATGAATTGAAAGCTTAATGACATTTGTAAGCATTAATTAAAGATCAGTTAAGCATTATATAATGTTGGTTAATGATTTATTAATGAAGCTTTTAATCACCGTAAACCATGTCAAAATAATTTGAAGATTTTTAAAAAGTACATAATCTTATGAACTGAAAGTTTAATGACATTTGTAAGCATGCCATTTTACATTAAACAATGATCCGTTAATCATTAGGTCATCATCTAGGTAATCACGTGATCTCATATTTCTAGCTATGTAAATATATATTAACTAATAATCTGTTCGCAAATATTATGTATACCTAATGAGTTATTAAGTATTAAATGAAAGTAATAAAGTGTTATAAACCTAGTTTTTTTGTTGTGATATTTCCAAATGAAAATAAGCGGGATATATTTATTCTAATTATCTTGTTTTCTTTCAAATTCAGAGTAAACCCTTTTATTCATCTATTTGTATTCAATGCAGTTATCAAGAATGGAAAGAAGTAAAGAAGCCGTCCAAACAAAATGTTATTGAAACTGTCATAACAAGCATTTTTTTTTAATCATAAAAAGCTATCTCAAGAATCACACACATCAAGATAATTAAGTCCTGCTTCATCAACTTGTTTGCATGATTGTTAGATTTCATTTTGAGCAGTCGGCAGTGAAAGCTCTTTATGAGGGAGAGAAAGAAAAAACTGTTTGGAAAGCTGGGTGTATATTGTCTTCTCTCATCATATTTCCATCAGCACTGAGGTAAGACAAGGCAATTTGAGACAAATTATTTTGTGATTTTTTTGTCTGAGGAATTCTTGTGCCATTCTCCGATGTGTTAACAGAAATAAATTCTCTTGTTCGCTCAGACTAATGAGGCTGATTCGCGACCCCAAACTTTTTCTTTCTCATCATTTTGTCTCACTGATCTACCGTGAAAGGATGAACATTTCGAACAAAACTCTCTCTCAATTTGATCTCTCACAATTGTACTCAGTATGTCTTCCTTCTCATTGTACTTCTTTTTTTTTATTTTATTTTTTGCCTGGGATTTTATGAAGAGCCACATAAAAGCCCTGACCTCATTTTTCAGTAGAATTTGCTGATGATATTTCATCTAAACCCTGCCTCAAGGTAAAGGCAGGTATACAATAAAACTTCAGGTGACCCCAGGAGCATTAAAGTTGGCACGGAATGAAAAGTCACTCTATTTTCTAAATGCATATTATAGATCTGCTAGTGACCAATTTATCTGTGCAAATGTTTCATTTATTTTTTATTCATATTTATTTGGATCTCGTAATCCTTTATCAAAATGTCATGGCTGAATCATCTGGTGAAAAAGTCTTTAGTGATGTATGCAGGTCTTAATCCCAAACCGGCAGGCTCACGTTCATCTGCCTCCATTGGTGAATGCAATGCCCTCATCTTAAAGCTAGAGAATGCAGTCTCTGCACTATTAGTTTTGCCTAGCAGAACTACAAAATGTTTTCAAACAACCTTTGAAAATGCCCCTTTCGTGCATTACGCAACCCCAACTCAAACATCACAAACACAGCTCTTATGGATCTATAAAAGTGAAGGCATGTTTCAACAGGTAAAAGCATTCTACTTTCAATAAAAGGTCCAACATATTCGGAATACGAAGAAACTCCAGAAATCTGCTGTGTCAATTTAAAAACCTAAACATTCCATCAAATTCCTCCGTTTTGTGAAAACACTGCCAGTGTTTACCCTTGTTTCCTCTGTTGTCTGTCTCAACCCAACGATTACACAAAATTTTAGACTTCCACAGATTTGAAGACCACTTCAATTGTTATTTGCCATCAAGCTGTGAAGACACATCCAAATATAAATAAATCTTTCCAATTAACATCTTATGCAACTAAAACCACATCCTACTACTCTCTCTCTCTCTCTCTCTCTCTCTCTCTCTCTCTCTCTCTCTCTCTCTCTCTCTCGATAATCTTTTATGCTCTGATGTTTGTCACATTATGGAGGAGAAGATCAGTTTTGTGATGACTTTAAAAACGATAGACCTCTGTGTAATGCTGCAGTTCAGCTCAGCTAAATGCCCTCTGCTTTCATGCTGCATAAACAGTGCCATGGTACACCAGGTGGACAAGTCTTGTGCTTCACTCAGTAAATTTCATTCACTGATGTTTGATACTCAAACAGAAGCGTTATGGTTTGTAAGAATAAATAATGAAAACACTTAGAGCCACTGACATTATTAAGGAAATGTAGGTGTGTGACAGGAAGGTGAAGTTTGTTCTCTTCAGCTTCCTGACTGGTGATTAAGCTTGAACAAAGAGCAGTTTCCCCGTAACCTCTGTCATCTGCCGGCCAATCAGAGGCCAGTCAAGAGCAGTGTTTTATTAGCCTACATCTGCTGTGCAGCTGCTCTCTTCCCATCAGGAGATTCTCTTTTTGGCAGGTGTCAGCGGCTGCCAGATGCATCCACCACCTCCCAGAGACCTGTCGCATCATTAAACCATCAGCACATCACTGCGGACAGAGAGAAAACAGGCCATGGCAGGGACTAATCCAGCTGCAAACCCGTCCAGATGAATAATACATTGGCCCGCCAGACAAACGTTCAACTAAGCAGGATTGGACCACCGTGCCCTGCTTGAGAAGGTCCAGAGATTGACTTCCTCCCATCAGGGTTAGTAAGCAGAAAACACTCTTCTTTTGTCCTGAGCTTCACCATGTTTGTACAGAGAGGGCGATTCTCCTGTTTGAGTCCTCCTGTCTGTTTGAGTCATGCAGGTTTTTATCCTCCTTGCTCACTCTGCCGTTTTTCTCCTTTCTTTCAGTTAGCTGCAGGTCACGTTTATCCTGCAACATCTGATAAGAAATAGCCTTGGGATTGTTGAGACCATTACAGGTTATTATGAAGAAAATTAGTTCATTTAAACATCAGAGTTTGTGCACTTTTCTTCCCCTTTTCTCTTGCTGTCTGTCTACCTGTCATACCTGAGAAGAATCTAAGCAGGCAGCTGACAGTGCTGTGAGAACCGGAGACGGCTCCTCTTCTCTCATTACTGAGAGCTTTCGCAGGATTGCTGTCTAAACCATTTGTCCATCACCAGGGTGAAGTGATTATTAGTACAAATGCAAGTACACTATAGCCATACAGGAATGAAGCTCTGCATTTGAGTAAGTATTTGACTTTGTCAGGTTGAGGTCATACTAAACAAGACATTAGACATGAGATATGACAGTGAGATATGATCAGTCACTGAGGCGATACAGCAGGATTATATTTTCATTTTTCCTTGACATACGATGAAAAGTAGTAGTATTTTTAATAAAAAAAATATATTTAGATTTTTTTTAAATTATAAATATTTTGTCATACAATGTGACATCATCTGGACAGCAAAAAAATATACAATTTTCTCCTTTGATGGCCTTTCATAAGTTGAAATAGAAGGATTCATTACATGACATTTACAGCTTGATTAATTGGCTTGAAAGGACCTGGATGTGGGATTTAGAGCCCATGTACATAGATTAGATTTCAATTTGTTTACTATCAGAGACTCTAGCTGCAGCTGAGGTGTATTACAGACCTCTGTTTTTCACTTTACATTGTTGTGGGACTTTTCCTTCTGCATTTGGAAAAAATAGAGTGTCTGTAATTAAATCAGTTCTTTATCAAGCAATTACTGACATGCTAAATATTCCGTTGGTGACAAGATAACTTGGCAACTTGAAGCTTGTTATGCTATTATAAGTGAAGTGATTTTCAGTGGATGTTAGCAGTGTTTGGGAGTTCTGTTGGCACAAGATGTTTTAGCGTGTGTATCTGTTTACATCTGTTTTTCCTTTATTTTATGGAATTTTCAAAACAGGCTTTATTATGCAGACCTGGACCCTTTTGGCACCGTTGTTTCCAAAAAAAAAAAAAAAACACAAAAAAAAAAACAGGAATGAATAATAACAATAACAACTTGCAGATTCTCATAGCCTTTCATAGTAGATGCCATAAATACATCATTATGGTAGCAAAAATCCAGATTCCAATCACACTCTCAAACTCCAAATAATTTCCTTGGTTTCCAATCTGCAAATGTAATATATATACATATATATATATATATATATATATACACACACACACACACACACACACACACAAACATACACACACACACACACACACACACACACACACACACACAGTATATTACATTTCCACATATGAAATGTGTTTTCAGTATATTGTCATGGAGGGAAATTGCACATGAATCTCATTAAAAATTGATTTTATAAACACATACACACAGTCAGGGATCGCAGAAGCCGGATTCTTTTTTTTTTCTTTTTTTTGGTATATTGATGGTGATGGTCTTCATAAAGTCAGGATTTCCAGGACTGGTCCACCTCCAAGTTTGTCCATGGAAATGGTGTTGTTATGTTTATAAGTTTTATCATTTTTGCACCAGACATACCGCTGATCCAGGGCTCCAAATGTCCCAGTTTGGTCACATTGCTCCATAAATCTTTCAGAACTCCACAGGACTACCCAAATGAAGTTTACCTTTGACCTTTTATGTTTTTCTTGATCAAGAGTGGCATTCAGCAAGATCGCCCAACATGAAGGCCATACTTGTCTAGTGTTCTTCTTATACTCTGCATTGAAATAGTTTTTCCTCTTTCATTTTTCAAGTCTTTGGCTGTACATTTTCCTTTATTTTCAGTTGCTATGATCAAATTCATAATAATATTGTGCCTTTTCTTCAACACCCTCAAAGGTTTTCTGGTTCAACCTATATTAAAGTAAGGAATAAATCTAACAGCGGTCAGTGGTGGACGAAGTACACAAATCAAGTACTTGAGTAAAAGTACAGATAAGTATAGTAAAATATTACTCCAGTAAAAATAAAAGTACTCCTTTTTCAATTTTACTCAAGTGAAAGTACAAAAGTACTAAATTTTTTATGTACTTAAGTAAAAAAGTACTGAAAGATAGATGGTTGCAATTTTATATAGGCTACTTAATTTTATTTTATATTACCATTTTATATTTATATTATATTTTTGTTGTTGATATACGTTGATGTTGATATTGACTACGTTGACAAGAGTAATGTTCACTGTGAAGCTTACACTGTGATTTACCTGAGAGAAAGCCGAGTTGACCATCTGATTTTCACCAGTAAGAAAAAAGTATTTTAAAGTTTGTTGTTTTACAGAACATCGCAGTCTAAAGTAAGATTTTCATCCTGCCACATTCTTGGTAAAGAAAACATATTTTTACTCAAATGTTTTGGAACCAAACTCTTCATATATATGGTTGCTACTTATAATCCCATTAAAAAAATCAAATATATATTATTAATATATGTACATATATAAATGGGGACATTATATATGTTACAAACTTCTTTCTTCATCTACCCAGACAATGTAAATACGTGAAAGTTATATATCTCCTTACATGTATATTGACTTGATATGTCAATATATGTCATACATTACATTTCTTTATAGGTTTCTACAAACATTTTGTATTAAGTTTAAAATAAAAAAGGTAATTTGTTGTCTTCTCATTTTGAATTTAGTAATACCCCTATCCTCTTATATCGTATCGGTAATGTATTGTATTTGTTTTCCATATTTAGTCCAGCATATTATTGTCTTCCGCATGAGCTAACCACATCACTGTCAGTTTCCTCATTAGTAATCAGCTGCATCCCGATGATGTTTAATTGCTGGAATATGTCAGGATGTAATTATTGCAATCATCTCTATTAAAAAACGGCTGCCTTTCTGAGTGAAAACGGGCCCAGTGACACAGTGATGATTCCACAGCTGTCAAAGCAGGTTTTAGCTGCCAGATCCCCTATTCCGCTCATCTTCTTTCATTATGTAAGGAATTACGCAGGGGCCAAGAGGTTAACCAGATCGGATTTAGCACACTGCCGTACGTTTCTACAAAACATGCACATTGCATATTGACCAGCTTTAGTCACGGGGATGCGAGCAATTAACGCTGTTGTTTAGTACATGCAGAGAAGTCTGAGCTTTTGAATTATTATCCGGGGATCGGTGGAACATAAGAGGGCCAATGTATTGAATCCCTTCCCTTTTTTTCGCTGTCATAACCCACACAATCACTGTTATACAGAGTGCTCAAAACCATAGTAGAGGCGACAGTGACATGGGAAATGGTGTGAGCTGCTGCAATTCATCTCATGCAAGTTGAGCGATAGTTCACCTTTCTCACACTCATCCATCAGCCAGGCTTTTTGCAAAGAACACAAACAGTGGCAGGACAAGGATTATGCTGCGAAGACAAAGGAGAATGTTTGCAAATGTGCAAGAGAGTCTGTTTCTGTCGGTCCAAATGTCCCTGGTTATTTCTTTCTCATCATATGGTTGATAAGCCACTGGAATAATTATTCTATTCAGAGTTTCCAGCATCTCGAAGGATGTTTTAATCTGTTTTATCCAAAGTCCTGAAAGCCTTCAAAACAGATGATAGCAGAGAATATTAAAGTAAATCATTATCTTGGAACCTTGAATGCCTTTGTAAACGTTTAAATGGACTCTGCTCATTTTCATCATCACAATACATCACATAATAACATTTTGGACAAAAACTAAACTGAGACCTCACTACAGATTTGGGGCATTAGGACTGAACTTCCAAAGCAAATTTCATTATAATTAGACGTCTGCTTTGAAATAAATAACTTTTCAAACGAACAACATTTGAAAGTAGGCTACTTGGAAATGTTACAAAACAAAACACTTTTATCAAGTTTTAAAATGTGTAAGGTGCTTTGAAATGCAATTATTTATCTTAATCAGAAATGTCAGCAATCCTTGGTAGTACATAAAATTTTGTTTTAAATGTCATATCTAATAGGAAATAGCAAATACAGATCTTTAATTAAAATGCTTTAGATGCTGAGGCATTGATTTGGACCGCAGTGGAATATATGTAGCAGTCAAATGCATTAACGCATCTATATAATACACAAAGTGCTGCATATATCACTTTAGCAGGCATACATGGAATCCTCACCCACAGAAATTCACAAAACACTTCCCAGATTTCTTCAGAATTTGAACACCCGTCAATCATTTGAAAATATTCAAGCTAATTTAATGATTGCAGCTACCAATAAGAGTGCATGTTACTTGCTGTTTAACACATTTTGATGATGTTTAAATCTATTCCGTAGAATTCTTCCCTCAAAAGACTCTTCATATTCCATCTGGGCCTGCATATAAGTCAGTCTCAAAGAAGACTCTCGAGTTGGTGTTTCCAGAGAGTTGTGTTTCAAAGCACCATTTACATTTGAGACAGGCATTAAGAACATTTTAAAATGCTTTTTGTTCAATTATTCAAAACACAGACTTATCCGAGCATTAAATCAAGGCATGTGTGCCCCATGACAACATTATCAAATACCTTTAAAGTGTTTTCATCCACAAACCAAATATCCATCCTATGTGCCATATAGTCTAAAATAATCATAGTTTTTTGCTTGCCTTAAAGTTCATGTTCTGTGAATATAGTGTGGAACTGTTTATATATATATATATATATATATATATATATATATATATGAAGAGTTTAGATGCAAAAGCCTCTAAGTGCCATCTGAAATTTTCATTTAAAATTAGGATTTTTATCAAGCTCCTATGCTTAGGTTGAGTCATTTTACTTTAATGACAATGTGCAGGTCCTTTTCCAGGCTATTGAAGTGAAATAACTGAACATAAATATAGGAGCCTGATAAAAATCCTAATTTTAGATGCAAATTTCAGATGGCATTTAGAGGCTTTTGCATCTGAACTCTTCATATATATATATATATATATATATATATATATATATATATATATATATATATATATATATATATATATATATATATATATATATATATATATATATATATATTGCCAAGTAAGAGTTTTTTGGGTGCATCTTGCATGAAATGTCATAATGGCAGTGTTAATCACTGCCTGTGCTTACAAAGTTAAATGAATCCTATACCGTTTTGCAAATTTCAGTAGAGCTTGCACAGTCTCTAACAGCGATAGTTTACATACACGTGTCAGCAGTCTAAAAAGCTTGAATCACATGGGAGGATTGTGCACAAGATGAATGATATGAGTGTGCGAGTCCCACGCTGAGCCTGAAATCACAGGGTTTTAGATCTGCCAACAAGCGCTCCTGACTCGATAATGCCGGAGAGCTTGTGAGAAGGAAACTTTCTTCTGCATATAATGTGAAAGTTCACAGTGTTTTAATTTTAATTTGATCCTTTAAGATCCTTAAATGTTAATTTATAATATCGCGAGCTCACCAATGGATCCTCTGCAGTGAATGAGTTCCATCAGAATGAGAGTCCAAACTGTTTATCAAAACATCACAATAGTCCCAAAATAATCCCCACAATTTAAATCCATAAACTAAAGCTTTGTGCAGGTTTGTGATTGTGAAAAACAAAATCAATCAAGATGTTTATTTTTATTTTTATTCAATCTGTTAAAATAAGAGTGCTTTATCTTAATTGCTACTTTCTCCAATGAAAAGTTTGTCTCGTTCTATCTAATTTACATGTTCACACCTGCGTTTCACTCTTTTTGTACTAGAAGGACTGTGACAACATAAAAAATGGCAACCTATAGTGCTTATTGGTCAATTTCTAAAATCTTTTTCTTCAAACTTTGAACCTTTGAACTTAAAACACTGATATATTGATTTGTTTATTCAACTATGACGTTGTGCATACCGACATGTAACTACCTAACACAAACAATACTAAGTAATTCATTTTCATTGTGTTAAGATGCTCCTGAGGTTGTTGTTTGCTACATGGAATCCCTTTTACACTCATATATTATCGGAAGGTCACAGAGGACCAGTTTCCTGAAGCAGCCTTTTCATTCTAATTTTTTCTAAATAATTTTCATGTATGGCACAGTAATGTTGTTTGTTGGACTTTGAATGTTTGAGCAGCCCATTTTTTTCTTATTTTTCTCAGAAATAAGATCAGAAAAAGGCAGCATGAGAGAATGATGCCTTACTGTTCACCTCTGACACTTGTGAACTTTTTATTTTCTTTTTTATAATCTCATACTTTTTTACTTGAAGTGGATTTGTATGTTTGTCATTGAATGTTATTGTTATGAAATTGGTAAAGTGTTTTTGAAAAAAAGTATTTTGGTAACCCTTTCCATTTAAGAATCATTCATTAGTGCATTAGGTATCATGAATTAACTTTTGAACAATACAGCATTTATTTACTGAGGTTCATGTTTCTAATATTTCTACACATACTAATGCATTTTTAACATCTAAAAATAGTTTTTAGATGTTTATTCTACATTGTCCTTACACACACTGCATATTAAATAACTACAGTATGACAAAAAAAAAGAAAAAAAAAAATTATGTTCAAGATGCTTAAAATAGTATGCCCATATGAAATGCACAGTATTCATTAGAATTGCTCACTACTTAATGTAATTACATTCAATTTTAAAATTAAACATGCATTAAACATGCATTGTTAAATATTGTTTTATTAATATTTCATCATATATATATATATATATATATATATATATATATATATATATATATATATATATATTCTGTGCTGTTTTTGTGTTGCAACAAGAGGATGGTAAAGAAAGTAACACGGTGTTACATTTTGATGTACAAATATATATATATTTTTTTATATTATGCACACCAGACACTGAATATGGAATAGTTAATGCATCCCCCCACCCCCCACAAAAAAAAAAAAAAAAAAAAAAACTGAATTATTTATTGTATTTTGCATATGTGGCTGTTAACTTTTTTTCTGAACTAAACATTATTTATAAATTCACATCTCTAGACAGAGAAGGTTTGAAATAAAAGGTGAAAGGTGAAAGAGTACAGTGAGTGTTTTTGCATATGGCTGGATTTTCATCTGCCCAACCATGATTGATTTCAGGTGGAAATAAAAGCAGCAAAGCTTCAGGGTGTCGGAAGAGCACATCTCTTTCACAAGTCAACCGTAATAGATGTGACCATGAACACAGAATTAGAGTGTGTGTGTGTGTGTGTGTGTGTGTGTGTGTGTATTGTCAGGCTGTTCCCTGTCCTCAGAGGCCCTGTCTTTCTCGCTGATTGAGAGGAGCTTTAATTAAGATAAATAGGCTGTGCTTAGTCATCTGTTTAATGCCAGGCCTGGAGAGTGTGCACTTTATCCTCTTACAAGTTTACAGAGGTAATAGGGAATTATTGTTTTGGAGATGAAAAAGAAAATCCCATCAGCGGCTAACTTTTTGCATTTCATCTAAATTTCATTAAGACAATGGCACACTTAAAGACTTAAAGAAAAGATTATAATGATTGGATGAGTACACCTCCAGGTAGGCAGAAGTATTATTAAGGTTTCTTTATTTTCCCAAGGTGTTTCTATAGCTCTTATTATTGTTCACATTAGACGTTAATGAGCTTAAAGTAATGTTGACAAGGACATATTGCTGAATCAACATCTTTGTTGGTCCTGGAAGAATATTCTCATCAGCTAATCAGATTTTAGGGATTGGTTTATTTAGGCAGGTTAGCGTACAGTGTCAGCACCGGATGTGTGTGTGGTGTGTCACAGTGTCCAAAACTCAATTGCTTCCATTGTAATCATTGCTGTCTACAATGAAATGTAGCTTTTCAGATGATGAACATATATAAATAGATTTTCTCTATATTTAGATTTTTTTTTTTTTTTTTTTTTTTTTTGCACTCTCAGATTCCAGATTTTCAAATAGTTGTATTTCGGCCAAATATTGTCCCATCCTAACAAACAAGCTTATTTATTCAGCTTTCAGATGATAAAAAAGTACACTTATGGCTGGTTTTGTGGTCCAGGGTCACATTCTGTAGTTGAGGCAGTATTGATATTGTATGTAAAATAATTTTGTATGCAAACCAATTTCTGGATAATAATGTAGCGTTTGAGTTATTTATTTTACTGTTGCTTTTAGGTTCAACATTTAGTTAATGAATATTCCAAGATAATGTGCTGGTTTAATGTTTTCAGTGCAGGGAGCCTCAAGCTGTTTTGGCGTGATGCTGGACGCTTTCAGTGTAGTTACGTAATGATGTTTGGGTTATGATTTTTATAAAAAATTCAGCAACCTCCTCTACTTCAGACCAAATTGTGCAAGTTAATAAAATAACTAAAACATATTGTTGTAATAAAAGGGTTTGGATGGTTAGCATAGTGCCTTTTACATAGTTTTTTTTTTTTACATAGACTGCCATTCAAAAGTTTGGGGACATTACTCTAGTCTTCAGTGTCACATGATCCTGCTGAGGTCATTCTTAAATGTTGATTTGTTGCTTAAGGGGGGGGGGTGTGGGGGGGTGAAATGCTCGTTTTCACTCAATATCCTGTTAATCTTGAGTACCTATAGAGTAGTACTGCATCCTTCATAACTCCAACAAGTCTTTAGTTCTATTATATTCATAAGAGAAAGATAGTATGTACCGATTTTTCCCGGAAAAACACGAGCCGCTGGAGGCGTGACGTGTGGGCGGAGCTAAAGAATCACGAGCGCCAGTAGGCTTTTGCGTTGAGAGCGTTTGGAAGCTGACATTACCTTGAGGAAAAAATCATCATCCAAAACAAACCATGGCTTACAGTCAGATTGAGCCATTTATTTATGATCCAGAATCAGATCCCTAGGCTGAAACTGAACGAGAGCAGCAGCAGCAATGACTCGCTCCGAGCGGGGCTCGAACCCGTGTCTCCGGCATGGGAGGGGACGCACTAACAAGGAGGCAGAGATATTTTAAGCAGTTTTACTCACCGCCTGCGGTTCCAACACACGATCGTGACCCTTTTTCGTTGGGATTGCGTCATCCTTAAGAAATAAATGATACGCAAATCCGTCGTCAAACTAGGCCTTGTTTGTAAAACAAGCATCTTCGAAATGCAGGGAACAAAAAAAAAACACTTGCACAACTCCGTTGATGCTCTGTAAAAATAAACTCCGTCCACTGGTCCCTTAAAGGGACAATAAGTAACTTTTTAGGTATTTTATTATCTAAAATCAATATTTTTATTCATAAATATGCCCTCAATGGTGTACAAATACCTATGCCAATGTTTAAACTAATCCTCGTAAATAAAGAATTTATTATCTTTATATACATGGGACGGGTAGGTCGACGGAGGCTTCCATGTAGTTCCGCCATCTTGCAAAACTATAATAGCAGAGAGGGACAAAGAGTACTAAGCCAACGCGTTTTCGGTCAGAGCCAGAAACGCAGGTGCAGAGCAGTGAGAGGCGCTTGAAACTGCACCAGCAAGTTTAAAAGTCTGGATTGCATTCTTATTATGGACCATACATATGCTGCGCCACAGGAGAAGAAAACATCGTCGCCAAAACAGTCAAAAATAGAACGTAAAAGGAAACGTGACCGTAGATTACAGAAAACAAGAGTTAATGTCGGGGAAGCTTTTTCTAGGTGGAAAGAGCTAATGCTGGATAAAGATTTCAAAAGAGAAGCTGAAGTGGCCTGTTTTCTTCTCGACAGGTAAGTCAGTGTTTGATGATGATATCTAACAATGCACATAATTCAGAAAATATAACGAATAAAGAAGACATAACTACTAATTACAATATTTCATGTTTTCCACAGTCAGTAATTCATACTGTAACATTCGTTTGTTAGTTGTCATGTTGCAGTTTGTTTGAAATAACACACCTGTTCACCTGAAGGAAAACTCGACGAAGTGCTATTAGAAGACATCCTGTCAAAGCTTTTTGGTACATATCGCCTACCGTAGATGCAACGCGCATTTGAAAAAGCGAGGCGCTGGAGAGCAAAATTAGTTTGAATGCAAAATACAATTTCACCACTAGATGGGAGTAATTCCTACTTACAGTCCCTTTAATGCTGTTTTTTTTTTTTTTGGTGCATGGTTGTCTTGCCCTGGCAACCAAAAACACACTTCTTTTGTGAATTTTCGCGACGCTCTCGCTCTGATCAGTGAATCGCTCTGATCAGTGAAATGTCTGTGCTGCTCAGCCTCGCTGTACGGGAGCGCGCGCTCTTCCGCAAAAGTGCCCTCAGGACCCATATAAGGAAATTCCGCTCCATCTACCCACAGAGCCATACTCGAAAAAAAACTTTCCGAAACTTGTGACAAACCGGGAATTTTGGGAACAAAAATACTCCTTCAAACGTACAACTTAATTTTTTAAACTTTGTCCATGTTTAGCATGGGAATCCAACTCTTTAACAGTGTAAAAAACTCAGTATGGATGAAATAGTATTTCACCCCCCCTTTAAGAAAAATATCTTTAAAATATTGAAAACAATTGTGCTGCTTTATAGATTTATTTTCAGGATTATTTGATGAATAGAAAGTTCAAAATAAATTTTTTTGTCAAATAGATTTTTATGTATGTGTTTATTTATTTTGAAACATTATAATGTTTCTGTTGTCACTTTCGGTCAATTTAATGCATCTTTAGTGGATAAATTCATTCATTTTGAAAATAAATAAATAAATAAACAGTAGTAAATATCACAGTATGGATGTATTTGTTTATTCATTTATTTATTTTAGTGTTACCAATCAGTAAAAAAAAAAAACTTATTAATCTAACTTTTGTGCTGTAATTAATCATATATCAATATATTTATTTGGTCATAATTTGAATAAATGTATGAATGAATGTATGAATGAATGCAGGAACATAATATAATATATTTTAAATGTGTTGAATGCTGCGTTAATTGTGATAAATATTTTCATTAAACAAAAATAATATTAATAATAATAAGCACATAATTAATATGTTAACTTTGACAGCCTAGTGTTTTTATTGTTTGGAAAGCTTTTAAAGCTTAACAGTTGGTAAATAGCTGTGAGCGTATGCGTCAGCCATTCTCTGACCACTGTGTGAAAATGCCGATGGATGTGGATCGAAATCTCACTGGAGCATGAGACAGACACTGAAGATGTCACTTCTGGTATTGAGCACCGCTGTGAACATCATGTGTGCGTCTCTTTCTCTCTCTCTCTCTCTCTCTCTCTCTCTCTCTCTCTCTCCTCAACCTGTCACTGAATCTCAGCCGTAGACTTCACACACACACACGTGGTCTCACCTTGCTGCAGGCTGCTCTTATCCTCACCCTCTTCCATCCTCTGCTGACACGTGGAGAGAGTTTGAGAGGTGTGTGCACGAGTGTGAGTATCCAAGTGTACACACTCTGTGTACACACATCCCCAGGCTCTGCTCTTGTTCTCACCTTACAGTCTGTTGAACTGCAGAGGAGAAATGAATCACACTGTCAGATGCTCTGAAAATAAGTAGCATCAAGCTCAAGCCCCACTGACTTACAGCCACACCAGCGCAGCGTACAAGACCTCTTCTCTGAATTGCTCTCCCCTCCTCTTACTTCACCTTCATTGGTGGCAGGTGTGAACTGGCCCAGTTTGCCTGCCATTTTGAAGCATGCTGGCAGTGTGACCTGAAAACAAACGGGCAGAATAATTGAATTAGGAAGCAACTGGAGTGTTAGACAGCATCTGTTGCTCAACTGATGTGCTGCTGTGTCGGTGATCAGCATGACAGAAAGACTCAAATGCGGGAGGCCTCTAATAAGAAAACACACACACACACGCATGCATGCACAGACGTGCACACACACACACACACACCAAAAAACACACTCACACATGCATTCAGGGGTGTTTGTGGGATTTAATTTCTTCTTTGGTTATGCACAGAAACCCGATCACTGCTCCACATCCCCTCACAGCATCAACATCTACACAAAATGTAAGGATCAGTTTAGTTATTTTGTGCTATAGATGTTCTGGGTGACTTCTTGGCTATTGTTAGTTGGTTGCTAAGGGTTTTTTGGGTTAAGGTGCTCTGGGTGTTTTTTAAACCATTGGCACTTTAAATGGTTGCTAATGTGTTCAAATTGGTTGCTAGGTCATTGATATTTGGTTGCTATGGGGTTCTTATGATGGAGGTTCTTAGGCCCCATTTACACTAGTGCGTTTTAGTTTTAAAATGGCATTTAAGAATGAAAACGATCCTTGTCTACACTGGCATCTCCACTGTGTTTCAGAAATGATCTACGTTTACACTACACAACCTAAGCCGCATGTCATGTGACCATTCATGCAGGTACAGCCATAGATATTAAAAAGTAGATTCCATATTATTTAGATCACTGACGCGTGTCTACATGCTTGGAGCGTTCGAATGGGGAACAATGCGCATGGGTTTACACTGAAACGCAACTTTTTTCAACTTAAATGGGGTCTGCATCGTTTTCCGAAGTCTCATCAACGCCAGAGTAGTGTAAATGAAGTGTAACTGAAGCAAAAGTTATGTGTTTTAAAACGAAAAAGCACTAGTGAAAACGGGCCTTACGGAGTTGCTTATGTGTTCTGGGTGATTGTTTCGGCCAGTGGTAAATGGTGGTTTTGGTACTTTGGTTGGTTGCCACTTGCCAGGCCATTGATTGTTTGCTAGAAGGACTTGGAGAGTTGTTACATTGTAGATAGTTCTTAAGTGGTAGTTGGTGTTTGCTGGTTAGGTGTTAGGCCATTGGTAGATGCTTGCTAATTTGTTCTGGCTGGTTGTTAATGTATTTGTAGATGTCACAACTGTGTTTTAGTGTTGCTAGGCAATTGGTAGTTAGTTGCTGGTGGGTTCCAGGTGGTTGTCAGGGTGTTGGTGGTTCTTAGCAGTTGCTTTTGTGTTCTGGTGGTTATTAGACCAATGGTAGATGTTACTACAGTAGCTTGTTGTTAGGGCATTAGGACATGGATGTTAGTGGGTTCTGAGCAATTGATTGGTTCTTAGACCTTAGTCTAGATAGACGCAATATTACATTTAACATGGTCTTTTTTCCAACTCCAGAAAGGCGTATCATCAGCTCAACAATTGGCATGTTGTTAAACACCAGTTCAGGTTTTCGTTTCTAAGGTGTTCCATGTGGTTTTAGGCCATTGGTACCAATGGTAAATGGTTGCTAAGGTTATCTATGTTTGGTTGGTGCTTTGGGAGGGAGTTGTTTATGTTCTGGTTAAGTTGTTTGTGCTATTAGTAGACAGTTATTAGAGTAATGGTGGTTGCTAAGGCATTAAGAGCATAGTTGATGGAATGAAAGTTAATGGGATCCAATTAGGTTTTGGATTTTCACTGTATGGACAATTTTTTTTTTTTTTTCTTTGAAATGAAAAAACATTACAAAAATCTTTGAGTCTCTTTTGATGTTTTCAGCGGAAGTCTATGATCTTTGGCCAGTTCTTTCTGCCAAGTGGAAAACCTTGGATTTCTAAGAAAAGTCAGTCATCCATGCCTTTGTGGATCCTTAGGAAAATTTAATAAGCACCACTTGGCAAGTGTCATTAACAGCCACAATAAGCAACTGCTCATTGTACAGACAGTACATACAGCTGCAGGCATTATAATGAATTCTCTCTGAAAAACACACATACAGTACATCTCATTCTCTTTGTGTGGCAGAAACAAACACACAAACCACCTGTAGGACACACAAACTCATTTTCGAAAGGAAACACATTCTACTGAGAGTGGAAGATGTTGCAAAGAGAGGTGGAAGATAATGCAAAGTGTAATGGAGTCTGGATGTGCCCAGACATGATGCCAAAGAAGATGATGTGACTGAATATGAGAATGGTGCCAACAAGAATATGAATATTAAATGCAGAAACTGGGGGGGGGGGGGGGTGTTGAGCTGAAAGGGAGGTGTTGAGAAGAGGAAGCAAAAGCTCTCTGCAGTTCAGCACAGGAATATGAGGTCGAAGGTTAGCACAGAATAGAAAGATACAGACAGGAGAGGCTATAGGAAGAACAGAAGCATGCTGCAGAAGAAAAGGCATTCATCAGTCTTGATGAATGTGCCCTGTGTGTGAAAAGCTGTGCCCTGTTCAAGATAACAAGCTTTCCAATTCCACCTGCATCTTTGCTTGCATGGCATACCTCCACAACATCAACGGGGTGCCTTGAAAATATGGAGATACTAAGTGAACAAATAGATAACCCCTGCCAGTCTTAGAAAGTTCACAAAGAGTTCACTTTGGTGGGGCTTAGCTTCCTTCTTCAGGGTACAGCCAGGGGCTCCATGCACTTTTAGCATCATATGTGAAGTGCAGTTGTAAAATCTGTATTTTTCAGATCCCTTTACCATTACGTATGAAGGTGCTTGTGGCTGAGGTACAGAGCAATAAACTCCACTTATGGGTATTTGTCAGTGTGACTTTCAGATGTATGCAGCCTGCAGGCTGCACTCATATGACAGAACATCACAGGTACTGGTAAATCAACATTGATTCAGTTTTTTTTTCCAGCACAGGTTGCTCTAATGGGAGAGTGATTCTACGGTACTATAGAATGTTGACTTTATCACAGTCATAATCATTTCCTTTATTGAGCAACATTCAGAATTCAACAATTGGTTCTGTTCTGAAATTGGATTTGAAATAAATTGTTCATGCTCAACATGATGTTGAAAGGCCATTAACTGAGAATGACAGGAAGTGGAACTGCTTTTCAAAGAAATTCAACAGTTTCTCAAAAAGATAAATTTCACCTATAACAAAATGGGGGGGGGGGGGGGTATGTGTTTCATATGACATAAATCTGTTTCATGAGAACATTTTGGATTTGATGGTTGAACTGAGCAGTGATCCTAACAGTTCAACATCCTGGCTCTTCTGAATCCTTTGCTGAAGAGACAAATTGATGGATTTTCAAAGCGCAGGATATTAGCTGCCTCACAGAAGCTCTGTTTGATCAGCTGCTTGAACCTGCACTCCACAAAGCAGTCACTACCATCTGTTGTTATTTGAGGGTGAAATAAAATATTTACAGCTCTTAATGTACCTCATTACAAAATATAATAAACAAAACATGATATCAAAAGTGTAAAAAATGTTTATATATTTGCATTGATCCATATATAGCATGAATCAGTATAATTGCAAAAATAAAGAGGGAAATGGAGCGAATGACAGAAGTGAAGGGCAAAGTGAGAGAGAGGAAGGTGGTACATCACAGAGACAGTCTGTGGAACATGAATATCCTAGATGCTGACAGCCGAGGGGAGTGTTAATCAAGCTTGTCAACATCCAGTGATGGATAAAGTATAGATTACAATTTGCAGTGTCACTTGTTCAGAGGCAATAGCACATAAACATTCTGACATGCAAAACAAAGAAGAGAGAAGTCATAAAAACTAGCATTTAAGTCTATCGAACTGATCATTCTTCATATTTGTTAGCAGAAAATTGGTTAAATAGTGGCATCTTCTATTGAAAGGTGCTCCTGTGCAGATAAGTGAGTCACATGCACAGTTGCATCATTTAAATGACAATGAGTTGTTGTAGAGGCCATTTAATATGAACCCTCTATGGCATGATGTCACCTCAGAGTAGCACACATTTTCTTCTCTGCAAACACATGATGCATATAGGATGGTTAATAACGAATTGGAGTCTTTGAATAAATCAATACAAATGTTATTCTTGGTCACACATCTTGGCAGTCATTTCCAATTATTTCTCTGGCATGGTACACTGCGGAAATGCACATTTGTGCTCTAGTGGACTGCCCTCATACTGCCCTTTGTCAATTACATTTTTCAGCTATAAATTTATTTTTCACATTTGTTGCTGAGTGAATACTGAGTCTTTTTTTTAAAGAATAATATATATATATATATATATATATATATATATATATATATATATATATATATATATATATATATATATATATATATATATATATATATATATATATATTTGAAATTGCATTCTTAAAGTATGCAATAGAGGGTTAAAGTTACATTCACTCTGGTGGTTCCTCTTTCTGTAGTCGTGCAGTTCACTTGGCTGTACTTCTTTTGAAAGTGCTTGCTGATGTTTTACATTGATCGTGATGAAGGCGATTCAGCATGACAGTTAACAGGGCAGTGAGTTACAGGAGGGCTGATGTCCAATTAGCATCGTCTTCTCGGCTTTAATGAGTGGTGGTAAATTTCAACTCCATCTCCCTGGCACAGTTTAATTAGCTGTAATTACATGTGGCCTGACCTTTGCAGAGTCCTGTCGTGTTGATTTACAGGGCTGCAGGTCTCTTGATTTATCCCCCTGGGAGGCCAGATAACATGAGGGACAAGAGAGTTCGGTTGAGACTGATAAAGTTCTTCAGGTAGCTTAGCCTACTGTTGAACCCTTGTGTTTGTGTGTGTGTGTGTGTGTGGGTTTGGTATACTTTTGATATAATTTGTAATGTTGTAATTTATTACAAGTCAGTGATTTTATGAATTCATGTGGAACAGGACATTATGCATTATACATTTTAAAAATATTTTTTTGTTTGTTCAGGTATTGTTGTCAGTCTTATAGTAATTATAATTATTATTATTATAATTATTATTATTATTTTATTTATTTATTTATTTATTTATTTATTTATTGTATTCTGAGTGTTCATTTGTTCATTTAAACATATATTTAATTGGAAAATTATTGGGTTACCTCTGACTTCCATTGTATGGGCAAAATCACAGATATACATATATTTTTAAATATGTTCTAATCTGAAATTATATAAGAAATTGAAAAAGCTTTAACAGTTTTTCTATACATCCTGGAAATTTATTGCCAACATGGAAAATACTATTTTAGACTAATTTATATGGTTGAGAAGCTTTAGCTTACTAAGAATCAGTTATTAAGCTTCCAGCATTTTTATGTTTTATATATATATATATATATATATATATATATATATATATATATATATATATATATATATATATATATATATATATATATATATATAATTTTTTTCCTTCATTTTTATGTCTCCATGTCACATGAAATGAATTAAGTCACATTAGAATATTAATAATTATAATATTGCAAAATAAATCCTGGCTGAGTGATCAGATCTCCATTGCAAAACAGAGATTGTGCCAACATCGTATGAAAACATAGACCGTTGTTCTGTGCTCAATACAGTTAAAGGAATTGTCACCCAAAATAAAAATTCTGTCATCATTTACTAAACCTCATGTCCTGACATGACTTTCTTATACTTTTTTCCTTCTGCCGAATAATTAATTCATTTGTTTTAACTTTTTTGAAGATTTGTGGTAACCAACCAGCTTTGGTTACCATTGACTTCTACTGTGTAGACAAAAACAAACATATATTATTTTATGTTCAACAGAGTAAGATCATACAGATTTGAAATGTGTGAATTTGAGAATGACAGAATTGTCCTTTTTTGAGTGAACTATCCCTTTAAAAGCTTTTTGAAAAAAAAAAGAAAGAAAATAATAAAAAAAAAAACAGAAAAAAAAAAAATTTCAGTCCCTGGAAATCATGGAAGATGAGAGGAAAGTATTTTATTTTATTTTACTCCAGCTAAACTGAGAATGTCCTGGAAAAGTCCTGACAAAAAAAAAAAAAAAAAAAAAAAAACTCTGAAAAAGAGTGGGAACCCTACTTTAAGCTTAGTTGACTTGATTTGTGGCATAATGTTGATGAGCACAAAAAATTATTTCAACTCATCCCTCTTTTTTAAAAAAAGAAAAGAAGATTTACATTTATTTCAGTGGAATTTTGTAATTTTGGTGAATTTTATTTATTTATTTTTGGTAATCAACATTTTGATAAAAATGCTGCTGAATGAGCTTAGCTTGTACTGAACCGAGAATAATCTGTAATTGCTCTTACAGTAATAGTTCTCAAAAGCACCATTGAACATTTAGGTACAGTCCCAGACATTTGAATTGATGAACCATTACTGTTATTTGCTTATTAGCATAATTACAGTTTGACCAGAGGGAAGGGGCCGAGATCCGTGGAATGGAGCGGGGCCAGTGGAGTTAATGTAAATCCAAGACATCTGCACCACGGTCTCGAGTCCCACAGGCCTGGATTTTATTTTATTATTAAAGTTTTTGTTTGAATGTTCGCCGGTTCCAGCCTCCTTCTTCCCGTGACTACGAACGTTTATTACGTACAGTTCCTTAGGTAGATCAGTATTCTAGTGTGATTGACTTCTTATTGCACTGGATTTATGCATGTGCTTGATCCCACGACTAAGTGTTGCATTATGTAGCTTTGCCAGTTTTGCTTGTAACATCTGCATGCAATCAGCTCTCTCCCCAGTCTCCTCAGGTTCCCCGGCACTAATTTAAAGTCAAAGTGCAGAACTCCTGAGTGGGAGGTGAATGATTATGTCTCATTGGCTCGACTTAGACAAACAACTCCTGTGTGCTAGGCGCAATGAAACGCAAAGAGAAGGTTCGCAGGCAGGAATGTCAAATAGCTACTGAGACTTCAAGGGTCTCGGGGCCTGAGGAAAGAATGGACAGCACGCAGTGGGGCACAGAGATGCAGAGGGAAATGATGACTGTGACCCCTGAACACAGAGTCTCTGACGGGCTCATTATGACGCAGAGAGCAGGTTCGAATCAAATGCAGTGACTCCCCTGATCACATCAGTTCAGAGTCCCACATAGGGATGAAGTCCAGACTAATGAAGAGTAATGAGCAATGCCAAGCAGCTCACCTGGACCAGTGCTCCATCCCTTGAGTACTGCGGTGGAGGGATAAAACTGACTCCACCAGTGGACTATATTACACCTGTTCAAAGGGTGTAATTCATCCTACTAATGGGTCAGTGGTTAAATAGCATACATTTAATTTCCCACATAAAGAAAGGCATGCACACACACAGTATGTGTGTGTGTGTGTGTGTTTCTCTCACAAGTGTAGCTACAATTCATCCCTTGTTTATCTCCACTATGTGGCAACTGGTTGATTACAAATGGCCTAATGGCCTTTCCGCATGAATACTCTGTAAGCAAAAGGAAGTTGCTCTTGCCCTTATGTGGCCTCCCAGAGCCTGATATAGATATCATTTTATTCTGGTGATGTGCCTGTGTCAAATAATTCTACCTCAGGGGTATTCTTTTCCACAGAAGAAGAAATTGAAATTCAATAGATTTCCCACCTCCAAAAGGTTGAACAGAGCATGTAAGAGAGAAAGAGAGAGAGAGAGAGAGAGAGAGAGAGAGAGATGCCCAGCAGGAGAACTGTCATGCAGAGAAAGATGGTGCCCGACATTTAGTTATTCATTCCTATCTATTTTCACCCACAAAACTAGAACTATTTGCCAGCCGTCGTCCGTCTCATGTTACTGCAAGGGACATCTCTCCCCACCTTTAGCTCCTGCTTAAATGCTATATTATCTGCATGTGATGTTGATGGAATGAAAAGTGTCTTTGTGGGAAAAAAAAAAACATCTCATGCAATCTAGTTTATGTTTATTATGCTGAGCAAATAGAAATTTGGGTTCAGCAGAAGTCATAGCTCTATTGTTTTTTACGCTTTGATTGTGTCTCCATAAACAGGGATGGATAATATGGAAAGGAAAAGTCTAGTTAATGGGCATTTTGATGTACACAACTGAGCATTTAGTTTGATGGATTTTATGTTAGACATTTTTCATACTGTGAAGATGCTTTAGAAGCCAATATGTGACAATGCTAACAGCTAATCTGTGTTCCGTAATGTTGCACACTGGACAGTCTAATTTGTCATTTCCGGCATGTTGATGATAATAAATTTCCCTTGGGAAAAACATCACCAATTCAAAACACAAATGAGCACAATTAAATCTTTTTCAAGAAGTCGTAATGAATCACATTGCATTAAAGCCCTATATATTAAGAGTATTTAAACAGCAATTTAGTTTTGAAGGACTAGTCATCGTCACGTTTTGGTGTCACTTTAGCACTTAACTTTTTATTGTGTCATTAAAACAAAATTACATAAACTAGCTTCTCACACAATGGTGCCAATCTCTGTTCTAGAGGCACCTACTGTACAGTAAGAGAGCTAACAACAGTAATCAAAACTACATTAATAAGTAAACTGTAGGATTAAGAAGTGAAACTCTTACAGGATTTGCATTGCACTGTAAGTGTAATTCAATGGACCGAATCACTTATGAAATGAACAGCTTTTATTTTGCTGGTAGTTTTAATCGATAGGCAGCCAACAACTCAGTAACTTGCCATGTCTCAATTGCACAGGGACTTTCATAATGACATGAATGACATTGATGTATTTTTCTATTGCAAAGTCCCATTTTCTGACTAGGGACCTTCAGAAACCTAACCTACTGATGTCAGCAGAATAGATCAGAAGATTGCCAGTGTCCTCAGGTGAAGCCTGGAGCCAGACACTTGCCTAAATGGTAACACTCTCTCCAAAAACAAAACAATAAAAAAACCTTCATCAGCTAAATTAATGATAATACGGCACTTCAAAGCACTTTTGGGGACAATGTTCAAGTCCTCAGGTCACTTTGTTTCTGTGTGTCATCATAAAAATCTTTTTTCATGATTTACCATAGTTTGGTACTAGTGTGTCTGTTACTCTTTTCTTTACTATCCTACAATTCTACAACAAGGGCCCATGTCTTGCAAAATCAGCATATAGTGCAGAAACGTAAATGTCTGCTCTGACCTTCACAAAAAATCGCAACTTGAGTTGTTTCCAACAGAGATAAAAGAAAAGTCTGCAAAAGAGAGCATGCATTTTTGATGTTATCAATACAAGACCCTGTGTTTTTTTTTTTTCTTTGATAGGCAGCTATGTTAAAGTCCCACTAGACATTTCCCATTACTCAAGCCTGCTCTTTCATAAACAAGGACACATGATCTCTTGAAGCCGTCTAAGGTATCGTTTTCCTGTGTGTCTGGTAGTTTCCTTGCTGAGTGTTGAATGTTTATCACAGTTATAAATCTTTTGAGAACTAAAGTGAACTTATAAATGAAAAAATTGGCAAATATTATCTTTGTCATCTTCCGTTTTCTGTATTGCAATTTTTAGCTGATTGAAAGCATGGTTTCTCAATTTAATGTATAGATTTTGTGTTCAATTGACTCCCCACTATAGGTGCAATCAGTCTAAAATTATCTTTTTTTTTTCTGATGTTTATGGCTCCAAAAGATTTGAAATTAACAGCAAATCTTCTGGTGCCAAAAACAGAAACATAATAGCTTTTTCTAGGCAAAGGAATTAAATCAAAGAAAAGGTAATATTTACATGCACATTTGACTTATTTGAATCTCTCACCAAAACCGAAAATTTTTATTTAACATTTTTATTTGCTTAATGCACTTATTTGTATTTGGTGAGACATTTACATGTCAGATATGCATATGAAAACATTATTAGAAATTATGAATATTTTAATTTATTTCATTAATTTTCTAACTAAAGTATACAAAAAAAAAAAAAAAAAAATTGTAGAATCTAATGTTACCCGGAGAAGTGTTTCGCTGAGATTATGATTTCTGTTTCATGTGATGTGCACTGTCACTTCACTCTCCCCCTGTTTGAGGACCATCGCTATGCGGTCTAAAACGCAGTCGGGAGATTTATTTTTGATTGAAGCTGAACCTGGGTGTTCTTTTCCAGCGGGCTCTGGAGGGCTCTCACACTGTCCTTCTTCTTATCACTGCACATGCAGGTTGAAAAGGCAACTGTCTGGTTTATCCTCAGCTTTCATCTCTTGTGGTAGACATGTGCTCAAAGAACTGCAGCAGCAGCACCGATTCAGCCCACTCACCTCATCTCGGAGGCACAGATGCTCTGCTGTCAGGAAAATCAAATCTCTGTCATATATTGTTTTGTTAATGACGTGCATTTCATCCCATGTTGCTGATTGACACTTTTTAAATCAGCTTGCCTCAGAGTTCTCCAGTTCCTAATCAATTCGAAATATCACCAAAATCTAGATCCATGTTTTTGTGTAAAAGCGAAGAATAAACTAGGCCCATGAAGCATTACAGTTATACTCGGTAGTATACAGTAGTATATTCGGTTGATGGATTTTTTAGATATGTGCCGTGAAGCATTGTGTTGAGCAGTGTCCGGTTAACAAGCGTGAGAGGAAATCCTTGTTCCCAGTCGAGAGGGCTTAAGTAGGGCTCCATTCTCTCTGCTCTCAGCAGTCATTTTCCCTGTTCAGTGTGGAGAACATGGTCATGTGAATAGACCTCAGCAATGTACACTGGAACCGTAACACCTGCTGGGAAGGTTGTGAAATGAATGTCTGTGCCGAACAGTCATGGATTTGCACACCCCTCCAGATTTTGTACACTACTGTGATGTATTGCAACCATTAACATTTCTTTTTTATATTGATGTTAACACTTTAGTAACTACACTGACACATTCCCTATTAAATATTACCTTCTTCTATCCAGGCGAAAGAATGTTATGAAATCGTTCAGCCCTTTGTAAAATGATTTATGAATTTGTACAGTCTGTCAAGGCCTTTCCACTTCAAAGGGCCGTCTAACGAACAAAGTTTGTGTTTCGCCTTGGGTCCCCTTGATGATTTTTTGATATAGGAATCAAAGTGTTACTGAATTTTGTCACAGTTTAACATGTTAAGTAGATTCCTTGTAGTACTGCATAGTCTGACCATTAATTCCATACTACTTGTGACAGTCTAAAATGTAACATTTGGTTACTGGTTTTGCAAAAATGACTTTATGTACATATCTTAAGCGCTTTCAGTTATTTTAGCTGTGCAAAAAAGAGTCCATAATGCTGATTTACATTGCATTTGTAATCATATTAATTTATTATCATTATCATAAATATTGTAGTGCAAATAGTTTTACTGTTTACTGCACTTTATTCTTGTTGTTATTTACATATAGGACCCTATCATGAACCCGGTGCAAGGCGCGGCACAAGTGTTTTTTTCTAGTTTCAGCCCATCAGATTTCTCATTTTCCTGCGTTGTTTAAATAGCAAATACATCTGCACCTATTTGTGTGCCCATGGGCATGCTGGTCTGAAAACGAGGTGTGTTCAGGCACACTCCTAGTGCATTGCTATATTTAGTAACTGAAAATAGACTGTGCCATAGACCAACTCAAACCTGGGCTAAAGTCAGCCCAATATTTTCTTTGTTATTTAAAGAGCATGTTAGTAAAGGTAGGTCCACAATGCATTTACATGCTGATTATTACACACACAGGGACACACAGTAGCACAAAAACACACCAAATATTACCAATTAAAGGATTACAATAAATATAAAAATGCCTACATGTCATAATGGATAGTCATTGCATGTGTCAGAATTAGGCTACCTATTTGCTCGTGCACTATTTGCAGTTCAGTTTCCTTTCTGGAGATGCATTCTGTCTGTGCTTGCAAATTTCACCGTGTAAATAGCAAAACTGTCATGGCGTGAGTGCAGCTGTCTCTTAAAGGGAATGGGTGATGAGACTCTGATTGGTTTTATTGCACACTATGACCAAAAAAATAAATAAAAAATACTCATTGAGAGAATAAGGACAATCAGCCTACCATTTTCTTGTCGATAAAATAACAAAAATGGAATGCACCTGTATTGTGCGCTTTAGACCATGTGCTTAGATCATTAAAATAGGGCCTATAGCTTGCACATTCACAAGAAGAGAATAGCTGCATTGAAGAAAAAAAAGTAGATGAAAAGTTCATTGACACCATGTTGAAAACACTGTTTCAGCTTATAAAAAATGTTCACATCCTTGTGAAGTTGATGTAAAGTTCCTCCTGACCACTGCAACAAGTTGGTGGATGATAAAGTGTCTGGAAAGTGCATTTAAACGTAATTAATAGAGCTTTATTCATTTAGACATTTTTATGCAAAACGACTTATAAATAAGGAATATGTCAAGCATGTGACGTCATCATAAAGAGGTAAATAACACAAGTGCTCGTAATACAAAGTTTCAGACATAATTTAGAATAGTACAAGCCATGCCCGAAATACCATAATTATGAGTGAATGTTAAGTGCACTGACATCATGTCATCATTACTGTAATTATGAGATTTCTGACTTGTAAAAAACACAGATGTTTTGTAAAGTTGTACCAACTGACCACTGCAACAGTGTGGTGGATAATAAAGTGGATGGAAAATGCACTGACACCATGTCGGAATGGCCATAATTACGAGAATCTGACTTGTAAAAAAACATTAATGCATAGCAATGGCAGAAGAAGCCATGTACCTGTATGATGGGACCCAGTGATGTAGTGTATATGGAGAAGAGGATAGGTCCAAGTACTGATGGCTGAGGAACCCCAGAGACCATTTGTTGTGCTTTGGATATTGCCCCTCCCCTGGTCAGCCTTAAAGAAATACCAGTGAGATAGGATTCAAACCAGGGAAGTGGAATCCCTGTGATACCCGGTGAAGGGAGTGCAGACAGGAAGATCTGATGATTGAAAGTTTCAAAAGCAGCATATAGAACCACAAATTAAGAATAACTGATTATTTGGAATGAGCTTTTGGCAATCCGCAAGGCTTCCGTCACATACAGTAACGCAGTAACGGGGAAGGGAGTGCAGACAGAAGGATCTGATGATTGACCTGAAGAAAGACCGGACAAATTTCTAGACTTTTGTAAGGAAACAGTTAAGCAAACAAAACTACATAAATGTTATAAAAGATAAATTAAATGTGCAATTAAATGTATCTTTGTTTATGATTTCTAATATTTGTACATTTTTATTTCAATGTAGCAATTAGCAATTTATTACATTTTAACTTTGAAACAGGTTTGTTACTTGACAACATTAATTAAAATTTCAAGATCATGTTATCTGCATCTCATGTGCTTCATTAAGCCATTCCCATAATAGCTGTCATCACTCAAATTAATGCACAACTCTATATTATCTGCATAGCATGTGTGTAAGACTTAAATACAATTATGAATAATCATTTTATGATGAATAAATCTTTCAGTGAGTAAAACTAGCTGTTTATAGTAATATAGACTGCACAATATTATTATCCTATATTATATTTAAATACATTTTTAAATTATTATTATTTTTAATTATTGTTCCTGGATCATTAGGATACTCTTGTAACAAAGTAACGGTGACTGGGACAGATTTTAAGTATAAATTCTGCTTAAAAAGATTAAATCTAATCCTGTTTACATGAAACAAGCCTGCTCCTAAACAGGTTTAAGCTTACGGACCTGTTGCTATGACAGCAACTCTGGAACGAGCTTCAAAGAACCAACCAATCCAGGATCAAGCCAAATCATCAACAATCAAATTAGCAATGTATGAAGAACGGGCCCCAGGTTGCCATGTATTGACTATTATTGTCATTGTAACTATATTAATCAGGAATTGCACTTAACACAGTAACAAGGATTAAGTAAACAGGGTCTCTATGCAGATATGAAAGTAGTACCAGTAGTATCAAGTGATGTTTTAACATACCCTTATTCTCTATGCTGTTTACATTGCCATTGAAACTTAATATGTACTGTATGCTCCCTTCGGCTTGGAATTTCACATAGGATGGCAGAATACCCTTTGAAATTCACTTTGCAGGGAATCAACCTATACAGTACAGCTTTGCCATGGATGACAGTTTATCTCATTTTGAGTTATTGCATCCTTTATAGTGATTATCAGACAGATTTCAGAGAGAGTGTATGTGTGTGTGTGTGTGTGTGTGTGTGTGTGTGTGTTTATATGCAAAAAAGCTGCCTGTTTTACTCATAACTTTTTCCCTGTAAATCCTTCAAATGTACAGTCTTCCTCAGGCAAACAATTCATCTGTTTCTCCTCAGATGAACACTCATTTGTCACATTTCACAATTAGCTGCAGGCATGGCATTTAGCTTATTGCGTTGTGATTAGAATAACTCATTGTGCTTGTCCTCCACAGCATCTGCACACATGACTGCTGAATATTAGCATGCCCATTATTTGTCACTTCATCAGTTTAAACTGATGCCGAATACATTTGATGGAAACTATATTTATACTGTGATTTGTGTGTGGCTGCCATCCAATATCCATCCCAGCCATTTATTTATGTCACTTGCTTTATGGTGCAATAATTTTGCCTGCACGACAGTTCACTTGGGGATCTTGGGTAGGCTGGGTTGGACTAATTATTTTTTTGAAGGGACTCACAGTAGACAGTTAAGCTCACAGTTACAGAGTAGAATAAAAACAAAAGCTCATACCCAGAGGGCTACGAAGTCAAATCCTGTAACATGACAGTTACAGCATAAACCAAATGTAAGACCTTGGCATTTGACCCCCAATTTCTCCTGGGGTAATGTGGTAGCAGACCTTTTGGTTTGACCTTAGAGCTAACAACAATCCCTGTGAACATTGTATTTGTGGCTTTAAGAGGCTGACTACTCTAGCTGTTGCAAATAGAAGCTGTCACACATCCAGTTTTACATGGAGAATAACTCCATGAGAAAAGTTCAGCTGATGCATATTTCACACTGATGTTTCACACTGATGAACCTAGAGTCACTGTCTAGGTTTTTTATTTATTTATTTATTTATTTATTTATTTATTTATTTATTTATTTATTTATTTATTGTGACTTATAATTAACATAGCAGGGCCCTGTGCTCCATAGGGCATTTTTATACATTTATATTTTTGTAGTGTGTATAAATCAGTAACATTGTCACTTGAGTGGAGGGATTGTTTCTATCATAGTTAATATAATAACAAATACATCATTTTTATCACAAATAATTGTTTAATGCAGAAATGATATGAAAATTGTAATTTCATTCTTGTTTTCTATCAGAACAACACTATAGTGGTGAAATTACACTTTTCACCTTGTGAGAATTTTAAACCTGCTTTTTTCTCTCTCTGGTTTGAAGCCATTGACAGGATTTAATTTATGTGGAATATTGAGATGGCTCATTCTTCTCTGTCACAGCCAATATGCTGCATCAAATGATTTGACTGATGTGCTGCACCGTAATAATTAAGACAAAGAGCAGACATAGTGAATTTTTGCATTGAACAAATTATTTTCCCCAGTGTGACTGCAGTCTGATTCCTGGGGAAGATGTGTGCCATTGTGAGTCTTTTCAGGTGGAGTTTACATTTAATTTACACCAACAATTTCCAATGTGTTTTCAAAGCTAAGTTAAATTTAAAGTATTAAGTAGAGAAGGAAGGCATGTCTTCCCATGATGCCAGTAAATATTAATATTAAACATAATTTGCTCCTCAGTTATCTGCTTCAATGTACTGGCCAATCGCTGTCCATGGTGCTGAAACAAATATGCTGTAAATGGAGTGATGCAAATCATGGTAATCATGGTTCATCTATCCATCTATCTATCCATCCATCCATCCATCCATCCATCCATCCATCCATCCATCTATCTATCTATCTATCTATCTATCTATCTATCTATCTATCTATCTATCTATCTATCTATCTATCTATCTATCTATCTATCTATCTATATCTCAGACCAGACTGTACCTAATGGCCCCCTCTATTGGTGGTGACTATAGTAAAAAAGGTTTTAGCAAAGTAAACCATCTTTGTTAGATTGTGTATCATTGATTTTAAATATTCAGGACCAGATCCAACCTGGTATTGACAAAATTCATGCAGATCTGCAATTCACTTAGAAACATCAGGTGATCCTTTGCTGTCTCCATATGCTGTGCTGCATTTGCCTTTGCCGTAAGTGTACCCCCCCCCCCCCAACACACACACACCATCAATTATAGCAGCATTCGATAATAAAGAAACAGCTTTAAAGTAATGCTTGCCTCTTCAATAGGAACTTCAATCCAATATATATATATATATATATATATATATATATATATATATATATATATATATATATGTGTGTGTGTGTGTGTGTGTGTGTGTGTGTGTGTGTGTGTATGTATATATATATGTGTGTGTGTGTGTGTGTGTTTGTGTGTGTGTGTGCGCGCGCGCACGCGCGTGTGTATGGTTCAATATAATATGGTTCAATATAATACAGATTTTAATGATGCACAGTGAATGAAAGAGTTTTAATATGTGGAGCAAATTTCAAATTCAACCCGAATTTGAGACGTGGCTAACAAGAATTTAGTAGTGTGTTACATATGGAGATGAAAATATTAGTAAAGAGAAGAGAGTAATTAGTTATGTTATTAGTTTTTTTTTATTTACTTATTTCTCTCTCTATCCTTCTTGTGATCTGCTGACATGAGGGAGGATGGCTGTTTGTTTTTTTTTAAATATGAAAAGCTTTAAATATTTCGAAAAAGTACAGTACAAATCGTCATGTTACATGAATATTATTAAATATTAATTTCGTAAATTATAAAGGAATTAATACATTTTCTTCCAGATTTTTACTGTTTTACATTGCATTAAACTGGTAAATCACACATATAGGTAGTTAGGTATGTTAAGTATCCTATTTTTTTTTTCTTGTTTATTATAAGACTTGCTTAAATTAAACTGAACCTACAAACACATTTGCGTTTAAAGAACAAGCACAGCTACAGTTCAACAACTCAAACCAAAGCTAAGAATCCCCAGCCGAATCCCTCGCCTCTTTACTCGTGCTTGGTATAAGGCTGCTGCTTCACTGTGCTGCCCCACACATCGGAAAGCATCGGCCGGCTGCGAGGATGTTTTCATAATGCGCATCACACGTGGTTCATAACCGCAATATCTAAAGCTGAGGGCAATGAAAAACTCGCCCAAGGAGGAACGAGAAAGAATCCGTAAACCTTCAGTAGGTGGGACGCGCGCGAGGGTTTTAATGCAGAGCACGAGACGATTTCAAATTGAATCTCGAGCGCATTGCCTCAGATAGAAACGTAGAGACGTTGTTCAGCAATTATCGTACTCGGAAACGTCCCCCTGGTGTGTCTTCAACAGAGGAGAGGGGATTGCCGAGCAACATATATGTCTCAACATGCAAATAACCCTCTACTGTAAGTCTTTTCATAGTATTGCTTACGCGCGTTGCGTCTCGCTGACTGATGAAAACGCGCACATTGTCTTATATTCTTAATCTCAATTACTTATATCCTACGCATATTTTATTGACTGTTCAGTGAATGCTTGGTTAATTGCGTATGTCAGTTAAGAGACAGCTAGTGTTGCTTTCGAGCCCGAGATTAATACGCGTAATGAAATGATGTTGCTTAGCTTCATTTTGGAGTGTTTTTTTATATGACGCGGAGACACCGTCTTCCTTGCAGGTGAAAGTTTGTCGTCTTCTACGAGGGGAGATAAGGAGCTCGAGTCCACACACGGCAGACACGCGTCTATCTAGCGCTGGATTGTGTCTCATTCGCGTCTTCAAAATGAAGAGAAGACAAAAACGCGTTCTGCAGATGGCATTTCTATTCATGGTGGCTTTAATTTTTCTGCCAAACGTCGGCCTTTGGTCAATGTACAGAGAGAAGAGCCTTATGAAGTCACATGAGCCAGGAGAGCAGGTGAGTACAATCATTTGACAGCTATGGGTATAAGTTACTGACAGTCAGATATTTATAGGTTAAGTTACTGACAGTCAGATATTTATAGGTTAAGTTACTGACAGTCAGATCTGGTGCATGCAGCCGAACCAAGGTAAATAATAACCTTGGATGAGCTCGAGCATACCTTTATATTACTGTACTGAAAAAAAAATATGCAGATCTTCTGCATGCATTCTTGCAGAAGTTTATTTTTTAGGTCCATATCAGACAAGCTATACTTGTCTTTCTTTCAAGTGACATATCACAAATCATTGTAGTGTTTTTTTCTACTGTACTATATAGGTGGTAGGTAATGTTACTCTTTGAATAAAAGTTGTAAAGTGTAGTAGAACATAATTTCTGTATTCCAAATAGCATCAGTGTCCAACATTAGTTTGTCTTTTTAAAAATAATTTATTCTACTCATTGTTTAAAGGGTTGGAAAATGGTCAACATTATTGTGTTTGGCCATGTTTTTTTTTTTTTTTTATGTCCAGCACCACTGTATATATCAAAGTTGCTTATTAACAAACAGAGAGTTGTTGTGCCCTGGAAAATGTGGCTTTTGAAATCCCATCTTCTCTAACTAACCCAGCAGTACTCTAATTAAACTTTTAGAATACAAAAATGCATCTTTATGCGCCTTGTTCTGTTGTTAATGAATAGTTAACATAACATTATTGTGTGTTTGCCTCCCACAAGATTATGCATTTAGGAGCACTTAAGAAGTCAGCAGTTTTGCCTTGAGGGAAACATAAATCACCAGTCAAAAATGAAAGAACGTTTTCTTGCAAGGCTTGCAGAAATGAAAATGATGAAGCGCTATCTCATGCTAATATTGAATTTATATTGTTGATCTTCCGCTAATGCTTTTGGATAGAAGGAGAACAATTCAACCTCCTGAATGTTTGATCTTCAAGAGATTCAGGATTATAGCATCATTTTCATAGGTTGATTTCCTTAATCACGTTTAGCTCTCAGAGAACAACATGGATAAGCTCATTTACTTAGCGACTGGCTGCTGCTTGTGATGCGAGTGCAATCAGTGATTCTTTCAGCCAGATGTCATTGTGGCAAATTTAGTCCCCTGAAAACATCTTGCATGTGGAAATTCACTTGGGCTGGGGTTGGCTGCACTCACTTACATACTCTGCTACTAGATGACACTTTTTTTCCTCTCAACATTACAGAACTAGCATTCCCGTCTACTAATTTCCTCTCTCCTCATCCAGATGTCTGCACCCCTCACCAGCTGCCAAGGGGTGCTGTTGATTCATTTGATTCCACCCTTGGGTACCTGGTTGCTTTTGGTTTTTGGAACTGCAAGGTAGTTCTAGTGCTCAAGAGTAAAATGCTGAATCTGTTTATTGCGTCTCGTAATTGCACCTCTCTCATTTGTTTTGCCGGGGTTGCATGACTTTAGCCTTGGGCGAGCACAAACACACAAATCCAGTCTCTTCATTAAAGTCAAATCAGTGAGCAGGCACCACGTTGGTGACAGGGCCAAAAATATCAGAGCACCTCACGCAGGGTGCTGTGCTTTCACTCTCTGCTGACCTCCCCATTTCCGCTTTCCTAAAAGAATAATTTTATAGACAAAACATCCTTGCTCAGCTCTTTGGGAATTATGTAGAATCTTTAAGTTGCTTTAAGGCATTGAGACAGGTAGGCCTTCACAAAGATGCTCACCGAAACATTTGTCAATGCCTTAGATAGCGGGTTCAATATGCAGCCTCTGTCGTCTGAATATTTAATATCATCTAATGAAGTAAATCAGGCAGACTATTGATTCTCCAGCAGTTTTTAAGGGAATATGATTAGTGGATTGAGGAAAGAGGATGGGGAGGGTAGAGAAGGGAATAGGGATGAGAGCAGTTTGCAAATCAGACTCAATCCCCTCATGTCACATACGTTTTGGACTCAAAAGCAGCTTTAGTTTACCAGCACAATAGAAAGATCCCAGTGCCTGTAATTGTGCACCTGTCAGAGCAGGAGAGATAATTGACAGCAGTGATATTGTGTCAATAAGCCCCCAAGAATCCCGGAAATAAACCCGCCTAGTGTGTCCTCTTTTATTATTTGATAGCAATTACCTATGATTGAATCAGCCCTCCGATTCCCAAAAATCCTCCCTCAGCGATGTTAAGCGAGGTTTAACAAAATAGCGACGGGAAGCGTAGACTCATCGCACTGGGTCCCTTTCTTCTGGGGAGATGCATGTTGAGTTCTGTCCCTCCTTCCCCGTCAAAATCTCAGCTTTCTGTCCTTTGGGAGACAATCAGGTTGAATTAGCTCTGGCGGCCCACTCCTGGCGCGGGTAAACAGCATCTGTGTACTTCGGTGGGTGGTGCGCACAGCGCCAGTGCTACGAGATGGATGTGTGCTGATAAGCATGTGTCAGGACTGATAACCTTCCCTCAGCTCCTAACAAGAGCCCACCGTTGAGCATGACATTGCCCAGGAGCATTATGAAGAGGCTGTCTATGCAATTCTATCTCACCACGCCACTGCTCTTGAGTGTGTTGACAACAATGGGGCGTGTAACTCTGTCACCGATAGCACTGTGGATAACAAGAGCTTCGTCGTTGTTAACGACCTGGAGTAGAAACATGATGAAGGTGGAGGGAAAGATGACCTCGGACTCCTTAAGCTTCCCTGGATGAAGTTTTAAGTCGACCATGTTTATGTCATTCTAGATGAAGGAATATTATTGTCGCTTTCCATTTGCCAGCAAAGTGACAAGGGAAAGAGAGATGCAGTAATTGCAATTACCCTCAGTGTCAGACTACAGAGATACATTATGGTAATGCACATGTCAAGTTGACGGTAAGAGCATGGATGAAGAGTGCACCAGATGATTTGAACTGAATTGTGGTCTGGGAACACTGAAAGATCACACAAATAGTATTGCAGAGAGGCTAGATTCACCAGAGGATGAACATTGTATATTTCATATAGATCTTGTCAGTAAGTGTTATAAGCATTCTTTGATGAGCAGCACCATCTGGTGTGACACGAGGGCAAGGTTCAGTTTGGAATTGGAATGGGTTTGATGATGTTCAAGTAAATGGCCACCATTTTGGCCAGAGAAGGAACAAGTGTTTTTCTCCTCATAATTTCCATTTGGCTGAATATGAGGGAGGGAGTCTTAGCCAGCCAAGTGATCGGTACCAGGAGATATGATGTAATTGAATATTCCAATTTGAAGTGATATTGTCCGGTCTTCAAATCTGATAGAGCATATTCTCCTTTCTCCACAATCCCATGGCATTCTCTTATCGAAAGTCATCAGCATCACATTGTTTCCCAGTAATTGCATTCTTCCCCGAAAAAGGGCAAAGATAATTGGATTTCTTCGTGTTCAAAGAAAAATATCTTTGATGCCTGACTATTTTTACTTTGTTTTATATAGACCACTACATGCACAACGCATTGTAGTATGCCAGAGTCAAGTCTAAAATTTGATTGGTTTAGGAGCATTAAGGCTTTGCCTGGACTCTGACTTGAATGAGCTTGTCTGGACTACTCATGGACAATTTGGTCTTGGAATCGGACATGAGATGGACTTTGGGTGTACTCACACTGGACACGGTTGCCTTGTACCGAGCCCGATTCTCACCTCTCCCCACTCCCCCGCTGGCCTGCACTCACATCGCACTTAATGTTCTGGGTTGGAGCACACTTACATCATTAAGATGCTACTTTTTGATTTGAAGACAGAAAGAAAAGTGCTTTCACTAATAGATACTCCATAAGTAGTATCTGTTCCATGCTCTGGTGTGATTATTGATCACACTACATGCACACAGCACCCGAGCCCAATCAAATCTAATCAGTATGGAAGGATCCCAAATGAACTCGACTTTGGGGGTCAAAAGTGCGATTGTGAGCACATCCATAAGTCCAAATTCAGTATTGTTCGGAATCGAGTACTACCACACTGATGCACAAACCCACCTTCCTTCACTCACTTTGCTTTCATGTTAAACATTCTGCTCTCTGTCATTACCACCTTAAGATGCACTTGATGGCCTGTGCCCTTAATATGAACAGCAGCGTGACCCCTTTTGTGAAAGTGACAATTTAAACTTGATTACTCTGATGTGCCTCATGAGGTGAGGATGGAGCAATGTCTTGGGCTGTTCACCGTGCCTCCCAAGAGTAATGCACTTTTCATATTGAGCGGTAGCCATATAGCAGAGCAGGGTAATATAAAACCACTTACTCTCAGGCTCACAAAACAAAGGGACATGGACCTTTCCAGTCTTGTGTGTTTGGCACCTCCATTAAGATAATAACACTATTACAAGAGATTGAAAGCCTCTGAAGAGCTCTTATTTTCTCTCTTGGTCTTTAGCCATGAGAGTGGTGTGCACACACAGACACACAGACACGCTTATGTTTATAATGGCCATTGCCATATGCATGATTGTTAGGTGTATACTGATAAGAATGAATTGAACTAATGTACATTTGCTTAGTTTATGAATAAGTGTTCATCCAAACTAAAATAGCCATTTTTTATTAACTAAATGAATGGTTTGTGAAATAAAATTGCACATACTTGTTTATATATAATTATTTAGCATTATTTAGTCAACATTGTGTTCAGGACTACTGCACACATGTATTCAGACCTATTTATTTTATTGTAATGCTATAAAACTGTTGGTCCTAATTAAGTAGTCGTCTTCCAATATCTACATAGTATGATAGAATTTAGTCATAATTACAATATTTAACACAGAGTTCTAGGTTGCTTAAAGTATTCTTAACAGATCCTATAAACCTTTTAAAACAGAAACTATAGCTCATTATACTAACCACAGCAAAGACGCCTGATCAGTTGGTATGTACTGCATGTGTAATGCTTTAAAACATATTTTAATATGATAATATTCACACAGACTAAGCAGCTTAAAATAATTCAAAAACTAAGCATGCATATTAAAAATAGGCATCTGGATGGTAGTAAGTGAGATTACAGGTAAACATAATAGCTATAAAAAGTATTATGTATCATTATGTATGTCAATGCAGTTATACATTATGTAAGTGTCTGTATGCAGCAGTGTGTTAATCTTCTCTTTATTTGTCCTGAGGTGATCTGAGAGCTCTTTGTGTTGAATTATTGCCATTTGAACAGGCAGATTTCACTGACTCCTCCACCCGAGTGATTGTTATCTAAGGAAAGTGAGGTCTGTTATATTTTATGGCTCCTCTCTGAGCATGTGGAGATTTATGGCATGAAAATCTGCCGTGCAAGGTGATATTTGTCACTGGCAAAAAAATGTAATGGTGTGGCCCAGTAAAGGATATTATCATCAGACCTGGGTGAAAGTGGATGATTATGCAGAATGTGTGGCTAATGCACAATTTAGAAACCGCTTTTGATGATTTTTCCTCCATCAAATGGTTTGTTTGAGCCATATGCACGTTCTGGCGTGCATTGTAATTTACCCTAATTATGGGAAACTGTGGAGACTACTGAAAAAGTTTTTTTGATAGGTAACAAAAAAATCAGAACATAGTTATTGATTATTGATTATATACAATATGGCTTTTGGATACAGATAATTTAAAACAGAAAGCAGACAGTTACATTTGAAATTAATGAAGGAAGTCAAAGAAGCTCTTCATATCCTCAGTGTGAACGTGGGACTCAAGGTTATGTCCTTTTTTTTTTAAATGATTTGTGTTCTTGCTGTTTATTCATCATCCAAGCCCCAGCCCCTCTCTCAAGGTTAAGGTGGAAAAGGTCATGTGTAGCAATACAGTTCTTCTATTTTTAGAAATTATGATTTACAATCAATCACATCTCTTTGAATTTAATAGACTACATGCTCTCTTGAGCTTCCGTTGTTTTTATTTTATTTTTTTAAGTAATATTATCACTCCTATGTTTTCTCACCTAATAATCAAATTGAGTTCAAAAGATTCTTAAGTGTCTCTCACTGTTTTTTATACAATTTTAATTACGGTTGCAGTTATTGTCTATCTGTCTTTGGATAAAAGTTGAGTAAGGTTATAACAGAATAATATAATATAATATAATATAATATAATATAATATAATATAATATAATATAATATAATATAATATAATATAATATAATATAATATAATATAATATAATTTGATTGCAATCAATCAAATAAAATGGAACTCTGGACAGTCTATAGTCCACACTATACTGTACCTGTGGGAAATGGTTCAGTTTTCTTAAGAGTAATTGGAATTTCCAGATCTTATTTCAAAAGCGAGACTATTTAAAAGTCATTTCATGAACTCCAGCAAATGTTTTACCTTCTTACCATTTCAAATGAACCTGATTAGGATCTTTTAATATTTAGAGAAATCCTGCAGGCTTGTTAGAGGCTCTCAAAACTACATTTTCAAATTCATGTATTCTCCTTTAAAAATGTACTATTTCTCCTCTCTCCCTTTGTCTCTCTCCCTTTCCCTTTAATTTATTGCAAATGGACCGAAAAAAAGCTAGGCTCAACAACAAGAAAGACCTTGATGCTTATTAGGATATTGTTTAAGTCATTTTGAAACATTATCCAATTTAATGAATGCCCCACAGAACATCTTTGATCCCTTAATGGGGAAAATAGGCACTGACTATGATTAATGTTTACTAGGTGTTGTCAGTGAATCTTTATTGGAGGCTGGAGGTGTCTTTCCATTATTCTAGATGCTGAATTCATCAGAAGGAGGACCCCATGTTCAGCAGCCATACTGCACAGCTAGACAGATGATAGAACTAGAGAGGGAACAGCTTGAGACCAATCACACCACTGAGGGAAAACTGAGACAGATATTATTTTGTAAAGTTGGGAGCAACTTGCTGCCCACAGCACCAATTTATCTTAAGGTGAGGCCAATGATGTATGTGCCATAGAGGAATAGATGGGGGTTGCTGAGGAGGAGAGGTATACAGCAAGATATGTGCCAAAAAAAGGTAAAGAGCAAACAGCTATTACTGGGATCATCATCCTCAGAGAGTTGCAGTGACCTGAGGTCTTATACACGTGTGCTTGTTTTTTCATTGTGGGTAGTTTGTTTGTCCACTTCTATGAATGTACATAACTCAGATATGTGTGTGTATGTGTGTGTGTGGTACCTTAGTTTTAATTTTTAATCACTGCATGTCTATTAGAATGAACGAAAGGTACATATATGACCTTGCCGTAACGATGGAGAAAGATCGGGTTCCTCTTCACATGATTAATTCTCAACATTATTTCAGGATATCAAGGGATATCATCTGTGTATTTGAGCATAATTACCAGCATATAAACTTAAAAATTCCTAATTTACCTTTCCACAAATTAATGCCATAAAAGGCTCTTACTAATAGGCCTAATATAAAAGCAATCGTTATAATACTTTCTTTATACATTAATTCCTTTGTTTAACCATTCTGTCTGATTAATAGACAGACTTCTATCCGTATTAGACAGAACTTTTAGCTACTACAATGAACAAGAGACAGAGTATGAGAGTATTTGCGCGCTTAGGTGCTGACAAATATTGGCCGATATATCGGCCTTGGTGATATATCGGTCGACCACTATCAATGTTCAATGTTGTATGCACTGCAAAAAAAAAAAAAAAAAAGGATATGATTTATTGTTTTCTTTTTCTTATTATATTGTCGTTTTACTTCTCAAGGAAATGTATCATGATTTAAGAATCTTTGGACATCTGTACTGGAAAACAAGAATACTAAGAAGGAACTTTTTGCAGTGTGATAAGAAATACAGTAAAATTATTAGTAGTATATTAATATTGTAAAAATGAACAGAAATCTAATGGTGATCTGTTAAATGTTGTATTTTTAAACTGTGAAGCTATTTACATTAAGGTACAAATCAATGCATTGTGTTCCCTTCAATGTATTCCTTAAATTTTCTTGACATGGTCTTAAAAAGTCTTACATTTACCCTCACAAAATTTGAAGAAACCTTAATGCCTTTTTGTATGCCTCTGAAACTATATATTTTTTTTCTGTTAATGAAACTTGGGAGGTTCTACCACTATCCAATCAAATATTGAAGGATAAAGTCTAGCCTCACAATAATTCCTGGTGAATAATCCATTTCAATCTAAAGTACACAATAAGTCAAATGCATTGTTGATGCCATTTTAAGTCGCACTTATTTTACCTTACAGTAACAGTCTGTCTATATGGTATCAGTGTCAGGTGTGCTGCTGCTACAAGTGCGTAACTGTCTTGAAGCCATATGCAGCACCAGCAATTGATCCATTTGAAAACGTGGCTTTGTGTTACTCAAATTACACTTCAGCTCTCTATCGATCTGAACACTGGCTGCAGCCTTTGCGTCGCGTAGTGTTGTTATTAAGCTAATTTATCCTTGGAATCACCAAGCAGAAAGTTAAATTAAGTGTGCTGTACAGTTCAATTACCTTTCCTGTACTCAATAGTTTATACATAAATATTTAGCCACAGAATCCCTCTGCAGGTCTACATCTGCCATGTTGCCAACTGCTCATTATGTAGAAATAAAGCACAGTAGACACATGGATCAAAGCCCTCGTTGACACCTGGCTGTTCTCAAAAGCTCTCCGGGTCATTAGAAGACAAGCTCCTCTCTCCTCAGGCTGCTGCTCCTTTGATTTCCTGTTATTTATGACATCACGTGACCTCATAAAGTCCATCCTAATTACACTTCACTCTTAAGATTAATGGCCAATCTCAGCCAGATGCATCTGCCAAGTTTACCTTTTTCCCACACGACTGATGGATGTTTCCGTGGCTCCTCGAGATTCCCTGCAGCCACTGGATGGAGGTTTATTAGTCAAAGAATTGGAACAGGCGCAAACACCCTCATTCGGCCTTCAAAACACGTCTGGACCTACTTGAAAACAATTTCTTGGCTGAAGCCGAAGTGATTTGTCTCACCTTTTTGTCCCGAATTAATTTCCTTTTGCTCTGTTCTCCCGTGATGATCACTGTCTGTTTCTGTGTCGGTTCAAAGTACTAGTAGTCGCTTTCTTTTAACTCAGTGCTCAGAGGACATTTTCTCCTGCCTTTCATGCCACTGCTAATGTAGGATCATTACTTTAAAGAGAGATTTCAATGGCCCTCACCTTAAAGGTTACGTCTAAAGGGGGTTATTAAATGCTGCATGGGTGAAAAACTTGATGATGCTTTGAGAGAGTCCCATCTCTCAAACTTACAAGGCCTCTTACGGCACTAATGGTGACATGAGCTGTTAATTACTTGATAAAAGTCTTTAATGTTCTCCTGATGTAACCTCACAGTTCATGTATTGCTTTAGAAAATGCAGATATCTTCTTTCCCCCTTCACTTTCTGTCCCTATTCATTGTGGTTGTTGCTTTGATGTTGCAGCTTTATTGATAGAAATTTTTGTTGTTGCTCTCGGTTCAGCTCCAAGCTAAGACAGAATACAACTTTTTGGCCTCATGTTCTATACTTGTCTGTAAAATCACTGGATTGTGTCCTAATTAACAGAGACTAAGAATAATAAATAAAGTGATAAAAAAAAAAAAAAAAAAAAACACATTTACAACACTGTCACTACTCTTGAGTGGAGAAGTAAGATTTTAGATGTTTATCAAGTAGTTTTTTATGGATGTTTTTGTATATCAAAGGCAGTTGTTGGCTGGTGCAGGACCACCCTGAAGTAACCCTGTGCCAAATATGCTTGTGCGATTTCTGGTTACAGATGCTTTTGAGTTAGTAACTTGAGCTGTACATGCCATGGTTCTACCACAGTTTGTTTTAATCAGACCTCAAAATTTACAGTATTAATGTATCAACAGCAACTTCCAAAATGTAAGCAATACATTTACATTTACATTTACATTTAATAATTTAGCAGACGCTTTTATCCAAAGCAACTTACAGATGAGAACAATAGAAGCAGTCAGGTCAACAAGAGAACAACAACAGTATACAAGTGCCATGACAAGTGTCAGTTAGTCTAGGATAGAATGCATAGCCAGGTTTTTTTTTATTATTAAATGAAAAAGACAAGAAAAGGAAAAGTTGGTTAGTTGGTTAAGTGCAGGCGAAAAAGATGAGTCTTTAGTGGCAATAACAATAACAACAATTGAGATGTACAAATGTGTATCTATTCCTTATTCTTTTAGGTTAATCAAATGTTGAATTCATTAAGATAATCCTTTTACATTAAATAATATACGCACAGTGGCATCACATTTATTTAATGTATTTTCCTGATTTGACATTGCTGCATTATATTCAAATTGTTTTGAAGATTTACACCACTTTACCCAAGCCTCAACTTTAAAACTGTAAAAACCCATAAACAAATTAGGTGCTTGTACTTTATAGATTGATTTGCCTGTTATGGTTTTTATTTTGTTGTAGTTAGGTTTAGGTTTAGGCTAGGATAAGGGTTATGTGCATAGAAATATCTTATAAAATGCAACTATAAAGTATCCAGTATGCAATATACAGTATACTTTATATATTGTAAAAAACATTTTAAGATTAACATTTTAAGATATTTCAAACAGCTCTTGACCTGATAGTTAACATTGTTCCTTTGTAGAATGATTATGCATCTGAGCAAAATATCTTTCATTCCATATATAGAAATTTCATTCTACATTGTTTAACCCATGATTGAATCCAACATGGAAATAAAGCACAATAATGAAGAACAAGATCTTTAGATGTTAATTATTTACAGCAGTGTCCTGGAGAAAGCTGCTTTCTACCCGAGCTGCATAAATGAATAAAACTATCTTGATTAATTTATTATAACATTTAAATAATAGCTATGTATTTTTTAAGTGTATAATACTTTTTTCTGACTAGCTGGTGTACTGTTATGTCATCTACCAGTAGGGGCTAGTAGCACCATGCTAACAGCCAAGCCTTGCCTATTTGTTTTCCCCCCAACAAATCCCCCTTAAAATATTTGCTCTTGTCAGATTTATTCAGATTAATTGATTAATTGATCTGGTTAACATGAATTCAGATTATTGTCAGATAAGCATTTTCCCTGTAGAAATAAAAATGGGGTTAGTTTTGCCTATGATTGCGCAATATCACGTATGTGTATCGTGGGAGTTGACAGCAGGGTACAGTTGAGTGCAGTTTGCCCGTGATGGGCACTGACGGAGGTGGACAACGTCCTCTCAGAGCTTTTCATGTTGATCTGTAAAAACATTGTTTCTACCTACACTGATCAAATTGTGTCATTGCTGGAAAGCTTTTGATGCCTGATGGTTTCTTGTCTGAACACTCCTGTCCATGAGATCTTAAATCTAAAAACATAATAAAGTCAAACCGTGACAGCCTTCTCATCATCCTTCCAAAAACCAAATCAGCAGTGATGCGTTCCTGTCATCCTTTCCTCAAATCAGCATGACACCACCAGCACTTGATGCAATCCTCTCTGCTGAGTCTGACAGCCACTTTGTGACTGATTTGTTTACATGTGTTATTGTTTGTCTTCTTCTCTGTGATGTTATTCGTGTTGCATTGTGTTCTCCAAATTTCCAGGCAGTCTCTGTAAGTGACACCACGGCGAGTCTCCAGTAGATTGAACGCCTCATTCAAGACTGCTGTCATCTCCCTGATGTCTCATGTCAGATGACAGATGATCAGTTACAGCAAGCCTGCGTGGGCTTAAACACAGGAACTTTTGTGGTTGGTTAAGAGACGTTGGACCCCTAATGAGTACCACTTCTCTGTGTGTGTTTGTTTCGCTTGACTAACTGGTGCAGCAAATCTCAAGCATACAGTCAGCTTGATGTTACACCGAGCGTGAACGGCTTTATTGAATCCTCGCATGAATAAGATGTTTTAGACAAAATACTTTCCTATTTTCGTCTTTCGAGAAGTTTCGCACCCTGAATAAGGCATTTACAGGAGAAGTTGTTCATAACTTCTGCTGCCTCTCTTCACATGTCTCTTGTTCTTTCGCCTAGATACACAAAACAAGAAACTGAAATTGTGTGGCTGACAATCAGAGACCCAGAGCAGCGCACCTCCTTAGAAGTGCACATCGCTGGGAATGACAATCGAGGTAGATTTTGCAGAAAAGCCTCATTTGGCTGCTCCTTTGTGAGCCTTGAGATTCCAATCACTGACATTCAAAGATGAGATTGGCACAGCTGTCTCTTTGTGGTGACACGGCCTTCTGTGTGTCGCCTGAAGATTGACAGCTCCCCAGCTCTGTTGTCTCCAGGTCTGCCGAGAATCACTCATCACCAGAAGTCAAACTAGAAACTGCACCCACTTTTTAGAGTGTTGAATTATACAGCAACCCATACTGAACATCAAAGCAATGTTGTGTGTTTTTTTTTATTTTTTTTTATTATTAATTAATTATTTTTCTCAGGAAAACTAAACAAAATTCACCCTATCTTTGTTTCATTATTCTACCAGCTCTCGCTGGCATTTCAAAGCAACAGGACTGGAGAATGTCTCAGGGTCAAAGTCTGAGACTGCGGTTATGATCAGGACTCCAAAATATCAGTGGTTAATTTTCCAGTGAAATTTTAAGGTAACACTGTATTTTGATAGTCTCTTTTGATCTTTCTGTTGACAATAAGTAACATGGCACCTACATGTAAAATAAGTCACATTAGAGTATTACTAGACTGTCTGCTTATATCTACTAACTCTTTATTGTGATGGTCTCCCAACAGACATACTGTTGACTATAAGTAACTTTGCAAGTATGTCAAATTATTCTAACCCTAACCTGCCCAGTCTACTAATACTCTACTCTACTTGTGGAGGCATGGACTCTACTAGACCCCTGAAGGTGTGCTGCGGTATCTAGCACCAAGATTTTAGCAGTAGATCATTTAAGTCTTGTAAGTTATAAGGTTGGTCCTCCATGGACTTGTTTGTCCAGAACATCCCACATATGCTAGATTGGATTGAGATCTGGGGAATTTGGAAGCCAAGTTACCACCTCAAACTCATTGTTGTGCTCCTCAAGCCATTCCTGAGTCATTTTTTTGCTTTTTGGCAGGGCGCATTATCCTGTTAAAAGAGGCCACAGGCAACAGGGAATACTGTAACCATGAAAGGGTGTACATAGTGTGCAACAATGCTTAGGTAGGTGGTACGTATCAAAGTAACATAGATGGCAGGTTTCCCAGCCAGTTTTCCCAAGGTTTCCCAGGAGAAAATTGCCCAAAGTATCTTACTGCCTCTGCTGGCTTGCCTTTATCGCATAGTGCATCCTGGAGTCATGTGTTCCCCAGGTAAGTGACGTCTGGTAGCTTGTCTGTTAGATTGGATTCCACGGGCCAGCCTTTACTCCCTACATGCACCAATGAGCCTCGGGCACCCATGACCCTGTCGGCGGTTCACCACTGTCCCTTCCTTGGACCACTTTAGTCAGATACCGACCACTGCAGACCGGGAACACCCCACATGAGCTGCGGCTTTGGAGATGCTCTGACCCATCACAATTTGGCCTTTGTCATACTTGCTCAAAACGCTTGCCCGTTTACCTGCTTCTAACACATCAACTTTAAGGACAAAATGTTCACTTGCTTTCTTCTAAATATATTTTGTGTTCTACAGAAGAAAATAAGCCTTTATAGGTTTTGAACAACATGAGGTTGAGTAAATCATCACAATGTTTAATTTTTTTTTGGGGGGGGGGGGGACTGTCGCTTTAAGACAAGCTGACTGTTTATATCAATACTGTACCTTGCCAAAACAGACTTTTCACTAACAAATACATTGCCATTCATGTGTGCTGCCGCATATTTTTTCATTCTTAGTACTAGCTTTGTTGGAAAAAGCCAATTGTTTTAACATCTTACTCTATAATAAGATGCCTGTTACCAGAGAAGCTGCAATGCAAAGCAGACTGTCAAGTGATGTGCATTTTTTGATTTCACCAAATTACCTTATATTTGCATGTGTGTGTTGCTCTGTTATGGATGACTCCCCCAGTAGTTATATTAATATAGACACAGCACCCATGTTTATCTTTCCTGCACAGGGTTCAGAAATGTAATTATGGATCAGGCGGTGACATTTTTTGTCATTTTGTCTCTGAGTGGCTGATATCATAATGAACAAGCTAAGATTATCTCAAGGCTTTCACCAAATCTTCAGACCCAGTGTAAACAATGTACGTTTTCATATCATATAAACTTGAATATGTTGAGCAAGTGTGTTAGAATTCTAAAATGTGGAGTTTCTTGTTATATAACATAACGAACAGTAACCTGGATCTCTCGATAGAACAGCACATGAAAGTATTAACCTTGCCTAGAACCTCATAAAAGGATTTAAACCTTATGTAACATTGTGGAGATTATCTGGTTTTTTAAGAGACAAATGCACATTTACAGCACTGAAATTACACACTCGGATAATGATATAATATGAATACTGTGAACTATGCCGTTTTGTGTTACTAAAAATTAATTCAGTCATGTTGCTGCATTCACATGTGTTACCACAAGGAGCAAGTACTTTTCACAGAATACATACGCAAATATGCTTGTGAATGTTTGAAATTTAATATGTATTCAATACTGCCAATATTATAGAAATATTTATTCCTAGTACTTTTTTTTTTCAGGGATATATATGGATGGATGGATGGATGGATAGATAGATAGATAGATAGATAGATAGATACACTCAAGTTGGCCACATTACATGTGGAGGCTAATTGAAAACAAAACTTCTGAATTGCTTTTTAGGTGATCTGAAGTGACATTTCTGTTGTTTTACAAAAAGAAAAAAGAAAAAAAAAAGCTTTTACCCATTGCAGGTTGTACAGAACCCCTTGTTCACTTTGAAAGTCGTATTTAGGTTATGATGAAAGCATATCCCAAGGAATCTGCTTTTACTTCGACCACTGCTAAACATTTTCTCTGTATGATCCCTTTCAGCTTTCTTTCATGCACGTTCTGTTTCAATGTCATTTGAAGAAACATCAAGCCACCCCCTCCGATCCCCTTTGAACTAGAGCCCTGTTTCCTGAAAGTGTATGACCCAGATTCATCCCTCTCATTTCCATTTCTCTGATGTTTTTGTAGCATGCCGAGCCCATGTAAAGGCAGTTGTTGTTTCTAATGTTTCAAGGCAACAGAGGAGTCCCTTGAGCATAGAGTCATTTACTTTAAAAATGTATCCTCTAAGCAGAGAGAAACTCAAAGGCAGGGTAATAAATGCGGCGTGCCTCCCTCACCATGCGTTGATATTTAATCAGCATCAACAGGCTGCTGAGAGCACTCCACCGAAGTAAGTGCCCTCAGAATTTATTTGTTTCCTAAATTGGATGAGTCCTAAGTGTCTGTGATTTAACATCATAACTAATTGGCCCTGGTGGTTTATCGCATTCGCGTGCGTCTCTGAATTAAACGGAAACCCAGATTCGTGACTCTTTTGGAGTTGCTGCAGCACCATTAGGAAACATCCCTATCTATGATTAGTGTAAAAATCTATAATGTATGGATGTTGGATGTATGGATGAATACATTTGTAAAACCCCATGCTGTAATTGTCTTTGCTACTTTCATTTACCACACTAGCATTTTTCCAGCTTCTCACATGATGTTGGAGGAGATGTAATCTCAGAAGTGGTGTGTCAAAACCTTTCCTTCCCTTTTAACTCACTCTCCTCCACCCTTCTGCCCGGAAGCTCACCAACCATTAATTAAAAGCCCTCATTAAAGCTCTGCAAGTCCTCTAACTGTTTGTGTAATTGTTCACCCTCAGCCTGGGGTCACCTTTTTTGCCTCTGTGTAAGGGAATATATTTAGAAATTTGCTGAGTCAAAGCCATCGAGAGGAAGTGGTATAATATGATGAGGAAATTAGCCCTACAGCGGCCAGAAGAGACTCGACTTTCCTTATTAACGGAGAACAGGTTCAGCTCAGGGCTACGAGATGCCCAAAGGCCTCACTCATGAATGGTCATTAGTATGCGTGTGGGAATCAGCATAGCATTTCCTGAAAACACTCTTCTTCTGTTAATATCAGTAAGACCACGGAAAGCATGGATTATCCATCCTCAAAGAATCCTCTTCTCATGTATTTTTACAAAAAAACAAGGATCACTCCTAAGGCGAGACACAAAAGTATCATGATTGCTGTAAACTATTTGCAGCTGGAAAGTTGGTGTGAAATCTTCAACTTTGTGAACTTAGATTACAGACCTCATGAAATGTACTTTGTATTTAATTACTGCTTCAGAGAAGCAGATTTGTGGTTTGTAGGCATTGCAAAGCTTTAGGGGAAATTGACTTACATGGAATAACAACAATTAAAACTGGATGGGTTTTTATCTTCAGCATGTTTTTTTTTTTTTTATCTTTCTACAAAATAAATCTGCCAAACTTATAAAGCTGCCATTGGCTATAATTGTTTACAGGCATATCCCTCAATCAATTATACAAAGGGCCTTATAAATGTTCAATTATACAAAGGGTCTTATAATGTTTATACAGTACAGACCAAAAGTTTGGACACACCTTCTCATTCAAAGAGTTTTCTTTATTTTCATGACTATGAAAATTGTAGATTCACACTGAAGGCATCAAAACTATGAATTAACACATGTGGAATTATATATGGAATTATATACATAAAAAAAGTGTGAAACAACTGAAAATATGTCATGTTCTAGGTTCTTCGAAGTAGCCACCTTTTGCTTTCATTACTGCTTTGCACACTCTTGGCATTCTCTTGATGAGTCTTGAAGGAGTTCCCCGAGAGATGCTTAGCACTTGTTGACCCTTTTGCCTTCTGTCTGTGGTCCAGCTCACCCCTAAACCATCTCGATTGGGTTCAGGTCCGGTGACTGTGGAGGCCAGGTCATCTGGCGCAGCACCCCATCACTCTCCTTCTTGGTCGAATAGCCCTTGATGCCTTCAGTGTGACTCTACAATTTTCATAGTCATGAAAATAAAGAAAACTCTTTGAATGAGAAATTGTGTCCAATATATATATATATATATATATATATATATATATATATATATATATATATATATATATATATATATATAACACAACAATTATAAGAACTTTGAATCTGAATTCACCAATCAGTAAATGTGGCCTCTTTTTTTTCTATATGGAGTTGTAAGGCAGGCATCTCTAAAGGGCACAGTTCTATAACAAGCGCTATTCAAAATAGGAACAATAACCTTGGAAAAGACTTTAAGGCCTGAAGATAAGATGTCGTTATAGTAAGGCCAAGCATGGTGTCATTAATCACAAGGTCTCAGGCCCTGTGTGCATTTTGTGTTTCTCAGGTTGAGTTATTAAAGAAGATAACAGGGGTGAGTGCCTTTTCTTCTTCAGGGTTTTGCCCTATTTCTAGATTTTAAATGCCCACTTTCAGTTTGATACTGTAATTTGGATGACTTACATTAAATATTCGAGTATGAATAGGGCAAGTCTCTAAGACTGTGAAATTGCTTTGTCTTAATAGTAAAATATGAAGATAATGGTAGCAGTAAAACCAATTTCTTTAGTCTTTAGTCCTAGTCTAACTGCTTTAGAAGAAGATATTCATCTAGCATATAAAACAAATTTAGAATAAAATTTACTTTTTAATGAGCACATATTATGACTGTACCCCTAAATAGACTAAAAACCTATTTTAATGTCTTCTGCTGTGGTGAGATTATTTTTGTGTTTGCTATTGATTAATTGAGAAATGTTGTAGATTCTATTTTATGAAGATGTGTTGTTTCCGAAGAATCTATGGCCACGGCATGAACTGCATAATAAGTACAGTATGTGATAGATTGAATTGGCTGCATTTCTTATAGGCCTTTGGCCTCTGACCTTCACCAAATGGAGGTTATACTGGGTAAACATTAATGCTGCCTACAATGGAAAATAATCAGTCAGTTTTGAGATGGACCTTTTGATTAGAAACTGCAGAGGACCTTTTTGAATTTTTAATATAAATATTGAAATAATAACTTTTGATATAATGTGCAATATTTAGAATTCAGTCAGCTTAAGGGCATTTTTCATCATAGCTGTTGCTATATTGTGGATTTTTAGAATAGATACTGTCTAATGCTGCATTGACTCATCAGAAGCCTTAACCAAACTATATGTAATTATAATTAGTATTTAGTATAGTATTTATAATCTTTTTTTTATATAATCGTTATTAGAACGCACACAGCATTTTGTGTTATCTGTTATTTTTCTGTTTTACAGACAAATTTCTAGATTTACTCTGTAATGCCACTGAGTTTGTGGGTCTTAAAGGGTTAGTTCACCCAATAATCAATATTATGTCATTGATAACTTACCCTCATGTTCTTCCAAACCCGTAAGACCTCCGTTCATCTTCGGAACACTGTTTAAGATATTTTAGATTTATGCCACGTTTCCACCGAAATTACCCGGAACATTTGTACCAGGATCATTTTTTCCCAGGAACTTTTTTTTCCCCAGACCTTTTGCTTTCTGCGTTTCCACCGCGGTGTAAAGTACCGGGAAGATTAGGCAAATAGTCTTCTGACGTAGGTCTGCGCGCGTTTCTCAATACAAAGTATGCTGATTTTGGACGTGCATCCTCGGTAGTTCAGATTTTGCTTATTCGACTCGGGAGTGTGATGTCGGCGACGACGCGAATCCGGTAAATCTGCAAACAGCAGCATACTTCATGACTTCAGTCAGCTCATATTGGCTACTGCGATTTTCCTCTCTGTATATTTACAATAAAACGAAATAGGATATCAAATACCACTGCCTCCTTTCGTTTTCATTTAAACATAATAACAGCTGCAGAAATGTACTTAGTTCAGGGATATGTGTATATATACAGCCATTACAATGAAACAAAATATTACATAGATTCGCCTTTTTTATTTTCATTTTAACATATAGATCAACTGAATACAGACCAAAGATAACCTGTTAGATTTACCCAAAACGAATTACATTTTATGTTTAACCACTAAAGAGACGTCAGAGCCAGCGGCACATATCAGAAGGTCTAGCCGAGGTGAGGCTGCTCTCTACGGATACATGAGGACTGAGCTCCTGCTGATCGCGTGGTACTCACCGTCTCATAGATCGGTGAAACACAATTTTAAATAGGCTCTGCCATTATAAATAAACCACAGATTTGAGTTTTAAAAAACTACATTCTCGCCTGAAATAATTTTAAAACAGTAATATTTTGAAAATGATCCAAATAAATGGTGGTTGAACTCAACCAATGCTGCGTGAACTCAACCAATCAGGATGTTTAGCGCTCAAGTCCCGCCCCCGAAAGTTCCCGGAACTTTTCAAAAGTACTACCTCGCCAGCAGGGACTTTCTTAGGGGCATTTTTTTTACCCGGAACTTTATTTAGTTCCTGGTTCCTGCGGTGGAAACGCACCGAGTACCAGGCCAAAGTCCCTAGTTCCTGGGTAAAGTTCCTGCGGTGGAAACAGGGCATAAGTCTGAGAGCTCACAGTCCATCCACTGAAACTGTGTGAAAGGTATACTGTCCATGTCCAGAAAGGTAAGAAAAGGTAAACAATGAGTCCGCACACCAGAAAATGCTCCTTAGCAATTTTAATGATAGCTCACCAATTTCGGACAGTTCGATTTAATAAACCGGATGAAGAAAACGGTTCACCGGTTCTTTTGCGCTCAACGTAATGGTGTCATTGGCGATGATTGCCCTTGATTCAAGCCTTTGGTTGACCCGCGTTCATAACATTATCACATAATCAGTTAAGAATTAATCACCAAAAAAATCAGTTAGGTTCAGACGCTCTGTGTGTCGGTCTGCTTCATGCTAAATCACACATGCCCAGGGTCATCAGTACCTCGGTCCTCGAATTGGATCCGTCTGACAGAACCGGTTCTTGACTCGAGAACGAGTCAATCTTTTGTTCGTTATCTTGCTCGGCTCTGTGTTCATCTTCAGTTCTCTCTTCACAGCAGTTCAGTCAGTGTACTGTTTGAGTGAATGAATTACTCTGGGATATTGGTTTGTTTGAACTCAGAGGGAGTGTCAGCCACATTAAAAAAGTGAACAGCTTAAGTCATTTGTGGATTAATGCTTATTGGAGATGCGACCATTTAAAACGATTCAGTTCGATCTGGTGAACTGGTTCAAGAAGATCTGGTTACATCGAGTGATTCATTCGCAAACTGGATATATACTGCAGTGTTTGGAATCTCACAACAGACCCGGAAGAGAAGACAATAATGAATAAAGTCGTAGTTTTTGATATTTTTGGACCAAAATGTATATTCTATGCTTCAAAAAATTCTAACTGACCCTCTGATGTCACATGGGCTAAGATGTTTTTCTTACCTTTCTGGACATGGACAATATACCGTGCACACAGTTTCAATGGAGTGACTGAGAGCTCAGACTTAATCTAAAAGATATGTGTTCCGAAGATGAACAGAGGTCTTACAGGTTTGGAACGACATGAGGGTGAGTTATTAATGACATAATTTTGATTAATGGGTGAACTATCCCTTTAATGCCTAGCTGAGAGTATACCTAAGTTCTTATTGTAGATCAATGTTTTTTCCATTTGTGGCTATATTATCTTAGCCATGCAAGCCGTGGTGCCAAACCCCCTCACGAAAGAAGAAAGCCATCGTGTTTACAACTGTGATGATCAGCGCTAATCAGGGTCAGCAAATCTTTAAAATACGTCTAAGAGTTGTACACACTGATCTGTTTTTGTGGGGACATTTCCATGCCTAAAAACATGACTATAAACTAAATGAACTGTGATTGGTTGTTGGACATGTCGGTCAAACAGACTCATGGGCAGGTCTTGGTCAATGAAAGCTGCCATGAATATGCAAGACTACAGAGCTGCTATCGAGCACTACCATACTGTATGTTCCTTACTCCATAATAATAATAATAATAATAATAATAATAATAATAATAATAATAATAATAATAATAATAATAATAATAATAATAATAATAATTCATTACAGGGGGTATCTCCTCATCCACCACCAGTGTGCAGCATTCACCTGGATGATGCTACGGCAGCCATAGTGTGCCAGAACGCCCACCACACACCAGCTTACTGGTGGAGAGGAGACAGAGTGATGAAGCCAATCAGTAGATATGGGGATTGTTAGGGGCTCATGATGGTCGGAGGCCAATGGGCGAATTTAGCCAGGATGCCGAGGTCACACCTCTACTCTTAATCATCAGTTAGGCCTGGAGCAGGTCAGATAAGTTCAGGGCCCGCAGACACTAGTAATTCTTCCAGCTGGATTTGATGGTTCCCTTTGACAGCCAATACAGCTGGTGATCCTGAGTCATAAGCAAGGCATGCTGGGACAGCTATCTAGCTGACCCATGTGCCAACGCTACATCACTCATAGTCTGCCACCTGTGGTGTAAATACCCATTTAGACTGGGTAGGAGGTTTCACACTGACTGATTTTCTCAGATTCACTCACACAAATGGGTGTCTCCACTGAAAGGATTTCAAATCCTGACCTGGATGTTTAATGTTGTAATTACATTATCTCTTGCATTGAAGTTATGTAACACAACCCCCGGTTTTATTTTTGGTGTAATTTTTTGTTGTTGCTGTTCTTTTTTTTTTTTTTTTGCAGTTTAAGATTGTAAGATTAATTCATTTTGAAGTTATATCTGTTGGCCTTGGCTTTATAAAAGTTTTCATGAATGTTTCATTGGCATGCAATCTTTGATATGTAGTCAAGACTTTTTTTTTTCATAGAGATGGCTGCGTAATTTTTCCCATTTATTATATATATTACAATATTTATTTATTTTTTAAATATTCGTTTTCATAAAGCTTTACTGATATGAGTGATTTTGGAAAATGAAAATGATTGTAAAATCATTGAAATATAAAAAAGAAATCATATTAAGATATAATAATTTAAATGATAAATACTAACCTAAAAATATTCAGATTACCATGATTACTTAAATATTTGGCAAAATTACATTTTATGACTGTCTAAAATATGGAAGAGTGGAAGAGTTCAAATATGAAAGACGAAACTGCATCACTGTAACTATTCCAGTAGAAACCTAAAGGTTTTCCTTTTTATTTCTGACCAACTATAACACCTCTGAAACCATGAGAGAGTGTTTCTGCACTAATCATTACGGACACTACTGCTGTGGCCTTGCCATGAGCTGTGGTACCAGTCACAAGATTTTAAAGTTAAGCAAGTGTTTTTACTGTGTGTGGAGCCAGAAACAGAAACTAGCACCTCACACTGACACCGGAGGTGAGATGGTGTGAAAGAAAAACTGTTAATTGGTAATATAAAGCATTAAAAATGTCCAAGTCAGACATGTGTTTGTGTTCTGGATAGAAGCTTTCTCGGCTTTTAAACATCTCACTAATTCATCAAAGGCTTTTCATACAGATATCTGATATGAGAGAGAGAAAGCTGTTTTCATTTGTAGCTAGTTTTCTTCACGCTTACCTGAGACCATATATTCCTATTCAATAATGTATAAAACAAACAGACTAAACAAACAAGCCTTTTCTGCACGAAAACAAACCTTTTTGATGCTTTGAAGCGTTAAAAGCTGATACAACGTGCTCCTTTTTTTCACACAGTTGGAGTTTTAGCAAAGTGTCTGAGAAATAAAAAAAGCAGCTGAAACTGAGAAAAAGGGTCTTACAGCAAAAACAGCTTTGATCTCCCTTTAATAACCTTCACTTGTCCTCTCACTGTTCCACTGCACAGGAACAAAGGCTTTACACTAGCAGAAACATATATGTGTGTGTACAGTGAGATCCAAAAGGCTGAGACCACATTGACAGTCCGGAATTAACATTTAAATTTGAACATGGAAATTAGTATTTATTTATTTCAAAAGTTTGGTGTCAGTAGATTTGTGAAATGTCATCACAGTTTAATATTTTAAACTGTGATTCATTGCTATGATGGCAAAGCTGGATTTTCTGCATCAATTCCTCCTGTCTTCAGGGGCACATGATCCTTCAGAAATCATTCTAGTATTGTGATGTCACACTCGGCTGCAGAGAGCATGTGCTGATGAAGCTCATCAGGTTCAAAAGTCTTTAATAATCCACACAAAGGTTAATCCAAAGACTAATTGAACACAACCATAACATAGACATATGCATTACCGCTGTTGTCTACACTGATGTGACCAGAAAAATTAGAAATGAAAACAGCAACAAAATACTTAGGTAAACAAGGGTAACACACTGGACAGAATAATGAAAACAAATCAGTGACTATGATGACAAATGACTAACAAAGGCAGGCAGGACTTTAACAGAGACAGAAAACAAATGCAAAACAAAACATAATGTGACAGCTGATTTGCTGCTCTAGAAATATTTATATATAATGATGTTAAAAACGGTTGTGCTGCTTAATATTTTTGTAGAGACAGTGATGCATGTTTCTTTTCATGATTCTGTGATGAATAGATATAAAATAACAGCATTTACATATTAATAAGCGTTCACATAACAAAAGTAGGTTTTTGCATCTTGAGCAGGCTAACGTGTTGTTACTTTGTTTTCATTTCTGTTTAATTTTTAATTTTCTTTTTTGAGGTGTACTAGCAACTAGCAATATTTTGTGGTCATGTATGTCCTTGGGTGGTTTAAAAGCCAAAACGGATTAAATAAATTTGGCTCAAAGTTGGCTCCATTTTGTGCATTGGTAGTAAAGCTTCTGAATTTCTTGTAAGAAATAGCATGTGGGAGTTCAAATTTTTAACATAACTTCTATTGATGATTAACTTGAAGTAAGCGCACATGTACTGTAAGATGATTATTTAAGGTGATTTGAGGCTCAGCAGTTACACATGGACCATGTCAGCGTGTGCTCATTACTGAGTGTGCCCAGTTGTAAACCTGCTGGCTCTTCTCACTGTTTGCTGTGTGTGAGGGCTCCTCTTTCCCTCTGTGATGGCAAGAAGGCACTGGTCCTCATTGTGCTGTTCTCCTGCTGAGTTGCTTTGTTCGGCCAAGGCCATACTCTCCCTGAGAGCTGATTTATTTTTATTTTTTTACTTTTTGTATGTCAGCTTCTCTAGATTTGATTAATAGATAAACATACTAAATGTGAATTGAAATGTTTTTGCTGTTGCTTGTCACTCAGTTTTAACCTGTAGCCCTATTAATCAGAATATTTCCATAGGGAACGCCTATCACCCGGTATAGATCAACTAACACAGTCAATATAAAAGTGACACGTCGCCATGGAAACAATAAGGCGGTACATTCCAAAATAATTGTAGTTTAAAAAACTCATGCCAGTGGCTCAGTTAAAATATTTTAAACTCGCCTGTGAAAGGGTTAAATCTAGCGGTTCTTTTGTGATTGTGTTGCCAGTTCAGTGACACAGGTAGTGAAGGTTCTCTCATGTCAATCCGTGATCTGCAGAGTTTACACGTCACATTATGGTAATGGTACGGTTCATTTGGAACCTCAACCGAAGTGGTTAAAAAAAAAAAAGGTACCAGGTACTGTACCCAGTGGAAACCCCCCAAAAAGTGAACTGTACCGAACCGTACCATGCCATACCATGCATTGGAAAAGCCCCATATGTGCTGTGTGAGCAGAACTAGTTGTCTGTCACATCGAGAGTCACACCTGTTAAGGTTGTCAATCCCACTCACTGACTGTGTGTGCTTGTGTTGCTCTGCATGCAGCTATGCATGACAATGTGTCTGAATGCACATGTATGATTCATTTTTAAAATCTTGAAAATGAATAATGCATTAGAAAGAAAAGCAATTATAAACCTGTTTTAATTTGCAATAAAACACTGTTAAAATATAATGAATGCACATTCATTTTGGAGTTGCCAAAGGTGCTCCTGCTACAAAGTTGTTTTATTTGTGGGGAAAGGCTTTTTAGAAATAAAAACCAAGCAGCATGAAGTAATAAAGTGTTCTGTAATAACAAGAAAGCGCCATATTAGGGCTCTTGTGCTCAGATCGCAGATGTGGTTCAGCTTGAAGCCAAAGGAGCTGGAACAGCGAGACACTTGAACAAAAAAAAAAAAAAAAGAAAAACAGTAAAGTAGAGAAGAGCTTGTTTAAATGCGAAGGGAAAAAGCTTTTCAGCTGTGGTTGAACTCTACATTCGGTTGGGCTAATTAGATTTTCAATGCTCACATTGTGGCTTATTTGCCTCTAATCAAAATCATTCAACATATCAGTCTGTGTTGATATTCTATGCAGCAGCCATTACTGTCAGAGGTAATGATTTGATCACAGAGAGTGGAGTCAGGGAAGCTGTGCTCACTATCTTCTGCACATATCCCTAATTTTATCCAAAGATATGACTCTCTGTGCATTAAATTCCTGATCTGAAGCCAGCCACCTTGTCATGTTCTAGCCTTAATATTGGTAAAATAAATGTTAGCACTGGTCTTAGATCAGCCAAGCATGTACAGCATTGTTTTTGGTGTCATGTAGCCAGAGATTGGCCGTCGCCATACAGTCTGGTCGACATTGCAATATATTTTTGACAAGAACTGACAGCTTAGATAGAAATAAATCTTTTTCTTTTTCTTTTTTCTTTTCTTTTTATCAGTGATATGTGATTAACTCAGCAGTCTACATAAAAGGCTGGAAAGACAACACCAAAGAAATTTGCACAAAAAAAAAAATTCTCAAAACTTTGGCAAATTAAGTGACTAATTCTTTATTAGAAGGGTTTGATGAAGCAAACATTTTCACAGTATAGTTTAAAATTGTGTAGAACATGGAGGTGTTTGACCATCTATGTAATCTTAACAATGATTTTACAGGCGATTATTTTCTTGTATTAATTATGTTCACATAGATTTTTTATATATGTTCTGTATAATCATGTTTAAATATAATTTTTATTTTAGTTAAACAGAGTATGGTAGATATAGTAGTATAGAGTATAGTAATCTTACAAAAAAATAAAAATTAATAAATAATGAATTAAATAATTAAACTCACTGACCTCAAACTTTTGAAATGTTTTTTACATTAAACATTTGTAATCTACTTAGCAACCATGTGTTCAACGGAATGATCAAATTATGATTGATCTTTGAGTGAAAAAAAAATCACCTTTTTAAGCTATTTGAGAGCATACTGTATATTGAGCCATTTGTGACTGTATATACAGTAACACACACACACACACTTATCAGCAACAACATTAAAAACTGAGTGAAGAGGCCAAATAGTGATGGCTAGCCGACTGGGTCAGAGCATCTTCAAAACAAAAAGTGGTGCAAGGAAGGATGCAATTTGCGGGTGTGGGGTGGGGATATTTATATTTATATAATATTTGTTTTTAGTGGGGAATACTTATTTCACTCACTGAAATGCAAATCAATTTCTAAGCTTTATATCATTTGCCATTTTTGTTTTAGTTTTTTGGGGGTTGGTTGATATTCTTTCTCTATACATTAAAATAAACCTACCATAAAAATAACAGACCCTTTATTTCTTTGCAAGTGGGCAAACTTACAAAATCAGCAGGGGATCAGATAAATATTTTCCCCACTGTACAGTGGGCATGTGAGTGTCAGAACTGGACCATGGAGCAATAGAAGAAGGTTACACTTTATGATAAATCACGTTTTCTTTTAGATCAGGTGGCTGGCCTGGTACATGTGAGTGGTTTACCTGGGGAGTGGATAGCAGCAGGATGCACTATGGGAAGCTTGCTCTGTATTTTGTATCAGACAGATCATCAATAGCTCATGGGCAGTTTGTGTGTGTGATGTTTGAGGCTGGGACTACTAGATTCTATACTTTTATCTTTTTCTTAGTACAGATTGTTTTATAAATTCATAAACGTCCTCCTTGTTTCCATGCATTATTTTCCAGTTCTTCACTATAGGTATTACTGTTGCTAATCTCCTGCTTTATAGAGGGTTAGAACAGCATTTGAAAGTAATGTGGAAGCACTTCAAAGAGAGAGAGTAACAAAGAAAGAGGGAGAGAACAAAAGGCCACAGAGGAGAGAAAAAAGATATTTAGAGTTTTTAATTTCATGAGGATGATTCTGGGTAAATGAGTCCTGCCCAAATGAATAGTCTCATAAAAAGAAATAAAGTTTAAAAGCCCTGGAATTAATCAAGTTACAGACACGCTGTGACCATCAGGAATGTTTCAGAAATTGAATAATGGAAGCTAGGTGTGTGTGTGTGTGTGTGTGATAATCACAGTGGCTGGCTCTATACTTTCCTGTAATTTGAGCAGATATTTAATCTCTCTCCAGAGGAGGTGGATGTTGCTCATGCTGAACAGCATCAGATCTGGAGTCCCTCTCTCTACAGGGCGCCGGAGGTTAATGTAAAAATCAAACTCAGCAGCATGTGAAGTTTGGAGCATCACCGTATTTCACAGCATCCTTTCTCCTTCATGCAGGCACCCGAATATCCATTAGACCAATACTTCAGTTCTGCTACTCGTTTAGAATTTTTGCACTCTTAACTTAACTACCATTCAAAAGTTCATGATATTGCAGCGTGTGTGTGTCTATATATATATATATATATATATATATATATATATATATATATATATATATATATATATATATATATATACACGATAATAGTGACCAAAATTATCACGGTTATCAGTATTATCAATCACGGTATTGTTATAATGTGCTGGAGATGTTAAAAAAGCACATACACATAAATCACTTAACCAAGTTTTATATTTAAAAATCAACAAACAGCTAATAAAAACTTTTTGTCTGCATAATCACTAAAACAATAGCATTCAAGATTTCAAGAATTAGATATCTAATGTAAATGTTCAAATAAACCTTTGAAAAAGTTTCATAAAAAGGTAAACCTCACATTTCAGCCTTTAAATAAAGAAAATATATGTCAAAATTATAATTTCTAAATAAACCTCAAAAGCATTGTTATTAAGAACACTTCCTCTAGGTCAGCAGTTCTCAATTCCAGTCCTCGCTCCCCCCAGCTGTGCATATTTCACTCGTTAACACACCTGATTCAGATAATCAGCTCGTTAGAAGTGAGCTCTGTGCATGAACTGTTCACATTGACATGCTCCCTATACAGTGTTCCTTGCTCCCTACTCTGTTGAAGTTTACCTCACTTCAGAACACTCATTCACGGATTTGCGCTGCGCAACACATGGACATTTAAATTCACGTCTCACACGGGAGTATGTGAGTGGAGTGGAGTGGCAACAATTTTCCCTCCGCACTCCAAGCCTTTAAAAATCACTCCGCTCCTGGTTCACCATTTCCCGCTCCCCGCTCCACTCCTCACTCCACTCCACTCCACTCCAGAAACACAGCTCCGCAGTTAAATTATTTCACTATGTTTGAAAAATCTGTTTTGTTCAGAAATTATGTTAAATGAAAAATACATGCATAATACTAGACTAATAGTTTTAACATGGTTTATTGGGACACTACAGTTAACACAAATCCATATTAAATGATTAATTGACTGCTCTCAAAAACATCTCTCTCTACTATGGCAAAGCTGAGGCTAGTCACTTCAGAAACCGAGAAAATATGCTGTAACTTTTCAATTTTTCTTCATTCCTGAACGTATGCGCACGATCTGTAGGCTACATTATGTGCAAGCTTGTGTGCTCCGTCCATGTGCAGCAATGTAGCAGCAAATTAGTTTAGAGCGGAGATTAACAAACTGTACAACTTACAACATGCTTTAACCTTGCCCACTCGTCCCTAATTATGTTTAATGCGTGAGTTGGCATAATTTGTGCTCGTGACAGAGTGGTAGCGGAGCGTTCTCGGAGCGAGTGAAAACCTCAACGCTCCGACTTTCAAAAAATCTGCTCATAGTTCCAGACAAAATCATGTCTCGCACACGTCAAAGCACTTTGAATGGAACATATAACCTACAGTATTCTCACTTCGAACTGGAATCATGGCGGGATATCCTGTGATGTCCACTTCACAGGGCACTTACGTTTGAATAGAACAAATGTCTGAGAGAAAAATACTAAATGTGCAGAGTGGGGGGTTGGGGGGCGTGAGGACTGGAATTGAGAACTGCTGTTTTAGGTAAGCTATTACATGGAGCAAAGATGAAAACAAAATGCCATCCAATCATTTCAGAAGACAGTCAAAACCTTCAGAGGTACATTCATATAATTAATGAATTCATATATTCATTTGAATAATTCCCTTATTATTCCCTCACTCTTTTACAACCTCCCAGCTTTTTCGCCCTGTTTTGACTCAAAACTAAACTACCTTGCTTTGCGCAAATGAGACTGTTACTGAAATCTGTGCTTTATGATGGACAGTATTCATTTATGGCCAGTTGTTCAAATTGTGGTAATCTAATACGGTTTTAATGATAATAAAAAGATGAAACGATCATACTAACCGTGCTATGCTCTACTGCTCATGACCTAGTTATGACTGTAAACAAGGGGCAGTTGCATAAATATAGTCACTGTGTTACGACTTTGTCTTAAGTACTAGTTTGACCAACTAGCAGTTTTGTCAGTGACTTTAAAAAGTTATGACCAGAAAGAAGAAGAAAAAATATATATACTGTATTACCAACTTTTTAAGAGATTTATGCACATAGCTACAATTCTGATGTCAGATTCAACAGGCATTTCCATTTTTCCCATCTTTGTGTGTGTCATTGTCATGGGGCTTATTTATTTCACAGGTGCACAAGATGGGCTCTCTGATCTCTTGCGGCAGACACAGGGCAAGTGATGTGGTTGATCAGAACACAATGGTTGCTGCTCCACTGGACGTGTCTTTTTCCTTCTATTGTTTGAACTCATCACGCACTATGTGAAGCAATGCTCTGATGTGCAGATGTTCTCATTAGCTGCACCTACTGGAGATGATCCCGTATTCTCAGATAATGATGTATCATGCAGTGGACATCCAATGTTTTTAAATTGGCAGTTCTCCTTCTTTTGCCAAAGTTGTTCTCATTCCTTAGAGACAACCTTGGAGAATTGAATTCCCAGGGCATCACAGAACGTGTTACTTTGATGCTGTTGATGACACTTACAGACTCATGTCTTGACTTAATGTGATGTTTAGATGCACGGCATTCTGACACCAACACATATGCGCATTCAATCAATGTCAGCCGGCTTGATCAAATAGCTCCTGACAGCTACACAAAACTCTAATTTAAACTGTCCTTGTCCTCATCAGCAGTGCCTGTTTATGGAACCTCGCTTAGTTCAGTCTCACCACTGCTGACGCCTACTGTAGGCCATTCAGACAAGAATTCTATTTATCAAACAAAGCGCATAGAGCACCAGCGATCACAATGCCAGCAGAGGAGCGGCGGCTGACAGAAAGGACTCAGGACATTGAAAACCAGCTCTGAGGAGGAAGATGTGAAAAAGAGCTCAGGCAATGGGGATTTTGGACAGCACTGCTAAACGACATAATTAGATAGCGGTGCTGGCAGTGCATAAAACATCTGCTTGCTTATCTGTAGAAAAAAGAGAAAGGGCGATGAGGAAAGGAGGAGAAAAACAGCAGAGAATTGCAAGGTGAACAAGCTTGCAAAATGTGGGGTTGAAAAAAAAGGCCTTTAGAGTTTGAATGTAACATTTCTGAAAGAGTCAAATCAGTACGGCCATTATGTTCAGATTTAAGTAGTTCTTTTATGAAACAAGTTTATTCATACTAATTGACCATACAGTCGTTTCATTCATTGTTTGCACCATCTTCCTTTCAGTTTCTCCTCAAGTATCTTTCAGACAGTTGCACCTTCAAAAACCTGACCTTTAATATGTTTGAATGCCATATTCACTGTATCTCAAGATCAGAACAATTCAGGGTTCAGGTTAACTTCTCATTGGTCATGTCGTTGTCAAGGAGAGGTCAGGAAAACAAGTAGGCAGGATTTAAATGCAGTGCATCTTTATTAGTAATAACAAAAACAAAGATAATCCAAGTACAAAGATTTTTGCAGGATAAAACGTGTGACAGTACAAACAACTCAAGACAAAGAAAGGAACAAAAAGAGGGCAAGATATACACAAACTAATTAGAACAAAACTAGGAACAGGTGTGCAACGTAATCAGCGACTATGGAAACAAATGAGGGGTGGGAACATAGGAAATGTGAACAAAACATAAGACAACCAGGAGACACAACTAAAAGTCGATAAAAACAAAACAGAAGTGTTACAGTGGTACCCTTATTACTTGTCCAAATGTTGTTATTAAAGTGTTAGTTCAAACAAAAACAAAAATCAATATTCTGTCATAATTTCATAGAGAGTATACTCTCATGTCGTTCAAACATTATATGGAACAATAAAGAAATTATTTTGAAGGACGTGTTCTTCTGTTCAGTCTGTACTGTTTTTAAATTGCTAGTCTATACACCCAACACACACACACACACACACACACACACACAACACAAAAGCTATTTTACATCAAGACATTGCTTCACATTCCAGTTACAATCACATTTTAATTGTTTTTAAAATGGTTGCAAAAAAAAAAAACTAATACGAAGAAAACAATTAAAACATTATCAATGGAATTCTGTCCTTTTCAATGACTAATTAATGGTGACAGCTCTAATTGTAATCTTAAATATATATTAAATTAATTGTAATGAAAAACATTATGTATTTGAATAAAAATAGCCGATGTTAGATGTGCTTCACTACTGTAAATGAAATCAAACGGCTCTGTTATCTCTTTCCTGTCTCTTTGGTTTGATTTGTCTTTGTACTGGGGGAACACTTTGAAGAGTGACACTCTTCCTACATGATTCAGTTCTAGAGCAGCCAAAAGAATTGGATATTGAAGGCAGAATTGGATTTTGAAAGCGGCATCTATCACTGCACTTTGTTGACCACTTTTAATTAGGCAGCACACTGTGCCGTGTGCCACCCCATTCCAGTCTTGACCGAGTCGGTAATTGCTAAATTTATTGTAATCGATGTGAGGAAAACAGAGTTTGATGGCATGCCAGAAAACTACTGTGTGGGAAAAATAGGTAAAAGAGAAACATTCAGGAGACTAGAGTCTAAAACACCTTATTTTCAAAGTTCATCTGTGTCTGGTATATTGCTGCCATCCTCACTATTTTGGTACACAAGAAGAAATTAGAAACACTGGACTACTGTGAGTTTTGCGCTGTGCTTTTTTTTAATATGTCTAGTTCTTGAGGACAGACAACTTCCTTCAGCCCCAGATGTAGGCCATCATAAATGAAGAATGTGAGTCCTGTTGTATTGTAAGAGTGAGTTATATACGGGGCATGGTGAAATAAGAAGCACTGTGGCTTTGCAAAATTGAGACCTTGTGGGTTTGAGTGTTTAAGCTTTTCTTGGGTTTTAGCAATATTCTTACTAGATGCGTACATCTGTCAATAGTAGCGTTTCTTAAAAAGCAATTTTAATCAGTTGTTTCTATGATCTCAGCTGATAATGCAGTTAAACATGCCATTCATTTAGGTGAAAATGCCACATCAGTGTTTTCATGCTGACTTAAGTGTTAAACAATTATGTGACCATTTTGTCCCATTCCATACATATGTGACCGTGTAGCAAAAGGTTTTTTGTTTCTTCAGTTTTTCAGTTTTTACACATTTTTTCCCCTCATAGCCCTTGTTTTAATGTGCTTAGTCACCCTTTCGTCATATTTATAAATTTTACTCTTACTAAAATGCCATCTAATTTTAATCCCAGGAATTTATTCCATCCCAGAAACTGTTGACTATGATTGATTTATTTGAAATATTTTTTTTTTTTTTTTTGAAAACATGAGTAGTACATATTGTAAATATCATGCAGTCTTGTGTTTTCTAGAAGACTACAAACTGACAGCTTTTGGTGCATTAATTCACAGTTTACTGATGGTGTCATTTGGGACGAGGCCTACATGTAGATTACTCACAGTAAACTTAAGTCAACCACTACATTAATAACCTCGGCAAGCTCCACCTGTGCTCTGCCACAAAGTCTTACCATCAGATGCCTCTGCATCCCTGTGGGAGAGTGATACCCAGCATTGCTGCCAGCAGTTCTCTTTTTTGCTATTGTCAAGTCGATGTCACATTCTTCTAGTAATATTCCCCTTTGACAAACTCGGATGTGCTTGTGTTCTTAATTTTTTTTCCACCACAAACTCTTTGAGGCCTTAATAAAGCAATGCTTTTGTTTTTAAATTATTCACAAACACAGTGGAAAAAAGCCGGCAAAATCCTCAGTGCTGCTACTAGAATCCAAGCACCTGCCTCCCATAATCCACTGGGCTAAGTAGCATTCTAAATCATTTCTCAAAAAAATCTCAGTGTCTTTTTCGCCATATTCATTTTCAGTGAATAGTCTCTGTCATTTCCAATTTGCTTGTAGCATTTCGCTGGTGAAGTTTGCACGAAGACAAAGCACTAAAAGGCATGGAGACTTGTTCTGCATGTACTGTATGGTGGAAGCATGGCTTCCTGAATCCATCTCTCTGAGCTTTCATCAAAACCATTCGATCTAGTGCATCCCCAGTGCATTAGCACCTGCTGCCAGTGAAAAGAGCTGTTATCAGGGGTCTGTCTGTGAGAATGGGTAAATTGTAGATCAAATGGGGCCTCTTAGACCTTCTAGAACTCCACTTTTTATACCCTGTAAATGCCTATTGCACAAATAGAAGAGGCGTTGGTACAACAGAGGAGCACATTGCTGCACTTAAACAAGCTCTGTCTACTGCACACCTTTTACCACTCTACATGATAATTTTGAGATGCTTTTTCGTTACCAATTTAGAAGAGTCCACAAGGAAAAAATGTGGCATGCTGTGCTGGCATGATGGAATTGATGGTTGGCACCAATTCTGTTTCCTTGAGATTGAAAAATTCTAGATGGATGTCCTACCAGGAAGGCAAATATGCACAAGTGTGTGTGCAATTACTCAACAGATTAAAGGCTGCATCACGCATAAAACAGACATGCAAGTACACTATAATTTTTCATGCAGCTGATGAAATTTAAAGGAGAATTTTGCATTTGGTTGAAATATTCAGTCTAATGTTTAAAGATCAGATTGGAAAGCTTTTTCATTAAGTAAGTTGCTGGCTACACTGATTTCAGGCAATTGAATGTCTGTTCGAACAACAGCTATGTTTGAAGAATCAATTATTGCATTATAGGGCAATTTAGGCGTGGACAAGTTACCTCAGGGGATTCTTGCAAATGTTTCAAAGTGAAGTTTAATTATCTCTCATAATGATGCTTTTGCTGTTGTTTTTCATTGTATTTTTATTTGAGGTTTACCTTTTTTTAATCTGACTTTATCTGAATATCTTCCATGTATATCTCACTTTAAAAAAGTTTTTTTTTTTTTTTTCTCTCTCCACAGGGCTTCCCATTGGGCTTAAATAATGGACAAATTTATACCTGGACAGACGGTTCGAGAAGAAGAGACTGGCATGACAACGAGAGCATCAGGAAAGACAGTCAGCGTGTTGGTACGGACACTAAATCCACTGAATATTTTAGAACAGTCCCTTGCTTTCTTATAATTAATACTTGTGCCTCTCAAAGCATATGAAAACCTCACATTATCACAGCATAAAGGACATCAACCAGACTAAAGAGGAACGTTTTCTTTATGGCTTTCATTTAGGGTAGGACATTATTTTAGAATCCCTGCCAAGCTGTCTCTGTAAATCAACTGGTTGCCCCTGTGGCTAAAGAGACTTTATTGATCCATCTGAATTTACGGCTGGTTAATAATGTAAGGGTTTCTTTTTGCAGTGTTAAATTTGAGCTACATTAGGTCCTCTGCAGTTAAGGATATAAATGGCAGTCAAGATGCTTATTTCAATGTTTATTTTATTCAGCCATTTTCTTCTGGTTTCCAAGGATGACCCAAGGTGGCTGATAAGATATGATTGTTGGCCAAGCACAGCTTGGCAAACTTTTAGAATTGTCTACAGTTTCAATTATAGATCGGTGAATAACTGACACGGATAGTCTTTGCAGGCATCACCAGATCGTTTCCTTGTTTGAACGTAATGTAGAAATCCAATGAAATCTACAATGATGTTCTCTTGTAAAGTGGTCATGAAATGGATAATAAAAATGGTATTGAAATTTACACATATAAGAGGTTAATCTACAATAAAAAAAAGCTTAAATAAAAACACACTGAAAGTTTCAAAAATCAAAACTTACTAACTAACTTTAAAATACAAATTATATTTTTCTACCCTGATTTGAAATCTTGAGAATCGTTATGGCATTATTTCCCCTTGGCATGCTCCTTAGCATGTGTCATTGTATGTAATCAAGGAAGTGTGGAGAGCCATACTGCGGTTGGATAAAGATGTCAAGTAAGACCATCAAATTCAGGTGTTGTTCTGTCAGTGGATGTGAAGAAACTGCACCTCCCAAAATTTGCATAGCCTTTATGAAGATCCGAGCATTAGAAATGCATTGCTGAGCTATTTTTTTAATGATGTGCCTGAGCGACTGAAAAACTAAAAGAAGAAAGTTTTCATTTGTTCCTCACATTTCACTTGTCTGAATGTCTGAAAACATGCTGCTGGTTTTTCAATACATCTTTTATTGAAAGACATGGCTATGCCAAGCATTTTGTCCTTGGATGCAACACAGGTAAGTGTATTTATTGGTAATCTTACAGTGTTTGTAGTAAATGTCAAACCATCATTTAACGCTATTAAGACACCAAGCAAATCACTGTTGTGTTGAGTGTTGTTAAAATAAACAGTACATACCTACATACATGTTGTGTCTTTTGTGGCATGACAAAAATAATGGTACTTTTAAAACTAAAAACCAGAAATTAAGCAAGAAAAACAATTGCCTTGGTTAAACAGACTGTTACAATCACTGTGATTAAATTTCAATTTCTTCTGCCTTGGGATCTGATTTAGGCTCAAACATACAGCTCTGACAGCCGTTGTCATCTTGAGTATCAAATCACACAACATGCTTCTTCAAGAGGTTTCTTTAAGATGCCCCTTTCAAAAGGATAATTTTTACAAATATTTTTTTGTTGCAAAAAATTTGCAAACTGAACTAACCTCAAAAACATAATATATATATATATATATATATATATATATATATATATATATATATATATATATATATATATATATATATATATATTTAAACTGCATTTCATGACCCCACTGAAATACATGCTTGTAGCTTTGGTAGCTCTGCACATACTCCCTTTATTTTCTGAATGCCTCTTGAGGGCCTGAATTAGTTTGGGTGAATGCTTTTTAACATTGCAGTGTTTTACATTGGAAATAATTTTAACTTCAGATACTTGTGAATACTCTTAAATCCCATATGCGAAATGCAAGTCCTCAGTATGGCTAATAATTGTGTGTTGCACATAACTGTATGAGAGAAGGTAGAGATGTGTTGGCTCTTTTGAATAAAAAAAAAAAAAAGTCAGTGTATTAGCCAGGAAGATTTGTCAGATAAGAGGGAGGATGGCTTTTCTGGCACCTGCAGACAGGACCACGTCCTTCTGCATATGGCCCACTCGGCCCAACTGTTCTGTGTTGACCTGTCATGTTGGAGCATGCTGCATTATTCTGTCAGAGGGCTCTCAGTGCACACCATCTGTTGATGACAAATCTTAAGATAGCAGCCTCCATTATATATATATATATATATATATATATATATATATATATATATATATATATATATATATATATATATATATATATATATATATATATATATAAAACCAATTTTTATGAATCTAGTTCATTGGAGATGGTAGTACATGAATGCCAAGGAATAGAATTGGATCTTCTCAGATCTATTTGGACAAGGCCAACAAATTAAGTAGGCGTGGGGATTTGAGTTTTATAGCTGTCGTTAAAAATGATCTTAATAACTGCTGAAACATACATATAAAAGCCATAGTGGCTTGATGTTTGTTCCTTGAAGCCAACACAATCATTTTTGAATAGCACAGCACAGAACACAACCACAATTCCAATACACCACAGCCATAATAAAGTTCACAAAATAAAAACAAATTAAAAACATGCTTAATATATACAGTACATGTGTCAAAAAAAGAACAAAATATTTGTAACAACTCTGCAATTGTTTAAAGGGGGGGTGAAATGCTCGTTTTCACTCAATATCCTGTTAATCTTGAGTACCTATAGAGTAGTACTGCATCCTTCATAACTCCAAAAAGTCTTTGGTTTTATTATATTCATAAGAGAAAGATAGTCTGTACCGATTTTTCCCGGAAAAACACGACCGGCTGGAGGCGTGACTTGTGGGTGGAGCTAAAGAATCACGAGCGCCAGTAGGCTTTTGCGTTGAGAGCGTTTGGAAGCTGAGGAAAAAAAACAACCAAAACAAACCATGGCTAACAGTCAGATTCAGCATTTATTTATGATCCAGAATCAGATCCAGAGGCTGAAATTTAACAAGAGCAGCCTCAGCAACGACGTCTCTATGTGGTATGTACTTAAACTGTATATATTTGCTTAGCGGTTTTGGAAAATGACTAAGTTCCACTTTGTCGTCTTTTTTTTTTTTAAGCTGTACATGTGGAAAGTGCAGTTTGATGACAACATCACGTGTTGTTTACTTGATGTGCTTACACGCCGATAGCTAAGTTAACAACACAGAGATATTTGAAGCAGTTTTACTCACCGCCTGCGGTTCCAACACACGATCGTGACCCTTTTTCGTTGGGACTGCATTATCCTTAAGAAATAAACGATGTGCAAATCCGGCGTCAAACTGGGCCTTGTTTGTAAAACAAGCATCTTCGAAATGCAGGGGAACAAACACAAACACTTACACAACTCCGTTGATGCTCTGTAAAAATAAACTCCATCCACTGGTCCCTTAATGCTGTTTCTCTTTTGGTAATCTGTGCAGGTTGTCCTGCCCTGGCAACCAAAAACACACTTCTTTTGTGACATTCCGCGACGCTCTCGCTCTGATCAGTGAAGTCTGTTGTACTCTCAGTGCTGTGCTATAAGGGAGCGCACGCTCTTCCGGCAGACGTGCCCGTAGGACCCATATAAGGAAATTCCGCTCCATCTAACGTCACACAGAGCCATACTCGAAAAAAACTTTCCGAAACTTGTAACAAACCGGAAGGAGTATTTTTGGAACAGAAATACTCCTTCAAACGTACAACTTAATTTTTGAAACTTTGTCCATGTTTAGCATGGGAATCCCACTCTTTAACAGTGTAAAAAACTTCCTAACTAACTTTAAAATACAAATTATATTTTTCTACTCTGATTTGAAATCTTGAGAATCGTTATGGCATTATTTCCCCTTGGCATGCTCCTTAGCATGTGTCATCATTGTATGTAATCAAGGAAGTGTAGAGAGCCATACTGCGGTTGGATAAAGATGTCAAGTAAGACCATCAAATTCAGATGTTGTTCTGTCAGTGGATGTGAAGAAACTGCACCTCCCAAAATTTGCATAGCCTTTATGAAGATCCGAGCATTAGAAATGCATTGCTGAGCTATTTTTTTAATGATGTGCCTGAGCGACTGAAAAACTAAAAGAAGAAAGTTTTCATTTCATTTCATTTGTGACAAACCGGAAGGAGTATTTTTGGAACAGAAATACTCCTTCAAACGTACAACTTAATTTTTGAAACTTTGTCCATGTTTAGCATGGGAATCCAACTCTTTAACAGTGTAAAAAACTCAGTATGCATGAAATAGCATTTCACCCCCCCTTTAATTAAATTACATTGCATACGTATTCATTTTTCAATTGAAATGTAGCTCATTCCAATTTTGTAGGATCATCTTCATATACAAAGTTCTATCATCAAACTCTTCTAGATGGTGCAGGCCGATAGGCTCTAATTTAATCAGACATAAAGACATAATTATTCATGTGGGACAACTGATCCCACTAAACATTGGATGTCGGATAGACGTGCAGATCATGTCTATATTAGGTCCGTCGGTCCATGACCATTTCTGAACATCTATTCGACGAGCAAACTAGGTCCACTATTTGGACGTTCAACCATGACCCAACTTGGACGTCATCATGATGTTCAATATTTGACCTTTGAACTGGGTAATTTTTTTGGACGTCATTTGGACCGAATTTGGACGTCCAAAAATGCGCAGTGGGATTGTTACTTTTTGTATAAGCAACCAATGAAATTGCTGCTTAAACATTCAAATAATCAACTAGTGCTTGCTGTAGCAGAAATCAACATCTAAGATAAGTGAATACTCTTTTACGCATATAACTGTACATATTGTGTGGTCTGCCTAATCAATTTCTAAGTTTAAACTAAGTTTCATGTTTAAATAAGTAGCATTTACGTATCTGTGTTTTTACAGTTGCAGCAGCGAGCAGTCTGTAAGTGTTCTGAGTACATGTCAACAAGTTGAGGGCATTAGAAAAGGCTTAAATGAAATAAGCATTCCCATTGTATGTATTTTAACTGGGGTTCGGCATATTTAGCTGCTTGACCTCAATGTTCACATTTGCTTCTTTCTTAGATCGATGTTTTACATAACTGTGCTGAGTGTGCGGACTCACACTCTCTTTACCATCCTATTAACTTTAATACACAATAAGATTATAACATAGTTACATTAATTACAGTTATCAAATGACTTAATATGTTTTGCTCAGGTGGATGCTTGGGTCTTTTCTCATCAGCTTGCAAAGTATCTATTTGTTAACTGCACATACAGTAGTGCACATTCTAACTAGTGTTACGCCAGTCTGCATGGTCGACAAGGTACTCATAACCATAGGCCACTAGTGTAAAGCCTGGTCAGCAAGGTAGCCAAGGCTCACATAGCCATAGGCCAATAATGTTAAGTTGGTCAGCATAGTAGCCAAGGCTCACATAGCCATAGGCCAACAGTGTTGAGCTGGTCGGCATGGTAGCTCAGGCACACATAGATAGTAATACAAGTAGTTCACATGGCTCTTTGGGGCAGCAGCAGTACATGTAAGATGGCACAAGGCCAATAGGTTTTAACTCAATCTGACATAATGACATCATTATTCATGGGGTGCAGTTGATTGGTTGTTTTTGTATCAATAGCCAATGAGCTTGCTGCTCAAACATTCAAATATTCGGCTACTGCTTGCTGTGGCAGTTGCAGTGAGCTTCATAATGCGAAAGTGAAAGTTGTGACATTTGTCAAGTATGGTAACCCATACTCAGAATTGGTGCTCTGCATTTAACCCATCCAAGTGCACACACACAGCAGTGAGAGTAGTGAACACATCGTGAACACACACCCGGAGCAGTGGGCAGCTACATATCCAGCACCCGGGGAGCAACTGGGGGTTCAGTGCCTTGCTCACCTACAACTCCTGCCAGCACTGAGACCTTCAAGTTGCTAGTCCAACTCTCAAACCTTTAGGCCACAGCTGCCCAAAAGCATCACACTGCCCTGTGTAAACCCTTCACCTTCTCCAGCTCCACCCGTATAGATCTGCTACGGGGTGATTTCATGTATGTTTTATATGTGATTATCTCATATACAGTATTGTTCAAAATAATAGCAGTACAATGTGACTAACCAGAATAATCAAGTTTTTTCGTATATTTTTTTATTGCTACGTGGCAAACAAGTTACCAGTAGGTTCAGTAGATTCTCAGAAAACAAATGAGACCCAGCATTCATGATATGCATGCTCTTAAGGCTGTGCAATTGGGCAATTAGTTGAATTAGTTGAAAGGGGTGTGTTCAAAAAAATAGCAGTGTGGCATTCAATCACTGAGGTCATCAATTTTGTGAAGAAACAGGTGTGAATCAGGTGGCCCCTATTTAAGGATGAAGCCAACACTTGTTGAACATGCATTTGAAAGCTAAGGAAAATGGGTCGTTCAAGACATTGTTCAGAAGAACAGCGTACTTTGATTAAAAAGTTGATTAGAGAGGGGAAAACCTATAAAGAGGTGCAAAAAATGATAGGCTGTTCAGCTAAAATGATCTCCAATGCCTTAAAATGGAGAGCAAAACCAGAGAGACGTGGAAGAAAACGGAAGACAACCATCAACATGGATAGAAGAATAACCAGAATGGCAAAGGCTCAGCCAATGATCACCTCCAGGATGATCAAAGACAGTCTGGAGTTACCTGTAAGTACTGTGACAGTTAGAAGACGTCTGTGTGAAGCTAATCTATTTTCAAGAATCCCCCGCAAAGTCCCTCTGTTAAAAAAAAGGCATGTGCAGAAGAGGTTACAATTTGCCAAAGAACACATCAACTGGCCTAAAGAGAAATGGAGGAACATTTTGTGGACTGATGAGAGTAAAATTGTTCTTTTTGGGTCCAAGGGCCACAGGCAGTTTGTGAGACGACCCCCAAACTCTGAATTCAAGCCACAGTACACAGTGAAGCATGGAGGTGCAAGCATCATGATATGGGCATGTTTCTCCTACTATGGTGTTGGGCCTATTTATCGCATACCAGGGATCATGGATCAGTTTGCATATGTTAAAATACTTGAAGAGGTCATGTTGCCCTATGCTGAAGAGGACATCCCCTTGAAATGGTTGTTTCAACAAGACAATGACCCAAAACACACTAGTAAACGGGCAAAGTCTTGGTTCCAAACCAACAAAATTAATGTTATGGAGTGGCCAGCCCAATCTCCAGACCTTAATCCAATTGAGAACTTGTGGGGTGATATCAAAAATGCTGTTTCTGAAGCAAAACCAAGAAATGTGAATGAATTGTGGAATGTTGTTAAAGAATCATGGAGTGGAATAACTGCTGAGAGGTGCCACAAGTTGGTTGACTCCATGCCACACAGATGTCAAGCAGTTTTAAAAAACTGTGGTCATACAACTAAATATTAGTTTAGTGATTCACAGGATTGCTAAATCCCAGAAAAAAAAACAATTTTTGTACAAAATAGTTTTGAGTTTGTACAGTCAAAGGTAGACACTGCTATTTTTTTGAACACACCCCTTTCAACTAATTGCCCAATTGCACAGCCTTAAGAGCGTGCATATCATGAATGCTGGGTCTTGTTTGTTTTCTGACAATCTACTGAACCTACTGGTAACTTGTTTGCCACGTAGCAATAAAAAATATACTAAAAACCTTGATTATTCTGGTTAGTCACATTGTACTGCTATTATTTTGAACAATACTGTACGTATGTTATATGAGCAGTAGCAGCATTTTTAAATGGTCACAGCAGCATGTCTATGGATGTACTGGCAGTAGCAAATCTGTGTAGATGCTCTGTGGCAGGCAGCAGTATTTTGCATCTGATGAAGGAGTCTTGAGTTCCCGGAGAGATGCTTAGCACTTGTTGGCCCTTTTGCCTTCTGTCTGCGGTCCAGCTCACCCCTAAACCATCTCGATTGGGTTCAGGTCTGGTGACTTTGGAGGCCAGGTCATCTGGCGCAGCACCCCATCACTCTCCTTCTTGGTCAAATAGCCCTTGATGCCTTCAGTGTGACACTACAATTTTCATAGTCATGAAAATAAAGAAAACTCTGTGAATGAGAAGGTCTTTTGAACTTTAAACAAAATTTTAACAAAAAAACTTTTGGTCTGTACTATATATATATATATATATATATATATATATATATATATATATATATATATATATATAGGAGTCGAAATTATATAAGCTACATGTCATTATGAAATTTAGGAGACACAGAACAGAGGCCCAGCTGATCCAATACAGAGCCCATATTTATCAGATTTAATGCTGGCTGTGCATTTACACTAGCTGACAGAAGTGTTTTGCCTTTGTTATCCACAATGCATCAGTGATCAAACCGGCAATGCTTTCTGATGTTTTGCCACAAAAGTTGTGATAACAATATTAATCTCTTCATAGAGCTGTTGTACACAGTGCCTTTTAAGAGGCAAACACGTGTACACAGTTACACTGAAGGCTTGTGAGTAGGAGTATTAAAATCTGTAATTTTACATTATGATTAAAAAATTCCAGAGGAGTGGGTGTGAAGTTATTGTAATTATGCACATGTCACAGAGAGATGAATTTGAGCTGAAATGCACTAAGGGATGTATTTAATGAATAAGGCTTACACACACTTACTGTAGATCATACATATAGTACATACAGGGTATATATATATATATATATATATATATATATATATATATATATATATATATATATATATATATATATATATATATATACCATAATTAGAATATAGAACCATAATTATCAGTTTTGATGGAATATTATCTCATATATGTTTATTTGTAATTATATCATTTTTTGTTGTTTAAAGCTTTACGAGGACCCTTTGTGCCATTTGAGTTTTGTGTGCCCCTTTTTTTTCAAAATGTGATTATCAATAGATGCATTTTACAAAAAAAGGAAAATACCCCCTTATGTGTAGTTTCTTTTGAAAACTTTCTATTTTGCCCACATCAAAGAAGATATCTTGCATTGGATTTGTTGTTCTAAACCAGAATGTTTTTTTCTCTTGTTTTGTTTGTTTTCGTAGATCAGACAAAAGATCTGTCAGAATGCATTAATTACACTGGATGGATGGTGGTTTGGGGTTGACTTCGGTCTGTCATGAGGAAATTCCTCACAGGAGTTTGAAAATCAAAGCTGATGGAGGAAAATCCTCTGTATAAATATCCGTATTTTCATCGGTTACATTTTGTTAAAGCAGCAGCATGAGAGGTAATTAACAATTTGATCATTTTCAAATCTCCTGTGCAGGTAAAGGAGAGAAATTTGCTATCAGCACTCCATAGTCTGTTTGGCTTAGATATGAAATATTAGTTTACATCAATAGTTTCAGTGAGTCCTTTGGTTTTAAGTAATTCCAAAATTACAGTGATATGCAATGTACAATATTTGCCATATATTCTTTTGGAAGAATATGACAGTTGAAATAGTCTTATTTTATCAATTAATGCTTACATTTTTAGAGAAAATGTGTACCTACAGTAGATGTTTGAGAGCACATTTTAGGGATGCTAGATTTCAGTATCCATTTGGCATTTAAACATTCAGAGAGGATAAAGTGTTGTTTATTGATTCAGAGAAGCAGCTGTTCTCTGGGACATATTAATAACACTGAACGATCAATTACGTACCTTCTCACGACATACACAAACAATTTGAACTAGAACATTTTTTAATGAAAAGGCATTGCTTCTACAGCATTCTCACATTTCATCAAAGTGTGCATGTCTTCTCAAAACTAAATGCTGTGCACTGCTACAGACTGCTTCAGACTTGTTTTTAGCACTTTAAAGCTATAACTTTCATCTTCTCACCTTTATGACATTTAAAGCAAGTGAGTTTTCTTTTCCTGTAGAACAACAACAACAAAAGTTTTGCAGAATTTAAAGCTACAATTTAAATGTTATTGTTATTTTTTCATTAAATGGATTTTTATATAGGTCTATAGTTATGCCTATAGTTATGCCTATAAAACTGTGATATTACTCAAATGTGACCCTGGACCACAAAATCAGTCTTAAGTCGCTGGGGTATATTTCTAGCAATAGCCAAAAATTCATCAAAATTATAGATTTTTCATTTATGCCAAAAAATCATTAGGGTATTAACTAAACATCACGCTCCATGAAGATATTGTTACGTTCAGTGACTTTCAGTTTCCTTATTTGGTCTTTTTCCTGTTTTCTTTTCTTTGTTTTGTTAATTGATTGATCCCCACCTGTCTCCAGTTCCCTGATTACCTCCTGTGTGCTCAAATACCCTGTCTGTTCAGTTCTTCCTTGTCCGTGATTAATGTAGTGATGTTGTACATAGTCTATGTCATCATTGTTCCCTCTATGGCTGTTCATTAAACTCTTCTTTTGATTTATACCCCATGCGCTTAATCTCTATGCAAGCATACACACGACAGTAACAGAATCATAGGGCCAAAACAGTTTTTTTTTATGGCATTTTTCTTTTGTTTTGTTTTTTGTTTTCCCCCTTCTCGGAATGGCAATCCCAGCAGTCCAACTCCTGTGCCTGGAGCAACTGGACCATTCGCTGGAGGACCATACTAGGGACTTTCTCAATCTGGCGTGCCACCTGCTCCACTGAGCTCCCTCGTCCCTCCGGCTCCACCTTGGTCAGTCGACCGCCATCCACCGCTTCGGGACTCCATTCCTCTGGCTTCGCCTCATCACTCCATTCCTCCGGGTCTGTCAGGCTCCTCCTTCCCTCTGGTTCCGCCTCAATCCTCAGTCACTCCGGCTCTGCAGTGATCTTCCAGGGCCCCGCCTCCACCTTGGTCGCCTGGGCCTTCTGTTCCGCCTTGACCCTCTGGATCCTCGGCTTCTCCCTGGCTCTGCGGCTGCTTTGCTCCATCTTGGGCTCCTCACCCACCAGTGTAGTCTCCGTCTGTCGGCCCCCTGGTGTCGTCGCCTCCTCCTCCACCATGGCTCCTCCCGCCGTTGACTCCACCGTGTGGATCTCAATCCTGGCTGGTCTCTGGAGCAAAATCTGGCTCCTCCTGCTCCGGGCTCCTCCCTCCTACTCCATCCTGGATCCTCTCCTTTGCCTGCCCCTTGCCTGCCCCACGCCCGCCTCCAGAACCCCCACCCTCCCTCCACTGGTATTCCTCTTCGCACCATTCCGGGAGGGGGGCGAACTGTTGCGTGACTCAGTTTCCTTATTTGGTCTTTTTCCTTTTCTTGTTTTGTTAATTGATTAATCCCCACCTTTCTACAGTTCCCTGATTATCTCCTGTGTGCTCAAATACCCTGTCTGTTCAGTTCTTCCTCGTCCGTGATTAATGCAGTGATGTTGTACATAGTCTATGTCATCAGTGTCCCCTCTATGGATGTTCATTAAACTCCTATTTTGATTTATACCCCTCATGCGCTTAATCTCTACGCTAGCATACACAGGACTGTAACAGATATTTTGTAAATTTCCTCCTGTACATATATAAAAAATTGATTAGTGATATGTGTTGCTGAGAACTTCATTTGGACAACTTTAAAGGTAAGATTTTTTTTACTTTCAGATTTTCAAATAGTTGTATCTCAGCAGAATCATAACAAACCATACATCAATGGAAAGCTTATTTATCCATTTTTCAAATGATTTATAAATCTCAATTTTGAAAAATTGACCTGTATTACTGCTTTTGTGGTCCAGGGTCACATATCAGTTTATAAAACTAACAATTTAGCTAATCTTTTAAAACGTTATCACATGAAAATGTAATTCCTACTACTTTTGGCCATATGTACTGTTTAAATTAAAACACGGATGTAAAATTGGGTGATATTTCTTAAAAAAAAAAAATGATTATTATACTTTAAGAAGTATTTCTGCCACGTTTTTTTTTATTTTATTTTTTAATTAGACTGATTTATTTTGGCAGGTTGTAGTGAAGACCTGTGTTTTAATAAACTGTGGACCATTATCCTTCTTACTGACATAATATATTCTATAATGTTAATTATTAAACCAAACCTAATACAAAATTTCCAAAATATTTTTTTTTCTTTTTTTTTTTTATAGGCAGTGGGTTTAATCAGTGACATTATTAATAGATTTGCTATCCGGCATCTTTTCGTCACTTCCTCAACCTGCTTCCCTTAGTGTTTTTACACACCGAAAAGGTGAAACAAAAAAATTATTACATTGTCCAGTTTTCATCCTGAATGTGAGTTACTATGGCAATTTTCGATACAGCAAGAGTGACCTACAACTGCATTTTTTTTCACAGTCACAACAAAAAAAATCTAAACACTATTTTAAAGTGCCCCTATAATGGCATTTTTAAAGTTGCTAATATTGTTTTATGAGTCTCCTAAAACAAGTTTACATGTATGCAAGGGCAAAAAACATGTTTGTTTTCTCAGAAAACAGGTTTAATTTTACCTAATTTCTAAATTAGGTAAAAACACCTACTTTTTGTGAGCCCTCACTGCTGTGATTGGTCAGATGGCGCAGTTCTTTGTGATTGGTCGGAAATGGAATGCTCATTGCCATGACAGAATCACAGCCCTGGATATTGTAAATACATAGAAAAGATGGTTTGTACCTTACCAACTCGAGCCAGAGTCTTATGATGAAAGGGTTGAAGTGGTTGATTGACAAGAGAATGATTCACAAGCACAACTGGAGCAGGATATTTCTATGTGGTAAAGGTCAAGTATAGACAAGTTTGTGGTAATTATGAGATGTGATCAAACAAATTCACTCTCACAGTGTAGGACACAGCATTTTCTCAACATGATGTTAAACACGCAGAAACTTTACAGTTTGTGGGCAGGCAAGTTGGCAACCTAAAACGGACATTATGCAAATGTTTTACTTTGTGACGTAGAGCCGTTACAGAATAAAATTCAAATTCCTGATGACTCGTTTAGGCATTTGCGAGCCAACTCTTTTTGTATTTGACAGTCAGTAACTTTATCACGCACCGTTGGCTTCACAACTTTATTAGCTCTTTTTTTGGTCCATAGAAAAATGCATACAGATCTAGAATTATACAACGGTGAGATAATGAGAGAATTTAACATTTTATTTAAATATTACATTAAATGTTGATAGGATTTCCATCAATTGTGACAGAGAAACACAGTGGAAAGCGGCTGAGCTCATAATGTATACTGCAGAGCCAGCAACTCGGTCAACCGGCAACTCGGTCAATCTGGTCAGAATTCAGAGAAAGGCCAGGCTCATTGGTTGAGTTGTTTCAGCTATTCAGTCAAAAAAAATAAATAAATAAATAAAATTGTCAGTTCTCACAGCGGTAGTTTCTATCTTTGGAGTGGTGCATGTTCATTGTTAGTACACACATGCTCACCTTGTCAACATCTTGGCTGTGCTCAGCATGGTTGCTGATATCTGACCGCATCTGTTTCAGGAAAAGGGGAGCATGGGAAACCGTACCCGCTTGCAGAGGATGAGTGTGATGACTCTGTATACAAAGAGAATGGCTTCAACATCTACGTCAGCAACAATATAGCTCTGGACCGCTCCCTTCCTGACATCAGACATCCAAAGTGAGTAGAGCTGATTCTCAAAGCATGTTCACAGTAACCAGGCTCCAGAGCTGCACAGCTTGAGCTAGACATCAGCGTTTTAACGATCTGTGGCAGGCCATATTTACTCAATCTGGTTTAATTAATGATTTCGTCCTAAATGAGAAGTTAATCTAATTAGGATGAATTAGCTCAGTGATTTCAAGGCTGATAGATTAGTTTTTTTCTGTGCACCTTTTGCCGTCATATGACATCAAAACAAGGTAAAGCAGGGATAACTGTAACTTTGTTTATTTTTTTTATTTTTTTTTGCTGTTTGCCTGATGAGAGACAGTATATTAGGATGAGTCGAATATGACTCACTTTATTTCTGTATCCATACTGTTAAATCAAAGATATATATTACAAATAAATTGCTAAATATTTAATAAAATGTGTGACCAGCCCATGTTGAAAAAAAAAAAAATAAATAAATAAAAAAAACAAAAAAAAAATCTATTATCCTACAGTTTCTACAAATATATCATGCAGCACAACTGTTTTCAACATCAATGATAATAAGAGATGTTTCTTGATCAGCAAATCAGAATGATTTCTGAAGTATTTTGTGACACCGAAGACTGGAGTTAAATTACATAGGAATAAATTATATTTTAATATTTATTAAAACAGAAAACATTTTATTTCAGAATATCATTGTTTTTTGATCAAAGAAATGTTCTTTCAAAAACATAAAAAATAGTAGTAACCCAAAAGTTTGTAGCACAAATGACAATGAAAGTGCTTTATCATCAGTGTCAAAGTGTAAAGGCAAAAAACAGAGACAGAGATGGTGCAGTCCATCCATTTAGCGGGATCTGAAGGAGAAGGTCTGGTTTCACACTTCCATCTAAATGAGCACCTTGATGGATTGATCATTAATTGTTCTCAGAAGGCTCTGCACCATTACCTTCCCTTGAATGTCTCCACTGCCATAGATTTCCCCCTTGGCAAGAACAAATCTCTCTATAACTCCTGTACCAAAGAGTCACTGTCTAAAGGAGGACCAATTCATTACAGGGTTGTCGATAACTAAAATACAATTTATTCTGCCAGAATGAGCTTAAGGTCCATTTAAGCATTTGCTGGCTTGCCAAGTTTCCAGGCTTTCATAATGTGAATGAATGTGAAGTCTTTAAAACATGTTTTTAGGTTCGAGAACATTGCCTACATCTTCTTGGTGAAAAAGTTGGTCTGTTGCTCCCCTGCTGTTAGCTGTAAAGGTGCGTAAACCCCTTTCAAGCACTGCAGACAGCGTTCCGGTGAAGTGCCTGGTGTGGGGCTTTTATTTACATCCCATATAAAAGCCTGTGGTGCTCAGTGTGGAACCTGCCAACAGACAGAATGTGAATAACTGTCTCAGTGCGGGAGCCAGCATGCCCGTGCATTCACTTTTAATGCAGGTAACAGAGAGATACACAGATGCTGCTGCAGCTTCAGCTTGTGCTAACAAGCAGAAAGAAAGAAAAAATGGACAGATTCCATGCTTTCTCAAGTGAAAAATGGCTGAGAGTTTTAAAAACACAGTCTTTTGAAGAAAAAGCAAAACAAAAATGTGTGTTTATCTCTCTCTTTCTCTCTCTCTCTCTCTCTCTCTCTCTCTCTCTCTCTCAGTTGTATTTTTCTAAATGTTTTTTAGCTTTTATTTTTTATCAAAAAAAAAAAAATCAACATGGATATTAACAAGATATTAACAAGAAATGAAGCATATTAGAATTATTTCTGAAGGATCACTTGACACTAAAGACAAGAATAATGGCTGCTGAAATTCAGCTTTGTCATCACAGGAATAAATTATATTTTAAAATGTATTCAAATAGAAAAAAAAAAAATATTTAAATTGTGGTAATATTCAACAATATTACTGTATTTTGATCAATAAATGGCATTGGTGAGAATAAGAGACTTCTTAAAAAAATAAAAATAAAAATAAAAGAAATCTTATAAAACATATTTGTTTTTATACTTACCTGACATGTATAAGTTATTTTAGTACGTTTGAGTATGGATTGTTGAATCAAAACTAAAGAAAAATAAAAGGCTCTTTGAAGGCCTCAAGGACAGGAATTATAACCAACATCCTAACAATGACACATCTATCACTTCAGAAAAAAGAAAAAAGAAACATTTCTAGATTTTAGAACACAACACTTTTTTCTTTCTACAAAATAGCATAGGCCAAATCCTGAACTGTAGTGTTTTCATGCAAATAAATATGATTTAATGCTGATTTGGAGCATTTGATGTTATGACAGTTGCATGTTCCAGTAATGCACATGTCACTGTCTGCCTATTACTATGCAAATGTGGTGCTTTTTCTTCTTCCTGAGCTGTATTTCATTAGTAGACTGATCTGACAGGTCAGACAGGGCTGTTTTAGATTCTGGCTCCTCTCCAGAATGCATTTGTTCACCATGGTGGTTCTCTCTATACTGTATTTGTTGTTTTTTTGTCCTTTTTTTCCCCCACCGCCATCGAAGTGAAATGTTAAAAAACCATGCAGCGCTCCGAGAATGATTATTATATGGAGGTGTATGAATGAGGGCCGGCTTGTCAAGTTTGTCAGGGTGCTGAATTAGAGAGACCGGTGTGAGCCATAAAGTGCCACTTCATCTGTCAGTGCCGGCTTTGTCTGAGCGCAATTAGCATACAGATTTCTGAAAGCTTTATGAGCATGCTGGGACTGAAGGACCTCTCAAAACATTGATTTATGATCTGAACTCCATCGCCGTTGCCCACGGCATCGGGGCGGCCCATGCCAGTCCTTTTGTTTTCAAATAATGTTTTTTACAGTTTGGCAAGATGCACAGTTACTTACGAGTGCAGTAAATGACATTGTTCTGAAGAGGCTTCCGCGTGTTTGTTATTGACAATATGTGGATTATACACTGACGTACTGATCAAGCATTTGATGTAAAGCATAAGTAGACACAATAGGGTTTGGCTGCTTCTCACTCTCTCTCATTCTTTCTCTTCTGTAGCTGTAAGCAGAAGCTGTATCTTGAAAACCTCCCAAACACCAGTATTATCATCCCGTTCCATAACGAAGGTTGGTCCTCTCTGCTTAGAACCATCCACAGCATCACCAACCGCACACCCGACCACCTGATCGCAGAGATCGTACTGGTAGATGACTACAGTGACAGAGGTAAGTCGCAGAGCTGTTCTTTCTCTCTCTCTCTCTCTCTCTCTCTCTCTCTCTCTCTCTCTCTCTCTCAGAGCATCTGCTTGACATCAGGGCTGTTTCTGGTGTCTTTCTGTATTAGCCACTCAAAATGAATTTTGAATGGAGCTTTGACAGCACTGGGTGCTTAAGTGCAACAAAAAGTTTTTTTTTTTTTTTTGGTCACTTAGCGATGTAGACGTGACTTTGTCATTTATTGGAAAAGAAAATGGTCACTGATTGATTACACAATTACAATGTTATTATAACTGGTTTGGATTTCTTTATTGTTAATTTGTCTAATGTGTATGTGTAAGTCTTTGCCTTATTAGTCTTATTGTCCATGAAAAGTAGAAAGTAGAACACATTCCATTCCATTGGTTGTGGAATGCTGTCAGATCCAAAAGAATCATGGAAGCACATGGATAGCACACTGTTGAGCACTATAAAGCCAAATACTGTGCCTTTTGGAACAGCAAATTTATCAATACCTTACACAATAAATCAGTGAGACCATCCCAACATACAATGCCCCTCTGTACTACACAACATCTCAGCCCAATAGCATTCCATCTCACTGCTGGGCTTGCATCACTCCTGTTGTGGAATAACGGGAGAACACAATAGGGAGTCTGTACTTCGCTCTGGCCTGTTCTGTTCCCCTTACATACTCATGTCCAGTTAAAAGGAGCCACCATTATACTGAGAGGCATCTTGCATTGTTTTGCTTATGATAATAAACAAGGAATTCTTTTTATAACACAGATGTGTTGTCTGTGTTGCCATGTTTACATTGTAATACAGTGTTGTTAGTCAATTTAAGGCCAGTTGGCATAGATACTGTACAGTACATCTGTCGATTCAGTGTGTGTGTGTGTGTGTGTAAAAAAAGTAAACTCTGCTATGCTAATCAAGCTTATTGGTCATTACTTGTTTATGATGAGCTCATTTGAGACACAGATTTCCTCTCAACAGACTTTTGACCTAGAGCAAGAGTAAAAATGAATTTTCAAAGCATAGATAATGTCAGTCTTCTGGCATCTGTTGCAGTCATTTGAAAACAGATCCTTCAGTGAAAGAAGTTCTAAATCTCTTGTTTATCTGTCCGGTGTTCATACGAGTCATTTATGTGGTTTAAAGAGAAATTTTAGCCAGATGTGTTGCTTATTCTCTGTAACAAATGTTTGTCCCCAGACCTCTAGCAATGAGAGGCAATTGCATCGGCTAATATACAGAAAAAAATTTATAAAAAGGAATTAGCGTTCCGGTCCTGACAAAATGATTTGGTAGTTACATTTCACTCAGACTAAAGATTGACCAATAATGCCCAAGTGCATTTCAGAGGAAATAAGCACCTGTCAGTAGCGTCACTGGTCCCTCTCAATGCATGCTCTCTACACAAATACACAGAAGGTTGTGTACAGTTGGTGGTCTTTTTGTCTGGACAACTTTTGAAAACCTCCAGTACCATCAATCACAACAGCAAAATATATATATATATATATATATATATATATATATACACATACATACAGTGGGTACGGAAAATATTCAGACCCCCTTAAATTTTTCACTCTTTGTTATATTGCAGCCATTTGCTAAAATCATTTAAAATGATCAAATTTAAAAATCAAGTCCTTTTTTCCTCATTAATGTGCACACAGAACCCCATATTGACAGAAAAACATTTTTGCACATTTATTAAAAAAGAAAAACTGAAATATCACATGGTCCTAAGTATTCAGACCATTTGCTCAGTATATAGTAGAAGCACCCTTTTGATCTAATACAGGAGTCTTTTTGGGAAAGATGCAACAAGTTTTTCACACCTGGATTTGGGGATCCTCTGCCATTCCTCCTTGCAGATCCTCTCCAGTTCTGTCAGGTTGGATGGTAAACGTTGGTGGACAGCCATTTTCAGGTCTCTCCAGAGATGCTCAATTGGGTTTAAGTCAGGGCTCTGGCTGAGCCATTCAAGAACAGTCACAGAGTTGTTGTGAAGCCACTCCTTCGTTATTTTAGCTGTGTGCTTAGGGTCATTGTCTTGTTGGAAGGTGAACCTTCGGCTCAGTCTTAGGTCCTGAGCACTCTGGAGAAGGTTTCCGTCCACATTCATCTTCCCTCGATTGCAACCAGTCGCCCTGTCCCTGCAGCTGAAAAACACCCCCACAGCATGATGCTGCCACCACCATGTGTTGTAGGGTTGTGCCGATAGACGATTGTATCGTGTATCGACGATAGTCAGAGATATCGACATAAGCAGATTTCTCTGTCGATAATAAAGACGATATTAACCATATCGCCCAACACTAATGTGATGAGCAGTGCCTGGTTTGACTCCACACATACCGCTTAGAATTAAGGCCAAAAAGTTCTATCTTGGTCTCATCAGACCGCAAAATCCTTCAGGTATTTTTTAGCAAACTCCATTGGGGCTTTCAGGTGTCTTGCACTGAGGAGAGGCTTCCATCGGGCCACTCTGCTATAAAGCCCCGACTGGTGGAGGGCTGCAGTGATGGTTGACTTCCTGCAACTTTCTCCCTTCTCCCGACTGCATCTCTGGAGCTCAGCCACAGTGATCTTTGGGTTCTCCTTTACCTCACTCACCAAGACTCTTCTCCCCTGATAGCTCAGTTTGGCCGGACCGCCAGCTCTAGGAAAGGTTCTGGTCATCCTAAATGTCTTCCATTTAAGGATTAAGGAGGCCACTGTGCTCTTATGAACCTTGAATGCAGCAGATTTTTTTTTTTTTTTTTGCAACCTTGGCCAGATCTGTGCCTTGCCACAATTCTGTCTCTGAGCTCTTGAGGCAGTTCCTTTGACTTCATGATTCTCTCTGACATGCACTGTGAGCTGTAAGGTCTTATATAGACAGGTGTGTGGCTTTCCTAATCAAGTCCAATCAGTATACAGTAATCAAACACAACTGGACTCAAATGAAGGTGTAGAACCATCTCAAGGATGATCAGAAGAAATGGACAGCACCTGAGTTAAATATATGAGTATCACAACAAAGGGTCTGAATACTTAGGACCATGTGATATTACAGTCTTTCTTTTTTAATAAATACAATTTATTATTATATATATTTTTTTTTAAAAATGTCAACAATTCTGTGTTTTTCTGTCAATATGGGGTGCTGTGTGTACATTGATGAAAAAGAAATTAACTTAAATGATTTAAAGCAAATGGCTGCAATATAACAAAGAGTGAAACATTTAAGGGGGTCCGAATACTTTCCGTACCCAGTGTGTGTGTGTGTGTCTAATGGTGGTTGGTGGCAAAGTAAAAAGTGCTTTGAAGATTTATTTGTATTTTTTATTATTATTAATAATAATAATAATAATTGTATATGCTTTACTGGCAGAATGTACTGTGAATATTAGTATGTGACTGAGCCCTATTATTCATTGAGTTAATTTTAAAACATCTATACATAGACCATCATGAAAAGACCACAGTGTCACTGTGTGATTAATTTTCATGAATATGTAGAGCGTTTGTGTTTCTTTCGACTCTGCTTGTGTAAAAAGTATTTTTAGAGCACTGCTAAAGTGGAAGCTCTGCTGGTGTCTTTCTTTCACTGCCATTCTTTCTCTTCTTGAAGATAAGCATTTCCACCACGTCTCACTTTCTGCAAAAGAGGCCTTGCTGGGCACACATTAATTGTGGATACAAACTAAATTCATGCCATGCATTAAGAAATGTCCTTGTCGTGAATGCTCACAGTGGCATTCAGTAGTGTGAAGGTACTTCAGCATTGCACCCTTTTGTTGGTTTTTCCTTGACTTGTTAAACCTTCCAGAATGTTTTTTTTTTTTTTTTTGCTTGTTTGTTTAGCAATGCCATGAAGTCAACTGCATGATGATTAAATTCAAATTCCCTTTAATAGATAGCATTCAATTAGAACATGTCATTAAAGCTCTTTTCTAGTAAAGCAATGTTAAATGGCTTGCATGAAAGATGACATTTATGTGAGGGCAGATACTGTACAACACATGCAATTACTGTATTCATAAATGCAAAGACCTATGCTCACCATTGATTATATTTGAATATGGGTGAAAGATGACCAGTGCACTTAAATAACTTATTCTGTGTATATTAAAAACTGAAAGCTCAGTCGGCAATGTACTGCGATTTATTTCTCTGATGGCAAAGCTGAATCTTCAGCAGCCATTTTTCAGTGTCACACAATCCTTCAGAAATCATTCTAATATGCTGATTTGAAGCTGTTGCCATGTTAAAAAATAGTTGTGTGGCTTAATTTTTTTTTTTTTTTTTTTTTTTTTTTTTTTTGTGTGTGAACTGTGCATAATTTTTATCAGGATGTTTTGATAAATAGAAAGTTCAAATAAAGCAGTATTTATTTTATATAGATTGTTTTTTTTTTTTTTACATAAAATATAAAATATGTTTTATATTGTTATATTGTTGTATAACAGTAATCAAAAATCTGTCTGAACCAAAATGTTTTTAACAGTAATCTATTTTTGTTATTAATTGTAATTGCCTTTCTATAATATTTATTATTATTATTTTTATTATTATTATTTATTTATGTAGAGCACAAAAGAAAGAAACAATGACATGAAATTTATATCTGGTTTTACAATCACTTTAATCTTGTATGGAACCCAGATTTTTCAGAAACAGATTTACAGTTCACAATCTGTGAGCACAGTGTTGGAAGTGTGAAAAATCACAAGCGACTATGAGAAGTCAATTTCAATAGCCTCTAATTTGTGTTTGTACCTGCTGAAAGCTGAATTTGTGGTAATTACTGACCAGCCTCCATGTGCCCTTTCAAAAGCTACAGATGACACAATTAGTATGGCGTGAAGATTGCCTGGCTACTACTGGACACACGTACACATGCGCACACACACATAAACATAGCCCATAGACACAGAGACAAAATCAGACTCGCAGTTTTGCTGGAACACCTAGACAGTGAATGATTACTATGCTCTGTGTTTTGCGAATGAGGATGGACAACTCCTGCAAGCCAAATGCGTTCCTCTCTAAGATAACGTCCTTGAGCTACGCCACAAAGTGATGTAAAGAACGGAATGATAAAAACTTTGCAGTAACAAGCTGTTCAGATAGCATGCTTTTCTGACATGTGATTTTAAAGCAGACAGTGGGATACTGGGCACTTTGCTAGCCAAACCTCTTAAAGTCTTCTGCTTAGACAGCGTAATTATTACAATCACCTCACCTTTTTTTGAGAGCAGACACCTGCCCCCTAAACCACTTCACGAAGCAACTTGGGATGAGAGTGCTCTTATCTCTGATCTGTAAATGCTTTAGTGAGTACTCCCAGCATGCATTGCTCCAAAAACTGCACCAAGGTGATTTTTTAAAATACGAAGGTAATTTAAGAATGCATTCACCCATCAGGTTATTTGATTTAAAAAAAAAACAACAATAGAGAAAATAGAGGTCTGTCCCATTTCACATACATCTGTACAATTTTATGACATTTTTGTAGAGTTTGAGTAATGTGTTTCCACTGAACAATTCAATAGGACCAAGTGTATCCAGATGAAGTACTTGTTCAATCAACAGAGTTGGCTCTTTATGCAGCAGTACAGGTGGGGTTGTAGCCGTGAGGGCGGCTTGACCAAAATTTATCAAGATTGCGGATGTGGTGACTGCTGAAATTTCTCAGTGCATGATTTCTCAGAGCTGGTCCTCTGGGTTTTGGTGGTCCACTGATTAATGTGAAGACAGGTCAGGTGACTATGAGAAGAAAAGATAAGACCTGTCCGGATGCCCTATGACATTTTGCTGCCTTGATGGGGCTTCTGTGATGGGCAAAATGGCAGAATATCTCTGGAGTCACTGTAGATGTGACTGATTGGATCCAAAAGAGACAGTTATGTGCTCTTTGTCACTACCAGTCTGCCATGATGTGAACGTTTGAATCAAGAATCAATCCTCTTTTTGGCCGCCTCATGGAGACTGTCAGTAGTCACCTATCATCAGGCTGCTGTAGGCTGGTGATGGACACACACACACACACACACACACACACACACAAAGGCAGCTTCATTCTGTGGTCAGGACAGCACCGTACAAATTTAAGTTGAATGTTTCTTATGGCTCTTGAATGGCTCTTCAAAAATTCATATACTACATGGAGGAGTGTATACTGTTAAAGCACAGTATCTTTTACATGATTTAGGGCACTACATATGTAATTTGTTTCTCCAGTAGGGACCATTAAAGTAGCTACTTAATTGCATGTGTTAGCTATTAGCTAAAAGCCATTACAATTAGAGAGTGGTGGGGTAAATCACCCCAAAATACAGGGATTATCTAAGCAATAAATGAATCAAGGTAAAGAGAAAATCCATTGTCTAATAGCTTTTGCTGCACAGGAGGCAACTAATGTACCCTAAGCTGGTTGGGCTCAAGATCAGCCTCAGGGATCAATGTTCTTAAGCCCAGTCAAAGCAATTCCATCACATTATTTGGCTAGACTAATTGCTCAGACTAAAAAAGTGCAAAGTTTAGCCCTAATGAGATTGACCCGTAGAATAAATGTGTTCCGTTGCTTTAAAGATTATGCTGACTTCTCTTATCCTGGGGCATGTGTTAAATGAACACTTCCTGTGCATCCGCTTCTAATCGCTGTTGCTATAAAATCATTGCTTGTACATATTTCACAAGAAAACTTCTGTTTCCCCTATGTCTCTGATTTCAAGGCATAAATCTCTGGATCAGCCAATGTGTATCACAGTTTATCACGTACTGTACAAGTCTTTGCTACCCATTAACAAAAGTAAGGCCTCCAGTCTTGTCAGTGGGAAGTGCACTGGTCCTCTGGGTGTTGATGATCTGCTGACTTGAGCCTCGGCCTGCCTAGATGGGCCAGGGTACCACAGGAAGAAGAGATAAAACCTCTCTGGATGTCCTTTGGACATTTTGCTGCATTGGCAAGGATTCTGCGAAGGGAGAAATGGCAGAATCTCACTGGAGTGGCCATAGACTCGATTGATTGGAGCGGGCAAAAGAGACAGTGATGTCCGCTTTGTCACTGCCACTCTCCCATGGCGTGAAAATTTAAAGCAAGAATCAATCCTTCCGTTGGCTGCCTCATGGAGGCTGTCGATAGTCATAAGTGGCTGACCTTCCCATCAAAGTTTGTGCCCCTCATCAGGCTTACGGTCTCTGGCAGATATTGTTTGGAAAGCAGCATCCATCAATCCTGTGCCAGCACTGCCAGTACAGAGAGAGGAACTGTCATGGGTTTTTCACAAGAGCTGAAGTGTTAATAAAGCTAATGACACCACCGTCAGTGGCAGATGTTCAACAGGTGTTAGCATTTGAATGCAAAAACTCTTTATTTAAGCTCATCTATGTACTGAAAATACGTTGAGTTAGAAGTCATAGTCAGCTGCATCAACAATATCCGGTTTGCAAAATGCAGACGTTACTGTAAGTAGCAGATTGTCTTCAGATACTTTTCTATGTAGAAGTATGATTCTCAGAACTGGTTCCTGCTATTCCAACTTCAATATTAAAGGGATAGTTCACTTTCAAATTAAATTTTGGTATGTTTTAGCTCACCTCAAGGACCTCCAAGATGTAGGTGTCTTTGTTTCCGCAGTAGTTTCCATTTTGATATATGTACAAGAGGTAAAAACTATATAAATACTGCTAGTTTTATTACACAAACCGCTCGTTTCGTGTCTTAGGTCCTCAATGTGTACTTACGATGGGGAATTGTTTAATTTGGACTCCTCTGTGCATGCTCTTTGAGGTGGTGACTATAGGCCTCCATTTTATGAGGCACAGACAAGAACAGTTTGACCTAAAAATATAAAAATGGGAACTACTGCGGAAACAAAGACACCTACATCTTGGATGCCCTTGAGGTAAGCTAAAACGTATAAAAATTTTATTTGAAAGTGAACCATCCCTTTAAGGATCTGTCTTTATTTTCTTCAGGCTTTGCACCAGTGACGAGCTCTTTAAATCTATATCTTTAGACATGGTGTGCACTACGTGGAGTGAACACAATGCTTGAGCTATATTTCAAGCTATACTGTAAAACAATAAATACTATTGCAGTTGTGAAAGAAATCAAATTTGAGTGAGTCATCAAAACATTGCAAACTGATTTGTTCACACTCACTGATTCATTCAGTAATTTGTTTTTATGAGTGACTATAAAATAAAAGCACACTCCCAAACCAGCATTCAAAAAGAACATATGTTATACTACTCTGAGTAGACTTCAGTAGCCTGAGAACAATGTATTTATTATTAATTTATTTTGGAAGCAAGTTAATGATGGGCACGGAATCAGGAAAGGTCATGGCAGAATTGGTTGCAACACAGCATGAGTAGGCAAAAGCCATAATATGTCCTTCAAATGACTATCAGCTTTGTTTTTGGGTCAGCCCACACCTTGCTCATTTTGGAGCTCAACACCATCATTGAACACAGATTTGTGGGTTGCACTGCATTAAAAGATGACCTTTTCTCTCTCTCCTTTCCCCACCAAAATCAGCCTGGTTCCTTGACAAGCAAAGCCTTTTCATAATGAGATACATCTATGCCCCACTCTGTTCAATCACTCTTCTCAGGTAGTCCATTTCCTTGGCTGTGGGAGGTTGTGAAATATTCAGTAGCATGCATCAGTACTCCTATTATTGAAATCAGCAGCTACTTTTTTTATAAAGATGTAGCCATTAATCAATCATTACCGGAACGTTGGCTTTATTATTTGCTTCATTACTAAAGCTCTACCTCTTGCAACCACCATTCTGTGTGCATGAGTGGAATCTAATGCAGTAACTAGTGCCATTTTTCCATCATTATGTGTGTGCTAGAGGTCTATTGTTGGAGATTACTGATAATGTTTTCACCCTTCAACCTTACAGCCCTCTGAAACAGCCTTCTATTATGTACAGCCTTTCAGGATTAATTAATTGTGTCTGAAAGGCATGTGAATGAAAGGCGTATTAAGTCTTCAGGAGAACTTAAGTTTTGGACAGCATTTCCAGTATGTAAGCATTCATAAAGGTGCTAAGCTACAATTATATTTCAGGCTGACTCTACATTTCTAAAGACCAGCACTGAAGTGATAAGAGAAGTCAGAGAGATCTAATAGACCGATAACCAACCCACAACTGTCCTAGCATGATGACTTTTTATCAGCCAGATATAGAGAGATCCCCTAACTGCAGAATTAGGAAGGGTTATCTCCAAGCGAGGTCAACTGGAAGGAGAGCGTTCCAATTATCATATTACTGTCGGTTATCAATTTTTGCACTCATCTTAAAGAAGGGATATCAAAAGCCATCAAACAGCAAAAAAAAAAAAAAAAAAAAAAAAAAATGTGTTATGTCATTCGTTGCATCGCCTTGCTCAGCTGAGAAAGGATGGAAATTATTCTCCATTAAGGGCAATTGTGCTGCTGCTCAATACAAAGCCATTATTGTCCTCAAGAAATAGAGTAACATCTCTGATGAGCGGCCACCATCATGTGGGAGTGTAAAACCAGCTGTGATGGATGTTGTTGAAATGTAATGACTGAACTTGCAGTCAGCATGGTAGAGGAGGAAAAAGCAGAGACCATTGTGTGTGGTGGTTATTGGCTCCTGTTTTCACTTGGCATAGTCAACTGAAATCGAGCTGGGAGGTAAACTGCCTTGCATACGCCGAACCCTGAAAAAAACTAGCAAATCGAATATTGAAAAAATAAGACTGCCTTGACTTGGCCGAATACAGCTGTGGCCGGCATGGTTATTTATCATATTATTACATCAATGTGCTACCAGCACAGTTATGGTGGTGCATTTGAAAAACAGTAGCTATTATCATTATTATTTGAGCGCAATCATCCTCATGTCTCCAAGCTGATTAGGAGTTGTCCTGAATGGCTCTGATTGTGTAATGATCAGCTAATTACAAAGAGCACAGTCCCTTGCTATGGGGAATTCAGCCTAGCTGTTAATGCCAGTCTGGCAGAGTGAATAATGCAACACCCCATAAGAGTCTCACTCACAATAGCACTGCAGTAATGGCATTAGAGCACATAGCAATTAATGTTTTTTTTTTTGTTGTTGTTGTTGTGCTCTGGGTGAAAATGTTCGCCTTCAATATCTCTTTGTATATATTGCAACATACTGTATAACAGTTGCAGATGTGTATTTACACGCAGTTGTTAAGCGATCTGTGCAGCTGTGATGCAAATTGCCAATGAATAATAGAAAACTGCAAAGCAGAGAGCCATGGCTGTAGCTCCAATCGTATTTATTATACATAACCATGAACTACTGCAATTAACAAGAATAAAAACACAAGCATCTACTTAACTAGCATTTTTAGTCTTATGGGAGGGAGATTCTGAGCATATGAGAAGGACTTTGAGGAGGTATTTATGTTATCTCATTGTACAAAAAAACAAAACAAAAAAAAAAACATGGCAAAACCGTCAATGTAGATATACAGTAATATGACAGTAATATGACGTTCTAAAGCATGTAGTGAATATAGAGCATATAGTGAGATCCAAAAGTCATAGGATGTAAATTTATTTAAACCTGGATATAAACAGAAAAAGACTAAATTTTGAAAAACAATACACAACCAAGTTATGGAGTTGACTTTGTTTACCACTTTAAATATGTAATATGCAACGATTTGTGTATGTGAGTGAGTAACAGAGAGAGAGAGAGAGAGAGAGAGAGAGAGAACTGTGATAGATTAGATATTTTACACAATTAGAAAAAAAAAAATCAAGATATAAACTTTTTTAGTCATTGCCTCTGAATTTTGGTCCCCACTATAAATCAATAGGTCATGCCTGGTGTAGTAGTTGCAACATGGTTGTCATAACAGCCAAAGTGACACTGCACTGAACTATGCTGTGACAGTGATAAGCACTTTGTTCCAGTGTTTGGAGACAAAAATAGGGAAACTCACAGACCAAAAACGACCAGCAGGACTCTTCTAGAGTGAGGACTTTGCAACCAGCCAAATGTAACAGAGCAGAACAGGGCTAGAATAGGTGGACACCACATCAGGCAATTCCATTAGCTGCATTAAACACGAATCAGAGCCTTGAATCTAATTCCATCTGCCACAGAAGAACAGTGAGCCTCAAGAGACCACATGACCCTGCAGAATCCCAACAAATGTCCTGCTGTAACGTTTTAATGTTGACTTTGGGCCAGCTAAGAGTAAGACTGAGGTATTGCGAGGCTATGGTGTGTAGTGGTTTGAAGCAGACAGGCTGGACTAGTGCGGCGTGCGCCCTGGCACTGAGACTGATGAACGTGCCGTTCTGCTGAGATGGACCCATTTATTACCGTCTGACATGACAAATCATTGCACAAGGATACAGGGCCAGTTTGTGCACTCTGCCATCCCACCTCAACAAAGCCATTGGTAATTCTAATGGCCAGTAGGTGCAAATGTGACATTTCTTCATGGTCATGCAGGTATCTCCTTTTTGCAGCCGATTCTGCACCATTACATTTATAATAAAGAGTTTTGTTTAAGCATAATATACTGGAAGGACTCCTAGCATTCCTCAATGACTGAAGGTGCATTTGATCCACTTAACTCGCACTTTATAATATATGGAAAAAGAGAAGTGGAAAACCACAACTGAATACAAAAAGACACACTTTGTATTTGAATGAGATCCTTACATGTCAGACATATACATTTAAAAACGCCTGATTTCTATGTGTAGGAACAAACCCGCAGTACACGACAGTACTGTTTTTCATCCTCTAATACTAATGCACACCTCTTAGAAATATCCTCTCCACGCACAGGCATTTGATCAGATTTTTTTTTTTTTTAATTCTAGTTTCCTGGTGCTCTGAGCTTTGATGTCCACTTTCATTAAACAGATTGTGTTTCTTTTCTCACAGAGCGAGGTCATGCTTAACAGGGCGTGTTTCAAGTGCAAAGAGTTGGGTCATTGGTGAAGCGTGTTTTTTTTTTGTTTTTGTTTTTTAGCAATTTAGACTGGGTTTTGACGTTGAGAAATGGCTGTGTACTTACAAGTACACGTAATTGTATTTTAAATTAATTCCTTCTCCAAATGATGATAATGATTAAAGTGGAGGTGACTTCTGGCACTACTCAACTGTGACTTTATTAATTAGATTTGAGTTATGAGAAAAGCCCAGCAAATCTTCTTGCTTTTAAAGATGCTGTGTAATGAATGCAGATTTCTCTCTTGTCTGTTTTTTTTTTTTTTTTTTTCATGCACATGGCCAAAAGTATGTAGACAACCCCTTTTAATTAACAAGTTGTAGTATTTCAGCTACTCCTGCTGTCAGCAGATATATAAAATATGCAATATGCTTAGACAAACAGTTTTTGTATAATGGGCTATGTCTTTTATGTTCCAGCATGACAATGCGCCTGTGCACAAAGCATGGTTGATAAATGTTTTGGAGGCATGGAGGAACTCGACAATGGTTGGATACTGTCGAATAGTTGTTTTCTATTGAGTCGTTGCAAGCTGCACACAGTAAAATAAAGCTTGATCAGTGTAGTCGTATTCACACACAAATTCACATACTATTTAAAACCGGTTTTGGGGTTTTTTATTTTTTATTTTTTTATTTTTTTTCCTGACTAATCTGACTAACATAACCCTGAAGAGGATGGTTTTCCGTTGTTTATGATGATGGGCATAGTTTCTGAACTTGTATGTTTGGATAGCACGAATAGTGTACCTTGCAGTTAAAAAAGCAAGCGCAGCGCACGTGTGCATATTACAGACTGTCATCAGACTCCTCCTCTTTAGTAACATCATCATCCGATCCTTCATCTTTGCATGTGAAATGGTCCATTATAACTAGGGGTGCACCGATTAAGATTGGCTGATCTATATACGCATCTCATCAGTAAAGCCGGTTCTCTAATCAGCAGTAAATTCCCTCAGGTGCGTAATTTCACATAGAGCAGCTGTTACTACACAGAGCCGTTGTTAAGTGAGAAGCTGCGCAGATCCACGTTCATCATCACCGTTTATTTGCGCAACTAGTCAGTTAACAACGGCTCTGTGTAGTAACAGCGGCTCTATGTGAAATCACGCACCTGATGGAATTTACTGCTGATTAGAGAGCCTGCTTTACTGGCATGATGCGCATTAACGATCGGTCAATCTCGTTCGGTGCACCCCTAATTATAACTTATTTTAGGGCACAGACATCACCACGATTGAGCAGACTGAGATGAGCATGATCAACTAAGTGAGCATCTTCAGACTGAGTTATTTTCTTGTGCTCTGCCATCTTACGATATTACAAAATAAATAAAAAAACACTTTGAGTGCCGTAATTTAGACAGGACTGGCGGGAAATGTGCAATGGTACATCTTTATTATATACTGTATGATATATTGATTTATACAGTCTTTTCTGCTTTTCTGCACTAAACAAGTGCATTTTGCCAAGATAATTTCATAGATGATAGACAAGATGAATGAAACCCTAATTTTGAATTTCCTTTCCTAATTTTGAAAAAGTCCCATCGTGACACCCGACGGGTTTTCCCAGATCACAGTTATTTAACTTATGTTACTTAATATTACTTTCATTTCAGTAAATATGGGGTCATTTACTACTACATTATAAAAAATACAAATAAAATTTCTCCTAAGCACATACAAAAGGCATGAATTTGAATTGATGCAACCTGTTTACATTGTGCATAACTCACACTGAAAGTGGATTGTGTACTGTATCTAGAGCTGTTAGATCTGCAGCTAGCTAAAAGAGGAGGTGTAGAGAAGAGAAAAACAGTCTTGTGAGTAAGTAAAAAATCTACTCTGTGCAGCACAAACAGACAGGAGGACTCACCCAAGAGAATCGCCCTCTCTGTACAAAAATGCTGAAGCTCAGGACAAAAGAAGAGTGTTTTCTGCTTACTAACCCTGATGGGAGGAAGTCAATCTCTGGACCTTCTCAAGCAGGGCACGGTGGTCCAATCCTGCTTAGTTGAACGTTTGTCTGGCGGGCCAATGTATTATTCATCTGGACGGGTTTGCAGCTGGATTAGTCCCTGCCATGGCCTGTTTTCTCTCTGTCCGCAGTGATGTGCTGATGGTTTAATGATGCGACAGGTCTCTGGGAGGTGGTGGATGCATCTGGCAGCCGCTGACACCTGCCAAAAAGAGAATCTCCTGATGGGAAGAGAGCAGCTGCACAGCAGATGCAGGCTAATAAAACACTGCTCTTGACTAGCCTCTGATTGGCCGGCAGATGACAGAGGTTACGGGGAAATTGCTCTTTGTTTAAGCTTAATCACCCGACAGGAAGCTGAGGAGAACAAACTGATGTGAATAACTCGTCTTCTTGTCACACGCCTACATTTCCAATGAATACCGGTGTATGTAGATATTTTATCAGTGACATGCTTTTGTTTGCATCATGCATTTTTAATTCAGATTCTGCTAAAAATTGCACCACATTTCCCCCTTCAGTTAGTATAACTCTAAAGGTTTGTCTGCATTTTAAAGACAAAAATATTTGCGCTTATAAGCGCTGATGGTCTCCACGGACGTGTCTGCCAAATAATGGTTCACTGAGTCAGTGAACTGCAAGAGCAGCAAATATGCCCACCTGGAGTGGTAAAATATTCATGTCATACCTGGTGTAATGTGGCATCACTAATGCAGCATGATGGTAGATGGAATTTTGCTGGGTTGGGTGGCAGCACTACAGAAAGGCCTGTCATATTTAATGGCAGACAGGCCTTGTGACAGTTCACATTAGCTGCTGCGGATGCTGAAAATTTTATATGTTTTATATTCCCTTAAGTCAGGCTTTACATGAAATATCATCAGGAAATTATGCTGTAAAATGAGGTCAAGGCAAAAAAAAGGGTGTCTATAGTTCAGTTAAACTGTAGAGGAGAATTTTAACGTACAAATACAGATATTTACACAGAAATCGAAGATAAGGCAAAATTAGACGAGGCCGTTATTAACATTCACTTGAGAATGCGTGTGATTTTGCAGATTCTACAGGCAATTACCTTCGTTCATAATTTAAGACCCTTTTAAGTTCTTTGGAGTCCTGATTTTATGCCGTCGAGTTCTATCATAATCTGTTTTGTGGGGCAGAGAATTTAGAAATCATTTTGAAATCAAAACAAACTCATCCTCTCTTTACTAGTGCTTCTCATCCTTTTTGATTCAAAGGCCCCCCCATATGAGCCAAAACATTTCCTCTGATATTTCTGCTGTGAATATGACAACGCTGCTTGTTTTCAAGTTGTTATATTAACAGAAATGGAAATGTTGAAATAATTAACCATAACACATTGATTTAAGAATATTCTATTTTCCAATAAAAACATATGTTTACATCTCAGTACATCTTTTGTGTGTGTGTGTGTGTGTGTGTGTGTGTGTGATTTAACCTCATAAAAAAAAGTATGATTTAGCAGAGTACTTAATACAGAAACATATTATTTATTTATTCTAAAGATTTGAAATACACTACTTTTAGGACAGTTAAGTGCACTAAGTCATACGTTGGCCTTATTGGAAGTTTGCTGAGTCCCGGCCCTGTTGTTGAGAACCACTGTCTTGTATCTTATACCACACACATTCTTTATTGCCTATCAGCAAACCAGTGACGCATTGTGATTCAAACTCAAATGTTCTGAAACCTTCTGTTCCTCTCTAGTTCTCTCTCTTTCTCATTTCAATTCATTTCAGATCTCCCCTCTGCCGCATATAGAAACCACAGTTATGGAAACAACCTTTTAATTTCGGTGCTTTTAATGCACAATAATTATTACGATAAACGTGGTGGGAAATGACAGAGACACACATGGCTCTAAATCATCTCCATTATGCTTTTTTTTGTCCTCACTCAGAGAGATTTCACAGCTTGTTCAGCTCAGTAGAAGCAGGACTGAACAGTCCCTGTAATTTTCATCAAACAAACAAAGGAAAGCAATGGTATAAATCAGTGAAATCTGCAAGACATTTTCTCTATTTAACGTTTTGTTTTACCCAAACTCACAATGACCCTCTATTGAATGCAGGGAAAGCTGTCTTTGCCTGTCATCCGTTTTGAAGTCCCTCTGTGTCGAGATACCTGATCTTTTGTCTGCGCTTTTCTTCCCCACTGATTCATCGACTCAAAGTTTTCTGGCTGCTTTCTGAAGAACCTTCCTCAAATATGCAGAAGAAACTCACTGTTACCATAGTAGCGTATTATGATATTCCGAAAGAACAACCAACCATTTGGGATGCTAAAATTAGGCCAAAGTGTGTGCATGCAGGCGTGTTTTTTTATTTTTTATTTTTTTATTTACTCCAGAATGATAATAAGATTCATCGTCTCTAACTAGACAGAGCAATTAAATTAACTGGGGAAGAAAGTTTCTCTACACCCGTAGGCTCTGCACAATTGTTTTCCCCTCTAATTAGATGGAAAACTTTTGAGACTGGTGAAAATAAATTTATGGTAAGTTTGTTTTATTGTGCTATTTTATTTTTTCTCAACAGTCCATGTCTTTTTTTTTTTTTTAAACATATAAAAAATGCACAATTACTGCCCTTAACAAGTACACAGAGCTTTGATCTTATGCTGTCAGTAGCACATATAGTAGCAAGACATTGCTCAGTAGGTTAAAAACAAAGCTTCAAAACAATTATATAGTAGTCTCTCTTTATATTTTCATCTTGACTGAAAGTATATGCTTTCTTTAGCAGTCATAAGCCTTCACCCAGAATTAAAGCTGTGTCATCATTTGCTTATCCTCATGTAGTTCCAAACCTCTCATACTTTTTACTTTAAGTCAATCTAATCTGACAAACAAAATGCAAAATGCATATCCATACACCACAGTGCTGTCTTATTATTGGATTGATCTTGGCTCAAGTTTTAATTTTGTTATTTATTTATTTATTTATTGTGTGTGAAGGCTGTTGATTCAGAACCACTTTATACAGTAGCTACTGATTTATTACACTCTAAAAAAAATTCTGAACACTGTAACACAGTGTTCAATTTTGGGGTTATTTGGCAACGCAGCACTAGTTAAATATTGGACTGAACACATGCTGGGTTATTTTGACCCAGAAGTTGGGTTACAAGTTTGACCCACCCAAGATGCTCAACCATTCTTTAAAAATTACTGTATTGCTGTGAATATTTATTAATAAGCAAGAAAACCCAAAAATATTGAAGACAAATTGAATTTGAATACAGCAAAGTTTACAATATTACATACATTTTAGCTTGTATAACAATCAATTAAGAACAAAAAAAAATTTACATTTAAAAGTAACATTTTAATTCAAGTGTATTTAACCATTCTCTGTTATCCATTTATAACTAAAATAGTGCTGATTCATTTAAAATAAAAATAAAAATGTCAAAATTTGACAATACTTGTTAAGACTTTGTTCATTGTACCACCTGGACATATTCAGTATAGAAAACACTTATGTGTATCCTTTGTTCTTGATCAGTCTTACGCAATCTTGATTCCTATTACTTACCATACATATTTAACCATTTCACCTCCGATACCGTATGACTACCATGCTAAAGAAATCAGTTATGCATAACACTTCCTTTCATTCATTTTCCTGATGCTCCCTGCTGTCTAGATGTCTTGCACTTCCACATGCTCCATTTCCCTGTGAGAGGGCCAGCTTATCACTGTGTCTGCGAGTCTGTTAGCATTGCATATCTTACATGCAAAGTGATTACAGCAGTGGCAGCACCCAGTCATCCATGAAGACAGCAGTGGATTCACAGATTCGGCTGCACAGCTCTCGGGGAAAGGCATTACATGACATGTTGGCAGGAAAACTTTATACTCATGAGAGACACAAACCATGAAAGCTGTGCATAAGAAGCTACACTATCCCTCAGGGTCACTTCAGATAACCTTCTCACTTCCATTGAGTAAAATATAAGTTGACTTTGGACTCCCTCTCATATACCACAACTCTGCAGTCTACGTTGCTGGGTCTAGAGATCATGAAATGTACAGTACTACTAACAAAGTTGACAAATTACTGTATATGGTATATCGCTAAATTTGGTTCCTGTATGGTGTCTTTCTCAGACAGACACTTCACATGCACCTTCTTTACAGGGGGGCTGCAATCCCGCAGTTCCACAAATTTGACTGGGACATGACTGGAAAAAAAAGGGCACAAATCTGCACTCCATCCAACCACTTTCTCTAGAACATGCTGAACTGAGCTGATTACTTTTCACACACAGTGGTGTTAGAGCACCTTGCTATCTCTGATGATGACTCACGTTAGAAGTGAGACAGGTTGATTGAGATTTTGCTAGGAGCTAAACCTTTGCTTCCACAGGCACACACTTTGTATTTTTTATTTTTTTTATTTTTTTTATTTTTCATCAGATAGCATCTGACTTCTTGGAGTTGTGATGAGATAATTGACCTCCATCAAGAACAAGACAATGCAGAACTTGAAGTGGTTTGAAGTGTGTAATCACCCTTTGTCTGAGATTCAGACTAAAAGGTCCAACCCACCTCAAACTGGCATGATAATTGGGTCAATGGCGATCTTTTTTTTTCCGTCCTATATAATAATTTATTTTAAAGGCATTAACAAAATGTATGTTCCATTTTAAGATATATATATATATATATATATATATATATATATATATATATATATATATATATATATATATATATATATATATAAATGTTTAGAAGGTTCAGCAAGTCTAATCTGTCAGTTTTTATTCTCTTTTCTTACAGATGTTGTAATATATATATATATATATATATATATATATATATAGAGAGAGAGAGAGAGAGAGAGAGATGTTGTTGTTGTTGTTTGTTTGTTTGTTTTTGAAAAATCTACCTCAGCAAACCAATACTGCATACCATGAAGAGAATGTGTACAGTTCAAATACGCATAACCTGTTATTAAGATGTATAAATGACTCATATGAAGACTGAAATTCATCTTAAAGCTCAGTGGAGGGCTACACTCTCATGGCGTCCGGGCCCATGCAAAGGTTAAGCCGTAATGACTTTTATTTACTTCATTAAAATCCTTAAGGATGACAAATTGGGCCGTATAGCACTTCAATGTCATTGTTATCAAGGAAATGTCTGATTTTTGCCTGCCCGGTGATGGCTGCCCTAACCCTGACATGTTCCGGAGGTCCAGGAAAATAAATGGCTAAGCTAAGAAACCGGAGGCAAATGACTGCAATAAATGCTTCTCCCAAGTCCCAGCCGCCCGCTGAGGCGATCCATTTGTTAAAGTGGGAAGTGAGGTCAAGCCTGGACAGTCCCAGAGTGCCTGTTGAGGCTCGACAGATGGTGCAGACCAATTAAAAAGACCTGTATGTGTGCTGGGAGAAAAAGCGTCCATGTTCTGTGTGCGGATATAGGCTCTGGGGAAGAAAGCGACCCTGTAGTGTAGTACTGGGGCGAGGTGAGGCCCGTTCAAAAGAAGATCTCCCACCACAGTCCTGTTTGCTCGCATATATGTTTTCAGTCAGCTCTTTTCCTTTGAAAAGTCTTATTTTTCATCTCCCCGAAATACAGTGAAGGCAGCACAATTAGTTTTGGATCTCATCTTATTTCCAGTGAGGGTGAATGGATGAGTCTGTAATGTGGGAGTTGATATGGTACCTTTAGGTCTTCATTAGCCGTAAAGGAATAAGATTGACTGCAGAATTGGGGTGATTTTCTGCACTAAGGTCTTCAGCTCAGAGATATCAGCTCTTAGGGGCTTGAACTAAACCATGTTCTATCATGAAAGCCTTGAGGGAAATGGCTGACGCTCCACAGTCTAAGGAGCAGTAAAATGCAAAGCATTGTCCTCATGGGAGAGCTGCTGCCAAACAACAAGGCACTATCTAGATTTACTCACATAATTAAATACAAAAATAGGAGCTAAATGCATGTGTCTCATATAGATCTTGCAAACTGCTTTGGCCTAAAAACTATTTCAGGCTTTTTCATGGAGGTGGAGGCTGTGACTGTGATAATTTGCTTTAACAAATGTGTTTTTTGAAGGGCACTGAAAGAATTAAACCCTTATTCTGGTCCCTTCCATTGCTGTTCTACTTAAACCCATTGGGAAATTCTCTTGCCATCTTAAGTAGTCAGTAGAACCAGCTTTTATTATGTTATCCAATATCTTCACTGATAGTGATATTAAAAGTATTCTGCTATAGGCTCCTTTTCACAAACTCCATTTTGCTTGCAAAGGATTTGTATTTGGAGCTCGGAGAACTTGGATATTTCTTTTCTTTTCTTTTTTTTTTTCGTTTTCATGAAAGCTTTGACACAATTGAAAGTAAGCACAGGAAAGAAGCAAAGGACAAGGGGCATTAATCTCTCTAGTGTTCATATTGAAAAATTGTAGTGCTCATGATGTCGTGTCCATTGATATAAGCTCCATAATAACACCCCCCCCTTCCTCAACACACACACAGAGAGACATTCTCTAAGTCATATATCTTAATTTCTGAGCACTTTGCTTCTTTTTGGTGACGGTGTTCTCTCTTGCTCTCTCTTTAAACATATTAGGACCAATATAAAGGGGTCACAGTCCCGCTGCTTGCTTGATGATACATACATTTGTTTCTCGCAATGGTCCTAGTCTGATATCAGGACATTGTGCACCCAGTCTTAAATCCATTTTGCTCTTCATGCAAGGCGGTTGCTGGGTAAATACTTTGATTTGATTGATGACACTCATTAATGGAAGGTGCCTACAGCCTTTGAGTAATTGCCCTTTGGATTCTTTTCCCCATTTTGTTTAATCTGCAGAAACAATGAGGTATTTGTGTCCCATGCTAGTATATGCCAAATATATATGTTAACACAGTGTTCAAGCATCGGGGACTTTTTGCTCCTCTGGCTTTATTAGAAGAGGAAAGATCAAAGGAGGAACATGCATGTTATTTAATTTATTGATGACACAGGTCCAGGTCATGTAGTTTCCTCTGCAGCGGTTTCTGGTTTGCAGCATTTCTGTCGAGGGACACAGGGATTGAGCTGCTGTTATAAAGCTTGGGTCCCCCATTCATGTCCCATTCAGTCCCATATCTCAGGAGATGTTTGCTTTAATTACGGAATGTTCTCCTTATCGCTCGAGACGGCTGCTCCATACAGCTCCACTTTGTAATGCGTCATGGGAAAATCTGCTGCTCTTGGTATTTTATACATTAATTTAACTTGGTTTATTACCCACAGCAGCTCAAAGTGATCACAGTCTTGGTCGCTACATTATTGAGGTCTTGTTTTTACATTTGGTTTTGTAAATTTTCTAACTGAATGAAAGTGTTTGTGAAATATCTTTATTGAATCTAATCTAATCTGAATATACTTTTCTCCTCTTAATGATTCATTGGATGAACAAAACAAAACAAAAAGATTCTCAGAGATGCTTTTTACCATTTCTCATGTAAGTATTTGGAAGGTCTGTTTGTTTGGATAGGTTTAACTGCAGTTTTACATAAACCATCCAAATATATTAATGCATTTTAGCCTCAAGGTTCTGAATCAAGCGTGTACATATATATATATTCCCAAATAAAATTTTATAACTTATGTTACTCACTCAATGTAATATCAAATATTGAATAGGGTCATCGTAGTTTCAAAATTAACAAAATTGTTCCCAGTATCCCACTGAATGCATTGTAGAAATGTTATTTACATTCAAATGTTGTTGTTTTTTTTAGTTGACTTGTAAGTGTTTGTTTCTTTCTAATTGGCGATCTCTGCAGTCTGTAGTCATGTTACTGCATAATTCTTGATAAAACTACTTTGCATTGTCAAGATTCACTCCAGCCCATGTAAGAAAAATATCCAATCAACTTTTACTACTTATGAGCATTTGACTGAAAACCAGAATATTCAAAGAAATCTCTAGTTGGTTCCCAAGGGCTTGTTCTGTAAAGCATGACCAAGGGGTGCATAGTAGATAAAATCAAGCCTTTATTATAGTTTTTGATTGACTGTACCAATGGATATATGTGAATTAATAACAGAAGTGTTGATTATAATCTCATGTTGAAAATGTTGTTGAGCCTTTATAACATGCATGGCTTCCCCTTGCCTCTCAGGTCAGGTTTGGCATCTTAGGTTCAATAACATGCATTCAGGTGCAACAAAGGCTCCATCTTAGCTTCTGCCCTCTGGCTATAGAGCTCATCTTTTCTGTTCCCTTAAGCAGCAGAATTAAATGTTGATTGTGCCCGAGTGTGGCAGACAGACTCTGACCTCTGCTTTGTTTGCGAATCACGGCTGGAAATAATTACACATCTCTTCTGATAATTGTTCACAATCATCCCGCCTGAGACATCAAAGAAGCTCGAGGAATAGGTATCATTCACAATTACTGGACATAAGAATGGGCAATTTTCAAAGGGCAGGCTAATAGCGAGACTGCATTCTCGCAGAGTGTAGATGAGCATTCAGTATTTCAATCTACTCTGGCTCTAATTCACTGTGTTTCCCAATGTGAATAACTCCCACTGAAAAATTCAATCCGGCACATGGTGTTTCCCCGTCCTTGTCTAATCAGGTTAATCCGGTCTAGTCCAGCACTGGGTGGTTTTAAATGTAATTCTTGAAGCGTGTCATCTCATAATCAGATTTGATTGGAGGACAAGTATCATATGAGGATATAAGGTCATAAGTTATGTGCCTGCAACTTTCTATTATGTGAGACAAAAGATGCAAATTTCAGTTAAATGCAATCCAATTGGGATAAGCTTCTTTTGCAATACTTGCCACTTGGTGTTCGGTCTGTTCATTACACATACAAGTAAGCATTTTTCATTTCATTTTTGAAGTTTTAGCATCTTTTAGAGGATGCACAAATGGTGCATATTAATCTTTCTTAAAAGCACAGATGCTTTCTTAAAACCCTTGCTCATGCAGAACAGCCCTCACTTTACATTTGTGTGTGTGTGTGTGTGTGTGTGTGTGTGGCCTTGCTGAGAAATAGTGTGTCGACTTTAGGTGACTATGACCAGATCTGCATTCTCAACCAGTTCCAATTCTTCCAAAATCTTGTTACAGTCACATAAGAAAAAAAAAAAAAAAAAAAAAAAATTGAGCATTTTTCCCCTAAATCAAAATCCGTGATTCTAAATCCAAAATATACATACAAAATGTAACAATTTTCTGTCAATAATATCTAGAATTATAAAATATTTGCAAAAATTGTACCTTTAGGGGTTCAACAAATTGTCATTTTGGCAGTACCCTTTCAAAAGACACAAAATGTGCATTTAGGTAATAATATGCATAGATTAGATGTATGTACATATATGAACGTTTAGGTTACTACTATGCACCCTTTACCTGAAGACTAGCAGTGTCCACCAACATAGTGTACATTTGGATTTCGTGCAGACTTTAAAGGGATAGTCCATCAAAAATGAAAACTCTGTCATCATTTACTTAGCCTCATCATTCTAAACCTGTATGAGTTACTTTCTATTTTTCCATACAGGTTTGCCATACATACAGCCATCTCATCATCTGTATCAGTTCAGATTAAATAGTATCTGTACACTCAAGAAATCGCTGGAAATTAAGTGTCCCCAATTAAGCAAGCCAGAGGCAACAGCGGTATGGAACCAAAACACCATCGGTGGCAGAATGGAGAAAAAAAACCTTGGGAGAAACCAGGCTTAGTCGGGGGGCCAGTTCTCCTCTGGGCCAATAAAACCAGCAGTTCAATTCCAGGCTGCAGCAAAGTCAGATTGTGTAGAAGAATCATCTGTTTACTAGAGTTGGGGTACTCGAACTTGGACTCTGACTCGAGTCCGGACTCGAGTCCAATTTTGAATGAACTCGGACTTGTCACGCACTCCGGTGAATTTGTACTCGGACTTGACACGGACTTGAACATTTTGGACTCGGAAAATATTTTGAGTACAGTCGAGTCCACGTCATGTGTAACAATAAAACCAGCATAAAATTGAAATGATAAATTAATGAATGTCTCCCCTTCTGTCATTTTACTGCACCACACCGGCAGGCATAAGTCTCATGCTTGCAGACGAAACACACGCACCACTCACTGGATATCAATGTGGATTAGTGATGGTAAGTTCGATTCTTTTCCGCGAACCGGTTCTTTCGGACGATTTGATTCAATAAACCGGTTGGAAAAAAAACAGTTCACCGGATACATAATCCATTGCGATGTATTTGTTATTAAATGAACTTATGTTTCGTCAGATTGCCCTTCATTCAAGCCCTCACTCATTACCCGCACTCATTACATCAGCACAAAATCAGTTCAGAATCAATCACCAAAAGAATCAGTTCGGTTCATGCTGAATCACGAATGCGCAGTATCATCAGCTCCTCGGTTCTCGAATCGGACGCGTCCGAAAGAAACGGTTTTCGGTTCAGTTTACTGATGATCTGAAAACTGATACAACCGGTTCCTGACTCGAGAACGAGAATCGCTCAAAACCTGGGTAGGAAAATCTGACAGGGTAGGATAAAATTTCAGGACACCGGCACATGCTGCAGTTCAGCATCATCAGCTGCTCTACTCGTGTTCATGTTCTGTTTACTACAAACTCAGTTTGTGAATCTGTCATCATTAACTATAAATACAGTACAGATATTTCATAAATCATCCCTTATTCATATTAATTATTGTCCAACTTCCCTGAAAACCCCTTTGGCCCATACATAATCTACAATATACAGATTAGAAACATGTAGCCCCTATCTTTAAAAAAAAACGTATATATATATATATATATATATATATATATATATATCTATATATATATATATATATATATATATATATATATATATATATATATATATATATATATATATTATTATTATTATTATTGAATTTTTTTTTTTTTTATAGTTTTATCACACTTTCCGATGTTTACCAAAATACTTGAAAAATTACACGCATGCGCAGTATCATCAGTTAATCGGTTCTCAAATCGGACGCCTCCGAAAGAAACGGTTTTCGGTTCAGTGTACTGGTGATCCAAAAACCGATGCAACCGACTACCAAAGACAGCAGCAGCAACCAACAGATGCTGCAGCATTGCAGGATTTGCAAGACCAGAACTGACCAAACAAGCAATGCAACTTTATGATGCAAGTTCTCCAAGACAACAAGAAATTCATAATGTCATCATTAAGGATCTCCTCATTGGCTGCACTTTACCTCTGTCAAATGTGGGGGAGAGGCATTAAATAACTGAAATGTCAGCTTTAACTGGAGGACAATATAGTGTGATACAATAATAAAATAGGTTCATTTGTATTTTCATGCACTTGTAATACAATAAAACCTTTGAAACCTTTTTTGATAGGAAACTAGTTCTGTTGACATAAAATAAAAATGTTCAATGGCAATGACTAGATGTAGCAGTGGTATTTTTTTTTATTACATTTTTATATTGCCATTGGTTTAATGGGTTGAAAGGTCAAAATATTAATAGAATGTAAAAATTTACAATACCAATTTATAATATTTTTTTAATTGAATTACTTTCTGGACTCGGGCGGACTCGACTCGGACTCGGCCTTTAAGAACTCGGACTTGAGTCCAACTCGGCCCCTTTTGGACTCGGACTTGGACTTGGACTCGATGTTTGTGGACTTGGTCTTGACTCGTACTCGACAAAGGTGGACTCGGACCCAACTCTACTGTTTACTGTGGTCTTGTCCCGGTGGCCGTCTAGGAGACAAGGTCTTGACTGTGGATCTGACTCTGGGGATCATCTTGTCCTGGTCTCTGCTGACATTCAGGGCTGTAGAGGTCCTCTCTAAGTGCTGACATGTTAAACATTGTGAGCACTTCTAGTAAAAACAAGTCTATGTGCTGACAGCTTATAGTATTGGCGTGTGATTGTTGTAACACAGCTGGGTATGGCAGGGCAAAAATCGGTTGATGTGTGTCAGAAGATCAGATCTTGCAGTGCTAAAAGCATCCGAAATGTCCATATACCCCTAAATGCAGTCTTAGATGGCAATGAAGAGAAGTTAGTGGCACTCCCTTCATTCAAATGTTGATGGCACACCCTGGCCAGTTTCTAGCTTTACCATATGAACACTGAATATTTAGGAATGGAGCTCCTCTTTCAGGGGTGATGGACCCAGGAAAGCGGCTGCACAGTAAGGCCTGTTACCCCAGGCTAGAATAATGGATAGAGTTCAGAAGGACTTGCTGACAGGGACTGGAGAGTCACACTGAGCAAACACACGTAAAGACTTACTTACAGATGCTTAATCCCAGTCTGACAGCAAGTTTTAGACTCATGGTTTATTCAGAAACCTGAGATACTGTAGATATATTTCAGTTCTGCAAGAGGCCTGTTTCAAAGTAAAGGGTAATGTAAATATGCAATAGCCACTGCCCTTAAAACATAAATATACTTTTGCTCTCAGAGCTGAAAAAAGAGTAGTGAATAAATATTTCAGCATTTATATTCGGCATTAAACTATAATATTGCATTAGGCTCTCTCTCTCCCTGTCCCACTCTCTGTCTGTCTCTCTTTGTATATATACAGTATATATATATATATATATATATATATATATATATATGGATAGATAGATAGGTAGATAGAGAGACAGAGAGAGAGAAAATGCTCGTTTTCACTCAATATCCTGTTAATCTTGAGTACCTGTAGAGTAGAACTGCATCCTTCATAACTCCAAAAAGTCTTTAGTTTTATTATATTCATAAGAGAAAGATAGTCTGTACCGATTTTTCCCGGAAAAACATGACCGGCTGGAGGCGTGACTTGTGGGCGGAGCTAAAGAATTATGAGCGCCAGTAGGCTTTTGTGTTGAGAGCGTTTGGAAGCTGTGACATTACAGTGAGGGAAAAACCATCATCCAAAACAAACCATGGCTTACAGTCAGATTCAGCCGTTTATTTATGATCCAGAATCAGATCCCTAGGCTGAAACTGAACGAGAGCAGCAGCAGCAACGACTCGCTCCGAGCGGGGCTCGAACCCGTGTCTCCGGCATGGGAGGGGACGGACTAACAGGTAGGCAGAGATATTTGAAGCAGTTTTACTCACCGCCTGCGGTTCCAACACACGATCGTGACCCTTTTTCGTTGGGATTGCGTCATCCTTAAGAAATAAACGATGTGCAAATCCGTCGTCAAACTGGGTCTTGTTTGTAAAACAAGCATCTTCGAAATGCAGGGAACAAACAAAAACACTTGCACAACTCTGTTGATGTTCTGTAAAAATAAACTCCATCCACTGATCCCTTAATGCTGTTTTTTTTTTTTGGTAATCTGTGCAGGGTTGTCTTGCCCTGGCAACCAAAAACACACTTCTTTTGTGAATTTTCGCGACGCTCTCGCTCTGATCAGTGAATCGCTCTGATCAGTGAAATGTCTGCGCTCAGCCTCGCTATACGGGAGCGCGCGCTCTTCCGGCAGAAGTGCCCTAAGGACCCATATAAGGAAATTCCGCTCCATCTAACGTCACACAGAGCCATACTCGAAAAAAACTTTCCGAAACTTTTGACAAACCGGAAGGAACAAAAATACTCCTTCAAACGTACAACTTAATTTTTGAAACTTTGTCCATGTTTAGCATGTGTATCCAACTCTTTAAAGGGGGGGTGAAATGCTATTTCATGCATACTGAGTTTTTTACACTGTTAAAGAGTTGGATTCCCATGCTAAACATGGACAAAGTTTCAAAAATTAAGTTGTACGTTTGAAGGAGTATTTCTGTTCCAAAAATACTCCTTCCGGTTTGTCACAAGTTTCGGAAAGTTTTTTTCGAGTATGGCTCTGTGTGACGTTAGATGGAGCGGAATTTCCTTATATGGGTCCTGAGGGAACGTTTGCCGGAAGAGCGCGCGCTCCCTTATAGCAGAGCAGAGAGAGGCTGTGCACTGTCTATGGCTGTGCACAGACAATCACTGATCAGAGCAAGAGCGTCGCGAAATGTCACAAAAGGAGTGTGTTTTTGGTTGCCAGGGCAAGACAACCCTGCACAGATTACCAAAGAAAAAACAGCATTAAGGGACCAGTGGATGGAGATTATTTTTACAGAGCATCAACGGAGTTGTGCAAGTGTTTGTGTTTGTTCCCTGCATTTCTAAAATGCTTGTTTTACAAACAAAGCCCAGTTTGACGACGGATTTGCGTATCGTTTATTTCTTAAGGATGATGCAATCCCAACGAAAAAGGGTCACGATCGTGTGTTGGAACCGCATGCGGTGAGTAAAACTGCTTCAAATATCTCTGCCTTCATGTTAGTGCGTCCCCTCCCATCGGAGACCCGGGTTCGAGCCCCGCTCGGAGCGAGTCCTTGCTGCTGCTGCTCTCGTTCAGTTTCAGCCTTCACAGCTGTCACAGCTTCCAAACGCTCTCAACGCAACTGGCGCTCGTGATTCTTTAGCTCACGCCTCCAGGCGCTCGTGTTTTTCCGGGAAAAATCGGTACAGACTATCTTTCTCTTATGAATATAATAAAACTAAATACTTTTTGGAGTTATGAAGGATGCAGTACTACTCTATAGGTACTCAAGATTAACATGATATTGAGTGAAAACGAGCATTTCACCCCCCCTTTAACAGTGTAAAAAACTCAGTATGCATGAAATAGCATTTCACCCCCCCTTTAAAATGTATAAGTCTTCTTGAGGAAATGTTTGTCTCTTACATTAATGCCTCACAGTTGCTCTGTGATGCATTCTTTTTCTGCTTTTGTCCAGCTTTTTTGTCCATGCAAGTGTGAATTGACTTGAGATAAGCCAGAAAATCTAAATCAGCAGTGTTTCCGCCAATTTCTCAGTTTCTCTACATAATTCATTCAGTATTTGAAGAAACGTTTGGTTTGTCTTAAAGGTACAGTTTGTGATATATTTGCAGTAAAATATCCAAAGACCACTTGGCTAGTGTTACATATTTTGTCCAGCTGATTACTAACAATATCTAGTTTTCAACTACTTGTAAATCATAAGAAAATTCCCATTCTAAACAGTGACACTGGGCAGTGCAGTCGCCTATCAATGACATTAGTTACTCTTTGTTACCGCCTTTACTGACGTAGAAACCACATGGCAACAGTGTCGTGGACAAATGCGGAAGTAGTGTCTAGCGTCCAGCAAACCACAAGCTTGCTTCAAGCAGTTCCTTATTTACTTCTTCTTGCAAGTTTTATGGTGGATTGTGTTACTTATTTATGGAACGTAATTATCATTTACCGTCTGCCACTGGTTCTGTCAACAAGGACAGCTCCTGTAAATGTAAGTGTATGGGCCAACCAAATGAAATTTCTTTGCAGAAAACGTATGCTATTATAAAAATCAACAAGATTACTATTATGGGTCATACATGCCAAACGATGGGCATCGTGTCTCTAGACCCGCGCGAGGACACGTCTGATCCATAGTCTGATCACGTCTTTCCATTGACTTTGTATGTAATCTACTTGCGCAAATCGTTGAACTCACATTTGCTATGTATTCCCAATTATTGTGTTAGAAGACAACAAACCCCATCATTCCTCGCTCCTTCTTAGCATTATCTTAGTAGATTGTTTTGGTTGTGGGCCTAGTGGCAGGTCCTACCACCTGTACTTTTAAAGGACCATACTGTATACTATATACTACCGTGTACTGTTCCTTGAATGACAAATATGACTGTAAAGAATTAACAGAACAAACTATCTGAGAAGCCAATGTCAAAAATAGAGCTGTACATTAAGTGATTCAGATTAAATTCAGAGTAAAAAAAAATAAAATAAAAACATTTTATGCTTTTTTTATGCTTCGACAGTTAAAAATAAAACATTAAAAATGCAGTTTTTAAATTAAATCTAAAAATATTTCAAAATGTTTAATTGTTTTACTGTTAATAACTAATTTAGTTTATTTTTTAGATAACTTGTTAAGTATTTAAATAATTTACCATTCTAGGCTGCTGGTGCAAGATCTGAAAAAAAACAATAATAATAATAATAATAATTTTGTGTCATTTTCATCTTAAAAGTCTTTCCTTTGCTTGCATTGACACATGTTTGATGCTTTTTTTTTACGTCATTTTCATGAATGAAAAGTGAATTTTACTGCAAGCTGTAGAATTGAGAAATAATAACGACTTTAAAATATTATAAATGGTTGCAAAATGTGTTCATGACTATTAAGATAAGTTAGTGAAAAAGGTTACTATGCAGTTAAGTTTAAATGCAGACAACTAAACTCCAAAGTAACCATTTAGGCTAAAGTTAGCTAGTTAGCAATGCTATCTTGTAAATTACAGCATAATGGGATTCTTGATAATCAATAACTTACCTTCATAGTCATAAACACATTTTGTAAAGCCTTTATTACCACCTCTACAGCTTATTTTATTTTGTTTCTCAGTTTATGACAAGAACAAGGCAGAAGAGGTTTCTGTGAGGGTCTCTCAAGAGTCTCTGCATACCACAACATCAAATGACGTTTCTCTGGATTTTTCCAAGCTGGCTTATCTTTATGCTGAAGTTCTAAAGAACGCTACACACGCATATAGTCAGTTGACATTAACTTTGCGTCTCATGCACCAGAAGATTCTCCCAGCAGGGGAGGGGTGCAGATGGATCGGATTCGTACAATATTTCACAGGCAAGCTCTAGGGGGATTAGATGAATAAAAAGTTCACTCTCTGCTTACTAAGTGTGTGTGTGTGTGTGTGTGTGTGTGTGTGTGTGTGTGTGTGTGTGTGTTTTGGACATTATTAGCGATGGTGTTAAGGAATTATAATTAAATATAGCTGCACAATACAGTCTCAAACTGCATCAAAGACAATCCACTCCAATCCCTGTTGCCTAAATTTAAAAGTAAATATGGAGAAATCTCAGCTTCCCTTCAGTCTTTCTGGAGATAGAAGAAGTTTTATGAGGAGTTACATGCTTTTTCATCGAATGAGGCACAAAGAGATTTACAGTTCAGACAACTAACTTTCTTTTATCTTGCGGTCGGAGCATCTCCTGTCAGCAGTTATCTTCACAATGTTTTGTAGAGGATGTTAGAAAATGTGGAATGCTTGAGAGTTCTGTTTACATTCAGTGCACTTTTCTTTTTTCTTTCTTTTTTTACGTTTCTGCAGTGCTCCTTGTGAAAAGTTTTTGTTTGTCTGTTTGTTTCTTGCATCGCATTCTCAGAAATCATCGGCCAAGTTCATACTGGGTAGATAACTCTTTACTATAAATCACAATCCATTCATTATGTTTTCCATCCAGGCTTGTGTACGCTCCAGGCAACCTTCAGTCATGCAGTAGGCTTTGCAGTGTTTACTTGTTTTCTTCATTTTCCAACATAAACATCCTAGGGGGAGCATCGCCAAAGCAATGCCCCCCCCCCCCCCCCCCCCCCAAAAAAAAATGCAGATTAGATGACAGTGTGGTATGGCAGTATTTTAAACAGCCCTCATTCTAATCCACGTAGCTTTCCAATCATATATGCACATACTGATGGCTCTCAGATACGAGTGAATGATGTTGATTGTGGAGTATTCTGTGGCTTAACCAACTCCTGCTTACACCTGGATCATCAGAAATAAATAATTGATGGGACTTTTAACTGACCCATCGTACCTTTGACTTGCACACTCCTCTCCTTCATCATAAACAAGGTATACTTCAGTAGGTTAGTTTAGTTAGTTTTAGATTAGCATTAGTTTTTTTCATGCTTCAAATGCAAATCAAGAATCAAATGCATGTCTGACATTGATTTCGCATTGCAAAAAGAAGAATATTACAGGCCAATAAAAACAGAGCCCAATGGAAAATAATTAAATATATAAAATGCATTTTAAAAAGTTCAATAAAGTCCATCAAAGATTTTTCTTTTTCTTTTTTTGTAGCGCAATATATGGGTGGCATATATTTACATTTATACAAGTAAACATACATGTACAGATGAAGGGAACAGTCGACTCTGACTGGACTAACTTTCCCCCATATTCTGTTTTACTTTATGTGGTTTTAACAGGCTTGGAGCCAATGGGTTTACTTCCCTTCTTGTTGAAACATATTATGAGTAAAGCATCAGTGTAGCAAGAACTAGAAACCTGCTATAACTCCTCCTTCACATTACTTTTTCCATTAAGTGCAATGAACTTTCAGTAATTTTTGAGTGAAATGAACTTATTTCATGTAATAAATTTGACGGTTATGTTTTACTATGTGGGTGAGTAATCTACTCACTTGATTTGCTTAATGAAAGTATATTTTGAGATTGTGCTGGCAAACAAGTTTCTAGTGCATTATTTTCAGTGTGTTTATTTAATGCAGCAAAAAATTTGTATGCAATGTATCTGGTTGTCATGACATCATCACACGCTTGCTGCTGATCTATGTAGTTGTTAGTAAAAATCACTTCAATATGGAGTTACACAAAGTGTGAATTTTTAGGTTTACTATAGACATGCTGTGTGTTTAAAAGCGTGTCTGACCAAGTCAACCCCTTATAAATCTCAAATGTCAAGCTATGCCCATGGAGTAAAGGCTGTTTACTCATTGCTGTTTAAGACAGAAAGAGCAGCGATCCACTGTCTGAACCGGCATACAGTCAGCTGTGCTACTGATCTCCAAATGCTCCACTGAGTTTGTGTTGTATTGATTTCCTGTAAAGCAGCACTGAGCTCTCAGGGACATGAGGAGTGGACGTGATGTCTGCAGGTGTTGTCCAGGTTCTGATGGGGTTCATACTCAGAGGTGCACAATAGGACTGGGGAATCAAGCCTTATTATTATTCAGTAATTGTAGGAGTCTTACTAATCCTTTAGTGTAGGAATGCAGCTTAAAGGGATAGTTCACTGAAAAAATTTATGTTTATCTGCTTGCCCCCAGGGCACCCAATATGTATGTGACTTTGTTTCTTCAGTAGAGCACAAACAATGATTTTTTAACTCAAACCGTTATAGCCTGTCAGTCATATAATGTATGTGGATAGGACTCACGGCTTTGAGAGTTATAAAACATACACAAACAAAACGAAACTTAACCCTGCAGCTTGTGACGATACATTGATGTGTAAAGACACAAAACAATCGGTCTCTGGAAGAAAGGTATTTATATAGTTTTTTACCTCATTTTCACCATAATGTCTGAACTGTCCTGAGCGCGTTTGCCTCTTCTTCTTCAGCTTGTGTGTGAAGTGTCTTTCATCTTCTTCTTTCTTTACGGCAGATCACAGACTTAAAAGTGCATTACCGCCAGCTATCTCTCAAGTGGAACATTGACACTCCTAATTGAGATTGTAGATAGAGTGTCAATGGTCTGTTTGAGAGATAGGTGGCTATTCACTTTTTGCAATAAATTACTCGGGACAATTCAGACATTGCAATGGAAATAAGAGGTAAAAAACGATAGGTACAAATAAATACTGTTCAGTTTCTCGCACAGGCCGATCATTTTGTGTCTTTACATGTCAATGTATCATCACACGCCACAGGGTTTAATTTGGTTTTGTTTGTGTATGTTTAATTACTCTCAAATCTGTGATTCCTATCCACTTACATTATCTGACTGCCAGACTGCAACAGTTAAGAGTTAAAAATCATTGTTTGTGTTCTTCTGAAGAAACAAAGTCACCTACATCTTGGATGCCCTGGGGGTAAACATCAAATTGTAATTTTTGGGTGAACTATCCCTCTAAGCAATGAAAATGTTTTGTCTGTAGTGTCTTGACATGAGAATGAATCCCCAGATTTTTAGTTTGAATTACTTCTTACAGAACATTTTGGAACTGTTTCTGTCTTTCCTAATTTATGTTTGCAAACGATTGTCTTCCTTGTTGCTTACGCTCTCGGTTGCTCCCCAGCATATTGCAATGTGAAACAGTGTGATTCTGTCTTAAGAGTTGGGAAACAGGGGTTTTTTGATACCTCCATAGTGCTTCATTGGAGCATTTGTAAAACTGAAAAGAGAATCGTGCTGAGCTTTTGTTGGTAGGCACACTGGAAAAGACAGACAGAAATACTCTCTCCAAAAGAGAATCTGCAGCCATTATTACACGTGAGGAGTGCAGATAGCAAGTCCTGTGAGAAAATCCTTTCATGGTGGCTTGTATCCACTCTGTGGCTATATAGAAGAAGTGTTGAAAATGGGCTGTTAATAAAAACACTGGGGACATTTTCAGAGAGGTGAAACTTTTTAGTTTCTTTTTTTTTTTTTTTTTAGTAAAATAATACAAACACACAATATATTTGACACAATACATATTGCAAATTCTGATAGTACCGCTTGATCATGTCATAATTTAGATAATCATTATCGGAACTTTTTTTTTAAAGGAGACATCGGATGCTAAATTAACTTTTACGTGGTGTTTGCAGAATGTGTCTTAGAAGTGTGACACAAGAAAACAAACAAATTTCTAATTGTATTAGTAATGAGATGTTTGGAGCTTTGGAGCCGCTGCTGTGACGCTTTGCAAACACATCTAAGTGTGAAAAGTCTTGCTTGTCTGCAGCTACAGTGAAAAATGAAGTTACACTGATGCGAAGCTCTGGTTTGTGGTGTGAAACAGACATCTTAGATTTCTCCTGACATCAGGGCCACTGAGGACGCAGTGGATTAGTTTAGATTTTGATGGTAACGAGCCACTGAATAAACAAAGAAAAAACATGGAAGAGAGGGGTGGGGTGAGCAATAGCTCATTTTCATTTAAAGAGTCATGCACCGAAACAGATCACTATGAGCAGAGCTGCCTTTGACAAGGTAGAAAGGGTGTTGTTTTGTTTCACATGACCACTGAGGAATTTTAACCAAATTGTTTTGCTGACATTTTATGAAAACCCTTAAAGAATCATACCAACTTTTAGAAAATGGGTATGCGATGTTCCCATTAAAATGTTTTTGTATGTAAAAATATATAGATAGATATATAGAAAGATTATAGGGACCTTTGAGAACAAGCGGTTTGGACAATGGATGGATGGATTATTATTATTTTGTTAAGTTTGAAAGTATGGGTTTGGGACGAGGGTAAAACATTATCTTTAAACAGATTATATCATCTACTTAAAAGAGCATTTGAAAAAATAAATGCATAAAAAAATTATGATGAAATCAGTGTAAAAAGTATTTTTGAAAGTATTCTTAAGATCCAGCATTTAATATTTCAGCATCTCCTTTTTAATTGAATTACTAAAGCAATAAGCCATGAGAATGTATGTCAGCCAATAAGCCACCATTAAGAGGTGTTGCTATGATAAAAAGTGTAGTGTCTCAAGTGGCTTAATGCAGTGAAACGGTAATATAATAAACAACACTGATGTTCAATAAATAATTGCATTTGTATTAGTAAAAAGCTCAATAAACAATTCATGCACTAAGTAATAAAGATCATTAGCATAACTATAGCTGTTTATGGCTGCCAAGCCCTGTATCTGTTTAATAGCTTAGAGCAATGAGGAACTTTAACAACTCTATTTGAGTGAAATAATGCTTGTAAAAACATTATCCTTTGCCTAATTATCCATCCTTTACCCGAATGTATCCCTGAATGCTGGCATGTTGCTCTAATCACTTTCCCCTCCAAATTCATCCCAAGATGGAGTTTAGCTATCTTCTCCACGCACCAATAATTTATTGATTTTGCCCTGGTCTGACTTCAGGGAGGATTTTCTCGTTGAGATAATATAGCAGTGATATCACCTGAAATCTCCTGCCACTGTTAAGGGGCTAAATCCTTATCTCTTCTGACAGGGAGTCTGACTTTGCTAACTCCGAGGAGGCCTGTTGCTCTCCTGACCTACCAAAGGCCTTCACTTTTTCTCACAGGATTTGTCACAGTGCTGGGGCTCACGTACAGTTCGGATAATAATACAGCAACTTTGCAGTCTAACGGATATCTAACTGATTGCACCCAAAAATGCTCTTAATAGGGAAAGACAGCAGCCACTTAATGTAAAAGTGTTTTCGGCGCTAGCACACAAATCAGAATTATATTGCAATTCTTGTTTGGAAACATTTGAGTATGCAGTAATCTTAGGATCCTGGGATGGTGTGTGACATAGAGTTAAAGTGACATGTCTTGTTGGACTCCATAAAGTGCCTTCCAGCTTATGTATATTAATGAAGCTTCCTGTATAATGCTGCAGTGTATCCACCATGGATATCTCTGTAAAACAGGAGTGAGAACTGGAATCATCTATTACTAATGCACTTGCTGTACACCGGACAAAGAGAATTTCTAACATGCTACAGTCCTTCAGCAAACGCAGGGGTATCTGGAAGGTTCGCACTACCTTGTCCTGAGGTTTTGTTTTAAAACGGAGTCTGAGAGGCATTCTGCATTTATTATCATTATTTTGAAATTTAGATGTTGTCTAGATGCTTCACTATGTTTGTTATGAATTCACTCAAACTGACGTTGGACAAATATGTGGTAAACACAGTTTTCTTAGGAGCGGTTTTCCTGTGTAGATTGCAAGGTAATATTATTTCTCAAGTGTGCCCATGCACTCTGGGATTTTTAGTTTATTTCTAGGTAACCAAACTGCTGCGAAAAATGTATAAATATGTTTTATGGCATATATATGTGTATGAATCAGCAATGCCATGGACATTTTTCTGCATTATGAGAAATAGAGTGAAAAAAGGGAGAGGGAAAAAAGAGAGGATGTATTTTCTGCCAGACAGAGTTCAATGGATGTTCTTCAGAGCTGCTCATGGTAAATGAATCTCTGCATGAGGCTGATCTAACGCTGCAGTATTTTTGCTATGTATAGTGAGGACCAAAACAGACCAGGTCAGAGGTTAATTTCAGTTTTAAAATATAGATTTTCCTGTTCACCAGAATGCAAAGAAAAGCCTGTGGTTTTGTTTTAAAATGATTATTATAACAAAAAAAAAAAAAAAAAAACAGAAGAGATTAACAATGAAACTGCTGTTTAGCGTAAATGGAAAGTAAAAAAAAGAATAATACCCCCCCCACCCCCATTTCAAACATGTATGAATACTATCTCTTCTTCGTATGTCGCTCTAGGGTAAAGTAAGTCACATAAATTCTAATATGACCATTTAAGACTGAGGTCAAATTGCAAAACATCCAACCTATGTCTGAATTAGTAACTTTGCCATTTAGTCTGTAAGATTCACATTATAAATGTCAATTTTTAGAGCACCATGGGTAGTTTGCTTATATCCAGGGTGCGCACAAAGGCAGTAACTGCGGGCATCTAGCTGAGTTTGCAAGCTCGTACATCAGCAGCTGAGCTGACATCTACATTGAGAAGCCATTACATAGGTCGAGTAGATTTACACTGTTTGTTTGTGTGAATGTGCATATTATTGAATGTCTCCGCAGTCCCGGACACTGCCTGTGAATTGCAGAAGTTTGTCAGTAAACTTGTCAGGGGTTGAAATTTTCAGCTGAGGTGCTGGAATGGCTCAATGTGCATTCCATCTGATGATTTCAGCCATTTTATTTCATCGTCCTATAGAGAGATGTTTCTGATCAGATAGGGCATCTATCATAAGAGAGCACAGACGGTAGAGTGCCACCCGACACCACACAAAAGCACAAAAGCAGAGTTACGAGGCAAAAACTTGGCCGTATTCCCTTTGAGTCTGCTGCGTTGGTTTTGTGTGTGTGTGTTTTTTTTTTTTTTTTATTCTTTTTTTTTTTTTTTTTTACAGATCAAACAGATCCTCACCTGGATTGAGATCAGTCATCATTGGAGTGTGAACTGATAGTGTCGCAGTGGGGGAAATCACTGCAGTCTCCCTCCAAGTTTTCCCTATGCCCTAATAGCCACATTCCCTGCGTTAAATGCTCTGCTCTTTGCTTTAACTGCCTAATTCAAACATATAACTTCCCTATTCATTGTGCTAACTATAACATGCTGTGTCTGCAGAGCCAATAGGGTTTTAAGTTAAACCAGCCAGCTGCTCTCAATTTGTCTCTCTCTGTAGTCTTACTCTGTTCTTCGCTATCTTCCTTCCTTCATTTCTTCCAATCTGTCTTCAGGCACATCTGACTGCTCAGAAGGCCGCTTTTGATTGGAACTCTGCCCATTATGCAGGAAGTCAGTTTATTATTTGCTGTACTAGAAAAGAATTGACTAAAAATCTTTAGAGTGGGTAATCACATCTCACATGCTCTTCTATCCAGTCGTGTAGAAGAACAACAGCAGTTGGCAGCAATTCAACCCTATGTGGTCTCTCACCGTCTGCCTGGTTTTACCCTGTCATACAGCAAATTCAGATGACCTTTTCACTTTAGCTTGACAGGTGATGAATGGTCTTACAGTCAAATTAGGTGGAATATTAAAGTTTTGAGAAATAACCAGTTAATTTATTTTGCTTGGCTGCAGTTTTAAGGAAAAAAAAAAAAATCATAAGTAATTGTATTATGAAGTAATAATTAGAAAATGGTAGAAAATAATTTTTCAATTAAGTGTCTAGTTTTTTTCTATCCATTAGAAATTTGCTTTCTGTACTGAAAATGAAAATGAAAAATGAAATTTCCAACATTCACACTTCATTATTTTTTAGTGTGAACACTACTTGCACTATTTATGCTAAAAATTATTTAGACCAGCGCATATCTATATGAATTGCACCTTTGGTTAGCAAGCTAACAACTCTACCTACTAGCTTAGCATAGTGCTTACTGGTAAATTATTGTTATTATTATTCAATTATATGTCAGATTTTAGTACTAGAACAAGACTTTTGAATCTTCGACAGTTGCCCTCTGCCAAGGCAGTTTTTGACAAGTCTATATCAAGAAAAAATAAAAGTAGTTGCTGTATCTCTGGGAAATAATGAGCAACAGTTCTTCCTATCAGCAAGAATCTGTCAGCCATCTCAGATTGCTGTCACTCACTCATCAGAAAGAACTTGTGGTTCGCTCAAAGGGTCTTGTCGTTAGGGATGCACACAGTCTGTCTGTATTTGGCTTTTGGCTGATTTATGTTTCTCTTTCTTAGTGCACGGGTCTCAAGTGAGGGCAGAGGACAGGGTCTGTCCCGTCAGTCACGGACCATCAGTTTTTAATATTTAACATAACACTCTGTTTACTTTCACTGAGCTCCTTTAAAAGGCCTCTGAAATTCATATGGGAGAGGGGAATGAGGTAGCATGGCACATTAAAAATTAGCCTTGCTTAGAAGAGGAGGATCTTCTAATGCTGTCTAATGCTTCTGATTGTATTTTATTTATTGTTATTATTATTAGTAGTAGTAGTATACCTTCCCAGGGTCATTGGAAATATGTACTTCTACCTATGTTTCTGCAAAACTCTAAACACCTACATTTACATACAATTCAGTTGAAATGAACACTAGAGGCAGTAAAAGTCCAACAGCTTTTATAGATTGTTTTTTAAACAAGGTATGATTTACATTTTTAGATGTTTGACACCCCTACTATAGAGCGTTAAACATTTAATCCACATTTGTTAACAATGAAACAGAAAACTTTAATAAACAAATGAACAAACACAAAATGAAAGTAAAAGCAGCAGCCCCTCACGGACGACTGCCACATAAAACATAATAATAAAACAACATAAATAGTCCAGGCCTGGTCCTCTCTTGACAGCAGCCGTCTCCGGGGTCCTGGTGAACTGTGCGGACGCCTCTGCTCCCTTTCAGATGGCACTCACCCCTCCTCGAACCAGAAGCATGGCAGCAAAACCTCTGTCCCACTCGTTGAACAACTGCTTATGCACCAGTGCCTCAGGCAGCCACTGGTGATCTCCACAGCACCGCGATCCCACTCAGCAGCAAGGGCTCTCTGACAGTGGTCCCTCTGTTCTCCCGAGTTTTGGCACCAATGTAACAAAGGTGGGCAGGTAAAATCGCTTAATATAATTCACTCCACCGGCCTCACTCCATTCCCATTGCTCTAGGGCCGTCTCACTTATCACAAACATATTTCCAGTTAGCCCAGGTTGTATTACACAGTTCTGGTCCTTGAATATATTTTGTTTAGCAGTGTTCCAAAAGTAAAAGTATGGTTTACATCGTTTTACAAATTAATGGTAGCAGGTGACTGGCTGCTCTCTAAGTAGGTACTTAGTGACCATTAGACTGAATATATGTAGTATGACTGTAATCCAGACATATTACAGTCATCATTTTGTCATTGCCATGTAACCAACCACCACATGTGACCTCTCCAGTGGCCTCATAGGATAGTAAAGTGCCCATCAGATGCTCAGAATCTCAACGGAAATAGTACATTAGGTCATCCGGGGACTTTTTGCCTACTGTTTTATGAATGCTGTGATTTTGGATATTCTACTCTGTATACATACTATTTTTTATAAATACTATACTACTGTATAAGTAGTTAATTTTGGATGCAGCCATTGGCTTTGTGGGTGATTCTTTAAGTCTTCGATCTAAAACTTCAGAAAGTAATTTGGGACTGTGTTTATGAGCGAGAAATTGAATCATTTATTCAACTGATTTGTTCAGAAATGCTGATTCACTCATAAATAAAACATCATCTGTGTGTTGGCTGGTAATGAAACAGTTTACTCAGTTTTCACTTAATGTAAGTTACTTAATATAAACTTTGACATGAAGTGAACCAATAAGCAAATTAAGTTATAGCCAATTTATGGAACTAAAGTAACAAGGTATATGGCTAGGTGACATTTTCCGTCAGTATAAAAATACATTTCTCTTGGTTAAAAGTTCTTGAGGGAATATGATGTACCTGACAACGAACATCTATAACTCTTATTACAGTCGACTTTTTCTTTAGTCCACAATTAGCACCTGCTTCTGCAGTGCAGATATTCCTCAAGACTTTCTCTAACTGAAGAACATGTTCTTCTGCAGCACTGCTACAATACTTGCTTTGCAATTGATATGCTGGATTAGGCTGCGATCCATTCAATTCCAGCCATGAAAGAGCTGTGTGAAAAAGGTGATAGAAGTCTTCAGCTGAAGAACCCATGATGAAGGACTCTCCGGGTCTCTGAGAGAGTCATGAGAGACAAAGATGGGGCAGATGGAGGAGGGTTTTACGCTCATTGTGTATCCAAAGCAACAGACACTGTTTCTCACTGTGCCTCTGGCAGACATATTCGGGACTAGCATTTAGACTTTGCGCGTGTTTGTCTTTATGTTTGTGTGTGCGTAGGTGGTTGTGTAGGTGGTTTGGTGAAAAGTGCAGCGGTCAACTTCCATCTTAGTCAGAAAAAAAAAAAAAAAACTAAAATTCCCACGAGAGCATTTTATAATGTATGCTGCACCTCAATAAGAACATTTGCTTGTATTTCTAATGCCTAAAGTCACTTCAAGAGAACAGACAGAGAGTTCACAGGAGAGCAGGAAACAATTTCAGACAGACAGCATTTCACCAGTAGCTTTTCTTGCAAGTAAAAACTAACTTCAGTATCTTTATCACAGATTTAAATTTTTATGTTGTATACAGTGTCCCTCTACTTAGTTGATATATACATTCTTGAATATACCATAGATATATATATATATGCTAAAATAAACTAATTAAAGGTGCTGTAGGGAACTTTTGTAATAAAATATTTTTTACATATTTATTAAACCTGTCATTATGTCCTGACAGTAGAATATGAGACAGATAATCTGTGAAAAAAATCAAGCACCTCTGGCTCCTCCCAGTGGTCCTATTGCCATTTGCAGAAACTCCATCGCTCCCGGTAAAAAACAACCAATCAGAGCTGCGGTCCGTAACTTTGTTTGTGTTCAAAATGTAGAAAAATGTATATAATAAGCGAGTACACCATAAATCCATTTTCCAAACCGTGTTTTTGGCTTGTCCTGAATCACTAGGGTGCACCTATAATAAGTGTTTATATTCGGACTATTTTAGATTGCTTCGGGAGTACCGCGGCGGAGTAACCCAGTACCTTTGTGATTCTTCATAGACATAAACAGAGAGAAGTAATTCCGGCTACGATGTTCTTCCGCAAGACGCAAGTAGTTCTGTTTATTAACCGCTAGAGCGTCAAAAGTTCCCTACCGCAGCTTTAAGGTAAATATAAGAAACAAAATGCACCAATATATGTAATTTAGACAACTAACACTTTAAAGCCCAGTGTTGATGCACAGTAAACTTTTCCCCTGTATCGTCCTTTCCATTTCTTTATATAACCACACTCTGCTGGCTCCATGGCAACTGGTGTGAATGGCTGCATGGTGTGAATTAAGTCTGAAGTCATTATGAAAGTAATTAGTGAGAATGTGTGTGCGCGGGTGGAGCTGAAAGCCCTCTGTCTCGCTCTGTCTCGTCGTCTTCTGACTGCTGTCAGATGTGTGCAGATGGGTCCAGGTTTTACCATCTGTTGAGGGACATAGGTGTGCATGAAAAAAACATTAATTAGAAAAAAAAATATTTGGAGAGTTCCTTGAGAAGCACTGACTCAAGCAGTGACTATAACTCGCTCCGTAATATGCCTGTCGTATTTAACTTGAAATGCTTGTTGTCAGAATGTGCTTTGACAACGATAGTTCATCATGCAGTGAAATTGGCTGTTGTGAGATGTAAATGTGCTTGCATGATTTGCATTTAGAAAACGTCCATCTCAGCAGATGATGAGAGAAGATTCATTTCATTAGGGCACTTTCTTAGAGATTGGTGGCTTTTAATAGGCAGGTTTCAGAGAGACGTGGCAATGTTTGCTCTTCCAAATGGAAGTCTGATCAGGAATAGCTTATCTCTGGGCTATTAGCTTTGTCAATGTTTTCTGGGGTAAATAATTAATGGATTTTGATCATTCTCTGTCTTCTGGTCTACAGAACATCCTCAGGGTTTTGGAGGTTTCTTTTATGAATTATCCTCTGCCATGTATGTTGTGTATATATATGAAAATTCAGTTTGAAAGACATTCAGTAAACTGAGTTTGTAATCCTGTTAGTTTATATATATATATATATATATATATATATATATATATATATATATATATATATATATATATATAATGCTACTCACTATCCAAATGCTGATGAGAAAATGTGCAACCTTTAATGACATTGTAATAAAATACCCACAAATATGCCACTCTCCTCATGAATATTCCTGGTAGGATTTGTATTTTGATAAGTTCAGTTACGTGATTGACATCTCAGAACACAATATTAACACAGAATAAGAAAAAGTGAATTGAAAAGAAGCTTGATTTATTCCCCTCTCTTGCGCACACACACACACACAGTTGATCCTCGGCTTCCATTAGACTTGGCTTAAAGAGGAAGGCTGTAAAGGTCAGTTGCTGTTAATGAGCTGAGTCTAGCCTATTGTCTCCCAACACCGGGGTATTCATCTTCCAGATGAAACTGTGTAGCTGAGAGACAAAGATTACATACTTTCCACATTCACCTTTGTGTTTAAATTAACAGCAGCATTCCACAAGTAGATTCCCAACATGCCCACTTGTTTCAAAGGCCAGTTGCAGCAGGTGACTAATTAGTATTAATCAAACATTTGTAATTTACACACTTAAAATATGAATGTAGAACTCCCCAGTTGGCTGTACATTGTTGCTGGATTCTGTTAGTTCTATTCTTTATCTAAATGCACACTGAATATGTTTTTGCTACCAATTATATGCTAAGGTTAAGTAATTTTGTGTTTCCTACATTCATCTTTCAATTTATACATGTGTTTCCAAGCAGAGGCGTAAAAGTAATCTAAAATCCTCTGGGCCGAACTATTGCTTTCATTGATACTAAATGATACTAACCCTTAGAAAACTCTATACTAATTCCATTTCCCTATCTATCGTTCACCCACCCACAAAACACACTATCTGCTCCACCAGCTGCTCTTTACCTCGGCATGCTGACACCTTGTCTAAATACTCTGTTCTTCTTTCTGACTGGTCCTGTTATTAATCACTCAAATTAATTTGCGACCCACGAAGGGGGTGTGTGTGTGTGCTTTTAGGGAAGGTTGATGTGCGTTCGCACATGCAAGGATGTGTGTGTGCTGATGAAACGAGACAGGGTTTGTTGCTGTCTCTGTCGGCTGTGCTCGCTTCCTCTCATTCCCTAATCCCTCAGTGTTACAGTCATCTCTGAGCGCCGAGCCCCTCAGAACTGTCAATATCCAGACCAGAAAATCTCACTTCTTGATCTCTGCTCTGCTACTGCCATAGACAGACTTATAAGCCCTGCTGATGTGCTTAGCATGAAGATACACTACCTGCCACTCAACCCCACCAAGCTTGATGCAAGATGTTGTTTCAGGGCTTGGGGGACAAACAGCAATGTGTAGAAAATGGTAGCCTATGTTATAAAGATGAACAGATAGTTGGTTTAAAAAATGCCTTAAATGGCGTCCATTTGTGCAAATATTTCTGAATCAGATATAACATTTTATTGCCTTTGTTTTATTTTTATTTTTTTTTTTATTTTTTTGGATTGCATACTATTTGGATCCATAGCTATATGAGATTTTAACAAAAAAAAGTTTTGTCTTGATGGTCACATAGGTGTTCAGTGCAAATTAAGTTGTTGAACCTTTTGATTCCCCTTTTCTTAAATATAAAAGGCAGGTACAATATATTTATATGATTTGGGGTTTGATAAGATTTTTTGTTTGAAAGTGTGTTTGAAAGAGGTCTTTTCTTCTCACCACGGCTCAATTTATAATATTGCAATTAAAAAAAAAATATTTCTGTCATTTATTCCTGTGATGGCACATCACAGAATGATCCTTTAGAATGCTTTCTAATAGGCTGGTTTTGCCAATTCATATTTTGGATACTGTAATACAAATTTTCTGGATTCTTTAAAGGAATGTCATTTATTTTAAAAATATTTTATTTTTTTATTTTATTTTTTTAAACAAAGTCTAAAGTCAAAATGTCACTTTTGATCAATTGAAAAAAGAAAAGCACAACAAAAGACTTTTTCTGCATATTAAATTAAATGACTTTTAATTTGCTTTTACACTATTATTGTACTAAAGCCAGAAGAAGTAAATAAAATATCTGGAAACAATTTACTTTTAGTTAACAAGTTAACAGCATTTTTTTTACTAAAGGACTACTGTTAGATGTCTGAACGTTAAAAGAAGCATTTGCAATTCAAATGTATTAATAATGTACTGTAAGTCTTCAGAAAGCATACTGAATTAACAGTAAGTATATACCATTCTCACTATTTTTCTCCGGAGATTCCTGGGCCCCAGTTTGAAAACCTCTGATTTGCCAGAAGCTTTTGTCTGAAAGTGTAATACAGTGCACTGAAAATATATATATTTTATAAGTATGCGATTCCTTCGGATTCAAACCCATGTTCTAGCACAATGCTTACCACTAGGAAGCTTTCAATTAGCTTTCATCTGATGGCTATATTTGCTGACAGCATTGATGCATTGCTGTACTCTTGCATCAGTGCAGTTATGCACCTGTAACCCATGTGGTCTGCCCTGCCACGCTACAGATACAGCACCTCTGTGGTGGGACCGCACCTCTATATCATTGCAGGCAGCCTGGGAGCATCATACCTCATCTTTGTTCTCTGTTTGTCCCCCACACTTCTCTCTCTCTCTCTCTCTCTCTCTCTTGCATGTTTACATCACACTTCTCCTCTGAAGTCTTTCCATCCCAGCTGAAAACCAGTGCAGATTGATGCCAGTCTTGTACGTGGTGTGAATTCGGACAGTGTGAAGCCCAGCAGAGACAAACAGAGATCTCATCCAGCCGTCTTGACAACTCAATGGATCATTCCCCTCGGTTGTCACCGGGTCATATTTCCATTCAAAACACCTTGACACATTTGATAATGTGACAAATGGGTCTCTTTGTCTAGGAGCAATATCATCAGTATCATCCTCTCTGTGGTTATTTGTGCAATGAGCCAGCAAATGAAATTAACAGAAAGCAAATTAAAATGAGTGAATCTGATTGAAATTGGGAAGTAATCCCAAGACAAAGGTCTCAATTTTTATGCTTTCTTGAAGACTCGCTGATCAGATGGTGCACGAATAAACAAACATGGCTCGATGAAATGAATATATGAATAGACAAATATATGTTTAAAGACTTCATCACGGTCTTGTTTGTTTGCTCTGTGACAGCAAATACCAGCTTCTGGATAATCAACAAAACAAGCTCTCACCACACAGTTTGAGCTGGGCAATAACAACCGGGGAACTGAGACGCTGCACTTTAACTCCATTGCAAATATTTATGGGCCAACACGGAATAGAAATAAAGCAATATTATATTTGCTTCCTATCAGTACACTATTTGTTTTAGTAGGGAATGCTTGGTGTGTAGGACTGATGCTGATACATGCGCTTGCATTTAGCTCTCAGACCTTGACCAAGACAACAAATAGAAAGGGTCCTTTCTGTAGATGTGACTTAACTCTCTTTCAGTCAAAAATGCCTTACTCTTTAGTAGTTCACCCACAAATGAAAAAGCTAGCATCATTTACTCACCCTCATGTCGTTCCAAAACTGTATGTCTTTTTTCTGTTGAACACGGAATTATGAAACTGTTAATATGACGAAAATCAATGTACTTTCTAAATATCTTCTGTATTCTACAGATGAAAAAAGTCATACAGGTTTGGAATGACACTTTAACTTTAACAACTAATTAAGTGGAACTAATTTACCTTATATACAGCTTAATGAGGCCGATTGTGGGCGGGGAGGCACTTATCTGAAAGTCACACATTTTCACGTTATACCTTTGATTAAGGTTTGGCGGTCACAGCAGCTGCTCGTACATCAGCATTAAAGAGTATCTTCAGCCCTGAAGTAAGGAGTTGCCCGCTGGCAATAAAAAGCGTTAAGATTGTGTCCTTGACTCAAGCTCCTCAGCAAGGTCCAGCAGAGATCATTACCCAACCCTAGCGACAGGAGTGTGATTAATGGTTATTACGGCTCAAACAACATCCAAAGTCTGCCATGAAGAGGAGCAATGTAAGAAGTGCCAGACAGATCACTCTTTTGTCTCAAAGAAGTGTGGAGACTGAGAGGGAGTGTGTGTGTGTGTGTGTGTGCGTGCGTGTGTGGGTTCTGCCTCGGCCCTTTGATCTCCTTGTGCACCTTAAGTGGATCCATAATACCTTATTTCTGATTAAGTTACAAATATGCGAAATTGAGTTGCGGTCTTTGTAGTCTGCACTACAAAGCACAGACCATTTATCATAGCTTTCAGTGAAATCAGTGACAGCAATAAGTCTGATAGGGAGTGTGCTCGATCTATTTTCATGCTCATTTGATTAGGCTGCAGCACTCAGTGCACTCCTCTCAGATTAATGAGAGATAGATCTTGAATCCGGGTGTTGCTCATATACTATATTTTGAAGCTTGGTTCTGACCCAGAATAAAAAAAATCAATAGGTAAATGAGTTTAAAATGAGAATGTTAGTCACATTGTAAGATTTGAAGTTGAAAATGTATGATATCCAGTTGGTTTTAAGAAATAGAGTCTCAATTTTGAGATAAAAAGTCATATTGCAGGACAAAGTCACCATTGCTAGAAAAACAAAGGTAAATGTGCATAATAAAATAGCAGTTATAAACAACAGTTGCGATTTCGAGATTGTCATCAGAGACTTAAAGTCACAGATTCAAAGATATTTAAAGACACATTATATGAGATAAAAAGTTGTAATTATGAGAGGTCACACTGTAAGATTTAAATAACCATTATAAGAGAGTGTGTCACAATTATGAGAAACAAAGTCAGATTTGTAATGAATTCACAATTTTGAGGAATTAAGTTGAAGTTCGGAGATTTAAAACCACATTGTGAATAATAAAGCCACCTTTTTTTTTTTTTTTTTTTTTTTTTTTTGAGGCTGAAACTGGCTTCCATACAATACTGTGGCTGAAATATAGAGAAGCAAAAAGAAACAGAAATATAAACTTGATATTTCCTTGGTGGGACTGCATATACACCATGTTACTGCTTCACAGAAAAGAGAGAGGACGTGGATGCTGCGAGTCTCCTTGGTTTGAGTCGACAGCTCTGTAGGTGCTGTCTTACACATGTCAAAAGAAATCCGCAAGGAGGAGTGCTGGGTTCTGGGTGCTGAATGTGAACATGTTTGAATTAGTGCATTTCAAACCTTCCATCCAGGCTTGGGCTGTGGCCTTTGGTGGAGAAGTGTCCTCAGAGAAGTTTTTCCTTTAATTGGACAGGGCATCAGGCAGAACCTGAGTGGTTTTCATGTTCTTTTGGCTACAGACATGACTGCCTCGCCAGAGGAGGTGGTTAGATTTCTTGAATGGCGGAGAAATTCTTCAGAATGTAATTTTGGACCTCTTTTTTTCTCACCCATACTCACACGCTCACACACAGCCTCTCTCACGTTCCCATTTCCCAGTTTCAATCTGATGTGTGAACTTGAAAATTGCTGCTATTTTAGCATCATTACATATGAGCACTTAGTGTAGGAACACTGTCTATCACAAACCCTCTTTTCCAAGCAGGCTGTCTGTCTCTCTCTTACTCCCTCCTTCTTTTTTTCTTCAGTTTCTCTTTCAGCTTAGTCAATAGCTTCTTTTCTACTGCTCAAACCTGTTATTCCAAAGCCTGTGATGCTAAAGACCGACTCTTTACTCACTAACAAAACATTCCTACCTTCTGATTAGGTCCAGAATTGAAGATGTACACGTTCAGCATAATTACTGCCATCCCTCTGTCTATGTGATTAAAGAAAAACTTCACAGAGAGAGAGCAAAGCAACGAAACACCAAGTAATCAGCCAACACGAGAGGATGGAATATGCCTTTGAATGACCTCACCAGCTCATCCACATTTAATTAGCCCATGCCAGAAAATGATTTTAAGCATGGGGTCTAATCTGGGGGCGTTAATCCCATAAAGCCTCATTGACCTGCAGGCATTTGATGATACAAGATCGTCTTTGATGATAGTGCCGTCGGCTTGCGAAGGATGCACACACATTCGTACACAAAAACAAAACACCTATATATCACTGAATATGCTCTCCCACTCGTTTCTTCACATACTGACATGCTCACACACTTGCGTTCACACCATTGAGGCAGATGTATGCAAACATTACTAGCACGTTGGTGTCCGGCGGAGATGATTAATTTTTTTAATCATGCCGTTTTGATCTGAATTTGCTCTAGTTGCAAATACGTGTGCATGTCCGCAGTCACACCCAATGGCAAGGTGAAATTATCTTATCTCTCTAGGCGTATTATCAGCCTGACAATTATATTTAAACATCATAAGCTGAAAAACATTTTTAAATAATCAAAGCATTCAATCAGAGCTGCAATTTCAGCCTCTTCTGAGTTGAAGCAACGGACGCTACATTTTGAGGGCCATAGTGAATTAAGATTCATCTCTGGATGAATTGCAGCGAATAGTCTACAAAATGTGGAGATGAGAAATAAGCTGTCGTCTCTGGCCACCTGCTAACATTCCGACTCGTGATAAAGCGCCAGTGATTCAATCTGGATTGCAGGCATTATGGAGGTCCAAACAAATAACCGCTTAGAGTTCACACATTTCTATCCAATTAGCTTTTAGAAGCAGAGAAATAAGGAGAGGGGAGAGAGATTGTGAAAGAGAGGGAAGAGGAGGAGAGCAAGTGAGTGTGTTTTACTTTTAGATGACTTATACCCACGCAAGCCATGCAGTAATGATCATAAATACTTGTTTTATGCACACAGTAGTTTATATCGATCCCTCCACATAGAACGCCTTCACCGCTCAGGCTGACTCAAAGAAAAAAAATCTATATTCAAACAAATCCATGTTCAGGAGCAAAAGTGACATGTTTATTGGCTCTGAAGTTGTCCCTTATTTTACTGCTTTGCAAGTGATATGTTAAAAGAAAAGAACGGAAGGGGAAAGAGCACCTCTGTGTGAAGTTTAAAGCTAGGAATGGTACATAAATACAAGATGAAACCACATAAACCGTGCCCAGTCTGTCTGATACGCCAATGAAAAGCTCTGAGCTGCCCGTCTTCTCTCGGGAGAGCGATTTGTTTATTTTGATTTCATGTTTTCATGTGGGTGTAAACCCGGTGAGAAGCAGCATATAGGCGAACATTGTCAAGCATGCTTGCATTGAAAGCTAAATGGTGTTTGTTGCAGACGATGTTGTAAGACACCGCTTTGAAAGGTTGATTGTGTTTACGGTGACAGGTGCACAGCTCCAAAATGTATTCATTTCCTGGGGCCATTGCTTCTTTGAGTGATCCATGTGTTGATGTTAGCATTTGTTGTCTCGGTGTAAATCATCATATTGGGTTTTACAAAATACTCATACTAAATTTAAAGTGTTAAATAAGATATCTGATATAAACTATATCTAAGTGCAAAGTGCTTTATGCTAATAATTATGTTTAAAAGCAGCAGCAGACTTAAAACAAAAATCTTGTAATCTTAATCAGACTAATATTAATATGTTATCAGTTTCCCAACATTAATAACATTGTTTGAACGTGTCGAACAGTACCATATGTACCACCCACTCAGCCTCGTCATACTTTAAATGCATATTAATAAAGTACATAGATCTTTGAGTAGGTCTTTGTCTACAAGGACAAGTACAATTTGAAATAGATGATATCAGCCATTCCATTTATGGGAAATAATGCCATTAAGCTTTCATCATCATTCTTGTGTTCGTGAACACCCTGATGAAGGCCTAATGCTCATGCTATTCATCTTAATTAGGCTCACTAAATGGCATTTACGTGCAACTCCATTGTTTTGACATGCTCTATCTTGAACTAACGTTTCATCCATTGTGCACTGCCAGAAGTAATGAAAAGCTTATTGTCAGAGCTGAAGCACCTGAGAGTTTGTGCCAGAGAGTGAGGAGGAGTTTTCTGTCTGCATCAGATTGTGTTCCATCGGGACAGTTTCAAGGAACTGGTTTTATTTGGTGCCTTTGCTAAAAAAATAAAAATAAAAAAAATGTTGGACAAACAGCTGTTTGAAAACACATAGTTAGAGATGGTGCACAGCAATATAAACAGCAGACCTTTTGAAAAAACTTTTTTTATTGACATGAGAAAGACCTAACAATGCTTTGAAGGAATCAAAGTGTTTTCTTCCTGGATAACCCACAATGTATGTTTTCACCCTTATATTGGTCGCTCTCAAAGAGTTGAAATGTCCACCTACCTGTCACCTTCCTCAGTCATATTCACTGGAGATATTTCACCTCGGATCACACTTATTAAAATCTGACTTTTTAAAGCAGGCAATTTCATGTATATACCACATTGTGAAGAAAATATGTCTTAAGCCCTATTCGCACGGGATAAGTATTATTTTGGGACCTTGTATGATTTTGAAATTACCCCCCATCCCCCACATCTGAATTTTGTGTGGTGGATTCGCACGGCATAAGTGAAGCCTGTGATTTTACTCGAATTTACTGACTTATCTCCTGTATACCCGGATGTCAAGGCTTTTAGAGTCCCATTCTTTGGTCCGGTTAGATGGATAAAAAAAAAAAAAAGAAACTAATATAGTCTTGTGCCATTTACATTTCTCCAGGTTAAAATAATATCTCAAGCTTTATATTTGATTTATTTGTAATACATTAACCTCAAAACCTTTTCAGCTTTCTCTTTCTGCAAATTGTATGGTGTAGCGATATGATAGCAACCAGAATACTATCAAACACTTCAACGCAGCTCCTTTCTTCGTAAAAGATGGAAAAAGGTGCACAGGAAACAAAAAACCTTGAAAAATTACATATGACCTGCCAAATACTGGCCAAATCACAGAGATGCCGATTCGCATAGGACTAATATTATCACAGGACCTCACTGTTCAGTGAAAAATGGTAGGTCATTTGCGGGGGAATTCTTACTTTACAAATTACAGACATGGCCAATTCGCACGGGATTAAAATCACAGATGCCAGGGTATCATGTAAAAACATAAACGTCTTATGTGATGAAAAAATTATTATTGTACATAGTAATGTCATTATTGATATCTCATGGGGAAGTCGTGGCCTAATGGTTAGCGGGTTGGACTCCCAATCTAAGGGTTGTGAGTTCTAGTCTCGGGCCGGACGGAATTGTGGGTGGGGATAGTGCACGAACAGCTCTCTCTCCACCTTCAATACCACGATTTAGGTGCCCTTGAACAAGGCATCGAACCCCCAACTGCTCCCCGGGCGCCGCAGCATAAATGGCTGCCCACTGCTCCGGGTGTGTGCTCACAGTGTGTGTGTGTGTGTGTGTGTGTTCACTGCTCTGTGTGTGTGCATTTCGGATGGGTTAAATGCAGAGCACAAATTCTGAGTATGGGTCACCATACTTGGCTGAATGTCACTTCACTTCTTTATGTTCTTCTATTACTGTTATTCTGCCTATTACTAAACTGTGCTAAGCTACTGTACTAGACTAGTTATCTGCAGTAGTATTATATTATAAATATGGTCTATAATATTATAATACAGTTTTATATTATAAACATTGTTTCTCTGAATTTTGTTGTGTGACTTAAGGTCTACTGGATCTACAATTGTTCTTTATCGATTTCTTTATATTTCATTAATCACAGTCAAAGGCCATTGTGTTTTTGACCTCCTGCTGTTATGACAAATGTAAATGACACTCAAATTATGGAATAATGGAATTATTATTCACTCTATGATTGGAATGAACTGTGTGGAGCCCCGCACATGACATGCTAGAACATTTTTTTATAAATTGTGCGCATGATTTACTAATTTGTTCTCTCAATTTACCAAATCGTGATTCTGGACATTAAATTACTTTCATGTGGTAAATGTAACATCATTCGACTTCCTGAAACATCTGCTTGATAGGGTGTTTATATGAGAGATTATACATTCCTGTAAATTGTAAGTTTCAACATATACTCTTTACAATGGGAATAAATGAACATCATAGTGTAAGATCTTCGTTCATGTTTTTGTATTTATATAATTGTGTTTGCCCACAAACAAGGACCCATGTGCCCTGTCTTGGACTTGGACTGCTGGCTGGATGAACACTTTTATACTTTTCAGTTTCAAGCAAGGCAGCATAGACTTCAAATATATTTTACAGATTATTTCCTTTTACAGCTGGGCCATTTGTCAGTGATGGGGAACCCATACAATTTTTGTCCTTTAAGCAAAGCTATTCATTACATCGTGGGAAATTATAGTTGCTTCCGAACAATCCACAAAACAATCTTCTGAAACCATCCCGGTCCAAATCCCAAAGCTAGGATGTCCTTCCTCTCTGTAATCACAGACGAATACTGGTGTGTTCACTACAGGAGGCAAAAAAGGAAGTGTTCATTTCCAGCATGTTCTGGATAGAAAATGTCATTGCAATTCGGAGGCCCACGAAGAAAACTGTTTTGCCTGGCATATTCACAGTAATGTTTTCTGAGCTTAGCAATGATGAGCTGCGAGTTTTCCTGCCTGAACACAGGGTCCTTCAGGGTTTTTATGTTGACAATGGCCACATAAACACTGCATGGTTCAAGTGACCCAGTTCCATTTTTTTTTCTCATATGTGGCACAGATCGAATATGGCCTACAAATGTGTAAGCAGGAAAAACGCACATAGATTCTGATTATTTTCAGAATGGTTTCAGACCTTATTCAAATATGGAAATAAATGTGGATTTGTTTTTGAAACTTCTTGCAGTACAGATATATCTAGTTCAAATGAAACCTCTCTAGTTGACCAGCATAGTATTAATTTTGTTTTATTTGTGTTCAATTAAAGGTGATACGGCACTGAAATGTGCTTTTAAAGTCATGCTGAGTGCTCGTTGCCACTGTTATCAGTGATGGTGGCTCGTGCACAGACGAGCACTTTAATCTATTGCTAACTGTTGTTCAGGCTGTCTATTCGTTTGGGTGAAAAAAAAAATGCACACATATTTGTCCCTGCTCTTGATATATGGTTTTAATGAGGAAAAAAACTATAGGAGGGTGGTTTAGAACTCAGACCCACTAATTTAGCAAAAGTTCTACCGCTAGACCATTAGTACCCGTGGATGTGTATAGCGAATCTGTGTATATAATTACTTTTGTGAAGAATCATTACTAATTAATGGTTGTGATTCAAGGATGAAACTAGCCCATCGCATTAAAATATTTCTGTGAACTCTTTGGATTCCTATTCTGGACTCATCTGCTTTTCTATACAAAGTATACTGTATTAAAAGTGCGTTCAGAGTTTGGGCTTTTAATATCAACATTTAATGCATTGAGCCACATCAAGTTAAGACCGTGTAGTTTAAATGCAGATATCAGATACGGCTCACTTTTCAAAGAAGGTGTAAGCGGGTTGTGTAAAAGAATCTGATGTAGTCAAATAATCCGATTTGGGCGTCCAGATCTGCAGTGTAAATGCAGCCAATGCTTGGTGTGGTCACGCAGATTTAAAGTCATCATAATTTGATTACGATGGTTTCATGGTTTCTTTACAAAGAAAACAAGATTCTAGATTTCCAAAAGGCTGTTGCAAAATCCATTGATTTGGTTTTATACATTTCACCGGACTGACTTCAGAGGCTTTATGTGTGGACAAGCCCTACGGATATATTTGACTATTCATTTATGAGTATTCTCAACAAATATTTACCCGGCTAAACAAACCCTCTATCTGATGCTAGATATAAATAATGTAAAATGTTTTGCCCACAGCAAAGCCGTCGCCACACAAATAAACACCATGATCATGAAGCCAGTTCCGAGCCAATGATCGCTTGGGATGATGCGTTACACACGGGCACATAAACACACAAGGAATCTTGGGGAGTCACATTGTCTGGGGTGACTCCCCCATGTTTTCCTGTTCATCTGCTGACTGTCATCCGTCAGTCTTGACATATTCAATTAGGTGCAGTGATTGTACTTAAACAGACCTTGAAAGGTTTGTTTTCCCCCGGCGGATGTCAAGGATAATTGCGTGGGTGCGCAAGGAGCTTCATGTGAATTGATGAGCGTCCCACATGAGGATCTAGCCTACAGTGTGTTTTTATCTTCTGAAGATGTTGTCCTGTACAGTGTGCAGAGGAAGTTGTGTGTACTGGCTATACTAACACATTGTGGCTGTAATTGAGTGTGGCAGGTGGATATTTGCTGACAGCGGCAGGAAACTGTGTCCAGCAGCCATCACAGCAGACTTTGTATTGTCTAGCGCTCCTCTGCGTGTAATCGTAGCCGTGGTTGTTTTTTTCTGCACCGCCGTGGGCCCCTTCACACAGCAAAAGGCCTGTCCGGTCTGGCCAATAGACTGTGATCAGCAACTCACCCACTCGCGAAACCACACAGCAGGCCTGAATGGAACATTAAGGAACACAGCCATAATAGCTGCCCAAGCTGAGGTTTCAAGGTTAAACTATGCTTATTTTTCCCTCTCCAGATAATTGTGTAATTTCAGGAACAGTGAGGAAAATCAAAACTGAAAACAAGACTATAAAACTTCAACATAAAAGTCCGGACAAGACAGGGAACATAATACTGGTAGACAGTCTGCACAGGAAAACACTGTCTGCAGTGTGTGTGTGTGTGTGCGTGCGTGTGTGCATGTGCGTGTGTGTGTGTGTATTTTTGTTATTAGTAGCTAGGACAGTGGTTGTCAATTCCATTCCGTGCGTACCACTTCTATGCAAATTTTGTATGTTTTTCTTATCACTTCAGACTGTTTGACCGCAAGTGCACTGTAAAGTGGACATCACAGGATATTCCACCATGATTCCAGTTCGAAGGGAGCCTATATGTTCCATTCAAAGGGCATTAAAGTGTGCCAGATGTGAATTTTAATTGTATTTATTTACAGAGGTATACTATGACACACTTCACACTTCTCTAGTAAGCCAGATGCTGGCTGTGGCATTTTGCAATTTGGTTAATAAATGTTCAGAAATGAAGTAAGCTTCTAACCATCCAGCATCATCTGTGAAACTTTGCAGTCTAAACAAGGTAGATTATGTAATACTGTCTTGTAACATGTGCTATACCTTTATTTTCATCTGTACCATATATTATACTCTTTGATGTTATATGTCGTAACATATCCTTAATATAGCAAGTGAGGCAAAGCGAATGCACACCTTTAGAGGTGCAAGTTGAAGAAAAAAAAAAATATATATATATATATATATATATATATATATATATATATATATATATATATATATATATATATATATATATATATATATATATATAATAAAAAAATAACAACTGCATAATCAGTAAGTATAAGCTATTTTATTCCGTTATGACTAGTTGCCTTTGTCAAGGTATAGTTTCACAAAATTTCACAAAAATAAATTCATTTATTTTTATGGTCTGTTTGTATTGTTCAGTTTGTTGATGTTATACATTCCATGTTAGAGTCTAATTGTCAATTAGTTAATTAATGGATGATTTAGATCTTACCAATCTCTTGCTGTGTACAATTATCTCTTTTACTTACTTTACCATTTTTTTGAAACTATACCTTCACAAAGGCTACTAGACGAAATGTTGGATTAAAATAGCTTATACTTAAGTGAGTGTGCAGTTGTTCTTTTTCAATTATTTGTCATCACATAGCTTGTCATCCTGTCCCACCGCACATCATAGAGAATATGTTTTTCACACCATCCTTATCTGTCTCTTGCCATTGAGGATTATTTTTTAATTATGTCATAATCCCCCCCATAAAGGAGATTTGATTGGGGCGTAACAGGCAGATGTGACCTCATTACTTGCAGGACGCAAGCCCTGCAGTGTCTCTCTGTTATCATGGAGACGTGGCAACAGTGATGTGATTATGGCACAAGCACTTTTCTGAGATGCTGACAGAGTTTTATACCCCAGGGCTTTATTTGGCAGTCTCTCGCCTCGCAACTAACTGTCTCTTGTGTGTGCAATGCCAAATGTTGTTTTTTGACAGCACCACATGTAATATTTCACGCCTGCTTTGGATTCGTGCCTGCTTGTCGTGCAGGTCAGAGTTTGCTCTCAAATTACAAAAATAAATATATAAATTAAAAAAAGAAAATTAGACAAGCATGTGTTTGGAATTCTTTTCTTTTTTTTCAGATATTCATTCAGTTTGAACAGATGTTTATGAGACTTGGCAGAGAACAGGGTCTTCACGGCTGTTGGCAGTGATTAAGACAAATTAACTTTTTCAGCTGCTGTTAATTTTATATGGACATCGCTGGCATGTACTGTAGACTGAATGATCTTTAGGACTTTCAGGGGTGTTTCTTGGGGTTAAATTATGCTGTAATTTTAGCATTAAAAATGGAGAAAGAATAATTGGCAGATAATTGATGATAATGATAATTAAGTAAATAAATAATATAAGTAACTTACTGATAATTAAGTATTGTGAAGTATAAATTCCATGTTGTTCCATTGGGGAAAAAGGGCTTTGGGTTGAATATGGTGATAATAACTGTTTTTTGTTTTGTTTAGTTGTTTTGCTTTTCACTGAGTTTTGTTTAAGAAGAGTGGAAATGAATTGCAAGTTGATACTGTAGGTGTAAAATAAAACTACATTCCAATGTGGTGTGAAATAGGTTGTGTTTTTTCCTGTCTAATTAATCTGGCTGGTCGCCATCCCATTTAAATGGGGTTTGAATGCACGGCAGGGGTCAGAGTGAATGTTTTGCCTCCCCAACCTCTAATAATACAATAATTACAATTTGCAGTCGCAAAGGATTGCTTTGTATGAAAGAAATGAATGCTGGGCTATGTGAGGGCACTACAGAAACCATCTGGCAAATTAAAAATATGTATTACTACTGTAAGTTCTCTCTGCTTTTCTTTCTCATTGCTCTGTCTCTCCTCCCACTCATGCTCTCACTTATCTCTTCTCTTATCTCCAAAGAAACATATTCAGCTGCCGCTTCATTCATTAATCATCATTTACTCTTAAGCCCTCTGATACCAAAACATCAATATTGATAATGTATTTTCTTTTTTCCCCCTTAAAAGTGTGTTTATGAAGCCATTGGTTATAAAAAAATAACTTTTTTGCATATTTGTTCTTGCATACTGTGTTTTAAAGATACATTTGAAAACAAAAAGCAATTTAGCACTGACAAAAAAAAAAAAAAATTGTGACTTTGAGTAGCTAAGCTTTAAGGCTAGAATATGAATATGTTCATCTTAGAGCAGCTTTCTGACATGCTCTAAGTTTCATGACCCTGAAATATTCCTACATCTAATTGACCTGGATGACCTGCCTATAAAGTACCTGAATATGAATATTTATAGGTTCAGTTGCTTTGACCTTTGCAAAAGTCTTCAGAAAGCTAAAAGGCTTAAACCTCATCTCAGAACAACCCTCTGACACTCTCTAAAGTTTCTCTATGCTATATATATATATATATATATATATATATATATATATATATATATATATATATATATATATATATATATATATATATATATATATCAGTAGTTATCTTTAGAGGGTAATTTCATTATAAAACCATATGATATATATATATATATCATTATAAAACCAAATGATATATATATATATATATATATATATATATATATATATATATATATATATATATATATATATATCATTTGGTTTTATAATGATATATATATATATATATATCATATGGTTTTATAATGATATATATATATATATATATATATATATATATATATATATATATATATATATATATATATATATATATATATCATTATAAAACCATATGATATATATATATATATATATATATATATATATATATATATATATATATATATATATATATATCATTATAAAACAATATATTACAGACGCACAGTCTAAGGGCTGGATTATCAAATAGGCATTATGGGCACAGGCCCAGGGGGGCCAGAGTGTCTGTTTACACTAAGTGCATACAGCGCACTTTTCTGTCAGAAGCTTTTTACTCTAGCTTGCCCACCAGTGTTTGGTTGGTATAGACAATATTACTAAAGATGCAGTGGCAAGCAAATGTCTCTATGTTTAGATGCGATCGATTGGAGTTCAAATCTACTGTTTTGCTAAACTCATTCTTCTATTTTCCCCCCATCACATATCTGATCAGGAAAACATTTAATTTCAATAAAAATGAAGGAAATATAAAAAATAAAAATAAAAAAGGAAATATTTCACTAGAAGAAGAGAGGAGAAGAGTAGAAAAATAGGAGGAAAGTAGGAGAGAGACAGACAAAGAGAGGTATGTCTGTTTGTGTGTGAAATTTGGAAGAATATGATTCATAGAACAGGATTGGTAGAGGTGAGGCAGTATGTGCATGCATATGTCAGTGATGTGCATACGCGGGGAAATGTCTTCTTGCTGCCGGTCCAGGAAAGCATTGTTGCAATCATGTGGTGTAAATCCTGTATGATGGAGAATATCTACAGGTGTTGATCAGTGTAAATCCTGTATGATGAAGGATGTGCACGGGTGTTGATATTGTCCTTCAGGTTGTGATCATGACTGTATCCTGTCAATGTAAAGCCTGTATAATCTAGAGGTGTTTCCAACAAAGAGTGCTATATAATTCAAGACCTTGATTGTGTGGGGTGTGGGGGGTTTTACAAGACTTTTTGCACAGAGGCCTTTGAATTCTTAATTCCAGAATAAAAAAAAAATAAAGGTTGCATGCTTACTTGGAAGTTGAGTTTGTAATTGTGTCAGTAATCATTTTGCTTGACATAATGCATGCTTTGAGATTCAAATGGTAAATATTTTCCTGCCAAACTTGTTGCTAAGATACATTTCAGAGTAGGAGTTGCTGTTATATATAGTTTTAATGTTTAATGTTTGTTTTTAAATTGCTTTAAACAAGTATTGCAATTTTGCGGATTAAAATAAAGTACGGTATTCGTATTACATATCATCATTTCTAAATCATGCCATTTTAATGCTTTCAACAGTCAACTGATGAATGCTAATGTTTTCAATCATTAGTACATTCATTTACTATTTAATGATGTGTTTAATTTATTTATTTATTTTTTTCGGGTGGTGGGGGGGATTTGTTTAAAAGGCAGGTCTTGCTTTGTAGCATAAATTGGAGTTATTTTTGTTTTCTCAGGTCTGTTGTTGCCGTCCGGATTTTGTTGCATTATGCATAGTCGCCAAGGCACCGTTTATACATTTATGATAATGCTTTAATTAGTGAAAGATGAATGCAGCTGTTAATGATTTGACAAACGTTCGGGCTTTCAACTCCTCATCAGAGTGAAGGAGATGGTTTGTGAAAGTTTTTCAACCATAGATTGAGCCTAGCATGTCCATCACACCCCCTTGATCCTCTCTGTGTTCAGACGGGGGGAAACGGTCGACTGCTGGAAAACAGCACCCCTCTCCATGGGAATATTTGGCTAGTTTTAAAAGGTCAGGCACTCTGGCAATAACCTCAGCTGTGGCAGCTCTCTGCTGACCCGGCCTCCTCCTCCAAATCGCTTGACTTTCTGCTTAGCGTCTCATGCTCTGAGCATTCTTCTCGCCTGAAGAACAAAGGTTTGTTCTGCTTTCTTTGAGGTGCTGATTGCAGCTTTCTGCTTTCCAGATGACTTCTATTCATTCTCCATCTTTTGGCTTGGCTATTAGCAACTTGCTAAGTCATTATTTAGAGAGACAGTCCATTATTGGAATTATTTTTAATAGCCTTATAAAAATATAACCTGGTCGTTGTTGATAAGGAAACCCTGTTGCTCAGACTTTGGACTTTATATTGTTTTCCAATGTTGTTGTTTTTTGCTTTTTTATATCAACAGTGTTGTTTCTCAGGGTCTATTTGAGTCTTTTATGTAATCCTCAGTGTCTAGGACTCGAAAGCCCAAAATTAATGTTTGCGCTCATCCCGCGCTTGTTTATCAGCAGAGTGGAACAATGGGATTTCAAGGTGCTCTGTCAGTGGAATTCATATTGCTGCTTTATTTTCTGTTTGTTTTGTGTCTGTCTTGTGCTGTATTTAAGACAAGGGACTTTATTGGATGTGAAATGCTGCATCCAGTGCTGGTTATTGTCTCTTGGAGTGGTAGCTGCTCTCGGTTCACTGTATTCTGGATTTCTCAGCTGAGAGTTCGCAGAGAACATTCTGTGCAGACTGTTGTAGTTACTGTACGTGTAGTGAAGGAACACTAGCTGCAACCGTGAAATGTGCCAGGCCTGAAGTTTGAGATGCTGTCTTTAGCCTTTGCTGGTGGAATAAATAAGTAGTGCTGAGCTGACAAACGCAGATCAATAGTTCTATAGAAGTTTGCAGTTGTTTTGAGATGGTGCTGGCCAAATGTGACGTTGTCGTTCAGCATTCCAAGTTTCAGGTGGGCAAAATTACAGGGAACTAACAGATTGTTCCAAAACATATAGACAAGACAAACCTTTTCCAAAACAAGTAGACTATGCAAACTCATACTCTATGGAGCCAATTTAGGGCTCCAAAGTTTTACTTTATTTGTTTGTTTGAAATGAATCAATGAATGAAATAAAATAAAATAAAATGCTTACTATGTACAGTATGTAATAATAATAGAGTTTAAGGACATTTTTGTTTACTTCTGAAAACTACTTTGATTCTGTATTGATACGGCTTTTGTTCTGGGGTTATAAAGCGAAATCATTTGAGAACGTCTGCCCTGTATAACCTAAAAATCCCATCAAAACGACTGTCCTAGTAAAATGGTTTTGAGCTAATCTGTGATTTGCACTACAAGCCATGTAATCCAGTTCTATTGCTCTGTCAGTGCACATTACTTTGTTTCACCGCCACAACAATGCCTAAACTGTGCAAATTGCTGTTTGCCTGAGACGTCAACTTTTCAAACAAACAGAATCTCAGCAAATGAAGAATTGATTCTAAAGCAGATTGTTTTAATGGACAGATAATGGGGTTCCAATCAAGCTGTCTGCTTGATGTTTTGAGGCTTCAAATACATGAAATTACTTAGAATTTCAAATGAATTACCGTTAAAATGGCATGGCTTGTTTATGTGCCTGTTTTCATTGTACTCACCCCATCTTTGACATCACTAGTGTTCAATTTTGGCTGTCGTCTAATTATAATGGAAGAAAAAAAGCTTTCAATATTGATTTTAGCGCAGAAGCATCCATCAAACACAATGTGGTGTATTGAAGAGCAATGGTGGGAACCTGGAGTGTGTAAGTGCCTGAAAGCTGCCATTATGGGTGTAAGTGTACCTGTTTTTTTTTTTTCGTCTTTTTTTTACTTCTTTCTTATAAATTTTGTGTGTGTGTGCATGTGTGTGTGTGCATGTGTGTGTGTGTGTGTGTGTGTAGAAATTTAACACCCAATAGTAAGCATAAGGTTATCTAGTTCAGTAGCTCTAAATTGGTAGGTTGAGATACAAAAGTAGATCACCAGATTGCAGGGAAAATTGCTAAGTGTAAAAACAATTAAATGAAACTCGCCATTTAATTGTTCATTGTATGGATAGCAAGATAATTTAACTTATAAAAGAGAGCATCAGTTGCTTCTCATATTTCTTGCATTTCAGATCAAAGGTTGTGTATCTAATCTAATTTTTCGATGTTTTGTTTTTTCTCATATTTTTTTGCAGTAAATTCATCTGTTACAGGTTACACTGTGTATTTATTAACCTTAATTTGCATAAGTGTACAATATAAGACTTGAATAAAGGCACTGATGTGGCTGTTCATTGATTGAATGTTTTTCTAGGGTTAATAACTGCCCATCTAAGTGTTCATTATACAGTACTCACTGCCATCTAACAAATGCCATTGAGCTCTGCTTACATTAAGAGCTCTTTATATAGTAGAAGGAATCCAATGTTTTAACAGGATGTGCAAATCAAAAGGCTAGTAAAGGGTGAGATACACAAGGTCATTATCCTCCAGCCGATCAAACTGGGCTTTAAACGTCTCCTCCGATTGCTAGTGAGATGCATTTTCACTTCTCCAATCCAAGTGAGATGTCTGGCTCATCAGTGTTTCACATCAATATTCTAGTGGTAGCTGTTCTTCTTTACTTTCAAACCGATTTATTGTATACCAATTTTTTTTTTTTTTCTTTTTTTGACATGTAGACCACTATTACATACATATAGAAGGATAGGCACTAAAATAAATAAACAAAGTAAAGGACAGGCAGACAGACAGAGAGATGGATAGATGGATGGATGGATTTTTGGTAAACAAACATCTCCTTGTATGCCACAGATGGTCCATCTTTGGAAGTCTGTTCAGAGGTGAAGAATGTTCAGGTTAGTCTGTTACATTTGGTGCAATTTATTGCTTTTGTGGCAATTACTTTTGCTTCACAATTTTGTTGGTGCTTTACAAACACTGCCTCCCCCTCCCCCCCAAAAAAAATATTTTGCCACTTAAGTCAAACGTAATGTCATTAAAATATCATAGTGACTGTTATCTCAGAACTAACTTAAACTTCTAAAAAAACTTTAGTGCTCTCTCTACTTGTGCGCTCCTCAAAATAAATTGCGCTCGGCTTGATATTTAGTTATCTAATGCAATAACATTAATACTTTTTTTTTAAGGAATAGTTCATCCGAAGAATTAAAATAATAATTATTTTTTAAACCAATGTCATTCCAAACCTTTTGACTTTATTTTTTTCTGTTGAATATAAAAGGGCATAATTTATTGATTATCTGTTTGTGATAATTGCAATACATTTGCAAAACATTGTATTAAGAAAGCAATAAGCATTTATTAATAATGCAAGATTGTTGCGATACCCAGTAGAAATTAAGATTTAGAAGATTTAGAAACAGCACGAAACTCCAGCAAGATAAAGTCCTTTTATGCGAAACCATTTATCTTTATTTACAAATCAAGTATAATATTAGGAACATTTAATAATCATGGAGAGAGTTATCGTAACCAAACATGGCATTTTTTTAAACTAATGTCATTCCAAACCTTTTGACTTATTTATTTTTTTTCTGTTGAACATAAAAGGGCGTAATTTATTGAATATCTGTTTGTGATAATTGCAATACATTTGCAATACATTGTATTAAGAAAACAATAAGTATTCTTAATAATGCATCTTGTTGCAATACCCAGTAGAAATTAAGATTTAGAAGACTTAGAAACAGCACGAAACTCCAGCTAGATAAAGTCCTTTTATGCAAAACCATTTATCTTTATTTACAGATCAAGCATAATATTAGGAACATTTAATAATCATGGAGAGAGTTGTTGTAACCAAACACGGCATGCAGTTTGAATGCTGAATGAAGGATGACGGACAGCCACAGCAGAGGGAAGATTTTACCTGAACTTGACTTAGGTAAATATTCATCTGTACCTCACATTATATTCGGCTTCAGAACACTTGAAATATAATGTGAGGAAACTTTATTGTGCATCATAAGTTTTATTTTTTTGTTTGTTTGTGTATGTGTGTGTGTGGCTTTCGTGGGGCTTAACAATAATTGAATTGTATATGCAGAATATCGAATTTGGATTAGCCTCATCTGACAGATACCTGATACAAGAGAAAATGTCAGTATCGGAGCGATATAGATACTGAATATCGGATCAGGGCACCCCTAGAATATATATATATATATATATATATATATATATATATATATATATATATATATATATATATATATATATATATATATATATATATATATATATATATATATATATATATATATGTATATATATATATATATATGTATGTATGTGTATGTGTGTGTGTGTGTGTGTGTGTGTGTGTGTATGTATTTATGTTCCATCTAATAACTCAAGTTTCTGTTGACGAAAGAAAAGCTACTGCTTGTCCTTGATGTCATCAAAATTAAAATGAAGAATGCATGTCATTGTCTGTTTTTCTTTCAAACATGCACAATTCTGATGGGCAGGGTGACATTAATTCTAGTTTACTTGTGTCTCACTCCCTGTGTATCCACCGCAGAGAATGGGGAGCGGGTTGTTTGGTTTGTAATCAGTGTGTGTAGTTCTTCATTGTTGCTTGACGTGCTTTCCGCTCCACATCGAGATGAATGACCTTGTCTCTTAATAGAGCTGCATTGAGCGACTGGTGAATCTTTCAAACAAAACCTGCCTTGCGTGGAGGTAGCTTCTCCATTAATGAGGGACCATTACAGGCGCAAACTTTCCTGCTGTGTCCAGAGCGAGGCCGCATTATCCCCTCAGCGACAAACAAACACACGCTGTGATGTGGGCTCTAGAGGGCTAGAAGGAGGCTAATAGATGGGCTTCACCTCTCTGATCACCACTGCTGTCTACCCTCAATAGCCTGGCCAATTACCCACCTGCCCTTTGATTGGACGGCTGAGGCAATGAGTGTATGTAGAAGGCTCCGGTCATCACATTGGAGTAGTCACACCTCTCTTTATAGTGGTAATACTGCTGTTTTTAGGCAATAGCAGCTGTTCTGAATAGCATATGAAACACATACAGGCTGAATTATCATACACCGTACGCAGCAAACTTTCTCAGAGGAATATCAATTTCTGTTCTTGCACGTCAGTACTGCAATCGCCAAAACATTTCCTCTGCTTCTGCAGAGAATCTATAGTCAGTTCACTTATTGTTTCGGGTTTTTTTACCTTTGAATGGGCTAATATATCTCAGTGTTCAAGTTTGGAGAAGTGTTTGACTTTGAAAATCATTGAAAGCGCCCTACTACTTCTGAAACAGGAGACATGTACCTACACGTAAACAGAATATGCTGCCTATATCTACCCAGATTCCTCTAATCATGTGTTGAATCCTCTAGACAGCAGGCTGTTGTGAATGTCTCTCTCTAACCTTAAAACCCAACATAAGCCTTTCACCTCTGAGGTTTTCTTTATCCCGGAGTCACTGACTTGTGTTCAACTGGCAGAGGAAAACAGAAAAATTATATATTTTATTTCCCTCCTTATGCAATTGAGATGTTTAATGTTGCATGAAATATCTTTCTTTTAGCAACAGATAATATTCTTGCTACAGAGTAGAGGTTTGATTATAATTATACCCTCAAATACCTTGTCCTTTATATCCTCTAGATTTTCTTGCGATGAAAGTTTCATAGAAAATTGAAAATGTATGTTTATTATTAACAAATGTGTCACCAGTGTTAAAACGATAGTTAACCTAAAAATAAAAAAAGGAAAGTACATCTCTTTTTGTGTTCCACTGAAGAAAGAAAGTGATTCAGATTTGGATAACCGTGACTGTGATTTGTTTTTTTTTTAATATGTGGGTTAACTGCCCCTTTAATCTTATCAATAAAATAACTGACAGAAATGCTTGTTAACGTAGAGTCTCATGATTTATTTCAGCAGTAATGAAGATGAGATAAAAATGCAATTCATGACATTAATCAAACTATTTAAAATACACTGCAGATGAAACTTAGAAAGACTAAAATATATTAATAATGCACTAACAATGTTATTTGAAGTATATGATGGTTTCAGATCATCCAGTCATAGTCAATAATGTCAGGGATTGCTCTGTCCAAGCTTCATGAAGTGAAACTGAAGGAAATAAACACAGTAGCACAGATCCCACAACAAGGAGATTTCCACACATTATTGTTAAATGTTTTTGTGTTTAATTTGGTCTCATCAAACTAAACCATTATTCTCGTCAAATGAAATTGAATGTAAAAAATTGACACATTCATGGATAAAACAAAATATTGACTAGATTTTAAGAATTGTTTGTGAAAAGACTAAACTGTGTGTTATTGTGTTTCTAAAAGTAAAACTAAGAACCATTTTGATGGTCATCAAGCAGCTCACAAACAATCCTGGAACGAATTACGTTGTGAATCTTATTTACTTTGTGATCAATTCCAATTTCGATTTTAATTGAGGTTAGACTCACATTTTAATTAGCTTAGCAGCATCTTGAAGGCAATCTAAAGAGGTTTATATCAAGTGTTGCAGAGATGAACTACAGTTAAATGTTGTCTTGGAGTTTTTATTTATTTATTATTATTATGAAAGGTTCGCAGTCTTTTTTGTTGCTTTGATGACCACACTCTAAACTAAATATGCGTCTCCCTACTTTTAAGACAAGCTTATTGCTACAATAAAATAATTTGCTACATTTACAAGCATTGTTAGACATTTCCCTTGTTCTGTGTTCAGGATCCCATTGGGTTTCCTGCACAGGCCTCATTTTCTGCTCGTCTTTACAGCGGCAATGTAATAAATTGGGATTGATTCTGAACATTGATCTCGCTGCAGAGACGGATTTATGAATGGTTCAAGGGAGTGCGTATCTCCCCCCTGAGGAAAACTGCGTTTGAGTAAATTGGAGCCAACAAGCAGGGCAATAAGAGGGGCGGGTGCTTTTCTTTTATTCACACACTGGCCAACGGCAGCCTTAAAAAGCACACAGTGTATTATAAATAAAGGCGACAGAGCGCTCAAGGTGCCTGTGCTTAGCGGATGTTTTATTCTCTGCGCCTGTTCTCTGGGGGCCACAAACGAGTCCTGACTACAATGTCAGCAGCACCATTGGAGCCCAGCGACACTTGTGCAGAGACAAAGCAGCTAATTCATTCACTGTAATGAGTCCATTACGGCAAGTCTGCACTAGCTAAATCACAGCTAGCGAGGAAGAACTACTTGGTGAGTGATGCAACGTGCCAGGATAAATAAGCCAGTGATATATCTTGTCAAAAACAGGGCACTTGTTATTTAACAGCAACTTTTACATTCTTTTATTGATTTGCTGGTTTTTCAGGACTTGGAAATGTAATGTATATTGTGTCAATGAAGATGCATAAATACTGTCATTGAAAAATATGGGGTTGGAATGATTTTGAAAAGTGAAGAGATTTTTTTGTCCTCAGGGTAATGTCTTACTTTTTCTCATTGTTTTCTGAGTTGTCCACAAATTGGCGTTCCACTGTGTTATTAATCATTTCTGACACATTATCTACATTATATGCAGCAAGGATGAATTAAAACATTGATAAAAAAAAATACTTTTCCAAAAATAGTAAAAACAGTAATATTGTGAAATATTTTTAGAATTTAAAATGTATTCTATATTAATCTATCTTAAAAGTTGTTCCTGCAATCGCAAAACTGAATTTTCAGCAGCCATTAGTTCAGTCTTCAATGCATGATCGTTCAGAAATCATTCTAATATGCTGATTTGCTGCTTAAGAAGAATTTTCTGTTATTATCAAAGCTAAAAATGTTTTAGAAAATATTTTTGTGGGAACCATAATACCATTTTTTCAGTATTCTTAAATTAATAGAAAGTTAAAAAGAACAGCTCTTATTTGAATTAGAAATGTGTTGTAACATTATAAATGTCTTTATTGCTTATAATTTTAGTGCATCCTCCTACATTTAATGCATGTTTTGGTTGAACAGATTTGCAAATCAGTCTGAATGATTAATTAGCATATCGACTTGAATGTATTTTTTATTTTAATTTTTTACATTTTTTATTTTATTATGCAGTAATTACAAATGACTGACACAAAAAAAGTGTTTTCATTTCTTTTAATCATGAAAAGTGTGGAAAACCTGGACTTTTCGACAAAGACTGTTCTGAAGGAAAATAAATCTGCTTCATTGTAGAACAAACATAGTTCATTCCATTCATTTTTTTATTAGTTTCTAAGGGGCATTTCAGCAATGTCTGTAATTGCACATAAACATCCACAGACACACACAATGTATTTTACATCCAGCTGTTGTACAGGCTTAAGTTTATGTTCCTAATTAACATAGGGTTTTGAACTCTTGTGGTGTCTTTGAAAAGCAACATTTCACATTGTTCTTTGTTTATATATATGTGTGGCTCAGTTGTGTGTCCTGACCCTATTAGATATTAGGGCACCATATGGTCAGAACTGCAGTTATTATCTTTTATGCCTCTCAGCTAATAATAGGGGATATTATTTTCTCAGTCTAATACAAACCACACCAGTAAAACAATATGGTTCTAAGTGAGTTCATCCAGTAACGCAGCAACAATTAAAGCAAGTGACTCATTGGTGTGAATCTCTTACTCATTACATTTGAATTGCAGAGACGTTGGCAAGTTTATCCCCTTTTGTAGCTCTTGTATAAAAGAAACAAGCTCTAATGAAGCACTGTTCAGAGAGTCTCACATCTCATTGGTTTGAATGTAATATATAAAGGGTACGGTGCGGGAAGCTATCAAAACCTCGAATGGAGAAAGTGTTTCTCAACCATCTGTCTTAATGACAGACCACCAGGGAAAGAGAAAAATGAAATTTTCCACCCAGGTTGGGAAGGTAGTGGCCCAGAGAGGTCTGTCTGCTAACCATCAAAGCAAAGAATGCGCCTGCCCTTCATCATGGCTTGTGAGCCATATGCCAGTGGGATACGAAACTTTGCCTTTTCCTCATAACTGTTTATTTGTCACTTCCTTCCCCGCCGCTCCACCTGCCACGCATCAGCACCAATGATTTATGACCTTGTTTAATCAAGTGCTCGTAGGACATGGAAGGAAAAGAGAGAGAGGAAAAACCACCCAACACTTTCACTTCTGTGAGCTATTTACATTAATAGCAGCCTGGAAAAGTTTTGCGAGTCTCCTCCCCACCTCAGCTCAGTGGGATCAGAGTGCAGTGGCAACTCATATTGAGGCTGTCACATTTATTGGGGCCATTTGTTTGAAGGCCAGACACCCTGGGAGTTGAGAAGAACAGAGAGAGCGAGAAAGAGAGAGAAACAAAAATAAAGGGCGGAATGCAACTTCTGCGCTGGCAGGTGACTTTGTCTGAGATTAGTATACAGTGAGGATGCAGCTGGAGGTTCCCTGAAGTGAGTTTGGCCTCTGGCCTGAAAGAACTGAGCAAGAGAAACAAGTGCACACACATACATTGCTGTTTGACGTCCACCAGATGAACGCCCCACATACTGTCTCCCCATCGGCTAATATACTCTTTTATTTTTCATCACAGATGTCCTGCTCTGTTTGGGTTGTTTATAATTGCATTGGGGGCCTGCAGTGAGCTCTCTGTACACAAACCAGAAACCCTCTGAGGGTCTGAAGTGCTACCATCATTAAGTTGCCATTCTTTTTGTTGCCATATTAAAAATAAATATGTCGGGGCGGCATTTCTGACACAACTGGTCTTCTCTGGAGTTTACTGGAGGTATGTAACCATCATGCATGTAAATATCATGTCAAACTGGATTTGTTGTTAAATGAACGCTTCCTTAAAATCAAAAGGGACAAATGCAGTGTTTTGATTTGAATACATCTATTTCAGAATTCATGCAGGAATAACCATTATAAGCATCTTTAAAGAGAAAACTTTAGAGGTTTTTAAATTTATGAACGTTTCCTTCTTGAAGTCAAACACAGCACACATACCTTACAGTCAAAGTGTGACCCTTTTCATGTTTGTAACTTTAATGATGACTGCTTCAAAGCTTTCATATGTAATGAAGAATTTCACCGGTCCTTCCTGTTCAAACACATGGCTGCTGCACCTAATGGATTTATGTTTTTGGTGCTAATCCAAAGCCCATGTATTTGGTACCTCCAAAGCATCTAATCACACAGTCACATGGACACACACACACACACAGGCACAGCAGCTGGGAAGCGGTGATTGAGTTTGTGTAGGTATTAATGCTTTGTATTTGAATAATGTGCAAACGGTCGACAAGCTTCAGCAAACTCCTGCTGCTTCTGAAAATGAACAAACAGTAATGTGTGGAAAGATAAGACTTCACTCAGTATTTTTACCTTTTGAAATATGTGCCTTTGCTGTTTCTTTGTACTATCACTGAAAGGGGTCAAATGCATTAGCCACTTCCAGACTAACATAGAGAAAATCTACTTTTTCCATCTGTTTCGCTTTTTGTTTGTTGCCTCAAGTTAGCATAATTAAAGATGTTTGTGCATTCATATTGACTGAAAAACATTGCATTGAAAGTGTTATTCCAAAAGCAGCAATGTTGGACATAAACAATATATAAATTTAGCTAATACAATGGTTCTTGAGCATTTTGTCTTAATTTCACTGTTTAATTCACTTAAGTTTGTAAAATGGAAATTTACTTAAAGGGGTCATATGATGCTTTTTCAATGATCATTATTGTGTGTATTGGGTGTAAAATAATGTTTACATGCTTTAATGTAAAAAAAAAAAAAAACATTTTTTTTTTTTCAAATACTGTACATTATTGTAGGTCCTCTATACCCTGTCTCTCAAACACGTTATATTATACAAAGTCCCTCCTTCCGACAAGAGCAGTCTGCTCTAACTGGCCAACTGACCAAGTGCATAGTGACTGACCAATCACCACAAGCACTGTAAATGCAACTCCCCTTTCTATAATCATGGTCTTTATCTTTCAAAATAAATGTAAAGACAGTTAATAATGTCCTTAGTTTTACCATCAGTTAAATCCCGAAAGGTGAACAGAGTCGCGTGACACAATGATGAAGCTTGTATGTGTTTGCACCTACATAAGCCACGGACAGTTAAGACAGCTGACTCCACTGTGTGACCCTGACTCTTTCTCTTTCTCTCACACACATGCGCAAACACGCACACACTCAAAACTCTGCATTTGGACAGTCAATAGCAAATACTTAAACTAATAACAAAACATGCTTACAGTAGCTGATTCAGAAGCGCCAGATTGTCGTAGCAAAAACAGAATTACCTTCTCTCCTATGTTCAGGAAATGGTCATCCATAAAATGCGTTGCTGTTCTGTTCTGTAAAGATACCTAAATGCATCTACCTTCGGAAGGCCAAATAAAGTGCTTTTGCTTTCGCCTAGATACACAGCATCTTCCTGACATGGCGGCTTCAACACTAACTGTGGTTACTGAAACCATGCCTTCTTTCTTTGCATGAACATTTGGGTGGCCTTATGCAAATATTTTCACATACTGACATAGACATATGGGGGCGTGTTTGAATTAGCTATTTACTGGGTAGTGGCAGAGTCTTAACTTTGATAAAGAATACCTCTTTGGATTTGAGACTTTAGTCTTTGCAATTTTACAGATTTTCTTCAAGCAAAGAGCTTGCAACACTCCAAAGAGAAAGGAAAATATCAAATCGCATGATATGACCCCTTTAATCCATTTGTGTTACTACATTAATTATTTTTATTGCACTGACCAAAGCAAGGCAGTGGAATTCTAGTTCTCATCATGCTTTACATTTGACTGGAGCAAAAGAATAAATTAAATGTTATTTTATGTTTTCGAGAAAAAAAAAAATTGTGTTCTGTTCGGTTACATGATACGTGCACATTAGTTAAAAAGCATGCTAATGTCTGCTAATGTCAGTAAATAACTTGAAAAAGTTTGAATTACTTTTTGAATTTTTTGGTGCATAATCAATTCACTAGGTTTTTCACTGTTTTTGCATTTACATTACAGAAAGTGTTTGAGTCAAACCAGCATGGCAATTTTGTTTTAATAATTGAAGAACTTGAGTCTGATTGTGCTGATTTATATTCAAGAAACGAAGACATTCAACAATTCATTTAAGTGTTAACAGCGGTGGAATCTTATGGGGTGTTAAACAGTAATGTCCTTGAATGGGGCAGCGAGAATGGAGAAACAATTCTGAGATTAAATTACTGCACCACTGCACCGCAACACACAATCAATCTCCCTCCTTTTTCTGTTAACAAAACACTAACCTAGACTTATGTAATTTCCCCACATGCATTCTATCTAGTAATTTTTCCTTTTTTCTCTGCCTGTTTTTCAGATCACCTGAAGGCACATCTGGAGGAGTATATGTCCAGATTTCCTAAGGTCCGTATTGTGCGTACCAAAAGGCGAGAGGGTCTGATCCGCACACGGCTGCTGGGAGCATCGGTGGCTAGAGGAGAAGTCCTTACTTTCCTGGATTCTCACTGCGAAGCCAACATCAACTGGCTACCACCCCTGCTTGGTGAGTCCACATAAAAAACTTTATACCTTGGCAGCAGCACATACACACAGAGTTCTCTGTTTTTTCATGCCTATCACTGTGATCAAACACAAACCACTGAAAACCCAACATAATGTTCTTTGTGCTTATCTTTCTCTTTCAAATCTAGCAATTTCAATATTCAATTGTTTTCTTGTTGAAAATCTTTCTCCCTGCAGTCGGTTGGTTAACAAAATAAATAAATAAATACTCAATCTCCTCCTTTCTTGTCTGTAGCTTTTTCCTTTAATCATATAAAAACCTTTCTTGTTTTCAAACTCATTGAGGATAGAATCTATAGTTTATCCTGCTGCAACACATGGCTTTTGATGTGCATGACCTTGTTATAAAATGTTTTAAAATGCCTACTTCAGCAAATGTTTTGCACATTCGATGCTAATTGATCTGATTCAAGCTAACTTTTTAGTTAGTAAGCTTGATCTGTCTGTTGTTGTTGTTGTTTTGTTTTCTTGTTTTTTTTTTGTTTTGTTTTTTTTTTTGCTGGGCTGGGCTAATCATCAGGTGGTCATCCCAGGGATGGGGGAATGGTGAGTTCAAGTTACAATGGGCTGTGCATGGCCTTTAAGAGGCATGCTGGGAAGTGGCCTGACGTGTGATTAGTGCGAAGCTGAAGCACAAGCGGATGACTGTTGAATATTTTCTCAATTAATCGGTTAGTTGTTTGGTCTATAATATGTCAGAAAAATGTGGATCAGTGTTTCCCCAAATGCCCAGGAATGGTCTCGTTTTGTCCACAACTCAAAGATATTCAGTTGACTGTCACAGAGGAGAGAAGACACTAGAACATATTCACGTTTAACAAGCTGGAATTAAATATTTGTTTTATTTTTGTCTTTCATATATTTTATCAATGACACAGACTGCAATGACACAGACACCTTCATTGCAGAAGGACATCCTTTTGGTCACGTGGTTCATGTGAGATGATTGACAGCTTTACAAACTAATGATATTGCACTGATGTGCACTGAATAAGAGGAAAGTAATCGCAAGCTCTGTAAGCTGTTTTAGCTCTTCAGATCTCATAAATCAGTGTAAAATGAATAGAAATGTTATTCTGTATGACGAAATATTTTACAAACATGTCATAAAATTATTATCTATTCAAATGTGCGCACCATTGGACTATAGCCCCGGCAGATCATGGATATTGTATGTATACTAACACAAATAAACTGGAGATGAGATGAATGGCTGCTGTATGAGTGATGATTTCTATTCAAAATAACGAACGTTATTATTATTATTATTATTATTATTATTATTATTATTATTATCATCATTATTAATTGCAGGATATCCATTTTTGAATCTTGATGCAGTCTGTTGCGTGTCGTTCATTTTGAACGAATCTTTAAAATGACTCAGGACTAACGTTACCGAGTTGTCTCAGAGAGTGAGTTGTTCATTTTGTGTTGACCGCACATGCGCATTACACAACATATGGGTTCTGAATCGACAGGTGAGGTCCGAGTCTTTTATTCTTCCTGTCAATCCCATAGAGACGGGAAGAGAAAAGATTAGTTCATTTTGCTGAACGAGACTCAAAGATCCGAGTCAGTAAAATGATCCGAACTTCCCACTACTACTGGCAACACCGCAAGCAATTGGTCAACACTGACAAGTTGCAGCGCAATATGAAAGACCTCGTCTTTAACAACAAACAACCTATGAAACTAATAATGAACAATATGAAACTAAAACGACATAAGCTTAATTTAAAATGTCATAGGAACTGTAGGCTATTTAGAGGTGGATAAACTCAATTTAGAGGTGGATAAACTCACTTTGGAGGTGGGTAAACGCTATTTCCGGATTTTGGGAGGTGCGTAAACGGAGTTTACGTGCGTTTAGCCTCCACTACATCCCTGCTTGTTAGATAAAATGCAATCAAACTATTTATAAATTATGTTTGGCCAGATTCACCATGATTTCATGCCTTTAAAATGCGATGACCAAAGGAAACAAACTTTTACACAAGCACAGATTGTACTTTGTTTTATCAAGAAATCTCCAGCCATTATGGAGTACAGTAGCTGGGTTCTGGACATAAAAATCTATGTTAGAAAAAAATGTATTATTATGCTTGAAATCTGGATATTTAGCTTACATAAACGTCTAGATTACGTATGTAACCCTTGTCCCCTTTCAGTCTTTCACTTTCAACATTATGACAGAACAGACTGACGAATAGGATCTCGCCCGAGAGCCCAATCACCTTCGAGTGGTAACAGAATGAGCTAATGGTATGGTGAGTACTTTGGTCTGTGGGATTTGCATCACGAGCTATAAGGAGCAGCACAAGCAACTCACATTCAAGTCAGCAATTGTGAGTAGAAAATGGTTGAATTTTCATTCTCGGGTGAACTAACCCTTTAATGTCCTCCTATTGTCACAACACAAGCCAGAGACAAGAGGTAAGTAATTAAGCAGGTTAGTTTATTGGACAGAGCAGCAGAGCAGATCGTGGAAGCAGAGAGCAGGTGAGTGAATAACAGTCCTTGGGTTCTTAGCCTAGATGATTAAAGCTATGTTCTTTTGCAGGTGGATTGGAGATGAGCGGAAACGAAGGAGAGCAAGATCAAGGGATCATTGGAACAACTAAAGGAAAGATTAGACAGGTAAGTGGTCAGGTAATGTTCAGTGAGGTAAATGGTTGACCGGACAGCGTGGGACCTAGTGGAGTGCAGAGAGATGGGAGGATGGTGAGTGGCTGCAGGTGTGCTCTTTCACTCACTCAGAACCTGTAGTCCAAAGCTGGAACCTCCAAGGGCTCTTCCCTCCATGATCTGGTGGTATTCTGAGGTGTTTATTTTTTTTTTTTTTTGCATACTTGGCCCAGGGGAGGAAGCGACTTCCACTCAGTCTGACCATTTGTCTGAGGATGGTATCTGGAGGATACTGTGCCTCCCATTAACCAGAAGTCGATGATCTCCTCCGTGAGGCCGTAATTCCTGAAGACATAGTTGAACAGGCATTCTGCTGTCTCAGGCATTCTGCTGAGCCATAGGCAGGCTCTTTAGGGGTATAAGTCTACAGGCCTTTAAAAAGCGGTCCACAAATACAAGGACAGGTGATACCATCAGAGTTGTGCAGGTCAGTAACAAAGTCTACCCCAATGTAGGACCAGGGCCTTGATGGTATGGGCAGCAGTACAAGCTTGCCTACGGGGACCTGATGAGGAGTTTTCGACATGGCACAGACTGAGCAGGGACAGACATACCTGATGACATCCTGGGTAAACTGGGCCACCAGTATCGAGCTCGGAGGATCGAAAGGGTAATGACCTAAGCCGAGAAGGGTCTGTCGTTGTGACGTGGGAACACAAGTTTTCCCTTCTGTGCCTCCCAGTAGAGCAAGCTCAGAGAGACTGGCATCACAGATAATCTTTGAGAGCTCCCAAAGGATAGGCCTGACGATAAGGGCTGGATGGAGTACGGGTTCAGGATCGGTGGGTGAGTCCGGTGAGTATGGACGAGACAAGGCATCAGACTTGCAGTTGCGGTCTCCAGGACGGTAGATGGGGAAATTTAACAGCTTGAAGAATAGTGCCCAGTGCTCTTGGCGAGGGTTGAGTCTATTAGCATCTTTACCATTAGGGAATCTTGTGATCAGTGATGATAATGAACAATTGCCTAGCTCCCTCCAGCCAGTGATGCCACTATTCCAGTGCTAACTTGATGGCAAGCAGTTCTCGATTTCTGATGTGGTAGTTCTTCACTGCTGAGATCACTTTTCTGGAGTAGTAAGCGCAAATGCTGAGCTGAAGGCCTCCTTACCGGCATTACCCAGTAATCGTAGTGGCCAGCTGGAGTGATGAATGCTGTCTTGCACTCATCGCCTTTCAGATGCGAATGAGGTTAAATGCACTCCACAGGTCCAACTTGGAGAAGATGTGTGCTCCACGGAGTTACTCGAGAGCGGCTGGGACGAGGAGCAGGAATGGAAAGGAAGCTTCACAGTCTGGGAATTTAGTGCATGCCCATGAAGAAGAAGCTTGAGGCAGCAGGTGAAGTGGAACGTTTAATAAATCCTCGGCTGAGAGTCTCCTGGATGTAATTCTCCACAGCATTGTGCTCCAGGATGGACAGCGGGTATACTCTACCCTTTGGGAGTTTTGCTTCAGGGAGCTGGGCAATAACACGGTCCCATGACTGATAAGGAGGGAAGCGAGTTGCAGCCTGCTTGCTGGAGACATCCTGGAATGCCACGTAGTCAGATGGGATGGTGGGAATCTCCTGAGGCTCGGGGCTCTTGACGACAATAGAAGTGACTTGAGCCAGCACAGGGCTTGCGATTGGTTTTGGGACCAAGCAGACACAGTTCTGTAGGCAAAATTCCCTCCAGCGAGATACATCACATAGTTCCCATTTGACTTCCGGAAAATAGAGAGTGAGCCAGGAGGATCCCAGGATAATATCAACTGTGGGTCCCTCCAGTACCAGAAAAATGATGGTTTCCTCATGAGGACATCTCACTCTGTTTCAATGGCGGAGCCCTATATTTCACCCGCCCAAGCCCTAGTGGTTTTCCCTAAATGGTCTCAACTTGGAGCTCATGAGCATGGCATTTACAGGATGGGTGGAGGCGAATTAGTAGGTCTTGGGATATGAGATTGCCAGAAGAGCCAGAATCTACGAGGGTGGAGACAGAAACAGAACATTCAGGGGTGAGTAGTTGTACTGGTAACAAAGAGGGAGCTGAGATGTCTAGTTCTATATGAAGGGTACTCACCGCCGAGCGTGGGGGTCTGACGGGGCAGTTCTGGATGAAGTGACCAGTGACAGGGCAGTAGAGTAGTACATTTCTGCAGCTGAATCTCGATAAACAGGGCCACTTGAAAAAGTAAGCCACCACACTCAGCGGTGTCACTCACGTAAGTCCCAAAACAGAGCTTTTCTCCTTTAAGGATACACTTTCTGCCCGGTGTTTTATGTCATTTGTGCAATCTGGCAACCCTGTGCGCCCTCACTGATGGCGGAACAAGCGCTGATGATGATATGAGAGTGAAAAGGTGAAAGTGATGTCAAGCATGAAGCCAAGTATGGTGACCCATACTCAGAATTCATGCTCTGCATTTAACCCATCCAAAGTGCACACACACACACACACAAACACGGAGTAGTGTGCAGTCATTTATGATGCTCAAGGTCACCTCAGGCATGGTATTGCCGGCCCGAGACTTGAGGTTAGGAGTCAAACTCTCTAACCACTAGGCCACGACTTCCCCCTTGATATGAAAACATACGAGTTTAGTGATCTCTCAACAACGGTATTCTGCTTACATGAAAGTGTCATGTAGACAATGTGCGTTTTTCCACAAGCCGTTTGTACTGTTTGTGTTACCAAATGTGCCATGATCAAACTTTCACTGAGTTTCAATAAAGGTATTTCCTGTATATGTATATAAATTGGAACTGTTGGAATTTATAGTAAGAGTTTCTAAAGTTTTTACCAGATTTCATGTTGCAAATGGCATGGCAATGTTAGTTTTCAGTGTGTATTAACGATCTTTGAGCAAATTTACTGTGGCTTTTTCCTATTTGCGAACAAATTGTCACTTAGAAAATGTATATAGATGTCAAAACACTAACCAAAACCATGAGTTTTGTATAGTCATAGTTGGTTAAATGAAGTCAGTGTATAGTCAGTGGAGGTTGGCTAAATGACACATTAAATGTTATTGCATTTTCCAGCTGAAAAAATAAATAAATAAATAAAACAGCCTAAGCTGGTTGACTGATTTTAGTTGGTTATCCAGCCCTGTTTTTGCTGTTCAAAGCCGGTCAGAATGCTGGTTTTAGAGGGGTTTTGAACATTTCCTTGTCAGGCTGGGAGACCAGCTGGAACAGCCAGCTAAAACCAGCTTGACCGAGCTGGGAAACCAGTTAAGTTTAGGCTGGTTTTAGCAGTTTGTTTTCCCCAGCAGGACAGAATAATCATTATTAATAATCGTGATTATAATTTAAATAAAAATAATCGTGATTATCAGTTTAATCATTATCGTGCCCTACAATGTGCAGTCTGTCTGGTTTAATGCTGTTTACTACCCTTAACAAAAATCAGTCAAATCTAAATCAGAAATCTGTGCTTAGTCTTCCTTTAAATTATTCTTGTCCTCCTCAACTTGGCACACATCAGATGGGGTCCTTGGTTTTCAGATTTAGACTACTTAGATACATCTGCAACAGGATAAAGAATCAAACAAGGGATTCAGCCTCAGAAAGCGCCACAGCAGAGCAGGTTTTTACGGTAGGAAAGTGAATCCTTGATGCCAGAGAGAAAACAAAGGCGTGATATGTGAGTGCTGGCAGGAGAACGCAGGTGGTTGTTTGTGTGGTAGCTTTTTAGGAAAGCCTGTTCTTGAACTGAAACACACACACGTAAACAAATGCAAAGCCAACAGCTCTCGACAGAAGACATCCTCTAGCCTAACTAATGACACAAAGCCGACAGTAAATTGTCCAACCAAAACAGCTATTTGTAGTATTGTGCTGCAGTACATTTGTATTCTTGTAATTTGTGCTTAGTTGTAGTTAAATTACTGGTATACAACCAAAATTGCTTGTATTCACTATACATCAATATAAACATGTGACAAAAACATATATAAACAGAAACATGTCTGCTGCAGGAGAAAGGCAACAGATTATAGCCCTGCTGCTCTTGACTGGTTATCCTCTAATACTAAGCATGGTTGAGCCTGGCTAGTATCTGGATGGGAGAGCTTGCTAAATTACTCTGACCACACACCAGTTACCAATGAAGAGACAGTGGTCTGGTTGCCATCACGTCATACAGATGGATGCTGGAAGCTTGTGGAGGTTGAGTAGTAGTCAAAAATGATACATCCTATTACACATACACCCTATCACAACTTGTTAAATTTGTGCTAAATGAAGATCACTTTTAAAAGGATCTTTGAAACATTTTACCATACTTTTAACATTTCTGCTATTTTTCAAATGACTTTTACGTTTTGATTTTGCTTTAACCCTTCTCCAACAATTGGACTTTCAGTCTTAAACTATGACTGTTCATAATAAAATATGTATTAACATTATTATAGTCTAAATAAGTGTTTCAGTGTATATTGTGCAGAAATTGTGAAGAAAAAAAAATTAAGAGCTTGAGCTTGAAAAAAAAAAGATAAAATGTGTGATTCCAAAGGTTTTTTTTTTTTTTTTTTTTTTTTTTTTTTTATCATTTTCATTCAAGCTGTATAATTGTATCAAATTATTCAAATTTGGTGAAAATATATTTATTTTATGGATTTTATTATTATTATTTGCTATTAGCAAGTTAAAAGAGTTCAAAGTGTAATTTCAATCACTGCCATTTTCATCAAAGAATGTTAATTAACAGATGTGGTGGAAATTACATTGCGATAGGAATTTTAATTATTTCATAAATAATTTCCAGTAGTTTTTTTGTTTGTTTGTTTGTTTGTTTGTTTGTTTCCTCAGAAAACATTTCTCTCTCAGAAAAAAAAAAAATATAAGAAAGAAACATTTCTTATAATTATTGTTGAAAACAGTTGTGCTGTTTCAGGATTCTTTGATGATTAGGAAAACATTTTGTTTGGAATGGAAATCTTTTGTAGTATTATAAATATATTTATTGTCAGTGGTGGCTCCAGACAATTTTGATTGGGGGGGCAATGGGGGGTCCTGGTCTTTTCAAGGGGGGTCTCATGAAAACCAACAAAAAATACAGTTGACATGGCTAATAACTGCATATTTCTGCTACTAAACAACAAAAACACCTTTGCAATGTAAACAAATGACAGGCTACATTTGTTATTCATATCCTTCACACTGCACTGTCATGTCAGGTATATTATGCATTTTTATTGACATTGATATTTTTACATTTATTTCCAGATAGATATTATTGAGTTTACAGGCTAAAGTGGTCTTGCTGTTGTAAACACTGTTGCTATTGTAGAAAAAATATTTGCATCACATTTAAAAGGTGAATTGTTTTTATTTTTATAATGATAATTCAGAGAATGAGAAAATCTGAATAAGCCTTACCAGTGTTGTGATAATTATTTTTACGTGTTAAAAATAAGTACTGTAATATAATAAAAGTTTATTCAAATAACATAAAAAAGACCAGACCCCTCGATGTCTGTGAAACTTTTCTCCCTCAAACAGCACGCTAGTGTTACTTCTACACTACAGGCTACACACAGCAATATAAACAACGTATCTGCATGTTCTTACATCACATCGTTCTTGTAAAATAATAATAAGTAAATAAACACCAAAATCACTTCGCTGAGAATGAAACACCACTTACCAGCTGCCACGATGTTGAAAATATCCTCTAGCAATTAAAAAATGCACGTGCAGCATGAGGAATCTTCCCGGTTGGATGAGGTCGTAGTCAGGTGAACGGGAATCATGTTGGTCATTTTATTTACGGCTAAATTATTATTAATAAATTGTACTAATATTATGATTGGGCGTGGGCAGGCATTCACAAAAGTTTATGTTATTACAAAAAAAATTGAGGAAATTTTGCTTTGACAAAAGGGCACTTAAGGGGCAAAGGAGCAGGTGCTCAAGTGAACCGGTTCTTTCGGACAATTCGATCAAATAAACCAGCTGAAAAAAAAATGGTTCACCGGTTCTTTTGCACTCGATGTAATGCCGTCATTGGCGATGATTGCCCTTCATTCAAGCCTTTGGTTTACCTGCGCTTATAACATTAGCACAGAATCAGTTCAGAATCAATCACCAAAAGAATCAGTTCGGTTCAGATGCGCTTCACGCTGAATCACGCATGCGCAGTTATCATCAGCTCATCGGTTCTCGAATCGGACGCCTCCGACAGAAACGGTTCTCGGTTCAGTGTATGAATAAATGTCGAAATAATTATTATTTATTATTGTTCTGCGTAGTTTGAAGAGAAACATTTTTGGATCTTTATCCCGAATATATATATTTTTAAATAGGAAGAGGCTGGGGGGTCAAATGGGGGGTCAAGGCATTTTTTGGCAGGGTCTTGAGACCCCCCAAGACCCCCCCTGGCGCCGCCGGTGTTTATTGTTAGTTTTGATCAATTTAATGAATACTTGCTGAGTAAAAATGTATTTTAAAATAAATAAATAAAAAATATATATAATTCCTATAGCTCATACAGTACACTATGACGCTAAGAATGACAAGTCATAGGTACAACCTATAAAATATCTCATTTAATTTAATGTCACTTTGGGTAAAAAAACAAATGCTTAAAAAGCTAGTAAAATGTTTTAAGATACTTTATTTTTCAATATAAAATTATCATTCATTGGGAATTTTTGTATTATTAAAGTGTTGAGTCTTGCAGTGGTCACTGCCGCTTCAGTTTCAGACAGACTCGTGCTCTTGAGTTTAATCTTTATGATGTATTTGTTTAAGGTGCATGGTGTTGTGTGTTTAAGCCAATGCTCCAGGTCTGTTCTCTCTTTTGTTTGCCTCCTGTGATCTCCATGGTCCAGTAGTGCAGTGGTGTTGAGGGAGAGTGTGGGTGACAGATCTGGGACGGCTTAGCGGGTGCTGACTGACAGAGATGGAGTTAAGGTCCGAGGGTCCTTTCTGCTCAGCCCTCCATGGAGCAAACCTACTTTGAAGCACTGTAATTGTTTCTAATCGCCGGGTGGCTGTGGCAGCTTTAAATTTCACAGGGTCGCCACACTCAGCCAAGCAGAGCGAGGAAGAGCAAGTGATCCAGGAGAGGAGGGAGACTCCAGAGATGCTCTGCCTCCCCTTTCTTTTTGGAAATGATAGATTTCTAGCTTTACCTAACTCTTCTATTCCTTTTTTCTCTCCTTGCCTTCTACCTACAGACCAGATCGCCCAGAATCCGAAAACCATTGTGTCTCCCATGATAGATGTGATTGACCATAACCACTTTGGGTACGAGGCACAGGCAGGGGACGCCATGAGGGGAGCCTTTGACTGGGAGATGTACTATAAACGTATTCCCATCCCACCTGAGCTACAAGGACCAGACCCCAGTGACCCATATGAGTGAGTGAAATCAGTATTTGAGCATTACATGCCAGTGGCCACATACCCAGTTTGTCACAACAATATAAACATTGTATATGCATTCACTTTATACTCACTACTGTTCAAAGTTTGGCGTGGGTTGAATTTTTTTTAAGTTTTTGAAGGAAGTCTCTTATGATTGCCAAGGGGCCATCAGCCTCAGCCATTTGTCCTCAGCCACAAATTTTTTACTCTGGAACAAATAATAGATAAATTCAATCAAATATTGTCCATTCTTCCTGAATAACTGGCCAAGATAAACATGCTCTCAGAGCTCACATCTCCGAAAAAGTTGAAGCTATTTTCAAATAGGCATTATATATAAACAAACCACACATTTGAAGTCTATACAACTACATTCATACCTAAAATCTCTTAAAACTACGTCCCATGACACAAAACAGTAGTATTTACAATATGAATTGTTTTGTTAACTTTGTGGTTTATTATTTTGAGTGGTATGGGAAGCGGTAACACACAACCCTCTCACTATATATTGCTTTTACAGATCTATCACTTTTGCCGCTCAGAAATATTCACTCAATAATGCAGCAGGTATCAGAAGATCTGCACTCCGGTGCAGTTAGCACTTACACTAACTTATCAATATATAACAGAACTGCGCTCTTGCCCACCTCTTCCAACCGAGCTTCCAACCTTCACACTGGTCATACGAACCAGGCTTTTTGGGGGTCAAACGTGCTCCGGCTAGGTTAAGATTGGAATTGTATGTATATATATATATATATATATATATATATATATATATATATATATTAGTGGTGGGCCGTTATCGGCGTTAAAGTGCTGCGTTAACGTGAGACTCTTATCGGGCGATAAAAAAAATATCGCCGTTAATCTATTCTCAAAGTTAGGTTGGGGGCTGGGTCTATACTAAGCAAGCTATGATGACTTTCACCTTGATATTTTATATAACCGACTGGTTGAGGCCAGCCTCACGGACAGCAACACTGAACCGAGCTCTCTTCTGCAAAGTTCTCCTCAAAGTCCTTCCTGCACCGGAACGAACAAATACAATTTGCAGTTTGAAACAAACAACAAGATAGGAAAGAGCCCGATTCAGCACTCGCGGTGTTCTGGTGTTCAGGGCTCACGCAAAGAAAGGCGTCTCGAGATGCTAAAAATAAGCGTTTTCAAGTGTTTTGATCAAAACACTTGAACATCGAATTTGCTTATTTTTGCTCTTGTGCCGACAAATACATACAAAATATGTCAAAATATCCACCTTGGAAATTATGCTCGAAAAAACTGTCAGTTATTTCTTAAGTGAAAGTAAACAGTTGAGGTAAAAAATGGGATGTGTATTATATTAGATGCGTTCATCTTCTCTTAAAGTGATCCCGTCTAATTTAGCTACTGGCTGCTGTAATGTTAATCCAAGAAAATGAAAGAAAGAAAATCACTCACTGCTCTTGACTACTTTGTAGTTTTAACAGTCAAACCAAAAATTATTCAGACACCAGATATATTTTTTGATATATATAGCAAAACTGTAATAATGTGAGAAATGTTGAAGGTGTCTGAATAAATGTAGGTTTCATTGTATATTTCATTTTTACATTGAAGACTATCCAGTGCTATTTTACATTTAATTATTTTGTTTCTGTACCTTGACACCTACAAACTTGAAAAAAACTTAAACATTGTGTAAATAGCACAAATAAATAAAAATAAACTAACATACAAATTAGACAATTTCAAACAAGGCCCACTGGTATAACCTTCACCCGGTTAATATATATATATATATACTGTGTGTGTGTGTGTGTGTGTGTGTGTGTGTGTGTGTGTGTGTGTGTGTGTGTGTGTGTGTGTGTGTGTGTGTGTGTGTGTGTGTGTGTGTGTGTGTGTGTGTGCGTGCGTGCGTGCGTGCGTGCGTGCGTGCGTGCGTGCGTGCGTGCGTGCGTGCGTGCGTGTGTGTGTGTGTTCCTGTAGCTCAACTGGTAGAGCACTGCGCAAGCAAGCAAGCGCAAAGTTGGGAGTTCAATTCCCCGGGAACACATAATATGTAAAAATTGATAGCCTGAATGCACTGTAAGTCGCTTTGGATAAAAGCGTCTGCTAAATGCATAAATTTAATATATATATAAACATACATATATATATATATTATTTTCCTTTACAATTTGCTTTAGCCTTTGATCTGCCAGTCTGTTTGAGAATCTCATTTATATCTGCTGAACTGAGACATTGTGATTGACATCATTAAATCTGTATTTCTGTGCATGAATAGGATATGAAACGTCAGTCTGACCCGTGACCTACACTCAGTAAATAGCCAGGAGCTTTATTCCAAAGGCTTTTATTTTCATACTCTTCTATTGCATTTCAGTGTGCGCATGTATACAGTATATATATATATATATATATATATATATATTGGCTTTTCCACCACAGCTCAAGTCAATCCATGATTCCAAGTTTAGTATTCGCTCTGCTCTCTAACCTTCGGCCTAACCTTTTTTTTGCATGTGCACTTATCCCCATTAGAAGGCCTCAAGTCATCTACAGTTAACCACAAATGAGTTTCTTCTAATTCTGCTGTATTTACACTTGGCATTAATATGTGACCTGTATCCGGATGTTGTCCACAGACACATTGAAAAGACAAGTGTAAACGCTCTTCTGATCTAATGTTATCCGATAAGTGTGTCCTGGTCCAGAGGTAGTCAAGACCGCATTGTGATCGGATCTCCGTTTAATGTAAATGCAATCCAGCCATCGTGTCTGCATTTGCAGGTCGACATCACTCATAATGCCGCCCCCTCTCTCGCGAACTAGCAGAAAAAAAAGACAGAGAACACTTGTGTGTTGCGCTAATGAGACTCCTACATGTCCCGTGACTGAAAATGCTTTTCAAAAGAAAACCCATCACTTCAGGTTGACTTTACACCGGGCCATTCACTGCAGACTTATTTAAATATTGTGCTGGAAAGACAGTTCCGATCGGATATCCAGATAGAAAAGTCAGTTGATGTTGCCAAGAGTAAACACGCCATGTTTTGATTTAATGATGATCCGATCTGCTTGATCGGAACACAGTGATTGCATGTTAATGCCAAGTGAAAAACACAGCCTCTGTTTATACTGGATATGGCCATAATTCCAATTATTAAATTAAAAACAGTGGGTGAAAAACACACCAAGTAGCTTCCTCTCAAACTGAAACTGGATTTAGTTTGATGCGAGACATTTGATGCAGAAAAATTGGTTATTGGGTAAGAGAGATATTATTTTCTACAGAATTGCAAGCAAGACAAGTGGAGAAAAAAAAATCTCTCTAGAGTCATTATATATGCAAATATGTTCTGCTATAAGTGTCATCCACATCAATTGACTCACACATACTATTTTGATCCCTTTCCTTAAAACTGTGTAGTAATTTGCTTGGGGGGGGGGGTCACGGTTTTATTTCATTTCATTACAAATATGAGGTCTTGGGAAATCAGCTTTCCTGAGTGTGGCGGAGTGTGTGTTTGTGTTTGTATGTGCAGGAGCACTGCATGCATGCCCTCTGCAGAAGTCTGAGTGAAGACTCTGTCACTAACTTACATAAACACAAAAACACACACTTACCCAGTCTTACAACCAGCCTTTCTCAGCATGACTGCTGCTGCATACATGTGGATTAGACTGTTAACATTAGTGGGATGCTGCAAGGCTTTATCCACAAACCTCTGTGGTTTTCTGTGGACTCCAGACCTCACTCGGGTTGCTGGATCTTCTGTATGCTTTGCCCATTGCGGCCCACTGTAGTTCATCCAGCATCCCACTCCTCCTCCAAGCCCTCAGGGTATGTCATATTTTCTGCAGTCACTGGCTCAACCCATGCCTACCTGTAAGGGATCAAACACACCTCTTAATATCTATTCCACTCTGCCAGGGTGTCAGCATTACAGACTGCATGTGACTAAAGTGTGCCCAGAACATTTAGACAGCCAGGCAGTAAACTTTATTTTTTTCTTCTTTTTTTAAGCTAAATTACTGTTTACAATTCAAAAGTTAACCAAAAATGTGTGACTTATTTGTCTTTTTTTTATCACTTCAAAGGTATATCACATGTCTGTGACTTTGAAGTTTGTTTACTCCTTCATTTTTTGGGTATGTTTAAGGTTGTGTTTTGCCAAGTAGTCAACTTTACAAACAAAGGCACTGGTAATAAGGCTGATTTTCAGCAAACTGCTGTGATTACTGGCAACATTCATTCACTATTCATGAGCCAAACTGAGATTATTAAAAATATTAAGAATAAAATGTATGTGTATTAAGAATACACAGATTATTCCCGATTATCCAGTTATTAAGTTTTTAAATTCCGTATTTTATTGTTGTAATCTTTTATTTTATTATCTCTTTTTTATGTAAAGCACTTTGAATTTCCATTGTGTATGAAATATACACAAAAGCTATATAAATAAACGTGCATTGCCTTGCCTATGCAGTGTACATACAGGGGTTGGAAAAAATTATGTGAACAGCTGGTAAATAGGCAATATTTTTTAACTAAGTTGTTGTACCAACATTTGCCTTCCAAACCTCTTAGAATCAATACAACTTCATACAACTTTTGAATAGTCTCCAGTTGAATGTTGTATCAGAACATCTATCAATTGCTTCAGAGATGTTGAAGGATGAAATCTGCTACTCACTTTTCTCTGAAACTGCTTGCAGTTTTTTTTTTTTTTTTTTATAATATTCAAGTCTGATTTGCTGATTTTGCTGGCCAGGGCTCAAGTGGATCAAGTTCATGCAGGTGCTCCAAATGTCCAGGGTTTTATGATCATGATGTCATTTTAACGTTGGTGTCTTTGATTCTTTTTTTAGCAGTCACAGCTCTTTCACAGATGCTGGCTTTATGAAGTTCTCTGTGTTTGTTTTTTAATGGGAGCAGCATCTTCAGAGCGAATGTCGAGATTTGCTGTCTACTTTGCAGCAGTAGTTCTGTTTTTTGTCCCTTCCATTTACTTTTGGTTTTCACCCAAGATTTTTCTTCACTGATGAAGACTTGTCATCTTTTTAAAGATGCTTGCTCTCAAAATACCAAACAATTGGGCTGTTAATGTTACAGACGTGTACCTCCACTAACCACCGCTGAACACAATTTATTCTACACTGATATACAACCTAAATAATATAGACAACCAGAAGATAAATAAAAGATAATTGCAGTGTTTGTTTTTTTTGTTTGTTTTTTTTTGACAGTAGTTTACACAAATTATATTAACCTCTATAACAATGGATGTTTTGCACACTTTATTTGGTGAAAACTGTGAGTGTATGTTTTCCTTTAAATTATACACAGATTGTTGTGAATCATAATAATATAATATTTATTCATTATAATTAAAGTAATCTAAGTCATACTTTTATTTCCTGAAAATCATAAAGTTTTAAATAAAAATCCTGATTTACATGCTTTGGGATAGTTACAATGGTGTCAATCAAATTCCATGTATGGACACTTTAAACATTGTTCAATGAGTTTTAAATATCTGATTTTAATTAAAGTAATAACACAAGTCTTAGCACAAGAACTAGGGATTAGGTTTCTCTGGTAACTGAAGTTTTATTCGTTTTGTGATTTGTCATCTGGCAAAAAAACTCAAAGCTGGGGAATTTCATACACAAAATCAATTCAGAAAGTAATATTCTTCATAACTTCTGTAATACAGTCTGAGTACTAGGAGACATTTCTCATTACATGCTAGTCTCTGAGGGGAATTAAGAGGGATAGTTAGAAAGCAGGATGCAAAGTCAGTGTGATACTAGAGTTCAGTTCTACGACAGAAATGCATGTATTTCAAATGTTTTTATTTCACACTATGGCCACGTGCACATGAAAACACAAATGAATGCTATGATGCATTGTCAAGAGCATGCCAAGCCAACAGCTGGTGATATAATCTCAACCATAAAGCCATGTTGGCCAATCAGAACCCTGAATAGGTTTCAAGTAGGTGGAGATAAGAGCACTGCATGGCTCTGATGTCACAAGCCAAAAATGCACATTTCAAAAATGGTGCTACATTTGCGTGTGGACAAATGGCCAAACTACTTTGTGTGGACAGTGCCTATATGCTACCAATAAAACTCACATTTTACTTTGACCTGTATATCTGTGCTCCCATTCTCAGTTTCTTTGTCTCTCTCACAGGAAGGGCAGCTGATATCTTTGCTGAGACACATTACTCATGAATGTGATTCCAAACCCTCGAACATTTCAGTGGATTTTATAAATTTGGTCCATTCTGTAGACCCAGGACTTTTTGATGCATATCCTAAATGACAACAGACATTGTTCCATTCCATTCCACGTGTATACTATCACAAACAGTCCTGTTTAACTCTGTCTGGTGTACCAGGCAGTCCTAAGTCCCCCGTATGCTGTTTATCTTCCCCTTCAATTCTCTGTGAAAAGTCCCCCTACAGTACGTAACATCAGCCTAAAGCAGTTAGCAAGCCAAAGTTAAGCTGACGTCTCTCTCTCCTCACGCACTCAAGCCTCTCGCGTGGGCTAAGACTCTTCCGTCAGAGCCGTGTTGCTAGAGGGGTGACGTCTCCTCTGCCAATTTGCTAACTTTACTTCTGAAGGAGCGGGCTGAGGCGTTTTTATGAGGGTGAAAAAAAAGCATAGGAGGGGAAGACAAAATGCATCCGTTCAGTCTCCACGCACCCTCTTTGCTCTCCTACGCTGAAAGAGAGATGCGAAAAACTTTGCGACGTGATGGGTGCGTAATGAGCCTCTCCTGCAAGCCGCCCTCGCCCATGGAACAGAATCCTTCTGGCTTTCGAAATCCCCCAAACCCTTTTATTTTAATACTTTATTACCTCTCTCCTCGACTGCTGGCTGAGCAACCTAGACTGGCGCATTCGCATGTGAGAAGCGTATGCAGCTAAGAAGCCTTAATATAGATCTTACTGCCTGTTACGAGATGAAAGCAGCCCCTCTTTCTGGATCACAGCTCATTTGTGCACTGACTGATCCGCTGAAAAGTCTTAGCTTTCTTCTCTGACTTCTCTCTGATTGATTGAGAGAAGAAGAAAGAGTAGTAAACCCAACGTATTGGCGTAAATGGAAGCGCGGAAAATGATTCACCTGACTACCTTGTGACATGCGTTAGCTGTTGGGTTAAATTACATTATAACCCCAGTCTGTGCATCTATCTCAACCTACTGGTTACTCTGAGCTGAAATTGGAGTGGTTGTCCTCACATCGCCCCTTTCTGAGAAGACACAGCAGCTGGTCACAGTCAATGGCAGGAGAGGAGAGGATAACAGCATGTTCCTATTTCCATATGTAGACCTTATTGGCTCTTTATTCATTAGAGATGGCTTTCTGTAATGGGGTCACATTGTCCCCTATCTTCTGCCTTTCTCTGAGGAGGAAATGAATAATGGATTTGTGGTGAACGTATATGCTTTAATAGTGATTTACTTTCTCTTTCACACATATGCCCTTGCATGGTGTGTACAACACCTTGAACTCACAAAAAATGTGCAAATGTATAATGTTTTCTCTACAGGTGTAATGGGATCCCTGGAAAGTATGATAGATGACAATGGACTCAATCCTTTCTCCGCCTTACCGTCTCTGTTTCTTTCTGCGTCTCTCTCACTTTATGCATACTCCGACCTTGACTTCAAGGAAGTACACTGGAAATGATTTCTACTCTACAAATCTCCTCTAAGTCCCCCACAGTTTCGTGTGACTTTAACCATTTAATACGCAGCTGCACAATAGGACTCAGAAAGAGATGATTATGCTGGAACTTGCTCCCCTCCCACCCACCATTCAAGCAAGATTGGACAATTCCAAATGGAGGTCTTTTCTACTGAGAATGGAAATCTTCCGGCTGAATTTGCCAGGAACGGGAGTAAATAGTGGATTTATATTTATGGAAATCACAGGGACAGCGGGGATGATGGGGGAGAGAGAAAGAGATAGAGAGAGAGAGAGAGAGACAGAGAGAGAGAAAACAAAAGCTGATGAGCTCTTCAGCCAGTGTGCTCCTTGCTCCACAAAGACATTTAAGCTTTATAAATGTTGTATTTGGGGAGAACTTAATTGGATTTATGTTGCTCAGGCCTTGAATACAAATTGTGATTGGCATCTGCATGGCTGGAAAAGGAAAAGGGAGGTCCACAATGAAGGCAAAACATTGTTTTTGTTTTCTCCTTTTTTTGTCAGAAATGCTTTGAATTAAGAATGGGTTATGAATGTTGGCTAGATGTTTCTTATATATTTTTAGTGTGTTTTTTTTTGGGAGGGGGGGTACCATTCAATATTTTCAATGGTAGTGTTTTAAATAGCATGCTGACAGCTTGCTTTGTGTTGGTGCATCTTTAAATAAATCCCCTTTCAATTAAGTTTTGTAAATGAATATTATTGTATTACAAATAAACATGAATAAACAATGAACATTATATATTTAGAAATGAGAAATAGTTGTTATTCAAAAAAGGTTATATATTACTCGTTACTAGTTACTCCTTTCAAAAGAAACAGTATCTTCCACATAAAATTCTTCTAAAATGTTACTAACAATATATTTCTACCTCATCATTTGACCAAAATCCACACTGGATCACAAAAATCTCAATTGTTACTGATAGTGACATCCTGATAGTAAAAGTGGTGCATTAATTGTCATGTATAGCTTGAAGCTAATTGTAGCTATAATTTCTCTGTAACTCATATGTGATTATATTTCATGAAGTATTTTATCAAAATAAATCACCTAAGTTAATAAGATTTTTAATTATAGTAATATAATTCATATCTGGATCAGAGGGATGTGGGTGGGCAAGCCATTTAATGCCAGGGTAAAGTAATGCCACTACTTACACATCCGTGTTCAAATCACCTTTTCACCTGACAAAATCAGTCTAATGGCAATTTTTACATCCCCTGAATGTAAGCTTTTCCATATTCCATGTTTTGGATTAATACACTGGCTATGAGTAGTATAATTGATTGATTAACCTATATTATTAAATGGCGTAAACATTGTAGTTCATTTTTAGTCTGTGATACCAGATGCACTAGCTAATAAACTGAAGCTTATTGTAAAGTGTTTCCAAAAATATGTTGTTTTGCATGTCCTTACTCTGAATGTATGTCAGAAAAGACAGGGATCGATGCCAGCTGCTCTTAGGGGCCTTCTCTGAAGGGCTGTCTCCAACCAGCCAAAATAAAAAATATATTATTTATATTAGGATGAGCACAAAGCAGAAAGATGCTTTAACTTAGAGCCAATCCGAAGAAGACAGACACATGGAGCCACACAGACTGACAGCACAGAATACAGTGTCTCTTCCTCTCTCTCTCTTTCTCTCAAAATAATTACCATAAATCAAGGGAGCAAACATAATTGTGACTCTATATGTAAATACCTACCTTTCTCTCCTGAGGTCTTTTTCCAGAGGTTAGGGTATTAAATTGAGGAATAAACACAAATTAATATAGTCTAATAAGAGCCTAATCACAATACACTCTCTCTAAAAATGGCAATTGTGGCAGAGTTTACAGAATCACCTGTACTAATTTCCCCTTAGTGGTGCTTTTCATTAGTCCCAGTGGAATCAGCAGACCACCTAGAGGGCTTGTCAACACAGGGCATGCATTTCCTCAGGGTGTAGTTCAGTGTGTGTGTGTGTGTGTGTGTGTGTGTGTGTGTGTGTGTGTGTGTGTGTGTGCATGTGTGTGCTTATGTATTTGGGTCAATGTGCAGAATGGTAATAGAAATGGGAGCAGTATTGGAGTGCCTACTGTGTGAGGTGGTGATGACTGCTAATGAGTGTGAAACAGGGCTGAGAGGTCGAGACCCCACTGAGTCCCTCGAGACCTAGAGAGAAATCTGCCCCAGAGAGTGTTCTACATGTAGACGGAAAGACGAGCGCGAGAGAGAGAGAGTGTGTGTGTGTGTGTGTGTGCTTGTTTTGCACCTACTGTTTAGAGAATGGAGTAATTTCCTGTCCTCTTCCAAAGCATTCTGTAATCACTCTGCTCCCACTCTACTGTGGGATTTCCTTTCCCCATTCCCATTTTTGTTTTTTTGTTTGTTTGTTTTCATGCCATCTGAGTGCAAGTTGAATTAATTGAAATCATGTATGGTTCCTAGATTTGTATGATTTTATGAGTATTTTTGAATATAATATTTTAATAGGCTAGCTTTCCTTACCTGTCCTTACCAGATACAGCATGATAAAGCATTAAGCAATAAAAACTATAATTGTTTTAGTCCAAACAAGCCGAGTTTGACAAGCATCATTTTGGTCACTTGATTTACATTTCTTGCACTGGTTAGCCCCGCCCTTACTGAATTATCATTGGGCCAAAGAAGCCTTCCTATGTGTCTTAAACAGAATGTTTAAAATGAAGGCAATACTGTTGTTTTCCTCTTGTTTTCTTAAACATAATTGGGTCATGAATGATTATTATTTTATCTAAATATTTACTTTTTTAAGCATAAGACATTTTCAGAAGCACTGTTTGATTAATGTGCAGACACTTTTACACTTCAGCTCTTAGAAAGTTGCCACTACCATTAGTTTCCATTTCTGTGGTGCCGCCCACACAGAATTCTCATTGGACCAAAGTGGCACTCTTCATGTATTTTAAATGTCCAATATGGCTGAAGAGAAATTGATTGAGAGGTTCAGAAACAGATATTTCATGATAAATTCCTCCAAAAAAAAAAAAAACAATAAAAAAAAAAAATAAAAAAATAAACATTTTAGAAAATCACATCTGATTAAGCATCATAGAAGTCATGAAAAAGGTAGGTGTGCTTAGTGTTGAAAGTGCACAAAAAGAGGCGTGTTTTGTGATTGTTGAGATTTTTTTTTTTTTTTTTTTTTTTTTTTTTGCTTTCAATGTGAACAGACAAATTACTTGTAGCAGGAATCATGTCATATCATGCCTGGTTAGGGTTTTATTTACATGTGTCATAGTGTTATAGTTCATCCAAATATAAAAATTCTGCCATCATTTACTTATACTTCCCTTGCTCCAAACCTATTTGACTTCCTTTCTTATGTGGGACATAAAATAAGATAATTTGCGAAATTTCTCAGTGTTGTCTGTTCAAAGGAACTTAAAGTAACCAGAATATCTAAGTAACAAATAAGTAATTTTAAACTGACATGAGAGTAAGTAAATAATGACAGAATATAAACTTTTGGGTGGACTATTTAAAGGAACACAATCATTTTTATGGCGCATCTTTTTTAATTCCACAATAAATTCTCACATTCACTCTCAGTCGTAAATGTGTCTTTCCAATTATATGCATGACAGAATTATTCACGTTTCATTCAGACAAGCTGTTGCATTACAGTCTGTTAAAACACTGTGCCCGTGTATCGGAGCGATCTTAGTAAATAGAACACACAACATTCTGACTTTCCATATTAAAATCCCTCTTTGCTAAAGGCAAAATCATTCAGATCCCCTCCGTGTTCACTTTCACTCCCCATTGCCTCACAGGAAGGGATCATCTTGTTAGATTTATACTTAGCTAGGGGGTCTACATCCAGGAGGGCCTCCCTATCTCTTTCTCTCTCTCTCTCTCTCTCTCTCTCTCTCTCATCCTTCTCTCTCTCCTTATCTCTCTCTTCTTCTTTAGTGAGGTATTTGACCTGGTGGTATGCTCCAGTGGTGCAGAACACTCCTGATGAGGGGTTTCTCTGCTTCCTTCACCTGCTTTTCCGTCACACACACTGACACTACACCACATCGACCCACACTCTCCCCTCAGACCAAGGCCTAAATAGCCAATCAATACAGCCACCGCAGCTGTTCCTACATCCTTATATTTACCTCGCATGGCAGCCTCACCACGCGAGCGGCTCCCTGAAGTAATCAGCTCCCTCCACTGTGTCTGAATAAAAGACCGAACATTGAAAGACAGACACATCCTAAATGGACTGTGTCATTGTGCATGCATGAATGCACTGGGAGACGAGAACGTGCAAATACAATCAAGAGCCCTAGCTGTGGCTACCAAGTCGTCAGAGCTCCCCAAAACCTGTTGATCGGTTGCTCCAATCACCCCCATTCCTGCCTCTCCTGATGTCTGAGTGATTCTATTTCTTTCTGCCGGAGTCTGCTAGCTGGGTGCAGCTGATCGAATAAACCATCGGCGAACCCCACAGCCAGTGAGTTATTGTCTGCAATAGCCAAGTCACAAGCGTCCATTCCAGGACCACGTCCACCACTACACAATATCTGCTGGAGCTGCTGTTATTGGCGTTGGAAGGGAAAAAAGCAACATGGTCATTTCTCCAGTAGAGTGCTTGTTCCTCCATTAGCTGCCTTAATTGAGTAGACTTTTATACTTCAGCACCTTATTAAATCAGAAGAAAGCAGGCCAGAGAGTATTACGTGAGAGTAAATTGATTTTGGCACCATGCTGCTCATCTACTTTGGCCGTCTTCACACAAACCCAATCCTCCAATTATTGTTTATGGCTTGCCTCTTTGTCTTTGCTCTCTTGCTCATTCTCGTTCATTCTCCTCTCCGTTCTCCTGCTTTGAGCCATCCGTAATATTTTGTCCCTGCTTAATCCAGTCCCGAGAGGACACAGTACTTTGCTGTTTGCATCTTTGTTAAATGCTAACCATGAGGTTTCCATCAGATACTCTGCACTTGGTAATAAATAAAAAGATCAGCCTGAGTATATCAGTATGTGTCTTTGTGGGTGAACCTATCCGTTGTTCTGTTGTTTTATAGTTTTGTAATTTATAGGTAATACTATTACTATTATGATTCAAATGATACCCATTCTGCATCATCTATAATAGGCTTGACTTTGCTTTTTTAGTTTATACAAACATGTTGAACAGGGCAATTCGAGAGTTACCTCTCTTTAGTGAATACAGTTGTTAATTTCACTGTGTAAAAGCCACTCATGATGAATAAGTGAGGCCTGCCACCCGCACCACTCTCACCAACGACGAATGAAATGTCCGCCAATAGATCGTTTCAGCTGAATAAATAAATCCACCAAAAATCCACTCTCCACCCAGCGCTCTCTGTCGTCTGTGCAGTGTGAAAGCGCAATATATGCATAACCATAATCCCTAAACATGTTGTCATTCCAGCCCTTGCATTACCATATTTTATCCCATGCTCTATTAAAAGATTGCACTACTTACACAAACAGACACTTTGTACCGCTTCATGTCTGCTTCAGCCAAGTCTCGGAATTCAAACGCCACTGAACAACTGGAGAGATCCATTAAATCCATCAGTATCCCCTCTCAAACCCCATTGGCAGGCTTAAGCCCCGTAAGTACACATGATATAACGACAGAATACATGTTTTGGAAGCACAGTAAGCATTAATGAAAATAGCACAGTGAGGATAACAGCAACTCATCTGCATGTTTGGTTGACATCTGCTTAACAGAATCCTCTCTCACTTTGATCTGCCTTGAATTGGCCACTGAATCTCACTTTTCACATAAGTGATTTTGACTGGACTGTGAGCCTGATTGTGTCATTGAGCAGAATTCAGCTAGCAGCTCATGTCTGATTCTACCATCAGGGACTGTTTGCAGATGTGTTAGGATTCACCTTTCAAAACACAGAAGCTTGGGGAGATGCATGAAAGCAAAATGAGCTTATTAATTCATGCTATGATGGTTCCATGTGTTATATTCTCTACAGTGTGATGTGCAGGAGGGATGCCCACTGGATCCTGTCACAGTAACACACAAACCGTCTGGCAACTGACATTGTACTGTAATCTTGATGTGATCATGATGGGGCATATTTTAACCTATGCCATGTTCTGAATCAATTTATCCATCTATCCAATTTTTTATATATATATTTTTAAATGTAATTTGCTATCTGTCTGTCATCTCTGCCAGATATACCTATAAACAAAAACAAAAAGAATTGATGAAAAAGGTAGATATATTACTTTGATTTAAATTATGGTCCTTTCCATACATACTGCAATGCTGCAACCTATTAGCTGTCTCAGTTCAAATTCGGTTAAAGTGCAACTGAATTATGGTTTTAATTGACAGTTAATGAAAAATAAACAGATGTTGCCACTAGTTTGGCAGAAACTATAGCCAGGTTTAATTTGTGGGCAGTTTTTGCACTAATCATGACAATGTAAGCAACATTATTCTCTGTTGGTGCAGTGTTGGATATGCATTTGGAGTTGACTTACTATCAGTCATATATGCACATATGATAAACATTGACCTGGCGACTACATTGCTGTATCTGTTTGCTAATAATAGTAGTCATGAAAACCTTAGTGTATCCACCTACACATCAGTATGGATCGTATTCTTATTTACAATCATTGATTTATTGGTTTAACCCAAAGCTATTTGCAAGTGAGAAATAATATAACACAAGTAATTCATAATAAGAAGTTGTTTAAATACATTTATTTTAAGTAACTGTTCCTTCCTGATGCTCACAGAGTTCTCCAGGGGTTATTTGACCTTAATTTGTGGTCCTTCCTGCACACTATCTTTCAGATTCTATTAAGACTTTTGTGAAGACTGCATTGTGAAGTCTAAGACATGGTTGAGCATGTTGGTCTTTCTGCGTCCCACAGGTCTCCCGTTATGGCCGGAGGCTTGTTTGCTGTAAACCGACAGTGGTTCTGGGAGCTGGGAGGATACGACACAGGCCTTGAGATCTGGGGCGGTGAGCAATTTGAAATATCTTTCAAGGTGAGTTAAAGCATCTGGGTCGATTCCTCTATGCAATCCGCAAATAATACATCAATTCTTACAGACCTTATGAAGGCTGCTTCCTGTTGTTGGCCTTTCAGAACAAAATAATCAAACAGAACACAATAAGACCCATGCAAGATACAGTGCTTTGTGCAATCCAGGCATTAAAATGGATTTCATGACACACCCTCCAAAACCACATCCAATAGCTCATTGTTCCTGATCTATTGCAAACCTTTAACTATAACTATACCAGATTCCTTTTCTCACACTTAATGTGAAGTGCTCTCTGTCTGTCTAGACAATCTTTTCTCATTCTTTTCAACAATAAAGCCGGAATGAGACTGGACGACAGAGGTTATTTTCTTCACTGTGTTACTAAGCGAAGCCTCAGAGCCAAAAGCATACCAGTGGCCAAAACAAGACGGTGACAATAGGAGAGCTGTGAGTGTGCATGTGTGTGTTTTTGTGTTTAGACAGGCTAGACTGCTGACACTAATTCGATTTTGTGATCCAGTGATTGGCTGGGGCTCTGAAGTGATTCGGTTTTGATTAGCAGAGCCAAAACTGGTGCCAATGGATGTGAGGAAGTGTTCCATTTATCAGTTCTGACATACCTGCCACCCCACTCTTTTTCATTTGACTCTCACTTGTGCTGGCACTGAACTTTGTTTTTAGAACACTATCCTCCGCGCCTCTCTAGTAACTATGGCAACTGCAAAAAAATAGTTTAGAGGCTAAACCGGTTGTTTGACAGGTTTTTTCTTTATATTTTTATCATTATTTCCTTTTATGCACAGTATGTGCCTGTTGCTATTTGTTATAAAGTTGTACCATTCACACTAGACCTTGAAATATGGTAGTAAAATAGCAAATAACATTCAATTTGAAAACGTTGGTACTGTAACACAGTGTCTCCATCTGGAACCGACATGCAACTACAAACTGAAATAAAAGCCGGGGCTGATTGGGCCTGGCATCATCCCATTGATTGGTTGCCTGCCATACTCCGTCCAAGTTTCATCCATCTGTTCGATGTAGGCAGCTTTCTAAATGCAATTTGAGTCATCTTAATATCTTTAGTCCAGCCATGGCTGCCTCCCTTCATGCTTCATGATAAAAAAGGCTGTGAAAAAAAAAATCTAAAATCTTAAAACCAGATTCCTAAAACTTCATTTGTTGCATAGCTTCCTCATTTATCCTCAAATGAGGGATTGGCAGTGGCATTTTTCTCACTAGCTTTGTAGCACTGATGTTTCTAACGATTTTCGCCCTATAACGATGGGGTCTGTGAAGTTAGCTTGACCGCTAACCCGCCGCCTGGCAGGAGGGATAGGTCTGTGCAGTTTGATATCTGCAGACAGCTCTCATTGGGCCCAGCGGGTGACCGAGGAAGAGAGAAACCATCAGACTCAACTTGTCCAACTAGAAGCCCACCTCCCCCTGCCTTCTCACCTCCCTCTGTGTGTCAGTGGCCCTGGCCGAGTCCACACTCCACTATGCCTGAGCCAATACTCGATAAAGACAGGAACATCAAAGCCTTGGTCTTAAGTAGAACAGAAAGAGAAAGATGGGAAGGGAAGCATATTGAACACCCTGCTTTCCTTCTTTATCTCTCTTTTCTTTTGGTGTAAAGAGGAACAGTAGAGACACAATTGTGAAGCGGTTGGACAACTCTGGTTCTTTCCTTTAGTGGATGCCAGTCGATCCGTAATTGGAGCCCATGGTGAGAACGTTGCTTGTTGCTGGTATGATGTGGAAGCATAGCTAAACTTCAAGCTAGTCTACAATAGTCTTTCCGCATATTCACACTGAGACCTACCCAGACTGCCTGTGTAGGAACTCACAAGGATGTGATGCATGAGGCTTTTTGAGCTTTTTTAACTGTCTGAGAGAATCCAGGAAAGAGACAACTCTGTATGTACTGCGATGTAGTTTAAATGTGTGTGTTTGTGTGTACGTGGTTTTTAGGTGTGGATGTGCGGAGGCAGCATGTATGATGTACCTTGTTCGAGGGTTGGCCATATCTACAGGAAATACGTCCCCTACAAGGTGCCTTCAGGGACCAGCCTGGCAAGAGTGAGTAGGACTTCTACTATCCTTCCAAATGAGAAAGAATAGAGTGTTTCTCTACAGTGGCCCAATTCTGCTAGATTATAGTGCTCTAGATTCACAATGTTCCTGAGACAATCTTATTCATATTCTGCTCACATGATAAGGAACATGTGGTATAGATAGATAGATAGATAGATAGATAGATAGATAGATAGATAGATAGATAGATAGATAGATAGATAGATAGACAGATAGATAGATAGATAGATAGATAGATAGATAGATAGATAGATAGATAGATAGATAGATAGATAGATAGATAGATAGATAGATAGATAGATAGAAATCAACATCTCCATTAATCTGTCTCATAGAACCTGAAGCGAGTGGCAGAGACGTGGATGGATGAGTACACCGAATATATCTATCAGCGCCGGCCTGAGTACCGCCACCTCTCCACTGGCGACCTGACCGCTCAGAAAGAGCTCCGCAAACACCTCAAATGTAAAGACTTCAAATGGTACATGAACACCGTGGCCTGGGACCTGCCCAAATATTACCCACCTGTGGAGCCACAGCCAGCTGCCTGGGGAGAGGTGGGTGAAGAAAGACTGTAAAAACTGTAAACATTCCAGTGTTGAGACAACTGCAGAATTTAATTACTAGCTTTCAGTCGTTAATTTCATAATTTGGAATTTCAGTTGGATTAGCTACAAAAAGTACAAATGTTGAATTGAAACATAAAATGGCATGAATATAAGTTGCTGTGAATTTAAAGATATCAGTGCAGTTATACAACAAAGCAATTTGAATAAAAACAGTGGTGTATAGAGTATACTGTACAGAGAGAGAGACAAAAGAGAAACCAATAGCTGTGCCACCACAGTTAACATTAAAGCAATATAGAGGAGTAACCCTGCTGCCTTTTTTGTTTTACCTCATGTCACTTTGTTCCCCCATAAGTGGGTGCATAATTTTTACTTGGTTTGAGTTTTGCACTAAAAATGACACAATCGTCAATATATGAAGAGTTTGGTTCCAAAATGCAATAAATCCATTTAGATTAATTTGAGTAAAAATATGTTTTCTTTACCAAGAATGTGGCAGGATTAAAACCACTACTTTTTGTTTCAAACTTTCACATAGCATCTTTGGGTTATTAAAATCCAGGTTTTGTTTTCAAAGATTTATTATAAAACTGTATAATTTTTTTTCCCCAAAATGCAATAAATCCTTGATATTTTTTACTTCTCAAAATGCAATAAATCTATTGACTCAATTCCAAAGTTATTTTTCATATTGAAACTGATGAAAATACACAACATAGTAAGTTGATCCACATATGAAAGCCTTTCACTACTAATCTTATATACAGGCACTGGACTAAAAATACATTTATCAGTCATCGCTTCCAAATTGAATTTAACGGGTCATCTTGTTAATGCTATGAACTAATTACAGCAATAAAATTTTATCATTAACAAGAACATGAACAACATCACATTAGACCACAGAGATTCCAAAATGACATTTCCCTTAATTCAACATCTAAAAGTGCACTCATCATTGCCATGTTACATTCATGTAGTTGACTAGAGCTATGTGCTGTATTAACAAAAACATAAATGGCATTAATAAAAACACTAACATTGACAAGCTAAGCAATAAATCGAATGTGATTCATCTAATGAACGCAATGTAGTGTATATCGTCACTCAACTACGGCTCTGTGTAGTAAATGCATCTGAATAATTTCCATCTGAAAGCACGTGATGGAGATTTACCAGTACCATTAATCACAGAACCGGCTTTACTGACGAGATGCGCATGACAATCACATGCAATTTATCATGCAGGCCTTGTCTGTCGAGCAAAGTACAAAGTAGATGAGGAAAACTAAGATGCCGGGTGTATTCAAAGCACCACCATTACTGTTTAGTGTGCATGGAATGGTGTGCTGTGATTGGTTTTTACTGTTTACAATGTGTGGAATGGTGTGCTGTGATTGGTTTTTACTGTTTACAATGTGTGGAATGGTGTGCTGTGATTGGTTGAGCTGATATATCGCGTTCTGCAAAAAAGGGAGACTGGCATTTGTTGCGTTTTGGGAAAAAAGGGAGAAAACATGACCTAACAACTGCAAATATCGCATTTTGCGTAATTAAATGTTTGCTTTTCAGTACCGACCAGATACAATACTGATTTTGGCAGAAACTACATCGCGTTTTGGAACCAAACTCTTCTTATCCTGTGTGAGACAGAGCATAGACAGGTAGAGGCATGTGTGTGTATATGACAGAGTTTATGCAGAAATGTTCATTGATTTATGAGAAGCACTGCCTGGTGAGATATATTTTTCACAGGTGACAAGCAGGCGGCTGGTTCTCACCTAAACCCGCACTGTCTAATACACAGCGACATCACATCGTAAACATTGTTTGCATCACTGCTTCCTAATCCATAAATACACAGAAGATGCGTAATACATTTATTACTCAAGCTGATACAGGCAGACAGGCTATTCAGGTCATTCATTATCATGCGGGTTTCCTGTGCCAGAACAGCGGTTCTTGGGAACACATGTGGAGAGACGGGCCTGCCAATTCCCTCCATCTGCAGTTCTGCCATGTCTGTTATAGTGGGGGGTATTTAATATGCATGGACTGATTCCCATCTTGTGCATTTTGATGGGCCTTTTTAATCACTGCTGAATGATGTACCTCACAGACATCATGTCTTAATGAATGCCCCTGGGGAACACCATCTCCTCTTTTTTTCAATTCCCTGTCGTGAAGTGTCAGAAATGGCAAGTAATAATTTAAAAATGTAATTAATTTCCCATCCCAATTAATTGGACGGCTGATGCTTACCATAAAGCATATCCATCCATTACACTGAGGTAGTAATGGAAACTGCCTTTTGGTTTCAAATGTTTGCGTGGAGGGAGGCAGCCCAAAAATGTCCATTAGCCGACAACATGCTGTCCGTTTCACTTACTGGCTCTTTCTGCATTAGCAATATAAATATAGTAAAAAGGAAAGGCTGTTGGAGTGCGGCTGGGGAACCTGCTTAAGGGACATTTTATGCATGGTAAATATCTTCTTTCCTGAGGTGAAATGATAGTAATTTGATGGTCAGGATGATAGTTTCATATGGCTTGCTCTCTGGCTGGTCTACTCGTGCAGCCTCCTGTCACAGCGCCTGATGTATTGTTCAATAAAAGAGCCTCATTAGACTTTGGAAGCCCACCCCACAGGCCATGACAGAAAACGAGAGAGGGGTAGTTAAGGAATGAAACGGGTCCTTGTAGGCAGTTTCAGGAAAGGACAGGGGTCACGGTCAGCATGACCTCCAGCAGCAAAATGGGTAAGCAGGCTGCCAGCCATATGGCACTCGCCCACCTGCATGCATATATACTCTCTCTCTCGCCCACAGCTGTTTCTTTGCCTCTTCAATAGACCCAAATACTCTAAATAATGCAATCAGCAGACTTTTCAGCCACTTTTATGCTCATAGCCATTGCTGCCAAAGGCTGTTATGGTGTAAATGCACTCGTTAGGTTTCCTATGGCTTGAGAGGAGGAAGAGAGGAGAGCCTCATGCTGATTTGGTCTGATTCTGCTACTTATTTACCTATGAAGTGTTTGTGATTACATGCACTCTTCTAGCGTAGCCTCCTATGTTTTAATTTATATTCTTGCTTTACTTTGTGGTGTAAATATATCTTAAATAAAAATGTAAGTAATTTTTCTTATTTTGTGGCCCACAAAAAAAGTGTTAAACCATGAAAAGGTAGTATGTGCTGATGATTTGACTTTAGCAGCACTTAAAATGATGCAAGAGGAAATGTTCTTGCTGTTTCTTTCTAATCAGCACAACCTCCTGCTGAGGTTCTTAAAACATATTGGAACACATTCATAGCTGCTCTGACCTCACAGAAATGGGGTTTGGTTGTAAATTGCTTGAATCCAGCAGTAAATTAGGTTCTAATGCATGTCTTTGTTACCATGTTGAACAAGTCAAATAATTCATCCTGGAAACATCGCTTGACGGCAGGCGCAAGGAAGGTCCAAAAGAGAGCGAGAGGCTGCTAATAGACAAGAAAATGAATTAAACATGTTTTCTTTTTATAAACTCAGGGACAAAAATAAGCATTTAAGAATAAACTGGCAAGGCACCGCTTGGTGTGACCTTGCTTTTTGCTTTCATTTTGTTCCATTTGTCAGACTCGTCCTTGCTCGATTCTCCAATCCAGCTCATTCGAAAAGAAATCACAGCCCAAATCGGATGCACTATTTCCTTTCCCGTAAATAATACGCTGTAAAGTGTTGAGCTGACCTGTAATGAAGACCAACACAAGGGTTAGGACATTTAATTCTGATGCCGCACATTGACCAAAGCTTGTTGTGTCAATTTGCTGTAGAAATCACTCTGATTGTATTGGTTTTCAGCTTTGGTTTAAACTCATTCAAACTTTTAGAGTGAATTTTGGGCTTTCTGACAGCGAGCAAAAGCAAATGCATCTATAGTCGCCAACAAGAAAAGCTTGAAGTCATGCATTCACAGAGCAGAACGCTTGGACCAGAACTTCATGTTGATTTGTGGTGCCTACTAACTGATTTCCGATTACTTTCAACAGTCATGCCTTCCCAAGAGCTCAAAAACCCTAAATCCCTCACCTCAATCGTTCAAGACTCATAAGCGTGAGAAAAACATATTTGAGAAAGTGGGCTCCAACAAACACACTGTAATCTGTTTGCTCTTATGGCCTTGGTATGCAGTGTATAATTTCAGCAGTGGAAGCTTATGTATTGTTCATGCACTAAACTGCACGGAATAATATGTTCCACCAGAGTTCATCCTTTTTGTTAGGTCTCCTTTTGTGTGTGTGTGTGTGTGTGTCTATCTGTACGTGTGACCTTGCCCCAGGACCTGGTCCTCTCATGTCTCCCTAGTGAGGTGAATAAGTGAGCAGAATTGGCCTAGAACTGCTGCCCACATTCTATGTCTGCTCAGGAGGCAGTGGCTCCAGCCGCTCATGCATTATTGAGCTGCTCTGTGACAACAGTCGGTTCACCTGAATGCCTTAAAGAAAATTAGTTGACCTGGACAGCCAATCAAAAATTGAAAAAAGGAGACCAATATAAGGACAAAGGGCAGCGGAACTCTCTGGAGTTCATGCAGTGGGGAAAGTGCACACGTCTTTGTGAACAGATGTATTTTGAATGAATCATTATTTAAATAGGCCGATTTAGCACTTGAAAAGATTGGAGATCAGGGGTCATATTGTACCGAACTGCACAGTTGTGGAAGAAGTGAACCTGAAGAACCTTGTGGAAGAAACTATACCTTGAATCCACATTTCAAGAGCACCGTAGAGGTGATTGTTATTGTCAGGAAGTACTCTATCACATCTAAGTAATGTAAAGCACATACCTTGCGTAAATTTTTAGTAAAAAAAAAAAAAAAAAAAATTACACATGCTTTTGACATTCTCAATTCATTAATATGCATAATTTTAGACATTTTAATATTCACAGAACTGTTAAATCTCAGGCAACATTTGTTTATAGAGAATATTGATAAAATTTTGCTAATATAATATTTGTTCCAGTAGAACATGTGGTATAGTATAGTATAGTATAGTATATGATATTGAGGTTTTGTTGAAATTGCAATAAAGACCAAAATTAGTAAACATGAATAACTGGAAAAAATAAATTAGTAACCAATAATGATAATGTGCCATTATTTTTAGCAAAAGTATATCGTGGACTTATATTATGTATAAAAAT